>NC_136687.1:57323032-57960532 GCF_903797595.1 Erithacus rubecula
TTTACTTTGAAATTACTAATACAAATCTCACCATTTCCCTGTAACTCAAATAGATGTTGGTTTGTTTAAAGTTTTGCAGAGAAGAAAATAAGTTACTGAATTGTGGTTCAAGTTCGAATCACGTAATACACCAAGAAGAAAGACAGTAGTAAGAAAGCATTTAATTCCAAAAATTATTTTTCACATTTAAAAATAGGGCTAAATAGGGCTAGAGCATTCAAACTAAATTCTATCACATTTGTCCAGCAAAGTTTAAAGCCACAAGAGACTCATCCTGTTTTTTGTTCCTCTAACAAAACCATTTCTCTGCCATTCACCCATACTAAACACTGATACATTTGTTTTACCCTTTTTGCATTACTTTGTTAAAAAAAAAAAACTAAAAAACCTCACTTACCTTTAACCATATGTCAAATCACTGGATCACTGCTTCACAAAAATATTTCACAACACCTCAAAAATGCCTTACCTTGGTGCAGAGCTTCCCCAGGCTCCATGCTTGTCTGTCAGGATGTTGATAATTTTCTGTATTAGCTGTGTTGCAGTCACCTGGTCCCGGTACTTGGCTGCAGTGATCAAGTGATGACACATTTTTTCTTCTTCCCTTTTGTCTGCAGAGTACTGGGCACACAGTGACTGGCAAGAAAATAAGTATTTTATTACTCTGTGTTTTAGTTACACCATCTAAAGGGAGTTTGATGCACTTCATAGTTAATTACTTATAAAAAACCCTTGAGAGAGAAGAATTAACCCCATTTTCCAGGTTTGAAAACTGAGGCCCTGCCTACAGGAAATCCATGCAGAGAGCCAAGCAGAGGATCTTGGTTTGCCATTCTTTAACCACATCACACACACTTAAAATTTAGCAAAAGCCAACACTTTAGTGGCCAGATTGCAAAATGAAACATATAAAATAAAAGTGGTTATGCCTGTAACAAAGTGATTTGCTTTATAAAAACAGTGGCAAATTTCAGAATGAAGAATGTCAGCGAGCTGACCACTCCATCTCCATGACTCTTGATTAGATTTGGGGAGACAACTGCTTGCTGTTGCTTATATAAATATATATCTACAAAAGTTAAGGAGAAAAATCCACCTTTTTTCAGATAGACGAAACAAAATGCATCTGAGGACTAAATTGATCTTTACCAGGTGGCTTCTCAAAGTTGAACACATTTGCAGGCCAGCATGGGAAAGTCAGTAGCTTTCCCAGCAGTATTGCACCTGTTGTATAAACATCTTCTTTTGCCAACCTGCTCAGAAGAAAATTCTAGCAAATAGGAGCTCTGAATCATGCCCAATCTGAGCTCTGAACTATGAGGGATTCTTTTTTACAACATTGTCTCATAGTTTTGGGTTTTGTTGACCTTCTGAAAACTTGCCTGTTAATAAAGAATTCAAAAAACAGGCATCAAAATTTTATCACCCCTTCACCAAAACCCCATTTTGCTGTACATAAAAACCCACAAGAAATTCAAATATTGATAGAAACAATAAAGGCTTTTCTCCACTTCAGCACTCTCTGTAATTTCAGTTTTCATCTGGCAATTCCACAGATCACATATGCCAGACAAAGCATTTTGGCCTTTGTCAATGATTGGATTATTCTATGATCTAGTTAGTGGAATGGACACAAATGTCTGCCCAACAACAAAAAAAATTGCTTTTTCTTTGTGAAGCACAGCTGATGCAGACACAACAACAATTATTTCTTAGAGGTTAGATATCAGCACAGCATCATATGCTTTTTATGTTTAAAACAGTACCAATGTCTTATGCATATGTACAAGCCCAACTTGCAGAAAAAAAAAAATCAGCAGGTTATGAATGTTATTTATATATGTGTGTATATAAATATATATGTCATATTAAGTAACGGAAGGATAGAAAAATGTGAAAAAAACACAAAAAATTAGGCCTTGTGTAGATTTTCACAGACACTAGACAACAAAAACATACTAAGAGATGAGTACACTTTAAAGAACCATTCTAACAATTTTCATATATTTAGGTATTTCCTCAGAATTTCCCCACACTTTACAGCAATGCTCACCTGATGAGCAGACATCCAGGAGAACTGAAGAATAAGAGGCTGACTTTCCAAGTTAATGAGACATCAAAAATTGTCTTTTGTATTCCTACATGAAGCACTCTCCCACCCCTCTTCACAAAACTGTAAGATGACTAAATCATACCCAACACTAAACAGGATTTTTCCAGCTCTTTCTGAACACAGCTGTCTTTTCCAATACATTGAACTATTTTGCACCCATGATAATTTCAATTTCTCTTCAGCACTTTGTAAATGTTTCACAAGCTGTTATTTTTAAGTTGCCTGAAAGGGCAGAATCCTAAAAACAAGTGAATAAGGTAAGCTAAGTAGTAAAATGTTTTAAAGTGCTCTTTAATGGATCCTCCTTTACAATTTGAACAGCAACTTTTCATATCTGACATAAAATCCATAGATATAAATCACATTAGAGGGTTATTCTTTCCCCATTATCAATCTCTGTCTCTTTATGGAACATTAAAGTCACATTTGACCTTAAAACATGATAAAATGGAAATCAAACTAGAATGTTTTGTAAAAGATATAATGAACTTGTACCTCTTTAAAAAAAAGTCTCTATGATGTGATTTTGAACACATTCTTCATTAAATATCAACAAATATTTTCAAAATGTAGCTGTGACAAACTAAGAAAAAAAAATGGTATTTTATTGTCCTGACAGCTTCCATCAAAACATAAGCAGCTTGTTATAAACTGGAAATAGAACTCCACTTTTCAGGAAATTCACCACTTAATATGAATAGAATTTTGCAATTATACACCAAAACTGAGAGGCTCCCACAGGCAACAATCCCACAAAATTATAGCATCACTCTAGGAAGAACTCTTAATCATTGCACACTCTTTACAATATATACTTTATAATAAAAACAGAAAGAAGCCACAGTTTCACCAAGTATCTGTCACATACAGTTAGTAACCCTAAGAAAGTTCTGCAAGAATAATTTTCTCTTTGACCATACAAGTGTCTCACCAGTTCTTCAGTGGTTCAGTTTATACCTTCAATGTATACCAAATATACAGCAAAATAGAAGTGATTTCTCCACCTCACTCTCAAATACTTTGAATAAAAGAGTGAAAGAAGACTGGTTCCACCAAAAGAGTCAGAAAAAGAGCCATCCTAAAGTAGCCAATTACCACTATTCTGAAATTAGACTATTCTGAAAGCACTACAAAGTCCCTATTTCTGTTCATTTTCCATTTTCCAGATGCCAGGTTCACCTGATGCTTCCAAAGATGCAATACCAGGATATGGACTGGTACACTGTCAATACTTCACACTAAATCTAACCATTCCATTTATGTAAAATAGAAATCCAGTTTGATTTCTGTTTGTGCACAATCTCAAAAATGTGTTTTTAAGTTTTGATTTGCTTTACAGTGTTTGATCTCCTGCACCTGTGCACCCTGTCATGCCAGAATATGGTTTTCCAACTAAGATACACAGTTAAAGTTGTCAAACCTTCTTTCCACTGCTGCCTTGGCCTACATGATTTTTGTTATCTGTTTGGGCAAATGTGCAATGGAACTGTAATCACAAAAGTACTAAAGTCACACTTAGGATGAAACAGTGTTGAAAGGAGAAAAAAAATGCATTTTTATATACATACATCACAGATTACCCCCAAAATGTCTTAAATTCAGCGATTTTTGAAAGTTTTACAAAGGGGAACTGTATTAAGCATGGAATAGAGGCAAGATCTTTGTTTTCTAGCACTTCATCCAGGACAAAACAATATCCTTTGCTTTGCCATTATCAGAGAACAGGGTTTTTCCTCTCTCCTGTTCTCTGTCTGGAAAAGACTGCAGGCCATTTGAACACACAGGTTATCTAAAGATTCACTTTTAAGGAACTGGAATTCTGAAGGGCCACAGGGTCCTCCAAAAAGCAAGTTATAGATATGAAAATACAGTCCATTCTGTATGCAGGAGATATTCCAGAAATAGTGACAGGGTGAGTTAGTCTATCCTGCCTATCTATATTTCAGTGAAGAGCAGGATTAACCTAGATTTCAGAACTATTTTATCTTTGATCTTTACAAAAATGTCAAGTAAAAGATTTTCTCTGCATGGTACCATCTGAATCGTGCACCTCTGCAGCCCCAAAATTGTAATCTAATGCTTTCTACAAGTGATTCAAAAGTTTAATAGTGGAGAGTTTTTTAAAGAAATGTTGCACCTTTATATTTTTATTTTTCAACTTTGAGATCACTGAACACTTTTACGTATGCCAATTCCTTTGTGTAATTTAGCTAAAAGCTATTGGCTTTGTGAACAGCCTGTCTCAGAGGTAGTCACTAAAACACAGCAGTAATGCAAATTCCCTGCAAATAAGGATATTTTACTAAATGAAGGAGCTCCTCAGTCCTCTGCTTTCACAGATCTTTGCACTTGACCTCTGACCTCAGGTTTAAAGTCTGGACTAAAAATGCTACCCAGGGAAATCTTACAAAGATTCCTGAATAAGACTTAGAAAAATGAAAGCTTAAAACCTCACCAGAGAACAAAAGTCAAGCAATGACAACGTCTGACAGCCACCGTCAATTCTGAAGTGATGCCTCTGTCATCCAACGACTCCAAGTATTGATTTCTCCCAGCATGAAAAAAGCTTAAGCCAATGAAACAGATATAGCATCATCCCCTCGATAATAGCCATCAAGGTTAACACCAGCAGAACACTTATCAAAGTATCTCTTCTATTTCTTCTTGTTTTAATGGACTGAACACAATGCAATGGCTTCTCATCTCTTCAACCCGTGGTTTTCCTAACCCTCATTTATCCAGTTTTCCAGCCTTTTATCTCATTTCAACATTAAAAAGAATCTGCATTGAAATCAAGTGTTTATAATCAAGTAATATAAATGGGGCATGGGTGGAAAATGAAAAAAAAATATAGTAGGTTTATAGCCAGACATTCCTGATTGGAGGCAAAAAAAAGTGCATTTAAAATAAAAGGGGAGGAAAAAAGCATGCAGTCACACCAAACACAGACTGGGAAAACTATGGCCATGACCAGAAAAAAAAAAATCTACCACAATCAATTTGGGTTTGTGATTAGACAGAAATGCAAGGATCTCAAGAGACATCTGGTTTTAATCTGTGCTGAGTCAACAGCTTTATTTTTTACCTTAAAGTCTCACAAAATTAAGCTTTAGTTAACCCAAATAAACACCAGGAACAGCACTTTTATGTAGATTGCATCTTTCAAATGAACCAAATTTAGTACAGTAGGTAAATGAGACAAACTAATGTGAGTTCAGCTGGAAAAAAGAGCAGCTGTCAGAATAAAGAAATACTGAAAAGTAGAGACAAATACAATCAGATTTCTTCTGCAGTGTCCACTAAAACACAGACCTCTTTTAGCCTTTTTCTTTCATCCTTATTTAATTGATATTATTTGTGCAACATTAGCACCCTGTCTCAGATCAGAATCAAAGACAAAGCTTGGCACAAACAAGATCTCTCTTCCTTTTTGTTAGAAACTGAGATTTACTACACTATTCTAATATTCTAACTCTCTATGCACCACTGCTAACCACTGGCAAAAGCAATATGCAGAGACACATGTTCTTTTTAAGCCCAAGGACCTGTTTTTACTGTACTTGTGTCCAAACATTTTGCATTCAAATCACGAACTTTCCTCCCTTCCTCTTTTGCAAATCCAGTTTGTTAGCAGTCCTTTCAGGCTGATCTAGTTTAAAACAGACTAAGAGTCTAAAAGCAACACATTTGGGCAATAAATTTAACATTTTTTCAGTTCACATCTTCCAAGCACAATGCATTTTTCAAGCTAAAAAGAATCCAAGTACCATTCCCTAGGCTCTAGAAACAGTGAAGCTCAGCACTCCTGCACAGGTGGCTCTGTGCTCTCAGATTTGATATTAAGCAAAGGAGCCAGGAATGATTTCTTCAGCCATTCCCCAAGCACCCTATATCACCCTTGTGACATTCAGTGGCTTCAACACCACCACAGAGATTACTGCTGTATCCTCAAGAACTTCTAGCCCAGTGCAACAAGCAAATTAAATCCACTAAGAACTTCTGGAACCAACACACTCCCTTATTTTATAAGGAACACCCACTCTGTCCAAAAAATGACATATATAATCTAAAGATTCACTACATATTCTTAGTGAGGGCCAAATTAAGGTCACACTAGTGTGTTATTTCACAGGTGTTGGATACTTGGTTTTCATATCATCCTTTGTATGCAACTAGGTTTTTAAAAGGGGGTAAACCACTTTTTAATTAGCTGAAAACATGTAAGCATTGAAGTGGGCCAAATACAAAGCTCTGGAATGTCCTTTTTCATTCCCTTACTGTGACCACCACCTCTCCAAGTGCCTCATTGCACTGAGGCACAGAAAGGATTTCCATTGCCTTGAAGGTAGGAATAAAGCAGTTGAGCAGTTTTGGCCCCAGCAGCCAAATGAGCACATCCCTAGGATCCAGATTTCCAGACACCCTGCTGCCAGCACAGCTCTTTCACAACTCACAGCACCAAGACTTGGCACAGGAGTGACACCTGAACAGATTGAAAGTCACATGCAGTTCAGGTGGCACAGCTAAAGCTGAAATGAAGTCTCTAAGAGCAGGTAACACACACCACTGAGGATTTTTGAACAACACAACTCACTAGTTATGAAACCCTTAAAGGTACCATATGAAAACCAATTTTTCACAAGTTTTGTATCTGATTCATTCTGAATAATTTTTCATGCAAGGGGAATTTCTGCAAGTAGGGAAACAATAATACCTTAAAACATAGGAAAAACAGACATTCTCAATGAGTGGGAAAATGAAGCCAGAATGATTCAGACAAACATAAACCAAAGGATAATGCAAAATACTTATTACAAAGTACCTTTTTACCTTATTCCAAAATACCCTCATAAGTGCTATTTTTAATTAAGTTCCAAATAAAGTCACTATAAATGTAGCTTCAGTCTCTGGCTATTAAAAAAAAGTGAAAGGTATTTGCATGACTTAAAATTCTTTAACTTCCATAGCTATCAAAGAGACAACTATAAATACTTAGGTAGATCAGTATTTAACACCTGATTTATGTTAATGGTCTCAACACTTACCTTGGAGGAATGTATATTTCTATGTAGATTTCCTATTAAATAAATAGTCACATTGATATTCTATGTAGAATCCTAAGCAAATAGTCAACATGCCTCTCTTGATTTTGTTATATTTTTTGCTTGATATCCCTGCTACATCACACTTACTAAATTTTCTTATAAATTTGCAAAACACTTGCAAAGAAAATTCATTTCCAGCCAAAAACCTCTTCATAAACAGTTTCCAAGCTTGTGTAAAGTTCCAGCTTTGCAAAAGGCAGAAAGATTAGCCTCTTGAGATATCCCTGCAGTCTGGGGTCTGTGTTTCTGGTTCTATTTTCTACATAGCTCCCTTCAAGCACTTTTCAGCTTTCCCTGTTTAGTGTCTTGGATTCAGAACACAACTCGGATTTTAATCCAGGAGTCTGAGAATGTATCAAAATCTACCAATTAATGAACAAAGAACAGAGAGATCACCTTAATTTGAGATAACAAGCATTGAGGCATAATAATTTCCTATCTTGCTATGGTGGGTTGCATGCCAGTCACAAGGATATCTTTAATAAACATGAGTACTTTGGATACCCCATTGTTTTAAGACTGGGCTCCTAAAGAAGTCACTTATGAGGCTTTGTGGGAAAACCTAAAAAATAATTAAAAATTAAAAACTGTAATTGTCCTTACAAACACAAATTCATTACCCAAAAGTTAGCTCATCTGTCCTCACTAGCTTCTACCATGGCTGCTGATTTAGTCTTGATGTCTGACAGTTCAGGACCTTTGCAGCCTCTCACAGTGCAGAATGATCACCTGGCACATATCTACTGCTAAAAAGGACAAACACAGGTTTGCTGGCAAGGTATTTCCTTCCCACACATGGAAAAAAAGCCCTGCAATTACTGCCATTACTGCCATTCATCTCTATCTCCAGAAACATTTTAATTAATTATTAAGAAAAAGTATTAAGAGTGGGTTTTAGTTTGTTGGGGTTTCTTTGGTCAGAAAAATTTCTATTTACTAGAGAGAACCTCTGAAAAAAAGGAAGATTACATAGCATTGCATAGAATTTTTTTATAGTCTATTCAAGAATAACATGTTCAGTGCTGCCAATTTACAAGTTTCTAACTTTTACTCCAAAATTGTTCTTTACCTCTTTGTAAACTAAGATTCTTGAGAGGCTTATTCTTTCCAGGACCAAGTATTTTAAAAGCAAGATATTTTGATTAAGACAATGAAAAAATGGAAAAGATGACAAAAAACAACAACAACAAAAAACAAACAACAATAAACAAACAATAAAACACCAGTAGAAGAGAAGAATTTTTAAAATATGGTCTATTCTATATGGTCTTTTATAGCAGTTATTCTTTAAAATCTTTCCTAGACACTGACTTTGGAAACATGTTAAGAGTCACAATCCCAGCTTTGGCTTAACCTCTGCTTTATCTTAAAGCCTCCTGTCAGTGTTCCCATAGCATCAAATTGTAAAAAGCAAATTGTTTTAACTTTATTTTTTCCCCTCTTCTTTTTTCTAGTGCTCTATGTTTTGTATTTCATTATACCTGGACCATGAGACTTTTTCCTTTATTATTGGTTTTCATGCAGGAAGGTAACATGACTTTAGAACAGCATGAGATGTATATGAAGTTTTTTTTTAGCTAACATTTTTTTATTCAGAAAAAGTTTCTTCTGGAAAGGTTGATATTTGGCTCTAAAAATTCTTGGGAGGAGGAGAATTTTATTTCTTTTATAACTGGGTGATTTTACTATTCATAAAAAGACAGCATTTGAAATATTCCCATTATTGAAAGTGTGAGAAGACAATAGCCTCTGGGTTTCTTACAGCAGTCTAAGTGAAAAAAACTCATTCATACAACTCCAGATCTTTATACTGAGCAACACAGAACACAGACTGAGAATATTCCTTTAAAATCTATTTTTTTTCTTGCTGCCTTGGTGTAAATGAAAAGACTGCAACCATGCAAGAGAGAGTATTGCAGCTAGCACAGATAATCCCTTCAGAGAAATGAAGAACTATGTAGCACCCAGCAGCTTCTACTGGCATCATCCTTTATGCTGTCAATTTAAATTTAAAAAATAAATAGTCCCTAAACAATTTGTTTACCTTTACATAAGAAACATTTAAGAGCCACTTCCTACATTTTCTGTTTATTTCTCATTTCAATGTTACTCTTCAGAACTTGTGAAATACACCAATTTCAAGGTTCTGATGTTCTTGTTGAGTTTTGGCTTTGGCTTTGTTTCAGTTCAGCATGGAAGGTTTTTCCCTCTGATTGTTTGTTTTTTTCATTTTTAATGGCATGAGGGTGATTTCATAGCACCTCAATACAGCAACAAGCATTTGCTACCAACAGCTGAACTCAGGGTTGGTGTAAGACCACAAAACAGATTACACATTCCAACTACACAAATCCTGCTTAATTAGACTTTACTAATTGACTTTAACTCAGTGTAAAATAATACTTGGATACTTGGATCTTGTTATGCTTAGAGCATAATAGCCATGAAAGGATAAAAAAAAAAACAAACCAACACAAATTCTGTGGATTTTTAAAACACAAATCTGAGTTTTGGTGTGAATTACAGTTCACTCATTAAAATTACAGGTTTTGAAATGAAGTACAGTGACTAATCAAAATCAGCAGCTTCCACCAAGCATGCACAAAAACCAAAAGAAACTACTGAAATTACATAAAACATTATATAAAACACATGTAAGCCACAGTTATTGAACATACCAAAGAGCCATGTAACAACATCTCCTACACACTTTAACAGCTTCACTTGCACTCCAGTCAATACTTCTAATATTCCAAATTTCTGAACAGCTTCAAACAACTGTGATTCAAAAATAACTCAGGAAACATTCCTCCCTCCTCTCATGCTGACCATATGAAACTGCCTTGCAAAACAGCATTGGGCCAGTGCCAAGATGAGTAATGCTGGCTACAGGGCTCTCTACAACTGCTTGGAGAGGAGATATTTGGGGTCTCTAACAGCCAGCACAGGAAAAAATAATCAACAACGTTTTAGAAGTGAGAGTATCTGAGTTGGTTTTTTTTTTTTTTTTTTTTTTGTTGCTGCTTCTTTTGTAAATGTTCCCTTGAGATCAAGGGCCAGCTCAGCTGAGGATGACCCAGTCCTGCTGGTGGTAGTGGAGAGAGACCTCTGGTCCCAAGTTGTGATAACATTTGTTTACAATTTCCACACATTCTCTAAATTGCAGTAACCCACCCAGTAACTGAGAATTTTGCTTGTTTTACCTGTCAAGTATTGGTAACAGCCACAAAAGATGGAATCTCAAACTGCTCCAAGGACTACAGACAATTCAGGAGAGTTTTGTAAGACTCTAATCTCAAGTTTCTGCATGGACAGGCAGGGAAAAGGCTTGAAGAAGCACAAACATCTCAAAATCCATTAGGCCATAATCTTGGCATTACTACTTAGACTTAGAATTTGCTCCTGTAAATTTTTGACAAAAAAAAAAAAAAAAAAGCCAAAACAAAACAGTATCTTTGCACTAGGATACAAAAGAGAAAAACATGGAATGACGACCAAAGCACTTGCACTGCTCATCACAGTCACTATCATCACCCCCCAAGCCCTACTTCCAAGAGATATCAAAATATCTTCTTTTAAGAAGGCCAGAAATCTTTGAAGATGCATTTTCTAAATAGTGAATTAGTAACAGGGACTTAGAAATGTGAGCAGGAAATGGGAGGGAGGAGTGATGAGAAAAGTAACAGGAAACATCTTGTGTGAAGCAGAATAGTGAAGAAAGTTTGGTTTTTCTCATTGTAAATCTTCCTAAGGATAGACTCTGCCACTTCCAGTTTGACTCCAGATTAACAGTGAAACTCAGAGATTTCTAAGTCACTTGGAATCTTCCCTAACAAAATAATCACCAGAAGAGCAACTTAACTGACACATCTTCCTTTTCATGACCTAAGACCATCTCAAAGGAATTGGCTCAGGTTTCTCCCATTTAGGTCAAAAAGAAAAATCAGTAGATTCACTCCATGAACACCTCAATAAAAAAAAATAATATGAAGCAGGAAGGAAAGATTTTTTAACTCTGTTATAGTGATTCCCACTTAAAAGCAAATACAGGGATGTGAAAATAAAAGCAGTGAGGTAGAAGAGGCAATGGGAAAGGACCTTTCAATTCCAGTTAAGAATTCTCATTAGTGCAGTACTTGTTCCCTTTCCTGGAAAGCTTCATAGATCTACTCAGAAATAAAAGATTATTTTAGTAAAAGATTATGAATATCATCCCTGGGTGGATGTGGCTTGACAGTTTTCCACCATTTCCACCTCCCTGGATCCCAGATAGCCCCATCTACTACAAACTATGGACAGTTTTTATCAATTTAGTTGTAAAATACTTATTAAAGCAATTACTGTCTATTTTCAACCATCACTCATGGAGGTGTTTATTTCTGCACATCATCATATTCTGCATTCATAATGAAAGGCTGAAACTTTCACTGGAACAAGAAAGTAAATTACTGTAATAAATGCAGCATTTTGTACAACTTTCTCCTCAATAATATACTAATAGATAAAAGAGAAAAATACTCTATGGAAGAAATATAGGTAACAATAAAAACCTTGACTCTAAGTGCTTTCAGGCAAACACCCTCAAACATTTTCTTAGCATCTCAGTAGGTTGTCCTGAAGGTAATTTTCATAAGCCACCTTCATGAACATCAAAAAATAAACCTGCAGGTATCACCTTTTGTCATGCCTCAATCAGAAGACTGCATTAGCTACAAAATGAGACAGCTCCTACTATAATTGTAGTCCAAATAAGAGAATGATGAAGGTAACCAAAGCTGACTTAGCCACAAAGCCATAGCTCAAGATAAGTAGCTACCCAAAATATGGAGCAGAATTTCAATTCATTACTCTAGAGGTCAGGTATGCTATGTCATCCAGGCACATCTAAGGCTGGTTTGGGGCTGCAAATCAATCTAACATGAAGATATTTGTTCTTCCTTTCTTTTACAGAAACATCAGTATGCCCATGCTTAGGTAAATCATCCAGATAAAAAGCACACATTGCAACCCTAGTAAGGTTCAGAGTTTTAAAATACACTCTTTTTACATTCAGCTCTAGACAGCAGTTTAGTGGGTCAGTAAATGAGAGCATACTGCAGATTCACAAACCTGTGCATGGTTTGTTCTTGTACATACAGCTGCAGAGTGAGCTGCCTTCATAAAGTCACTCTAAATTTTCATTTCAACCACTAGACACCACAAAAAATATTTTACAAGTAACACTAATAAGAACATCCTGATACCTGTATGCACCAGTCTACCCCAGTAACTTCAGTACTGAAGAGCTTTTACATTAAATCTGGCTATAGTCAAGTGGATGGGCTTTAACCCAACAGCCCTGAACTCAGGTCAGTCATAAATAGGATTTGTAATTTGGGTGCTTTTGTCATGAGAGAAAAACCATGCAGAGATAGCACTAGAGTATAGGGAATTATTTTACAATTTTGTGACCTCTTTCTTCAATTGCTGCTATAAACAACCTCTCTACATAAAAACCATACTTTTGAAAATAAAATTGTATTTAGAATATTCCAGACTACTGCTGAAAGACTGTCAAATACATCTGGACTACAAATGATAATATGTTGAATCAAAAGCTAACACCCATTTAGCAATCAGATGCATATTTCATCCTTAATGAAGGCCTGAAAAGAAGAGTTCACTTTATTCTGGATGCAGGTATCAAAGCAGATCTCACAAAGCAACACAGGCGCATCATCTAAGGATCTTTTTCACATTAAGAATCCTATTAGAAGGAAAACACTAAAAGGTAATTGAATTTCCCTCAGTTATCTTCATCTCTGTCAGCTCCTGCTACAATAACTTACTCTCCAGAGCAGAGATAACTCAATTCTGTCCAGCAAGCATATGTTATGAATCTCCAAAGCAAACTTGTCTAAATCATTCTGGTCTTCTATCAAGGTTGGCTGTAGATATGAACTCTGACAGAAAGCAAACAAATTTATTTTTATCTTTTCAATAATTCGCTTCCCTCTGCCTTGATGGAAGAATCTTAAAGATATAAATGTTTCCTCTAATTCTGTAATTATAAAGACTGGTTGAAAACATTTAATCTGAAAGTTAATGTTATTAAAAACTCTTTGATTCTCAATTCCATTTTAACAAACAACAAAAAAAAAAGAAGTTTCAAGTTCCTGTAGGCAAACAGAAGCTAAATTATCATGCCATAATTAATGTTTTTTTCAGAATATTTCTGATATTTATATTTTCACCTTCAATGGAAATGTTAAATCTACAAATAACAACAACAGAAGAATACTTCAACCTTTTTCCATCAAAGCTCTTAAAACATCAGTAAGCACAAATCCTCCACTCACATAATCAAACTACTTTGATTTAAAAGCTACATTTAGGGAAGGTGTCATGACTTATCTAGACCAACATAACGAAAGCAAAATTAAAAAAAAATTTGCCAAAGAAAGGGTATATGACAAGAATCAGTAGAACTAATTCCAGGAGAGAAAATATGAGAAGAGCCTGATCAAACTAATATCAACTGTTGAATTCCTGCCAGTTTGTTTCAGGCTCTCCAACATATATGTGAAAAACAGTCTGCAGAATGAATGAACAATGAATTGACAGAGTTCCTTGCTGACATTCAGCTAATCAGAATTGTTTAGCCACAAAGGAGATATGAGGAACAGGAGGGGAAGCTTGGGAGATCAAGTCATCATAATAATAAAACAGTACAGGAGCTTCACCTTAGATAATAAAATACAGAAAATAATCCAGTTTTAGACATAAAATTATGTCCAGTGTATTCACCTTTATCTTTGCTCCTTTTTGCCATAATTTGGCAGCTACTGAAATTAATCCTTCATTACACTTGTTGGAGTCAGCCTCCAAGCTGTAAGCATTGAGAGCATCAGCCATTATCAGCAACAGCTTTAATCTATTAATTACAACAGTGTAATGAACAGAAGGTGCTCCAGGAAATGTTGGTTGTGATCCATGTCTCCTCATCCAACCTGACTTACTACCAGGGAAAAGGCATTTTACAACCCAAGCATCACTTCAAATTGCAGAGGAGCTGGAGAATGTTCTGAGAGAGTGTTACTGCATTTTCCTTTTTAATAAACTCTTCCTGAAGAGTGCACACCTTGACATAGGGTAACAGGCTTGACACTGAAACCCAAAGATAACAAACAGGAAAGAAATAATGCTAAATGAAAATAAAAATAAGTTCAAGTTTACAAGTGAGCAGAGTATTTAAGTCCAACCTACCAGTTGAGATATTGAGAAAAAAACACCTTCAGGTATAACAGACCCTGAGGATCTTTTCTGACCTTGTCAGCTCCAACATCAGAATTATTTTAGTGCAACATCTTTCTCTCAACTGAGTTACAATAAAACACATAGGAGAGACATGTACTGTCATCAGTGCTTTTTCTTCAAAGCTGAATAGTTCCTAACACTGCTCTTAAAAAGGTTCATAAGCAATACAAATTATCTCTGAACAGAAATTTTAGAATAAAATATCCAATCAAGCACAAACAGGATATTTGCTTTGTTAGTGCTAAAAAATTACATTCTACTTACACTCTATTACTTCAGTCTAGATTACTGAAGAATCATTACCTGGCATGAGCTCCCATAAAAATTTGTACATGAATAATAAATAAGGTAAACAATACTGATTTATTTTTCATGAATAGGTGAGAACAACAACATTTCTGATGGGAACATTCATTTGAAGCAAGAAATTTCTTATATGGCTAGCTTAATTTTCATATTATAAATATAAAAAAGGTGCAGAAAAACATGGAAAATGTTTTAATAGACAAAACAACATCTGTATTAAAAGACAGAATATTTGGGGTTCAAAGAAAATGGCATTCTTCAGTAAGTCTTCCCAGTTAAGGAAAACAGAAAAATATGTCAACTATGGCATGATAGTTTTAAAAACAGAATGAAGTAGGTCAAAAGAGATGGAGGAACAATTGCATAAAGCCATAAAAGGCAGCATTAAATTATTTTTCAAATAGATCAGCTGGAGGAAGCCCATTAAGGTGTCTCTGTAGAGCTAATAGAAGATCAAAGGTAAAAGAAAACTGGGATGAGAACAACTGCTGGAGACCAGGCAGTGTCCACTCAAGTGATCCAGAACAACTCAGGGATGAGCACAGCCACCAGCTGCATTGTCCTTGTTCAAACTGCCTCAGAGCCAGAGGGAAGAAATAAACCAAATGGACTCTGGAGGACTGCAGAAAGCAACATGGCAATAAGTCTGAAATTTCTAAAAGGCAAAATTGGAGCTGTGTTTTGAGCAAAAAGCAAACAAAGGAATAAACACACTGGCAAGAGCCATCATTGTCTTTGTAAAGGAAGTCAGGCTTCATTAGATTTATTTCAACAAGCCACTCGAGACACAGCCAAGAAAGATCCAGCTGATCAAGTTTGAATGCCAAAAAGATATTTAAAGAAAGGCAGGATGAGGTAGGGCACACAGGAATATCTTATGATGGAGTTAAGATGCATTCCCACAGCAAAAGATAAGTTGAAAGACCTATGGAAAGTAGATTATTTAAGCTTAATGACAATTTCTATAATAATCTGTAACAAGACTTATGAGAGAGGATAAACAGTTTTTAAAAGGAAGTTTATCTTTCACAGGAAGAGAAAAACAAATAGATGTGTTAAATATTTAAAAGAAGTGAGAAAGGACACAAAAAGTTGAAATGTCAAACACTGTTAAACACTGCGCATGACCTCCCCAGATTTTTTTAATTACACTGGTTAGTCTCCTTCATTTCACATGAGACAATTAATCCAAAAAGTTGCCACCTCAGGAATAAAAGAAATTTCATCTCCTGCTTTGGGACTTGCCAACATACTGCAACAGAACAAAACTGGTTAATCCTCCCATAGAAAAAAAATATTCTCCTATGCTCAGCACTCTGTGAAGCATTTATAATACCTCAAAAACATGTTTAGAAATAAAAGTCAGGTTTTTTCTTCCTTCTATCGACAGACAGATGGTGCTGTAACACCTAAACGTCCCAGTGCAAAAGGCAGCATTTATTTAAAAATTTGAGTTTGGGAGAGTCAAGCCTGTTCATAACAGTATCTATAAAGCCTTGTTTTCCATGGAGGAAACA
Source organism: Erithacus rubecula (assembly GCF_903797595.1). Taxonomy (NCBI): domain Eukaryota; kingdom Metazoa; phylum Chordata; class Aves; order Passeriformes; family Muscicapidae; genus Erithacus; species Erithacus rubecula. Next base: position 57,339,370 of record NC_136687.1, read on the forward strand.
TCTAACTTCCTTCATGTTGCCCCATTACATTTTTTGCAGTCCTAATGACAAGAATTTCTGGATGCATTCCTGCAGCTTGCACTATCCTTCATCTCCATGTGTTCTGTGGAAAATCATCACTGCTGATCCACTCCAAAAGAGAAAATTCCCACTGAAATCACTACATAATCTTCTGTTTTAATAAATATGGACATTACTAATAAATGTGCTGAAAACAAAATGCAAAAGGATGTTGCAAGATCCACAAAGGAGTTTTTGATACACAGGCTCTATAAAAAAGCAGCTTTTGTGAAAAACACTGGTAAACTATGGAGAATATGGACCCAGTCAAGGATTAAAACCTCCTTTCCCACAGTAACTTCTTACTACATACAGAAGCAACAATCATCTGCAGAAACTACACAAACACCAAACACCTTTCCATAATTCTTTCAAGGGCTCTCAAATGTTCCCTTTGACCTAGGGGTATTCTGCCAGAAATGACTTGCAGCAATTTTTAGTCACTTCCTCTGATACAAAAAACATATTCCAACACTTAATGCTTAATGCACCAAAGGGGAAAAGATGTGGAATACAGAAGATTATCTATCAAGGGAAGCACTAGACTTTGCCTTCTGCCAAGGAAACAAAAAGCAAACAGCTCCATGCAAGTCACTATTAGAATGCTTGCCTAGCCTTGCATCCCACTCTGTCAAGGCAATACCAGTTTTAAGATTCGTTTCCCAGCATGAGCCATGAAGTAAAACATTCTGTTTATTACCACAGCCTGTAAATTGACACTGAGTAAGAATTAAAACTGTGAGGAAGTCCAAGTCTTCCGCATGACAAAACATAACTGAACACAAAAGGGCAACAAATTCTACAGCAGCTGGAAATGCTAGATTTAATTATTGAAGAGAAATCATGCAGAGAAGTTAGCTGCCTAGCATGATTTATAACAAATGCAAAGGGAAAGTCATGTGAAATTCTCAGTTAATCAACAGAAACAGCCAATAACAAGAATGCCAGCACTTTCTATTTGTATGGATGACAAGAATTTGAAAAAAATAAAACCAAAAATTCAAGGGGATGACACCACACAATCGTTCAAAAATGACACTTTGAGGAGGCAGGCTATTTTGCAAATTAGAGCAGCAGTCACATTTTACTGAAAAAAGTACCAAGGGTTTTTTATTTCCTCAGAATGAAGAATCCTTGTCCACCCATTATAGCAAGTATTCTGAAAATTATTGTGTGGCACTCTCCACTGCTCTTCTACACTTGACATAATGTACAACATTATACACTTTTGTATTGCACATTTTCCCCCAATTTTCTTACTTTTCATGTGAACCTTCCATGCAAAAACCAAAAAACAAACAAACAAAAACCATGAAAAACAAGACAAAACAAAACAAACAAAAGAAATTACATTCCTGGAGCGGCCATTAAAAACACTTTACTCAAATATTGGAACTTGGTATCACAGATTTTTGCCTAAATCCAGTAGTGCCATCCAATAGCAAACCAAAGCTCCCACTAGAAAGATGAAACACTGAACAGTCCAGGCTTAAAAACCTTACAGGTTTAGTTGTTTAGAATTCTATAAATATGTATATTCACCCAGAAGTACATCAAGAGATTTATATAAGACAGGAGGCATAGCCAAGGCAATGGGCACTCCTGTCATAAATTATAAAATAAAGTCAATTAGAGTACAAAATTCCCTCCCCCTCCTCACACCAAATCCAATTATTCCCATAGGCCTGACTCCACAGCAGTCTGCACAGATAATCTAAGACACAGTGAGAATCACCACATTTTTCAAGGTCATTTCTAGCAAATAATCAGTGGTAGCATGAAACTACCATAAAGGGGTTCCCCTTCAGGATTTTCAACTCTGCCAAAAACCAAAGGTGATATTTTGAAAAACACCTAAGACACATGCACATAAAATCCCAGGCACAATGGAAAAAATACAAGGTTATAAAGGTATATGTTAGAAATGCTCACATTCCCACATTCACAGCAAAATTTCATTGCTACCTCATTACTGAAATGAGTAGAATATTCCTTCATCAGGCTTCTTTGAGGTAACTCAAAGGTTTATTGCATATCCAAACTCAGGGTTTACTGCATATCCACAGTTACAGCACAAACTAAACAACAAGTCCAAAAAAAAGAAAACAAACCCCAAAAGTATCCTTGCTTCAGAGACTCTTCCCACATTTTTGGTCATGCCACTGTATGGAAAGGATTCTTCTCCATGTTCTTACCAATTCAGGGTCTCACCACATGGAGACAGAGCAAAGCCCAACCAGAGCTCACACAAATGTGCTGCATTTGCTGTTGCTTCTCTGTCTCCTCCTGGTTGGAATAAAATTGATAGGTGGGCATATCTCAAACCAATTCTGGAAGGAAAACATCTCTCCTGTACTTGCAATGAATTAAGAACCAAACAGGAGTGGCACCCTGTGCAACTTTTAAACTATGTACTGTCAAACAATTTCTTCCATCACATTTCTAAGATGCAGTTTTCACACAGCAGTGCCTACCCTGAATTTTCTATTTTCCTAGGCTTTTCCTTCCAATGCTTTCTCCTGCCTCTCTGTGCTCCAAATACCAGACATCAGGTAGTAATATATACTATAGTATATAGTTATTATATAGTGTAGCATATACATATTACTTAGTATATAGCATAAACACACTAAAAACCTTTAAAAAGAAAATTTGGGGCTGGATTTTTGGTGATCCAGTGTTAACATGAATTATTTCATAAGCAATATGAAACACCAGACTTGCAAGTCTGAATAAAAAAGAGAAACAGGTAATAGAAATAGTTCTTTTCTTATTTCTCATCTGAGGGCCTTTATTCCTTCTCAACCAGTCTCATCTCCCTTCTTCTTAGCACTCAGAGGGCAAAACTTCCTTCTGATCTAAACCACATATTCTCATCCCAACCATTTCTTCAAAAAACCAACTAGTAATTACCAAAAGCATTAAACATTTTTTATGTGGTCAAACCCACATTTTCCTATTTTCCTGGGCTAAATCTTATAGGATCACTCCTCTGCTCCCTTTCTTCAGCTATCACATCTTAAGACATGGATGGAACATGGTACACCAGAATTTCTGTTTGTCAATGTGGTACCTGCAGACTCAGGTACTAAGAGGAACTAATGGTTCCTCTTTCCACAAAAGAACGCTGAGTGAAGTCTGCCACAGACATCAGGTTCTTCACACATTTGGTAGAATCCAATAGTTGTATATCCTCAGTTTCTACACCTGTGGAAGTCATGCTGGATCAAAGATTTTCCAGCACAGGAACAAAACTAAACTGGAATAACAGACTGCTGATATTTGAGTACACAATTTTCCATTTAAGTTCACCTGATGAGTTAAACCTCTTGAGCCACCACCACAGAGACAGGACAGATTCAAACCAGCATCAGCCTAAAATATCAGCCAACTCTCATCCCAGAGATTTGTCACAGCAGAGCTCAGAGCTGTATTAAAAATTGTAAGTTGATGCTCTGTTTAAATTTCTTCCAGACACCATAAAAGGTATCTTGAGGCTGAACTAGGGCTAAGAGTGCAGCTGTCACTGAACAACTGTATTCACAGAGAGCCTGTATTTATATGACAGAACCCTTCATTACTCTCACGTTTCCTACATACACACACCCCTCTTTGCAAATAGTTTGCATCAGAAGGAAAAAAAGTGGGCTGTTCATCTAATCAATAACACCATGTCATGCATGGAGTTTCTGCATAAATCCAGAGCAAGAGATGTCAGGCATGTCCCAGTCCAATGATTATCAGGCAACGGAGTAAAAGGATGCACTTTTCATCTCCACAGGACTGTCGCCAGCCCCTTGATGTAATAAATGAAACATGCCTGCTATTTCACCATGGCAGAAGGGTACTGTAGATACCTTCCAACATCTCTGTTTGCAGGAGGGGGTAACTAGCTCTAGATGAAGTGCAGATATGTTATTAGACAACGCACAGCTTGAATCCTGGGGCCAACACAGATGACCTTTAGAACATAAGCACTGTCTAAGACAAATATGCTTTCATCTTTGGGGAGTATTTTTTCAAGTAAAGATTTAAGAGGAAAACAGTTTAGAAATACGTTAAGCACAAATGTGCCTTCAATCTCTTAATGCTTCATTTTAAAAACAAAACCACAAGTAATATCACATGTCAGAAGAAAGACAAAGTACTCTTTAAGTAGAATATTAGTGAATTGAGAGAGATTTAGCTTCATTTTCATTTACCCAATAATTAAGCACAGGGAAAGCTGATACATAATGTAACCAAGATCCTAAATTCGAGGTATGACCAAAGTGATTCAGAAAACAGGCTTGTATTTTTGTCAGAAGTAATGCAAGTTTATTGCAAAAACAGAGCCCATCATTTCACTTTAGATTCCCTTAAGTGGCATGAAAGTATGAAAACATAACTAAACCACACTGAGGCATGTAAAACATAAGGAGAATGGGTTTAGAGAGGGATTAGTTAAATAGCAGATGATACCAAAAGAAAAAAAGAAAGTAATTTCTCATTTTGCACTTCACAGGCTGTTACCACTTATCTTCAGCAAAGTGGTTTTTTTCAGACCTGTATCTTGACTGTGATGCTAAGCAGCTCTAACACATACAATGATATTTGCTAAATGGAAAAGAGCAGCATTGGTATGATAAAATCCTTTCCCCCACAATCTACAGTGTGCAGATTTCAACAAGTTCTGAGCTGCTCTGCTCAGCCTGTTCTCCCATCAGAGTCAGTAGCAAACTTATCAAATCACCCTAGGACTGCAAAGCACCTTTCAGAGTGTCACCTCCTGAGCCTGCAAAGCCCATATCTCAGCCTGGAATCCTCAAGCACAATGGGATGGTTATGCTTTGGTGTTCTGCTTTTTTTAAAACAAGATTTCCTTTCTTACCTCGAATTCAGCATGGCGGTTAATATCCTCTGCCCTCTGTCTGCTCAGGATGAATTCTGCTTCATTAGCCACTCGGACCAGATGCTCCTTCATGGTTTGACTCAGCAACCTGAGGACAGAGAAGATTTAAGAACTGCCTTAAAAGAATGAACTCCAAATATAAAAATCTGGAAATACAGTGTATATATATGCAAATATCTTGGGTTCTTATGACTGACTTTACTGTGCAAAGAAAAGGGTGTAAATAAGGTTGGAGGGTAATTCTCTGGCAACTAGTAAAATTGTATTTCCATAGTAAACCAAAGTAAACATTAAACAAAATGTAAACACTCCAGATAGTCATTTGTTTTACCTGAAATAGAGACATGTAAAAAAAAAAACCTTTCACATCTACCACAATATAAAGTAAGCAGTTTTTGCATATAAGCATCCACACTTAAAGCTCTAACACAATTGATGTAAAATCTAAATTAAAAAATGCAATGCAATATAGTTCTTCCTCCAAATGCAAGATTGAAATTTTATGGTAGGTATACATTTAAGTAATATTTTCAGGATTATAAAACACTCTCAGTCTCACAAATGAAATGCTAAGATATACATTGTTCCAGGTTATGTACAGAATAAAGCTGTAATTCAAACTGAGATTTCTGAGGCCTTCATAAACCCTGAGTTTATGAATGACAGCAGAGTTGACAGACTGAATTACAACCAAATTATTCTCTGAGTTCACATATTGTTACCAAAAACATTTCCTTTTTAATTAGTTACATTGGGATTCATAAAGTTAAAACTGGCTATACCGGAGCCACACTGTTTTAGAAGGTGCACATTTCCACAGGTTCACTCAGACATACATCAGATAAATCCATTACATGCTCTACTGATTAATTCTTAAAAATATCTGTTACTAAACCTTTTTTTTTTTTTTTTGGTAAGGTTTCCAGTTGTAGAAAAAAAGAGTAGCAGAACATAAAATCACTTGCTTTCCTTGCACATATAAACTAAAGTACATTTCAACAAGTTCAGAGTGTACTGAAAGGCTTTCTGTACAACCACAGGATTTATTATGCAGGATATCTTCTAATGCACCCAATGTTAATTTTAACCACAATAACTTATTTATCTGAAATAAGGCTCCACCTGTCTCTTACTGTATGTTTGAAAGAGTGATGCTCTGCTGTCTCTTTTCCTATGCTTTCAGAATTCCACACTTGCAGGTCATATGCCTGCTCCCATGAGAAGAAACCCAGAGGCAGAGCAACACCTGAAGCTCTTTGTTCACTGCCCCTCTCATTCCAAGGCTCAGAAGCCACATGAGGCCATGAGCCCAGGAACCAGCCAAGTTGGTGGATTAGTCTCTCCCCATGGATGAAATCTTGAAATAAGAAATTTGCACAATTCACTGACTTCACCTTCTGTTTGGGGAGGTTTGTACAAGCTGCTGGTTTAAAACCACATTACTATTCCTTTCATTTTTTTCTGGGTTTAGTCACTATTAGAATGGATGTAGCTGTTGAGCAACAAACATACAATTTTACCAATTTATCTGCATGAATTAGTGACAAACCAGCAACAAGAAACTGTACAAGCAATTGCACAGTCTGGGCAGATTCCAACTGTTTGACTCTTTCTCCATGATCTCCAGTAGCACATTCAATATGACACATAAGCATTTAAATAAACTTCTTTTTATTGAACTAAGAACAGTTTTAAAAATAAAGAGGATCACAAATGCTCATGTACTACAAGATCATGTACTACAAGTTGCATGTAACACAGTTGGACAGTATTCCATTATTTTCCAAGGTTATCAATACCAGTATCTTCTGCTGGCTTGATCAGACTTTGAAAAATACCAGCTGTCCTCTAAAATCTAACATTAATCTAACATTAATTATACAGTCTGCGTCCCACTTTTCCTTTATCTGTTTAAGAAATCACCCTATATAATAATTAACACTTCATGGTTTTCCATTTTATCTACCAAACAAAACCAGTGAGCTGCCCAGCACCTATGCATGTCCAGAAAGGATGGATGTGCTCCAAACAAAGCAAAGAAATACATTCCCTCACACAGGAACAACCTTGTCCAAACACACTAGAAGTGTATCTAGTGAAAACAAATACACTTCAAACTTCAGGAAGAGCTTTGTTTCCTATGGATTAGCTGTCTCTTCTGTCACCTCCAGTCCTCCTTACTAATCCTATAAACTTTCCTCACTTACTCTACCACACAGGAGTAGGCCAGGCTGATGAAACTCAGACTTTTTTTTTTTTTTTTTTTTTTTTTATATCCAAGAACTTGAAATTTAAATCTTTCTTTTCAGTTCAACCTTTTCCAAACACTGCATATGCTTGGATTAGCTCTCTCATAACAAGCAATTCAAGTTGCATTTTCTAGGGCAGTCTGGAGTTTTTTTATGATAACAGTATCCATATACATGGCATACCATACAGATTTCTATTTGGAATTTACCACTTAAGTATGGAACTTTGAAAAATAAATATATATATCTTGCAAATAGAGGAGTCTGTAGCCATCATTAAAAAAATCAAAGGCAAATATGAGCTCACAGCACCTGTATAAATGAACACACCTCTGCTTATATGTTTAAAATGAAGTTTTAATCACCTACTAAACACATATTTTGGGAATCTTGGCAGCTGCTAGTTTTCCCTTTAAGGGAAACAAAATGTTGAACAGAAATCTGTTAAGTGTAGCTCACTGCTCTCAATAAAACAACTGTTCCCAGACAAGCAGATCATTGCTGAGGCAAGGACACAAACTGACTTGCTGAAGGATTATCCCAGCTCCAAACTACACACAACACATTTTGTACATGTGGGAGACCATATAAACTGAATCACCTAAGTCAGGTAACTTTGAGAGACAAGCACCATCTTCTTAAAAATGTTTAGAAACATCTGATTCTCCTCACTAAGATAGTAAGTGGCACTTCATGGATTTAAAGGATCACAATGGTCCTTGCTGGTTCCTACTCTGGCCTCCCAGGCAAATTGATCAGGAATGTCTTCCTGAAAACAATTTCATTTCCTGCAACAGGTCTGTACCTTCTGTTTGTACTACAGGAGACCTTCCAGAAAGAGAGGTTTTTTTTTGTTTTTTTTTTTTTTTTAAGCTTGTAGGATCATAAATTGATTTCAGTTGGAAAGGACCTTAAGGAGCATCTCCAACCCCCTGCCACCTTCCTGATAAGAGTCTATGCTCATTTGTTTTTAGTTATGGCATGCTATTGAATTATTATTTTCCTGACCTTAATACAAGAAGAAAGTGGATGGAGTGTGGATGGACACATTTTAGATTATTATTATCTATGAGTGTAAAGACTCTGTGGCTACTCTTCTGCTTGCAGTCCACACCAGATTCAAGGTCTCAGAATGACTTTTCTTCCCAAGCACTTTTTTTCCAGACTGAAATGTTTTAAAACATGTGCTTAACTTTGAAAAGATGTGCAGTCTTGTAAAAACAAGCATGGGGATGGATTCCATGCTGGAAGTTAAATAATTACTTGCATATTTTGCCGGGTCAGGAATGAAGTGCTAAACCACTGAGAGAAGGAGTTCCAGCCAAATACAGGAGATAGACTGATTTTCATTGTTATGCTGGAAAACTGAGAGACACAGAACTTAAAAAAAAAAAAAAAAATAAAAACACAACAAAAAAAAACAAAAAGAAAAAAACAAAAAACAACTAACTATGTGCAAAGCAAAAGCAAGTGAGAGACTGAAAAATTCTGGGTTACTATTACTGATGTCTAACAATTATTAAAAATTATCAGTTTTAGTCAAAGTATGAAAAAAGCTTCTTAGGTGACATTCACTGACAACAGCTGTTTAGGCACAGATCTATCACAAAGTACTGCAGGGAGAGACTGTGAGTTCCAGGTGCTCCACAACAGAGAACTCTGAGACAGCCAAGCAAGGTAACTTTTCCTACTTGCACTCCTTCCTCATAAACCTGGCATGTAGGAGATTCTCTCACTTCAAAAATGGGTATGTTCTACATGGATACACATGGACTTTTATGGGATCTGACTGCTCAAGGTGCTAAGTGGTGGAATTACTGTTGCAAGGGTGTTTTACAATTGCTTTGTGGCACTTTACAGATACTCTACCGAATTCTCAAAAAATATAGTTAGTCCATAAAATCTTAAAGACTGAAGTTCGAACAAATTTATGGACTTAAAATAGGAGACAAAAAAACCCAAACCCAAAAACAAACAAACCAAAACAAAACCATAAAAGAACAAAAGAGCCCCACTTAAAGTTGTGCAGACTCACCAAAATGCTGGCTTGGACATGCCTTAGCATTAAATGAAAAGCAACTTTGAAAAGACAGCTGAGGGGAGGATGCACCAATCCCATATTTTCTGTCTAGGAGAGCCTCTTAGAGCATATCAGAGCCCACTGAAAACTGTTGTGTTCCCATTTCAGAGCCACTGAACAGCACTATGACAGATGATTTCTGAAGGTGTCCCATCAGATGGCAACAGCACATGTATGCACACACAATACAGCACAGATACCTTCTTGTTACTCCTGCAATAATTTAATTTTTTAAAGCAGATATTACCAAAAACTTTCTATGTTAAAAAACCATTTCAGAACTCCCAGGTGCTCAAAAGTGGTTTATTTCCTTTTTCATAGACCCTGCAAATTAATTATGTTTTCTAACAAGAAAAGTCACACACCCTTCAAAGCTCAGTGAAATCAAAAAACTGCTTTAAAAATTATTGTGATTGTACAGTACACCTGTGTGCACACATATACATGCAAAAAAATTAGGTAGCATAAAGAACCCCACTAAAGTCAACTGATCCACCTCTGAAACACATCCAGGCTGCAATTCCTAATTTTCAGCACATTTAAAATGCTGTTTTAAGTCTAGCCTAATGATCTTATGTATTCAAATTCACACATTAACAAAGCTGCTTTTTCTTTATTTTTAAACAAACCAAAACAATAATATCAAGACTCAGAAAAGAAATCATCAAAAATATCTTTTACAAAATGCACCACTTAAACAGAAAGGGTTGTTAAAAATCAAAAAGCAAGGAAATGTGGAAAATAAGTATTTTTTCTCACAAAGCAAGACAGAGGTGCAGGTTCTATGTCATCAGAATCTCAGGGCAAGGAGGCTGCAGCAAGGGGAGCAGACTGGCAGTAATCAATCCTACTTTGGACCAGACTGCATTTATCATTTTTCTCCTGAGCCTTTTTTGGTCAATTATGCACAAAGTCTGTCAGTTATCATCCATTTTTTCATTAATAGCTCTATTTTTCTAAGTATTTTTCCATCACAGTAGTTGCTCCTATGGCAACATTCATTCCTTGAGAGCAACCACAGCAGAGACAGAATCGAGTGGGGCAGCCTACATCTGTCCCCATTTTCCATTCAGAGAGCAGCCAAGCAATTGGCCAGCCAGCTTGATTGCCAACTACTTCAATATTAAAAATATTTGCATCCATGACCAGTCAAAAGCAATACAGACAATTTAAGACAAGGAACAGCAGGTGACGTGTTTAAAAACTCAACTATTTTCAACTACAATAAAAGACACATTAGAAAATGCTCTGATACAGAGGGGAAAATTTTGATTAGATTTCATTCCTCATGAGACAACAAAGAATGTGGCAATATTAAAAAAAAAAAAAACTACAGAAAAACAAACATGGTTACCCTTGTGAATCTTTATGTTTTGGGCTGCCTTGTTTGGATAAGGATTTGAAAAAGCAAAGGTAAGGAGAGGAAATTATATATATGGATGGTGCTAGCTTAATGAGATTGTCCTTAAACCAAACATTTTGTGACTTTTTTAGAGACTATTCATTTACAAGAATATAAAAATGTAAGCATAGAACATTTTTCTATAATTCTTCAGATGGCCGAGAGAACTGTGCTTGAGAAAATTAAAATTAAGCGTCTTCAAGAGTCTCTTCAACTGAAAATTGGAAAGAATAATTGCTGCAGCATGCTTAGGAGACTGATCCCTCAACCCCTGCCATGCCAAACCCATTATCACCCCAAAGGGGATAATAACTGTCATGCCTGGTCTCGAGCTCCAGTAGGTTTGTTAGTGCCCTGACTGATGCAGAAAACAAGATCCAGCATAAGAGATGCTTCACTCTAAAGTGTGCTAATGAATCACAGCCACAGCAGAGAGTTTTAGCCTTCACAGAGCACAGGAGCTGCTCACTAACTAGTCAAGTACAGGAAATCAGGCTCGAGCAAAAGAGGCATTTGTACATGTGAGGAAATAAAACAAAGCTGTGCTTGTTTGAGTTTGTAAATAATGGCTCCACCATCTTGTGTGCAAGGAGGAAACATAATTAGTTCCAGGGTGCAAAAAAGGAATCAGTCTGGGCACCTCAGAAGTCTCCAAAGAGAGGGCTGGCCATGGCAGTGAACTAGACCCCATCTAAAGGATGGTTCTGGTGAACAAATTCCCTCACCAGTAAGTTCTCAGGTTCAGGCTCCAAACAGACACTCCCTAAAGGGAGGACTCAAAGACAAAGGCAGGCACAAAGAATGAAATCCAGACTGACAGAAGTTCAGCAGGCTAAAGAAAACATTTCACAACCTATCCTTCTGCTGCACAGATGGCTCAGTACATGGAGGAGCCGTGGGTACAGGCACCTTTTTACAAGGTTACAAAGAGCATTAATAGTGTTCCCAGACACTACAACAACAGAGAACAATACTTACTACTTTTTATTAAAGCCAGGTTAATGTTAAACATAGCAATGTACTGAAATTGAAGTGTCCTTTACTGCACAGAAAGAGGTTATTCTCCAGTACCTGCTCCTTTACCATTTCACTTACACTCTGTAGCTTCCTGGATTTCTATGCTGGCTTTTTTTTCTTTTTTACTATGCTTCTCTACTATGCAGACTTCAAGATTTCAGTTGTGTATTTCAGTTGTAGGCATATTCACAGTTCTATATTTCCACATACCAGCCTCCTCCTGTTTAGAGATTTTCTTTCAGTTCAAGACTCAAAATTTCACTGGGTGCAAACTAATCAATTCTGCCCTATGTGTGAAGTGGGTGTGATCTACCAGGAAACTCTTCCACTAATGTGGAACACATCAGTTACTTGTGAACATGAGGAAATTCAGCCCAACACATTCTGAATGCAGCACACACACTACAAACCTTATGAGTCCCAGAGGTAAACCTTCTGCACATATTTCTGTCCAGGGAATCCTAGCCAAAACACAGCAAGCCTAAACATAAAACTTCCAACTGCTGTGAGAGAGAGAGGTACATTCATACCTTTCACATAAAGGCAAAAAATACATTTGAAAATAAGTAGAAGAAGAGATTTACATTTTCCCATCTAGACTTCTTCCAGAAAGATTTTTCAGTCATCTTATTTGCCCAGTAAAAGAAAAAAAAAAAAAAAACAGAAAAAAACCAGTAGAACACACCTGAAGCTGGAATATCCTATAGTATCATTAGTCAAAAAAAATCTAGTAATAAACACTGTGAATAAAACTCTGGTTTACAAGGATTATAGGATGACCAAATTACCCCCACCAAGGCAGCAGATAATAACAATTCTGTGATTCCATAAATTCTAGGCAGTTCTTCCTATTTATTTATTTATTCTAACTCTCATGTCATGGTGCCCTATAGACATCCTTCCCCTATGTGCTGAATCAGTTCTGCCCTTTCTACAGCTACCTTGATGTATTTTCTTGTGCACTTGTAGAAAGAACTTAAAATCCAGCTTTTATTATATAATTATGCAGCTGAAGTCTAAAACAGTATCATTCTGATATTTTCTTAAATTTCAATTAAGAGACTTTATCTTTTGGAGTTTCTAAGACTATAATACTATGGCAAAAATACACAAAAATAGCAAATACAATAAAATACAAGGTCTGAGATATTTTAGTCCAAGTGTTAGCATATGTGCAAGAAAAATAATGTGCCAACTGCATAAAGAGAAGAAAAGAGTAGTTCTGGAATACAGTTCCTGTCATTTGAGGGATAATAGTTTCATTTTAGTGAATGTGAAAAGCCACAAAGCACCACAACTCAGCAGTAACTATAAAGGGTCCTATAAACAGCAATGGGGGGAAATGGAGACAGATAAAGGAGTCATTTTTAAGAAATTAATCCCCTCTCCTCTTCATCATAATGAATGTTATGTTCCCACTTAAAAAAAAAAAAAAAAAAATTAAAAAAAAAAAACTGAAAGAAAACCCAACCCTGCTACATGTCAGAAATGAAATGAAGTAACAATTACACAGACATTTTCTGCTAACCAAAACCACACTTCCCAGTCTTCAAGGGATCATTTGTCCCTGAGACAACCACTCTGGCTCAGGCTAGACTCTAAGTTATTGATGTTGTTTATGGAGGTGGGGGAGTGATTCCATCTGTCTGTGATGGACACTGCATGTTTTGAAGGGAAAATAGTCAATTCCAAACAGTTTACTGATAGAAAGCCTGACCTGGATGAGCTGAATGGTTACTGGGTGAGTGCCATGCACAGCTCAGCCCCAGCAACTGATCTGTCCATGATAATCATCTCACACAGATGAACCTTACATTGTGGTTTACATGTGTGTGGGATCTCTATGTTATCTATGCTAATAAAACATTAATCAAGGGCCAAATTTATAGCAGGCATTTTGTAAGTAAGGTCAAGAAAGGTCAGCCTCACATAATAGGAAACAACTATAGGCTAGATCTTAACACTGTAACTGAACACCCTTGTTACTTTACCTTGGCCCTTGGGATCAAGACTAGTAGCAAAATGTTTTTCCTGCCTCAGAATGGTGTTTCCACTACCACAGACTGAAATGCATCCATTAAAACCTATTAAAATGGCCATTATTTTTATGTATCTTGAGAATATCTATATCTTAAGGAAAAAAATCTCAAATAGCCATTTCTCCCATTCCTACAATGATAAAAAGATATGTATATAGTGTATTAATTTATGTGATAAATAATTCCAGTTTTAGTTCAGTAGCTGTTCTAATCATGTAAAATTTATTTTCTATTTGGATTCTTACTAGCTGAAGTTATTCACTAACAGAAGTTACATTTAAATAAATGAAATTTCTTGTAATGCACCTTAGCTAACTCGTTAAGACGTTTAAAAAATCCTTTAGAAAAAAAGTAAATATTGCTCCTAGTCTGCCTCAACAATTAATTAGTAATGTAGGAAATATTGATGGTTCTGAACACTGACTACAAGTCAAAGAGCATGGCCTCATCACCTGCTCTGTCATTTTCTATAAGTTCCAATAATATACATATAAAGTTATGGATAGAACATTAAACTAATTGGTAATATTAAGAGGATTTTTTTCCTTAGAGGGACTCTGCTCCTTTCTAGTTTAAGAGATAGATCAGAAATAAATGAGCAAACTGGAATCTAATTTTGAGACAGAGGCTTATCTTACAATTCCTAGCAGTAATGTCTTTCAAATATCAATTCCCTTTCTCAAGAGATTAGCTGAATACAAATTATAGTTTCAACATTAACCAGTACACAAGGACAGGAAGAAAGAAAATCCATGACACACAGATAAGCAAAGTATTTAATGAAACTAAAGAGCATTAAGATTCTGCAAAATCCCATATTCAGAATTAGAACCAAAGCACTAAAGAAAATATAACCATGCTCATAAAACTCAGAGAAAATTACACAAAAAGGAAGAGGAAAAATTATTTTTAAGAAGTTTCAAGGCACAGAATTCCCTGAAGGCTAAGGTAGAGGTGCTATCAAATATTGTGACTTACCTTCCTTCATTGACAAGCTCAATAAAGGCCAGGCCAGCATTCTTCTGTATAGAGTTTTGCCACTCCTGGGTAAAGACAAAAAAGAAGAGAAAACTAGCTGTATAAAAACAAAGCTTGGAAGAGACATTTTCAGAGACAAATCATACACTTTCTTTTCAGCTGTAGCAACTTACAGCACTATCACCAAACACACAAAGCAATTATTGTGTCCTGATCAGGAAGCAATGAAGGAACAGGGCAGCATCATTTACTTAAGGTCACATTAAGAGGAGAAGAAAATCCAAAAACATCTCACAAAGGATTCCATCATTTTCTTTTGTTATGTCATGTAATAATCCTGAACTTGCTCTGTTCAGGGATGCTTTTTGCCTTATTGAACCATGATAGTGCTAGACACTGTTTCACATTAAGGCAAGGCTCATTCCTTACACACAAATTCCTCTTGTATTTTACAGCCTAGTAGGCATATTTCCTAATAATAATCCTCACTTCAGCATGACATAGTCATCTCCACTCATTTAAAAAAAAAAAAAAATCTGCTAACAATCCAAATACTGCATCATTAATACACAGTGTTTTTAAAAAATGTAACATTTTTAAGCCACTGAAATTATGCTAATGGCCAATGAACATGCA
Source organism: Erithacus rubecula (assembly GCF_903797595.1). Classification (NCBI taxonomy): domain Eukaryota; kingdom Metazoa; phylum Chordata; class Aves; order Passeriformes; family Muscicapidae; genus Erithacus; species Erithacus rubecula. The sequence goes on from NC_136687.1 coordinate 57,354,722, forward strand.
CTGCAGACTCCTTAAATCCACTTGAACCTTGAATTAAGCAAAATTCTACACCTCTTAAATATGTAGGTGGGTTTTGCCTGGCCTCCACAAGAACCACAGGGGAAAGCAACAAACTCAAATGACCTATCACTGGGGCTTGTTACCCTTATTTGAAAGATGAGAAGAAAACAAAATCAGTTAACAAACACACAAAGCAGATTTTTTAATCCTACACCACATAGGAACAAATTAACCTAGCAGTTAAGAGCAGTAAATGTATGTACCTTATTTTTTGGGGAAAATGTACAGGCAAATAGATAGAACAGGACAAATACAGCTCTTGATTTAAACTCTTCAACTCTTCTAACTCTAACTTAATACAAAAGACTGATTCTGCAGCAGACAGATAGTTAAGTTTCATGTGCTTTTCCACATGAACTTCCTTGATTTTTTAACTCCTTGTTCTATGAAATAATAACCCTACTGATTATCTACATGAGTACTTATATCACTGTGGTTGTTTAAAAAAACATCAGCTCCAAGGCAGTCAAAAAGTTCAAAGGAAGAAATACATCTTAAACAAATTTGAAATTTCTGAATGTAGGAGTTTTTAATACACAGTGTCAGGGTGCATTTTTTGGTGCTCAGAGTTGCAGCTTTACCTCTCAGACTGTGAGACAAAGGTTTGATCAGACACACACTGAAACAACATTGTTATTTACAATTTAAATCCTGCCCCTCTGCCCTCATACACAAAAAAAAAAAAAAAAAAAAATCCAAATTTCAAATGCAGGGGAGAAATTATAACTTTGATTTCTCAAACTGTTTTTCCAGGCCAAACACGTTTATCATGCTCATCATGTTTAATCTGCAATAATATATTACAAATTTCAAGGAGTCAGAATTAAAAGTAGAATAATCACTATAATAGCAACTTGTGATGTATTATTCATTATAAATGTATTCTAGTGGAAAACAAAAAAAACCTTTTCGTTTCTAATATTCTAAACAAAATAGCATATGCAAATAATCCTTCTAAGAGCTTTTAAATGTAGTATCAGGTTTTAAATATTTAGCTTTATATAATGGTAACTGAAACTATTCTGTTAGCTAAAGTGTGAGAAAACTCAAGAAAAGTAAAATAATTTTTTCCACTTATGACACTGTCCATCTGTTGTTCTCTTCCCTAAAGAACTCACAACAATACTTGAAAATTTAATTGGTGAAGATGGAAGCTGCCAAAAGTGAAAAGAAAGTGCATTTATCATGATACTTTTCAGCATATTTCTCTACATCAGACAACATCAAAGAAGGTGTTAGTCTAAACATTTTCATAAATCACAGCTGAACACACCCTAAAGCTTATTTTAATAGCTGAAAGAAAAGACTAATGGTCTTCATCTTTCATGATCCATTCAATATTTCCCCACAGTATATGTTCACTCTCAAACAATTACACTCAGTATAGATATTGCATTATTATATCAGCATCTTAGTTATCCATCTCCCAAAGGTATTAGGGAAAAAACATGTTAAAAGCTTCAAACTCAACCACTAATGCAACTAAATAACTACAAAACACATTTCAGCACTTTTCTGAGGAAGGGCTGTAAGAGAAGATCAACTGAGACAATAATTTCATACCTGTTCTAAGCTGTAGGTAATTGCCCATCATTTCCCGTGGCTGTAAATGTTTAGTGACCAAGAGACATCATCTACTTCTAATGCTTTTGGTCACTGAACACTCAACAGTGAGGCAGGGGGAAAACCAAGAGCACTAGACACAGTCACAAATAATTCCAATGAAAATTCACCATGACAAGGAGACAAATAAGAAATTACATTTTATTCAAATACTGTGTCTGATAAGGAAATTTCCTAACTCATTATTGTGTCACCTATTTCCTTAATAGAAACCATCAACAGTCCCATAATACCCTAGGCAAGGACTAAACCTTTCCTGAAATGATGATGCAAACTTCATCTGAATTATAATTTTGTATGGAATGACACATTACATTTCTTTTCTATACAGCCTAACTCTGAAATGAGCAAAAATACATCCCATCCACTATGGCTTTAATTTTATATCATCAAGTTTCATTAGCACATTCTTACTGAGTGCACAAGAGTCATTAAATGCAAACATTAAACAGTAGTGGTCCTAAACCCCTCCTTTCAGAAATTAATAATTTCCCTCAAGGTTTACATCATGACCTGTTGTCCCATTTGAGTAATGCTGGGGTTATTTAATCTATTTTACAGTTTGTTTTTTTTAATTAACCTTAACTAATGATCAGTTGTATGTGAGCACCAAATACTTTAATAAAACTCATAAATTACTACATTTACTTTTTTATTAGGAAATATTAGGAAATGCCAAGACCAAAGACCAAAACATACAAAATACCACAAACTGGACTAGACTATAACCAGCAACAAGATTAGTATAGCAAACAGTCTTTAGCACCTGTAAATCACATTTTATGTCACTGCACCTAGATGTGTATGTGTAACTATCTCAGTCTTCAGATGTCTTTCATACCATTTGATCCTCATATTTCCTTTGCTTAAAAAAAGTACATCTCCAATCACATGGTATGATCAGATAAGTGAAGCTCTTAAAAAAATTTCTGCCTTTACTTTGATTTTTTTTTCATTTGTTATTGGTTTCCTACCCATTCTGAGTATCCTTGTTCAGACCAAATACTTCACCCTAAAAGCCTTTTTCTCAAGCAGTAGATAGCAGAAGTCATCTTCAAAACACAGAATGCAGGTGGTTCTTTACATATTGTGTAAGGAAATGTCATGGTGATTTAAAGTTCAATAGGATAAAGAGGAGATGGAACAAGTACACATGAAAAAATGAACACACTAATATTGGCTAAATACGGAGAAACTGCATCTAATTCAGAAAATACCCTGAGTAAAAGTTGCTGGAGAGTGGAAAAGCATCACACTTGTCCTATTTTATTCTTTTTGAGCACCTCTTTTTCTATAGTTGGAGATGGGACAAGAAGCACAGTAGAGCCTTTATCTAGCTCAATATAACCACTCCTATATTGCAATCACTCAAAAAAATGCTAAGAAAATTTTGTTGATACACACTTTTGCTGGTTTGGAATCTGAGGTGCCTACCAGTAGGCAGCAAATGGACATATCCCTCCTCAGCTGTACACTTTGGTAAAGTAATATAACCATATTTTAAACAATTATGGCAGGGATGTTGGACCTGGAGGTTCTTTAAGGTCATTTTCAACTCAAACCATTCCACAATTCTACCAATACCCCAAAACCTACATTCTTCAAGGTATATACACACATTTGCAAGACCAACCCACCAACTGGTCAGATGGCTAAGCAATTAGCCATGGATCTTGAACAGAATATTTAAAACATTTCCAATAGATGAAAAATGCTCTATTTCCAACTGTAGCAAACTGTTCTGTTGCTCTCATTCCTATATATACATATGCACGCTCCTGAAAAATTCATTTTTGCCAGAAACTTTAAAAAAAACCCTTATGAGCATTTTAACATATTCTTCAATTAAGGATTATATCTAGCAGTTGAAACACACACTCATCAGCAGGCAAAAAAGAGAAAATTCTTCACTAATCCATACTTCCCATAAAGTTGGTGGAGTTATGATAATTTATTTAGGTTATGAAACAAAGGAGAAGGATGACTTTGGTACTGACAACTATGAATGAGGCACTAAGGAGCAGGGGGGGAAAATGTGTTAACATATGACTAAGAGACATATTATATCCTAGAGTAAAGGTCAAATCTGCATGAAAAACTTGTTCATAGAGAGATACACTAATCTTTAAGTGCCTAAAGTAAACTATCAAGAACTTTTCAGCAGTGTTTGCACTTGGTGTCAGCACTCTCTCAGCACCACATCCACTACAGGCTTGAATGAACTTAGCAATAAAGAACATATAGTGAAAAGTAGATTATATCTCAGCTGGGCTCTTCATAATTAAAAAAAAGTTAGACTGCATGTTAAGCAGAATCTCTGCAAACATAAATTACTTTTAAAGGCTAAAGCATGCTTCAGTTATTTTAATCTATAAAACTCCATAGAAAAAAATTAACAGCAACATGGAGTTATGGGAAATCATATCTAGAAACCATGCAGCAATTTAATATCGAAATTACTACATGCCAAGCACTTACAAAAGAGGAACATTTTACAAAGATGTGACAAAAATTAATATAAAAATAACATGAGAATACATTTGAGATAGTTATCCAGTATATATACAGTCATATCTGTATGCTCAAATAAAATTTGAAAACCATAAACAAATAATGAAACTGGCTGAGCAAAAAACAACAATTTCAATAAATGTTTTCATGGTGCAATCTCTACAAAACATCACTGCTGTTGCTGAATCCTGAAATAAAGGGAGAACTTGCTAAAATATTTACTACTATTCTTAAAAAAAACCTTATCAAACAAGCTGGGATTTAGTGAAATTCAAACAAAGGCTTCTCTATGAAAGCTTTAACATGGCATCTCTGTAACAAGCCAAGCTCCCTCACTAATCAATAGAGAGGGTTTGATTTCAATAAGGGTGATAAAAGTTACTCTAACCCTGGCCAGCTACAAGCTCTCAGCAGATGATGGTCATTAGGGCTCTAGCAGGGTCCCACGCACTCGGGCTGGACAAATGTGTCCTATTAGTACATGGTCTGTCTGTTTGGCAACTCTGGGCTCAAGACAAATGGCAGCTGCTGCCCTGCAAGGTCTGAAGTCAAGTCCTCTGGGAATGTGAAAGCCCAACTGGAAAAATCAAGGCCTGTTCATTAGAGACTGCTCCAGGGGAAACTTGCAAGGCTGCCATTAGAACTATATAAAAGAGCTAATTATTTTTATAAGAGTTTTAAAACTATCACGCACACCCAGTTATAATAAAAAGTATTTACTGCTGGTGTTCCATTAAAAAAGACATTGCTTTTTGTCAAAAAATCTGCTGGTGACAGTACACAACTGAAGTTTTTGTACTGAAAATTTTAATGAGTCTTCTAGGAGAAAGTTGTGTAAAAATTCCTGGATGAGAGAGCTTCTCAGGTGAAGGTATAACACCACGCCCACTAATGTGAGAAAATATCCCAAACACACTCATATCAAACTAATGAACCAGACATAAAGGTGGGCTGAGACTGTGCATGTATGATTACAACAGAAGGAATTCAAGAAACAAACATGTTCACTGTTGCAAAGGTGACTGAAAAGAACAAACAAAATCCTTGTTCAAAATCTGTGCTGCTGAGGAACAACTGAGCAGGCTGCAGTACGTGTGTATTGATAAATCAGTCAGAATGGCACAGGACCCATGTGCTATCAAACATTAAGCAGAAAAATAAAAATTAACACTGTTTCAGTATTTTTCCTCTGTTTTGTCAAACACCAAAACAAAGAATGATAGCTATTTTCATAAAATATACTCTGGGGAAAGGTGGAAAGTGACTTTTTTTTTAAATTCATAACCACAAAATTCTTTACAATTTTAACTATGAAACCAAATAAAAGTTTCTTATATTGAAATATTTTCCCAGCTGCACAGCATGACAACATTGTATTGAGTTCTAATGTCATCACCACTGCAGAGCATTTATTACAAATCTTTTAAAAGTGCTATATGAAATTCATTAGTGTTCCTTAATCAATTCTTGGACCAACAAACACATTAGCTTCCGACAGCCTAATTCAAAAAAGCAATTACACCCCTAGTCCTCATGCAAAAGGACAACAGAAAGAAGCTATGTTCAACCAGTTTAAAAGAATGAAAATGTAAAGAAAACAGATTAGGAATGATTTATATCAATGGCTAGTGCTGAAGTTAATTACAACTAACCCAATAAAATAGTGCCTTTATTATTGTACAGCAAGTAATAACCTTAGATGCAAAAACCAGAACTCTTTGCTGACTTTTGCATGCTCAATTCCATAGCACACTACATTAAGAATTAAAGAAGTAGTAAATAAGCCATACAGAAACAGCAGGTTTTTAACTAAAAGCAGAAGACTCCCCTGCTGTTTAACCATGTGGGTTATTCCATGTAAACAGAGCTTCCTATAAACTAGTATTATGTTGTTAGTGGTAAATGCCTAAAACTATAATGAGAGTTTAATTTCAATACTTAAAAGTTAGAGTTCAAGTCACAGCAAGCTTTTATAGATTCTGAAAATAAATTATACACATGTAGAGCTGGAGTTACATACTTAAGTACTAGATTCTTCAATAAAAATACCACAGAAAAAAATGTCATCTTGTCAGACAATGCCTTTTGTGCTATGAGATTATTCTGAAAGTGAGAACTGTAGCCTTCTCTATAAAGGATGCAAATATATCCTAAAAAATACACTGCTATTAAAAATATACTATGTAAAATGTTACAGCATATACAATCTCTAACAATTGCACTCAGCCAAAAGATCTTAAAATAGGTTGCATTTGTCATAATTTATGGTGAAATCAAATATTCTTAAAGCAGCAATAAAACTTTAACTTAACCCAAAATTCATGCAAAATTATAAAACTATCACAGTCTGCATAAATAAGAATATATCAGTAATAATTTTCACAGCATAAAAGCTGCATATCTCTCTGATCAAAACCCACAAACTTCATTTTTGTATCTAGTTTCAAAAAAGTATGGAAAAACTGGGGGAAAACTGAATGAGTGGATCGCTGCTTCCAGGTCCCCAGTTTCTGATGGAGAAAGCAATTTCCCCAGGCAGCTTCTCCCCTTCTCTCTCCCACTAGCAGACTGTTGCCATGACTCCCCATGAAACAAAATTAGGGGTCAGGTTTGAGTTCATCTAGCAGCAAACCTTCTCCACTGCAGTTTCCTCTCCAGCTTCTTTAACCATCGGCTATTTTCAATGCCAAGATGAAAGACTAGCTTCAGAAAGAATACAAACAGGAATGCAAAAAATTAATTGAGAAATCAAAGTACCAAGCAGTTCTGTAAATAAGGATCAATGGGAAGCACAAAATTCTTAAGTCAAAAGGAGATGAGTCAGAAAAACAGACGTGAGGAAAAGCAACAACATAAAATGAACAAAGGGAAAAGATCTAAATAATTAAGTTGCAGCGCCAGCATCATTTTCATGACAAAGGCAAACAAATTGAGGAATAGCAGAAGCATAATAAAACTGACCCTTGATTTCAGTGCTTTTTTGTTTAATTGTGATTGCAATTGGAGATTTTGTAACACCAGTGAACAGGAAGGAAAATGCCTTTCAAGGTAGACTACGAATTACGAAAACAAGAAAATCACAGCAAATTCAGTGCTGCAGAGCAGCACCAGTAGTGCTGGACTGGTCCCACTCACAGCAACATTCATCATCACCATCAAATAGCAGCAACCTTCCTGCTCAATATTCTTAGCTTCAAATAAATTTAACTAATAAAGAAATATAACACTCATTTGGGAACCATAAGCCCGTTTATATGGGAGATTGGCACTAAATGATCTTTAAGGATCCTTCCAACCCAAACCTTCTATGCTTCCCTGATTCTGGTACCACCCTTTTCCCCAAATGTAGCTTGGTTTCTACTTAAACTCTCAGAATGAAGGCATGCACATGAGGAACAAGATTCTTGCCATCATTGTACCTTAGAGGGAATGAAACTCAAGAATGCAAACCAACCCCACCTCTTCACTCATAATACAGGATGTCCAAACTTGTCCCTTGACATTCCCTTAGGCAATCCTATCCTCATGCAGATCTTTTAAGAAAAGATTTAGAGAAAATGAAGCTAAATCTATTTTTTTTTAAAGGGCAGAAAAATTAATCTCTCTCCCATTATGTTGCATACTCTACTCCCCTCCTCATCCTACATCTATTGTCTTTATTTACACTAAAATATAATATATATACAACATGTTGCAACAAAGGTTTCTATTATCATCTGTAACTACAATAAAGATGATAAATAATTATTTTCTGCTCCTTTCACTGAAATCCTCACCTGCACTCACTAAGCAGATTTACCAAAAGAAAAATACATCCATTTTGGTTTCATGTAGAAATAGAAATACAAGTCTGCAGAACTATCCAAAGAGCACTGGAAAATCCAGATGTTTCTTCTGAATTAAAATTGACTCTGAACTAGGATCTAACACCTAACAGTCCTCAATATCATGACTGCTGTCTAATCTGAACTATGAGTTTTTATCACTTTTTGCAAAACACTCATGGAAAAATTAGTGCATTGCAAACAACCCTTGATGAGACAAATGTTTTCCCAGTTGCAGAAATGAGCAAAAAGCACAGAGACATATAAATAAGAGTGCAGGTCAGACAATAAACTGAACAGCACCACTACACAAAGTTTCTCTGGGTACAACTTCCAGTAAACAGCACAGTTCCCCAAATCCTGAGCTCCCCAAGCAGTTCTGCTTGGAAACAGACACACATTATTTGGTTTATTAACACGAACAAAAAAGTTCCCATATTTGTAATTAGTATTAAATCAGCAACCAGCATTGCTGCTCACTGAACTTTCCATAATCTCATACCCCTCCCCTGCACTAACCCTCTTTCCATAGTCTCAAATTAAACAGACTGGCTGTAAAACAGCAGGGTGTCAAATTAAAGCACACTTTATTTTCAGAGGTCTCCACACTTCGTGGCTGACTTCCTGTCAGGAAGAGTTCCATTTCAGTGCAGAGCCCCACCAGCAGGGAGCTCACAGAATTAAGTGCCAGTTGATATTACTTTGTTTTGCATTTACCACCCATGAGAATATTGTTCAAAGATCTAGTTATAAAGTCAGCGTGGTATCATCCTTCTGACTAGACTGCCAAGCCACAGGGTGTGCTCTTGCTGCACAAAACTCACCTTAAATGGTGGTGTTTTTTTAAGTCCTAGTGTGCTGGTGAAGCAACAGGATGCCTTTTTTCTTCAAAAAAGTCTTGCTTCTGCAGCTAAATTATGTTCCCTTGGTTTTGAACATCTGCAGCACTGTACATTAATGGAAATGAAGCTGTCCTGTTCCCTTATCCCACTCCCAAGACTCACATTTACATTAGACAATCCACTCTCCTCCTCCCTAGACATAAAAACCTATACATTAATCAAACAAACTCCCAGCAACACAGCTTTAAGGGCTAATATTTCTAGCTGTAGAGGGTGTGTTTTCCATTAAACTCACACCAACACCACGTCCTGAATTTCTGGCTAAATGCATATAATTTTTAACTCATGAGAGAGTTTTTCTTCATATGAGCTTATAGTACATGAGAAGTCTACAGAACCACTAAAGATTGTACTTTGAAAAAATAAAATCAGGGGTAAAAATCCCTCACTTTTGCCACAGAACTCTGTTTTAGTAAGAACAACTTAGGAAAGTTCATGTCTCTCCACTCCAGTGTGACAAAATACTTCAAAGACAGGGTGATGAACCACAAAAGCAATCTTTTATCCATTTCTCTACCAAAAACTTGTAAGATATGTTGAATCCTCCAATCAGATTGTCTCAAGAAACAACACTTCATATCACTCCAAACAAAAATGTCACAGCTTTACTAAAACTATCTGCTTGTACCTCTCTATACATTTTCTTAGTCTGATATATAGAGTCCATCTTGACTTTTTTCATACTTCTATACCACAAAGTTCACAATTCCTTCCCTGAAAGCTGATGTGTAGTTTTTTGCTCATCTTAAAATCTCACATTGTACATTTAATCTTCACATTTGAGAATGAGTAAATCCTTAAAACATCCTCCTAGAGTAAGCATTATGGAGAGATACAAGGATATAAAGCAAACACATTTTAACCACTGAGACCCCCACCTGCCAGGATACAACTACCAAGTGCTTATTGCATCACTAAGTCAAGAACAGGTCACTTATTATTCATGCAGTATTGGCAAACAATTCTCAATACATTCCAACTTATTTTCACACTTAAGGCAAAAGCAAAGTTATAAACTTCTTTGATTTCTACTACTAAGGAAACTGTCAATATACATCCATTCACTTCATGGCATACTGTTTCTTGTATGAGTCTATCATAATTTTTAAATTGTTTTTAAAATTTAGCCAGTGATGAACACAGGCATTTTAAATAGCCTATCCACATGCCATACTAAAAACACAATATTCCTGAAGCCAGCAATCACACCTAAGAGAAAAGGCAGATTTCAAGCAGATCCTTAGTGTAATAAAGTGTGAACCTTAGCAATTTCAAGAACAGCAGTTTGAAAGAAACTCCTACCTAAACATGCTAGGGTGCTCTCCAAGAAATTCCATGGAACTCAACAGGCAATTACAGACAATTAAACTGTCAAACAATTTAGAAAGCAACAGGAATTCAGAGCAGGGATGAAGTTCTAATAGACAGGTTTTATATTATCCTGGTGTTTCACACAGAATATGTTACAATAATCTAGTTCTGGAGAGACAAAATCCACATACTGCTTAAGCCAAAGAAAAAAAAAAAATATATGCAGCTAATTTAAATGCAATTTCAACATACTCCAGTTCAAAGGAAAGGTTTTCCCAGCTGTTTCCATTTATTTCCATCTTATCAGATTTGCACTTCAGACAATTATCTACCAATCTGATCTTCAGTTTCAGACACTTCAAATGTATAACATAGTTCAATGAAGCAAGCAGCAAAATATCCATAGCACATGTAGTCCATTTGTAATTATTCCAAGTACTCTGCTCAGTGACAAATACCAAGCATGAAAGTTGTCAATAGATGTTTTCAGCACCCAAACTGAAACACTCAGATTTCAGAGATGGAAGCAAAACTCCCACTCAGGAAAAAAAAAAGTCACACTATGCATAAACCCCCAGATACATCAGTGTAAGGGAGAATCTAGGTGCTCTAAAGAACAGATATGGTAATGTAACCTTCTGTTTTGTTAGAAGGAAACTTAGTAAAATCCAAGCACCAAAGGACCACATTTAAGGAGTCTGGATTCCACAGCCAGTGCCCATTCACACTTTCCAGGACTTTTATTCACATTCTCCAAAATTAATCCTACTGACCACTAGCCAAACAGCTCACCGTGCATATAGCAAGTGTCCTGCAATGCAGGAAAATGCAGAAACCCTGTATCACAACAAAGAAAGGAAATGGCAATTGAGGACAAACAGATGAATCACAATGTTGCTTTTACAAATTGAGAGAGCTGAATTTCTTTCAAAACTGGACTCTTCTACAAGACTGCTGAATGCCCTTAATGGACTATTAGCTACTTTGTGAGGATATACTAAAACTTTTCAGACAGATTTTACCTGGTGATAATTGTTACCTGAAACATTAATGGAACTACAATCTCTTCAGCCCCAGGAGAACACTTTGATAGCATGGCCCTTGGCTACTATGGGATCTACCTTTCTCTCTTCCTGGCTCTGACCACAGTCTCCATCCTGCAAAACTAAACCACTGTAGACTAAAACTTACATTGCAGGGGGAAAAGAATTTCTGAGGTGAAAAGAGTTTATAATGTAAAATCTTTTCACTGAAACTATCAGAAGTAGCACTAGACATAAAGCTCAACAGATATTTCCCAATTACATTCCATCCAGAGGCATCCTAAAAAACATTAGGATGAAGATCTCCCATTTTGTTTTCCACTTACAAGGACCATGTATTATTTGTTACTAAATTACACCAGAAACATCCCTACTGCTGCTTGCATAACAATTAATAACATGTTTGGCAATCTCATGTTTTCAAATATTAGGATTTACACAGTTTTATTAATATGCTTGGATCCACTTGGTACAAAGTAGATCTGAGGTACAGATCTGAATCTAAATAATCCATAGTAGAGTAAGATGATCTTGAATATTCTCCCTTCCACCTCATCTCTACAAAAAGCTAGGTTAGCAAGTATTCTTCCAACCTGCAAAGATTTCTAAAGAATTCAAGCAAAAATATAATTTTTAAAATTTAAAAAAAATATGGCAAAGGTACACTATAAAGTTTCTGACATAACATTTCAAGCAAAGTTATCAATACAAGACACAAGGCAAACACCTATGGCCCTTCCCTGACTTCCCTTCCCTTTAGACTTTGGTAAGCTCTTTCAATTTTTGTATGTTAAGATCTAAATCATTTTCATTTGCCTGATAAAGTTATGTTTCTAACCATTTTATCATGAAAGCAATCTATCACTGAAGCTTTTTAACTCATGTACAGCTGCATTAATCTTTGATACAAAGATCATATTGGCAGAAGTTCACACTGTATAAAAAGAAAACCTTTCCACTCCTGCTATCTTCTAAATGGCTTTTAAAAGGAAATTGGAGCATGTATTACAGTTGATAGAAAACCATCTGACAGCCTACAAAATCCACCCTTTATGCCAAAACACACATATATCTATTTGATCACATATCTAAAGTATTATCAAATTCTTTTTAAACTTATTTTCAGCTGTTATAACAAAGTGATCAGAGGGAAGAACATTACTGTAATTAAAAATATCCTCATCTTATATTTGGGGCACATAAAAAGTATTCCAACAGCATTTATTCTCTCACATCTACAGCAGGATATTGCTAAAGAGATTTGATGAATCTGTTGAGTTTGGCTGCCATGCTATCACAGTAGTATTGGTCTTTAGATAGCCTATAGTCAATTCAATTAAAACTTCATAGCAATCACTATAGTTATCCATCATATCAAATTGCACTTAAAAGTAAATTAGGATCCAGTGCAGATCACAGAGCATCAGCATAATGTGTTCTCTCAACCAACACTGAAAACCTGCCATCTTCTACATCAGCTAAAATCTCCAAGCAATTCAAAGGCTTGCCATATTTTAGAACACACTGCAGAAATCCATTCCTGAGGTAATGAACCTGGATCATCAATGAAAAGCTTTTTTTCTGAGCAGAGGATACTCATAAAAGCCTGAAGATCCCACTGCATTCCACAAACACTTAAGCAATGGCGTGGAAAAGGAAGGAGGATGTGGAAAAATTCTGCTGAAAAAATCCAATTCCTCTTGCTCTTCCTTAGGGAAAATAATGGAATCATAGAGTTTGTATGGGTACATGGAACATATTGGTATTGCTCAATTAAGATTCCTTATTTGAAATTAAGAGATGAGATGACCAAGATGTTGCCCATGCAAGAGATGCACAGACTTATTTATGAGCACCAGAATCCACCAACAAATGGATTTGGCAGAATATGAAATACCATGCTAAAGAAATACCTGTGGCAAAAACTTCACCACTTAACTAGTGACAACTAAGTTAGACAAGAAAAAAAGAAAAAAGAAATAAAGTAAGCTGAAGACCTCAAAGTTTGCCTACAAGGGCAGTAAGACCAACTTCAACAGTGCATTTTTTTTCTATGTTAATACTACTTATCAGGATAGAGGAAGGAGGAACCAAGAATAAGAATACCTTGAACAAGCACATGGGGTGCATGTGTAACTTTTTCAATAGGTTGGGTGGCATTCCTTCAATTTCGGAAAAAGAGCTGAACAGTGTTTTAATCAGTTAGTACAAGTTTACTTTGTAGTCTAGAACATTTAGATTCAGTAGAAAAATGCTCCCAAGTAGAAGATTAATCTGAGAAGAGCCACTTAATTAGCACTCTAACACAAACTCCACTGATGATTCAGTAGATTGATGACAGAAAGCAGCGTCTTTCAAATGCCAGAAATTCTGTAAATCCAAAGGCATTAAGGAAAATTACAGAACCTATCTCACCTATTTCGTACTTTACACCTTGGAGCTACAATAATCAGACAAATGCTTCATGCACCTGAGCAAGAGAGACATATTTTTAATACCCTCATGAAAGAGAAGGGAAGAACACAGTTTTTCCTACACAGTCATGTATTTCAAGAAAATATCTGACAAATGAAAGGAAACACAGCAGCATTTATGCACTCAATTCATCCATAAACCTTTGAATTTTAGGCACAGAGAGAGCCCTACTAGATGAAAATGCTCTCTTCAGGGGTGACATCAGTTTCCCCTTGCAGGAGTGTTGTCTCACAACTGCATGGGAGCACCTCCAACATGCTGATGTCACTCATTTAGGCAGGAGAACAGCAAGAGAACTTCTCTCTTTCGGCTGGTTTAATTACCCCGACAGGATGCCAGGCCAGACGAGATGGTGCTCCCAGGTTCACTGTACTGTATGCATTTCTGATAAATGGCAAAAGAATAGATGACCTGGCAGAAGGCTCAGACAATAACATGTGATTTACAGGACATGAATGCAGCTACTATAAGATTTATCTGACAGCCCTCTCCGATAGTGGACTGTTGAGTATCCGATGGAATGATTTCTAGTCTGGAAAGTCTGCTACTGAGTAGCCATACACATTATTTATTTATTAGATGTTTTGGGTTGAAACCATTTTTAAATGATGCACTTCACAATGCTCAGCCATAAATTTAGTTTTAAACCCTAGAAGGGAGGTAGTGTTATTGGAATGTGTGTCAGACTGAATTAGGATGAGCAACACAACGCTTTTATAAAGTGGCCTTGAATGCAACGTCGATTCCTTCAAAAATGATATTAATGTCAAATAAGCAGGAACACTTTGCAGTAATATTAAATGAAGGATTCTTTATGTTTTGATAGATTTATAGAAATGTAAGCGCACACACACACACAGACACGTCTCAAAATGTAGCATGTCTGTCAAAAAACACAACTGTTTTTATCTTGGGAAAAGCCTTTTGTCTGTGTCTCAAACCACCTGTTTCTCTTTTTACCTTGTGTTAAACAGAAAGCAATATATCAACATGCAGACACAAAAACACTAAATAAGGGTCTTTTTCCATTTCATATAAGTATATGAATTTTAAACGAGATAGAAATTAACCAGGTGTCGTAAATAGATTGGGGGAATTGTACCTCTTGAATTTTTAAAAAAATTACTTCTCCCGTTAAAGAAGTTTTATTTTCACAATTTTAGGAAAAAATTATTATTCCGTTTTCCACTTCTGAAGAAGAAAAACATAATACAGCCACAGATCTAAATGAACATCAGAAAAATGTCAGATGCTTCAGAAAAACAACCCAAGTACTTACATTGTATCTTCAATGTTTAAAATAAATTTTGAGAAGAGGTTATCATAAAAAAACACCAAAGATTAATCAGAGTAATCTTTCAATTTCATAAAACCATGGCTGACAAATTTGTGAAGTTTTAAATCAAATTTGCAGATACTTACTTTATAACTATGCCACATTATTTATGTGATTAAAAACTGTTTTTTGACCTGATCTTTTGATCTTTGGCACTGCATCCTCTCCATCTCCTCTTAAAAATTAATTAAAATTTTAGCAAAAGGATATCACTTCATTTCCCACCCTATCTAGTGGGGGAAAAAAAGAAAATAAAAAGAGGGGGAAAAAAAAGAAAAAAATCAATCAAGCTCAACCCCATCTCCTCCCAGTATCTGTAAAATGTCGGCTTGAAATTCAATTTCATATCTCTCAAGCTTTCATGTAGCAAAAGACAGTTCACTTCTTAACAAAATAAATCACTTCTGTGATTGCCATGCTGACCTCTTTGAATTAGGAAAATTCAAAGTGAAAAATGTAATTATCACCCCAGAACAATCTGTATACATCTGGAGCTAATTTTAGATTCATTTCTCACATCATTTTTCATATTCTGCCAAAAATTACAGCTGCTATGTAACTTTAAAAAGACTTTGAGGTCTTTGTGACTTTATTGGTTTATTTCTACTACTCCACAAAGAACCACCTCTGCCTGTGCAACTTGCATTGCTAAGCAATCATGGTAGCTTCAATTTGATTAGATTAGCATTAAGTGGCATTGTGACACATATGACAAATAGATGCATTAGAGCACGTCATTTATTCCTTATCCTTTCCACTTCCCAAAACCAAACAAGTGACGTACAGTACAGAGCACAACATGATTTTAAGATTAGATTACTTTACCCAAAAAAAGGGAAAGGTCAAGCACTAATTATTGATACAAGCAGCATGGATACCAAAAACTAATTTTTCTAAATGTAATATCAAGTTGTCAGACACCCATTTAATACTTGGATTAGTTTTTACTTTAACACATTCCTAAATGAACAATAAAAATTGTTATATGGATTTCTCAGTAGCAAAAATTCTTTTATAATTTACATCAGCTGCAAGTTCATATTCTAGAAGTTGTGAACAATGTTCACTTCCAGTACTGCCATATGTAAAATAACAATCTCTAAATTCCAAAAGTTCCAAGAGGAATATTAAATTCCATTCAGGGTAAAACGATACTGTATTTCCTGAGGAAGATGGAAAACTAGATGAGCAAAGTTCTGGTTACATTCATTAATAATAACCTCACTGAAAAACATAACTACTCTTCACTAGTTCATTGTAAAATCTATTAGGTGTAATCTCCAGAAGTAATTGTTCTTATTGCACTTTATTGACAATGTAGACTATCGATTTTTCACACCTTCTATGATTCTTTCATTTGTATTCATGAAATGTCTATCAGCACACTCTAAATAAATTTGGCAATATAGGCACTAAAACGAATAAATCGATGTGAAGAAACATTAATTTTGCATTATCCTTATTCGTCAGGCAAGCAAACCATAGGGGTTGTAAATGAAGGTCAAAGGTTTTGAAATGGGTCAGAACCCTTGACCTCTAGACCAATACCATTCCCATTAAAAAAGGCTATTTTAAAGTTTTAAGTAGGGGAATTTACTACCAGAAAGGTATAATTTTAAAGGCACCAAAAGAAGGCTCAATAAAAACAGTCTTCTATTTAATTACCAAAAAAAAAAAAAAAAAAAAAAAAAAAAAAAAAAAAAAAAAAAAGCAGCAAGAAACTCCCCCAAAAAATCCAATCAATACAGCATACACAATTTTTTAGAAGTTCCTTAGGCTCTGTCTCTTTTTGAACCACAGGAACAGGCAGTTCTCAAGTTCTTACATATCTAAAATCCCTTTGCCTTTAGGAATGTAGAATGTCCCAAACTGATGACAACCAGAGTTGCCTTCTTAGATTTTTCTCAAATCCTTAGTACTTGTCAAATCAATTAGGAATGACAGGGTTTCAAAAGTATTTATCACTCATTTCATAACCTCTACACAAAAGGAAAAATTCTATTTATCCCACAGGATTCAACATGTCAAGATGCAGGAATCAATCTGTTTCTTTAGCTTTAATATTTTATTGATCCTACAAAATCTTACAAAAATGACAGCATAGAATTATGTAGGTACACCTACATCTTCAAGGTTATGTAAATGCTCAATAGCAAGGTAACAAAAACCCACTTGAATAAACACAAACACTATGATTTATTTTTTTTAAAGGAAAAGGCCTTGAACAATATCTTTTTACCTATTACTTATGAACCTAAGTTAAAAGTAAATTTTAAAGTAAAATTTTGTCTGTCATTTCCATTGTGTTCAAACAGATCAATTTCAGACATTGTTACTTAAACCTCACCTGAGAGCAAAGGAGCATCACCAGCTCCACAACTGAACTGCTAGATTTCATGCACACAAGACCTACAAAAGGAAAAAAAAATTATACATAAATGCATGCTTATATTAACACAAAGTATTTTGAAGTGAAAGATTAGAAGCATTTTGACAAACAAAAGAAAGCAAAATTTTCATGCCACTTCCAGTTCAATTTTGTACTTCACCAGCACAAAATCAAAGTACATATATGAGAGGGAAATCATAAATTCCATGCCTTCCATCTAAAAGAAGCAGCTAATAGTAATTCTTACCCCCATTACTCAGTTTCATAAATGTTTGTATGTCAAAATGATCACAAGTGTGGTTAACATATGTTATATTAATCCACTGTATCTACATTTTGCTATTTCTCGAAGGATTGGGTCATTATAGATGCAGAGAAGGGAAATGGCTTTATGACCTCTGCTTTCTCCATTGCCTTCTCCTTTCAGCCCCCAGCTATCAATCAAGTTTCCATTTTGTTTCATGGCAGCAGACATCCCAAACACTCTTATTAGTACTTTGACCCTTAACCCCACACTAAACCTAAGCAGAAGTGCAAGCAGTAACCTATTACATATTTTCAGTTGTTTACAAACTAATTTGAGTATTATTATTTGTATTCACATTTTGGTTTGGATTTGCCTATAACTGGGGTTTAGAACCAAAAATCATTTTTGTGTGTTTATTTTTGTCAAGACAGTTCATACACTCCCCAGTTATTATCCTCTTTTTTTCTTTTTTGCTCATGCAATTTATTAAATACTCATCTACCCACGTATGTAACTATACTACAGTCAAAATACTTTGAACCAGATTCTCTTTTATTTTCAGAGAAAAAAAATATGTAACTAAAATAGGATATTTAGTTCCTGAGAAAATAAAGCTTTGAGAAAAACTGCTTTTCTAGTTTTCCTTATTGAATGAATTAAATCAATTTGTTCACAAGGCAGCTTCCATTAAAATGTTTATCAGCTAAAATGATGCCTACATGCATAAACAAAAGCAGAATCCCTTTATGAGTCTCACAGAAAGCAATTCATACACTTCTTCCTTCCATTTCTTCTTGCCTCAAATGGTAAGCAAGGCAAGCTCCTAAACTATATAACTTTAATTTGTGAAGTTTAATGAAGTCCTAATTTTGATATCAGCAGTCTTCAGTGAAACACTTAAGTGTTTGGTACTGTGTTTCTGACAATGCTCATATTAAGCACTAAAAACAGAATGACTATCCTAATCCAAGAAACAAGTAGTTTCAAAAATGTTTTTAAAAGAATTTTAATTCCCTAGGAAGAAACTAGATCTGTTAGTGCAAATACAGCTCATGTGAGAGTGATCAGCTCAAGCTAAGGAACCAGGGGGTTCTATCTTGAGTGCACTTATCACTGGAAACTGCAACAAGCTCTTCTTGTCACTTTTTCAACAGGAAAAAAAGTGAAAATTTCACTCTAAATATCAGTGGACAAAGCAATTTATATGATATAGCCAAATTTTGAGAAAATTGAAAAACTGGTGTTACACTGCTAAATTCAGTCTTCCAATATGCACAATTTTTTAAATTGAGGACATTAATGTCTGCATTGCAGAACTGAGCCTCATTTTTAAGCAGAAACCCACCAGTAGAAAGAAAAGCTCATCATCTCAATCTTGGCCATTTCCTGCCAATCTTCCATCAGGAAGAGCCACGATCAATGCTGTGAACAGGAATCCCCATCTTGTCAGATGTTCCAGAGAATTCTCCTCCATACTGACAATGTACTCCTCCTACCTGTGTGACTCCCTTCCAATAATAAACCAAAAATCCAGAAACAGACTCCCATGTGAGAGATAGACCAGACAACACTCCACTGACTCCCTGTCAGGTTTTTCTACCCAACTCCCTACAGTATATACTCTACTTTGTATCAAAGTGCTGACCCTGACACCAAAATTTCTCTTAAAGCTCACAAAACACATTTTGTACACCAGCTTCAATGGGACAAATGGCCAGGAGGGTTGGAAAACAAAGGAAAATTGACACAAAGAAGTAGCAGAGATGGCAAAGATGAGGAGGCAATGACAATGACCTCAGAGGGCTAAAGGCAGAAGGAACAGGAAGAAGTGAAATCCAGTGAACAGCACTGTTTGGGAAGGCAAGAAGAAAGCTTCTAAATAAAGAAATTTTCAGTCTCCAACGTAAAACAAACAAAGAACACAAACCCCCCTTTTTTAAATGGAAACTTACTTGTACCTTCTATCAGCAACTCCTGCCCATGGCTGCCCAAAAGAGTCCGAGAAAGAAAGGGAGCAAAATCCACAAAAATCTCTCTCAGAAGTGGGGCAGCTTTTTCCAAAGCATGCTCAAGTCTGTCTGTAATGCTAGTAGAGAGATAAGTGTAATTAGCAATAAAAGAAGGAAGTTGTTGAAATTTTGCAAAAAGAAGTACAGATTTTTGACAATGTTTAAGTGATTAACACATACAAGAAGGAATTAATCATTAGCCAACACTCAGTATTTTCCCAAATCTTCATTAGTTATTGAAAATCAGCAAAAGGGCATTCTTAAGTTATGTGGTATCAGAATATCAATTGTAATATCAATAACACGAGCCACAGCACAGCTGTTCAGATCAATTGGAGAAGTTACCTCATATTGGAGGCAGAATCCTCCAGCACTGAAGAAACTGCAGGAACAGATGGTAATTTTGAATTAGATGATCCCCTTCCTAACAAGAGAAAGTAATAATAAACAAATTATATAAGAAAACATTCCAGGGATTGCAAAAGCAGACCAGTGTTGAGTTTGAGCTCTGAGAAACCATGGCTTCCAAGTGTTGTGTAAGGACTAGGTGAAAACATTTTATCTCTTTGTACCTCAAATATTTTTTTTCCATAAGAGTCATATTTACTTGCATTCATATTAACCAGGTAGGCCATGGCAAAGTTTTTCAATGTTGCTTTAGCATGGACAGAAAATAATTCAAAGAAGCATTGTAGTTTGTCTTGTGAAGGAAGTCACACTAGGCTGCAGTGATTCCCTCTGGTCTTATAAGCCAAGATCCTCTCTGAACAAATTTAGTAACATTTAAAACTCTAGAAATTAATACAAACAGTGTCTTACACCTTTAATACTCCAATACTATGCTAATATATAAAGTAATACTAATATATAATATACAGCCAAATGGTAGTATTTAAAAGCCATGGTTTTTGGTTAGTGGAAGTGATCACCTAATTTCAATTTGCACAGAAAACCATTAATATTTTTGTCTAAAATTAAAATACATATTTGTGTCAAAATCATGCAGAAAACAGTAAGTGGGTATTTGCAACAGCCAGGATTAAATTTTTACAAAACTGAGACTCTGACAGAGGCAGCTATGATAAAATTTTCCATTGCACTGCTGGTGTCATTAGCATGATGGCAGTGGTATAACCTCATTTATGAGTTATTAACTTTGCCACATCAATTATTCAAAGGTTGATAGGGAAGACTGGGTCATTTATGTATCCTACACTTACAGAAAAAAAGCAGTTGTGTTATGTCAAATTGACACTACATGGCTCTCATCAGCACAGGAGGAATCTGTAAATATTAAATTCTGCTGTTCAGTATATAAAGAGAAATACAACCTTCCCATACTGCACTATGGATTGGTATTAGCAATGATGAACAGGGGGCAAGCAAGACAGCCAGAGACTTCACAGATATTTTCTGCCAGGATAAGAATGGTGACTCACAAATCTTGCACTGCATTCCAAGCTATAGAGAGGAATGAATCTTAGCAGACAGGTTTCTGTGCATTTCCCAGGAGCATGGCTGCTCCTAGTCCATCTGCAATCCTATCTCTTTCCACCCCGAGACCCTGTCCTATTCTCTTTCCTCTCACCTTGCCAGTTTCAGATTTTTATGCTGCTGGAAAGGAGGGGAGGAAAAAAAAAAAAGTAAAAAGCCTGAAATAAGAGAGTTTAATCATTTTAGTTCTCACATCTATCTTAGCAAAGACGTGACCCTTCTTAGAACTGTACTGTAGAAAAATGCCTGATGGTCCCACCTACCATGGAGTTCTTTAATTCAGTTAAATGCAACCTGTCTGGAAATCAGCTGCTTGAAACTATCTACCAAAATGTGTCAGCTGCAACTTTTCAAAGATTTTCAACTTGACTAAAGTGAAGTAGATTTGGAAAGAGAAGGCAAAGATAGATCCTTGAGATAGCAAATTTATTTCTCCTGTCAAATTTCAAACTGCTGCTCCAAAACTCTGGTACTCAGAGCTTCCTCCAAGAAATATCAAGGGTTTCTGGTGGGTGAGGATTTTTTTTGTTTTTCTATCCAGAGAATGTAGTTTTCTCCAATCTTGTCTCAAAGGTAGCATGGAAACTAATAAAATGAACTGGAATATCATAACCATGAGAAGTTTTGCTCTCAGTTCTTGTTCTTTCTTCAGAGATAGGAGACATCTTTGTGAATGTGATTAATTTGTGCTTTTCATAAATTCAACCTGAAGCTCTTATGCTGACTGCTGTATGGGTATGATAGAATCTGAAGGTAAGTGAGTGGGCCATACAGAATGAAGGATAAGAAAGTGGTGAGCAAAGTGTTACCTGAAAGTAAAATGAAATGTGAACCTTCTGGGCATTGTATCCTAAATAATTTATCTAATAAAGACTAATCAATTATATATTCCTGAAAGTTTCAACCTTTATGGCAAGATTTTCAAAAATGTTCTAAATATTTTCATGGATATAATTCCATTTGGTTTTTTTTACCAGCTACTTTTCCATTGTCAAACCACCAAAAAGTATTTTGGGTACCCCCAACAGAAAAGCTATCAAATGATGAGCCAAAAATTAAAACACAATCTCCTGCACAGAAAAACAGCACACATAAGGCAACAAAGCCACATGATTCAGTGGCTTGTCAGATACTTAACAGCTACAATGTTTTATTTCCTTTTTTTTTTTTCTTTAATTAAGACCTTAAAACTACTAGCTTGTCATTAATTAAATTATTTAAATAGCATTTGACTAGAATACCCAGCTTTCTCCCTATTCTCATTTAACAAGTCACTCTAACTTAAAAATATCCTGAAGTCCATGTGAAGTGGATTTACAGGCACACACTGCCCAAAAAGGGAAATCAGCACACTGATCTGGGTAGTCCAACAATACCAAACTGAAATGCACACAAAACCTTCAAAATAAGAAAAAGTCCCCTCAACACACAGGCTGTGGAAGCAGCATGTTCTGATACAGAAATGCTCATGTGCTTTTTACCACATCTAAAATCTGCCACCAGTAACCCACTACTCACTGAGAATGGTTATATAGCCAATGGTATGTACAACTAAAATCTTACCCTATTAAAGATCACTTTATAAAGGATTAAATAAGATTTAACAGAGAACTACAGCAGCATGAGGTTTTTTTAATTAAACAAGACAAAAATAATTCTGTGCAGTATTTGGGCCATCAGCTAAATAACTAAAGGAAGAATTAGGGAAAAAATAAAATCAAGGGAAACATCTGCAAGGACAATGAGAGGGCATGATAACCATCATAAAGAAACCATAAAGAAACATACTCTCAGTCTAGGGTAACTTGGCTTTCTTGTTGTTTGTTTTATTTTGTAGGGATGGGTTGGGGCTTTTTTGGTTTTCCGTTTTTTCAATAATCGTGGTAAAAATACTTTGAGTGGGAGGTGAAGGAAATCACTGACAACACAGGACATGATTATTTTTTCTTCTAGAAATAAAAACAAACTGCACAAAACGGACTAGGTATAAATGTAAAACTATGAAATTTTAAGTAAATATCAACTTCTAAAAATAGACATAACAGAAAAAGCACTGATAATTTGAATTTAATGAAGCATAAGGCAGGCATCTATATAAACTGATATTTCTTTTGAAGATGACCTAAGGATACTTATGGTCTGAATTTCTTCATGCTTACCAACACCTAAAACCACATTCCAAACTCAGATATATTTCACTAAAAGGAGTGAATCTCAGATTTATCCCAGCTGAGAATTTCAGGATTCTTTCAATGGGATTAGGCATAGTGATTTTTGCATACAGGTTTTGTTTTGTGAGAGTACATTTTTACTTTACTTAGAGGTGGCTTTTTACTCTACTTTCTTTCTGCTTTTAGTGAAAAAGATGAAAATTCTTCAGTAGCATATTTTCATCCACAACACACATGTGGGTAAGTGCAGTAGCTACTTCAAACATGTGGAACTAAACTGACTTATCTCTTCCTTATCCTTTCACTGATAAACTGGCTCCTTCAACCTGACAGCTTTACAGACATTTGCAAGAACATAAAAGAAAATGCAAATAGATCATCTGTCTAGCACCCTTACAGTGAAACCTTATTGTTTATTCAAGGTCCCCAAGGGTCTAAACAAATAGTGTCTCGAGCAATAAAATATTGTTAAAAAACTCCTTGTGCAAGATCATCATGCTTTAGCATGCACACTTACAAAGTGCACTTGGCAATGCAGAAGCACTACATGATAATTTATTTTGTGAGGCGATGGAGATGAGGTATAAAAGAAAAACAGAGCTGAATCAAATAACCATATCTCTTAATTTTGTACTACAGACCTACCCTACATAAATGCACCAGTGCCCTTGGTGGAAGAGGTATCTAGTAAAATAATGAGCTCATTCAAAAATACACTTCCTGGGCTGAAAGTGCACAATGGAAGCCTACAATGAAAGGTTTTACAAGCTAATATAAGGGATCTGTTACATAAACACATCTGTAGGCTAAACCAAAACAGATTTCATGAAACAATGGTGAAAACTTCTCTTAAGAGAAGTGGCTATAAAACAGCTTTTTACTGACACAGTATCAAGCCATTTCCATTGCATATCATCAGAATCTGAGATTTTTTCAAGTGTCCTTCTGCTTTGGTAATCAGCCTTCAACTACTGTCACTGTTAAGTTGGAATTCTCTTTGAAATAATTACTATAATCCAGTGAGTTGCTTGAACAACCTCTGCACTGATGGTAACTCACTTCATGATCATTTTTCTTACTTTAGCTTGTCTCCTGCTAATTTATTTTATTGCATGACTTCAAGTTCATTTTCACCTATGTATAAAAATCAATGAATACCATTCATCTTTGCAAAACAAGCCAACTGTCACAAAAAATTTACATTTTCCTATGTATTGGACTAGAATTCAGGACTCACAACTCTGTTTTTATTCACTGTTACTGTTTATTCTCGTGTTTCTTCCAAGCATTCACTTCCTTTTTCACCTCACCCTTTGACATGGCCTTGTTTACAACTTCACAATTTGGGGAACAGCTTGTCCAGACAAGGAAAAATCCTGCAACTAACTCTGTGTGGCTCAGAGGCAAAACAAGTAAAACTCTCAAGAATTCCAGGTAGGAAGGGGAGGAGGCAGGCAACAGAAACTGAATGGAACTTCTCAGAGTTTTTCTACACTCAGGACATCAGTAAAGACAAGTGACAATTCACTCCTGCTTCCCTCAGACTTTTCATATCCCCTCTTCATAAAAATTGCATTTGAGCAACCATTTGGAAACTGTATAGTGAAAGCCTCAAGACTGCATTCTTTGCAGTGAAGCACTAATAAAACACATGTGAAATCCTTCAAGTACATAAACAGAGAAACTCATAGCATCAGAGAAAACAGTGGGAGTGCAAACTGCTAAACATTTTTTAAAATCCTCACCACTTCAGAACATTGTGCCTGTAATGGAAGCATTTAAAAGGAAAACTAACTGACAAACAAAAATACAGGCATCCTGCTGGCTTGTTCACAATAGCTCAGGCAGCTCTGCCAAGTCCTGCCTGTCCAAATATTAGTCTTGTCTTAGCAGTAGCCCTTCCTGAACACAGCATGTGCAAAACCTCTGCATCACATTCAGCCTGTGAGACAAGCCAAGGAAGACACAACTCCAGTGAATTTGCCCTTCTTACATTACCACTAGCAAAGATGCTCTTTTGTTCAATACCACCCTTGGTAGCAGGCAGTGAATGATTAGCTCAAGATGGGCCACCAGGTTTATCTTCCCTGCTCATTTCCAAGATCCAGCAATCAACAACCTAAATACCACAGGTAACAGACCCAAGGGAAAGTTCAGACCACAGGGGGCACATTTGTGCTGAGGAAAGGCATTTTGTGCCATGAAATACTCTGCAGATTGGATGAGTAAAGGTGAAGAAACTTCTGAAAAAAGGCCAGTGACACATGCTTCCACCCTTTTTCAAAGCATCAAAGGAACAGAGTGAGCTTGGACCATTTCTTCCAACCTGTGAACACTCTGTATTTGGTATTTGTATTTGGTAGGTCAGGATATGCCACAATCCATGTGATATGGGAGCAACTTAAGCATCAAATAGCTGAGATGCTCACAACCCCTTGAGCTATAGGCAAGATGCAAACTTGAGGAAAAATTATTGGGAAGGAGCCTGGTGAATTCTGAGCAGACACAAATGGCAATGGAGGCATCTGGAACCACACAGAGTGATATTTCAACACAAATCCTGCCTTGACCAAGCAATTCTGTCACATCTACAGGTGGAGGATGATCACATGCTATATAACAATTATTTCCAGATTGGGTGTTTGTACACATTAGTATTAGAACACTTCCACTTGCTATTTAATCCCATTTCAATGCCTGCATATCACTTTCACCCCTCTTTTGGGCTAAATCTGCTCAAGTCTTCATCATAAAGCCTTATGTATCCATATATTTTATATATATAATGTATATTAAAATAAATAATATATAAATATATATGTTATCAATTATTTTAAAATGTATCAAGCAAATGTATATAAAACTCACTTAAAAAAAAAACAACAGATAAGATGTGTTTTTAATGTGGGAATTATGTTAAACAGCCTTCATATCAAACATAAAATAGCCCCAAATTTATCTTCACTACATAAACCCTTAATCTCAGTACTTTTTTTAAAAAAGGTTCAATTTATTTCTTAATTACAAAAGTAAACAGACTTATGAGTGTTAGCTGGAATAATGAGAACATTGTATTGATTCTCTGCTGCATGAAAACAAAAATTAGTGAAAGAATATCTGATTTGAACTCGGGGGAAAATTTTATTAATTATATTTCCGTTTTATAGGAAGCTTGATTATTACTACTTCAATCCTCTAATAAAAAGCAAAGTAAGGTCTTATAGAGAATTCAATTTCAAACCTAAATGTGTGCAATTTACATGATTGGATGTAAACCACTCCAACTCTGCAAGATTTTTGTTTCCATGCCATTATTTTACAAGGGAAAAAAGAAACAGTCTCATGTTTTAATCTGTTTAAGGCATGATTTCATTTATCCCTTTACTTTTTTCTTTTAATTAATTATATTGCCAGTCTAAACATGTCTATTTTTAATCCTGATTACTTTCTTTTTATGCGTATCAGTTCAGATTACATGTCCAATTTTTGCCAAAACTTCCAGACATGATGGAAGTCACACAGTTACAAACTACATTAGTATTGTTTATTGTCTGGATTTCTCATACATTCTACAGGCACAGGAGCACTTTTTTTTTTCTTCTATATGTTCCTAAAAGATCAGCTAAATCTGAAAAATCAATGTTCATCTGTTTTGTTTTTATTAAAAGCAAGTGAATACCTACTTCAGCAATTTTAATAATAATTGTAATTAAGCCCACAACTAAACCAGGTAAATCAGTCAGAAGTTAACAAATTAGCAATTATTTTAAACAATTTCAATGTAGATGAGGTTTTACTGTGTTCAAAATGGATTAGTTGCTCAGAGCCAGTCTTCCCCAAAGAAATGTGGCATTTCAAAATACAGTTAATTCCCCTACTTCAAATATTGCTCCTAAACTAATATAATGCTACCTCCTGCAGCTTTGGTGGCAAAATACATTCTCCCTTTCACAAAGAGTAAGGCCATACTATATTTCAGTGGCTTTTCCTTTAAAATGACTGGAACAAAACCTTTTTGCAGTTGAAGATGGGAACAAATACCTTCCACTTTTTTTCCCCAGTCCTTGCAGTTTGGATGTAAGTTCACAAAATCAGGAAGCAAGAAACTCAAATAGTGGAAAAAAACCCACCAATAATCAGACATAGCTTGAGATTTCCTTGACTAAGATCCAAATCACTTCCAAGTCAAACTTCATGTTCACAAAGATCCTACACAGCCTTGTGATTCAGACATGGCTAAGTAGAAAAGCATGTCTTTGACACAGCATTTAAGGTTAAACATCATTTATCTCACACAGAACAACTGGAGAGACCAAGGGTTCAAAGGAACACTTGCTTATAAACAACCTACTCAATTTTGTCCCCACTGAAAAAACTGTCCAAAGCAATTAGTTTGGCATCAACACTGAATCTGACCTCAGGCTAAAGCTATTGGAAACACTTGGATATAATTTCCAGTTCTACTTAGCACTAACACATACATCCCTGGTCAAACACCTCAGAATTTATAAGTAAGCTTACACTTTACATTATTAATTTGTAATAAAAAAGTAAGTCTTTAGAATACACCATATTTATACTAAATACAAATTAATACAGCATGATTGCTCTATCAAAACAGTGAGAAATCTTGAAATTAAGACAAATATTGCTCAGGCAGTTGCATTTGTTACAATATTGGGGTTTTTTCTAATACAGTACGACTTCTCTTATTTTTTATTTTATTAGTATTCAGAGTGAATGGTGATGTAAATAGAAGCAACAGAAGCAGCATTGGTATTTAGGTTGGTTTATTTATCCTTACTTACCAGGAGATTCTCCTGACAGATCTGGGGCTTGGGCTGAGTCTAAAGAAACCACACTGACAGCATTTGTAGGAGCACCAACAGCAGCTGTGGAGGAGGAAATGCTTGATTTCTTCGTTGGTACAACAACACTCCTGGATGAAGACACAAAGCTAGTAAATCATACTGTAGTAAATGCTCACACTACTGTGATCCTTGTTTATTGATACATCTACCACTGACACTTCCATGTCCTGCAAAAGTTCCTTTGCTTCCCTACTTCCTTTTTCAATCCTCTTTTGTAGGCCACCTTAACCTAAGGGCACTTCACTTGTTGATGGTACACTTTCTTATGCTAGACTTTAATATCCCATCCACTTCCACAGAACCCCTGACTAAAAGCACAAAGTTAGAAGATCACCAGGATAAGGGTTCAGCAACGAGGATTTTCTATGCACTTCATTTTGCCCAGGATTTGGTTTTAAACTTCAAGTAACCATTTACAAAAGATATGGTAGTATTCAACTTAAAGCTGAATTATCAATGCTGAAGGATGCATTGGCAGCCTTTTACTCCAGGTATTTTAATGCAGAACAGAAGACTGATTGAAGAAGGATGTACCAGAGCTTAAAACATCCTAACACACTCTGTATGCACATACAAATGTTCACACATCTTAAAAATACAGCTAAGGCATGAATTGAAGTGTATCTTGCCAATCAAATTTTATTTATATAAGAAATCAAAACATTGCTTGGAGTTAAGAGAGAACCTCCATCTCTTACACAAGCTAAATGTCAGGCCTTATAGCCAGCATTAAAGACTACATCAGAGGAAAAGATGCAAAGCGACAAGTTAGGCATGGAAATTTATCTGACACATTACAAAGACATGTATTTATGCCACACCAATTTCAATTAAATTGTAGTACTTCATTCCAAATACCTAAAAGGCCTTGTTAAGCATACGTTAAAGGCATTTTTAATTGCAAGTTAGCTCCATAAACATGCAAAACCCCAGCTAATGAGGTAAAGAGTACAGCTGATATATAATGTACTCCCACTGCAGCGCTTACTTTTAATTACCTGGTGTTAACCATAAGCTGAAAATCTTCAACATTCAATTTATTTAATCACATCTTTTGTTGACAGTAATACAACTACACACTGAAAGTATTCCCTTAATAGCTTTAAAATATTCATTTTCTAGATAAAGTAACTCAGAAACTTGACCTAAATTCAGGTGTGAGAACAACCAAAGAAGTTCTTTCAAATATTTCTGAAATGGTCCTTGCTGGAATGGGGAAATGAGGATTGTATTTGATTCCCTTCCTCAATCACAGCACATCAAAGGATGTCACAGAAGCTGGACCATGTTGCTGATTAAATCAGCCCTCCTCAATGGCCAGAGTAGGCAGGCACCATACTTGGAGGCAGTACATGTCATATCATTATAAGGGTGACTGCTAATGTTAACTAGTCACTAAAAAAATAGAAGCAACAACACCTGAGCCCCAAGTCAAGATATTGTGCCAAAACCATGAAATTTGCTCATATGTTCATGTCTGTTTGCCTGAAACATGAACAATGGGCTAAGAAATAAGTCATATATTTACAGCATTTTTTAAATTATTGTCACATTATCAAATAATTGTGCACTACCCAGGTATAAGAAGGGGATCTCTCACTAGAGATTCTATGACATTCCCTGCCTGGAAATTGTTCTTACTATCCTACAACACACATTCAAACACCTGGAAGGGGTTAGGAAATGAATACAAGTTTACAGAGTACAAACACACCCAGATTTGCAAACTTTGGGACATTTCTCCAACCTTCACAATTCAGCACTGAAACATGGGTGTATTCCTTTAGAGATTCTAAATCCTTTTACTGTATAGATATCCAACTCAAGAAATACAAATCAATAATATTAAACAAAAAAAT
The DNA here is from genome assembly GCF_903797595.1 of Erithacus rubecula. Taxonomy (NCBI): domain Eukaryota; kingdom Metazoa; phylum Chordata; class Aves; order Passeriformes; family Muscicapidae; genus Erithacus; species Erithacus rubecula. Next base: position 57,384,847 of record NC_136687.1, read on the forward strand.
TTTGACTTCTCATTATAAATATGTGTCTATTCAGATGGACTCTGTAAGACCTCAGTGCATGAGCTGGAAAAGTTTCTTTGCACATCCACTAAATTACAGAAATAATCATCCATCTGCTGCTAAATAATACAGACACAATTATATTGGATATAATACACTGGATTTGGGAGAATGTTTAGTGACAAATTTCAGTGCATACATAGATGGAAGTTATGCACATATAGGTTGTGTTCCAAAACATATAATTAATGTGAACAATTTTGGATTGGAAAACATCAAATTATCTTGAGAGTAAAAACAAGTTCTTTAGAGAAGCTTTCTGTTTCCAGGGCTAATAATTAGAATTATCTCAAAACATCAAATCAGAATAAGTGTGTCCTCTGAATGCCTATGAATGTTCTGGTTCCACTCTCTGACTCTACTAAGAGCTCCAGGAACTACAAAACAGGTGGTATTTAAGTCCTAAAGAACACACCAGAACCACACCTTAAAAAATAAAATACATTCGTGGCAGAATTTTGACGAAATTTAATATTAGAAAATACTTCTTTCAGATGAAAATCAAGAAATGAACATGCTGGAAAGAACAAGGAGGAATTTTAGAACAGGAGTAAGCTTTAGCACAACTAAAAGCAGCTCCTCACAGGACAAGTGACAGGAGCAAGGATGCCTGGCTTTTCCTCTAGGCTGCAACAGCCACCAAATGACCAGAACAGTCCCTTCTGCCTTTTCAGATCTTTTTTCTATCTCTTAACCTTCAAATCTGTACACATGTAGAGCTGCTACTCAAACCTTCAGTAAATTCCTTTCCATGAAGGATACTATACTCTAACACTCACTTTCAGGATAATTTTCAGCATCTACCAATGGCATTCATTACAAGGAAGATACTCAGATTACCAGCACCAGAAATCTGGCACTTATTCTTGTTCACAGCTGAAAAGTAGAGCTGCTGGTTTGTTTTTTTTTTCTTTAATTGCTCAACATCATTCCTTTTGCTTTGATTCAAGGAATAAAAATGAGTAACTACAGGTTTCAGACTTTAAAAGTACAAGAGAAGGTGCTACCTTATAAAAAGGACACAGGGAAATGCCTGAGTATTCCTGAGTCACCATACACTTCAAACAAGAGACACAGACTCTCACAAACTTCTCTGAGAAATACACTTGTTTTACTATATCCCACTGAAACAGAAGCCTAGTTTTTACCTAAAGAGTAAGACTTCAACAAATCTACTTCATAAATTCAACAACAAAAAGGTCCTCTTGGACCTTGGACCCTTGAAAGAAAAGAAAGACTTTGAACCTCTCACCATAGAGCTCAGACTACTTCTAAACAGAATTTATTTTAGATAGTGATCTGGAACAGTCAACTGAAATTATGCAGCTCTTGAGCCAAAGTAAAATAAACAGTATTTCTAGTGAAGAAAGAAGGTCCCTTTCAAGAGGTGTGTCAATCTGATGCACAGAGCCAAAAGAAGTGCTGGATATTGTTTAAAAACATGATGTAAGAAAAACCCAAATTGTGAATGTTCCTGGTCTTCTGGTCAGTTGCCACAGCCTTGTGATGCAAAAAATTCTTAAAGTACTTCAAGAACCACAAACCAAAACACCCAAGTACCCTGACATACTGACTTCCTTGCTGTGCACTGCTGCAGTATTGGTAATGTCACATTTATTGCCATGGATGTCTTCCCTTTCAACTGGGCAACCAACCAATGTCACAGCTGCAGGATTTGTTTTAGGAGTTTCCACTTCCAGGCCTTCCCCAAAAGTATGAAAGTAGAGCTCAGCAAGCACGTACAGATATTCATATTTACCACATACTGGAAAAGCAAACTTAAGACTCGGTCTTGTTTCTTCATGACATGACATCGGTCATGTTTCTTCATTTAAATTCTGAAATTCCTACAGTTTTCCTTTCTTGGGTAGTAAAGTGATATTTTCTTTGAATATTTAGGTGGAATTGCAAATGTGTTCCAAAGAAATATTTTTCCATTAGCTACCAGTGTTACTTTCTGTTCCTTTTTCAAAAGATTATTTAAATGTTAATATAAGAAAAATGAATGCAACTGGCATAAAGAATATGAGACAGTGGAAAAGTGAGTTTAAATATTGCAGCAAATAAACTACATAGAAAACATGAAGTGTTCAGCATATTATTAAATCAAGTAAATTTGTCAGAACTGTCTTGAAAATTAATGTGCTTTCAACTTCCCTTAAATAATGGGGCACTTGCTTCTAGAGTACACAGATAAGACAATCCTTTTTCTGCAGCTAAACTGATAAGTGTTTTCTGAAAAAGTTAAGTATTGCTACACATATGAATAAAATATTCATCAACAAGCTGCTTTATATTATAGTTCCTCAGATCTACAAAAATATTTTACAAAACATCTGTAATCTTACATTAATTTTATCAGAATATGTACATTAAGCAACCTCATACAGGGGCAGAGATGAATCACGTGGGAAAAAAGCATCAATACATTTTACTCCTTAACATTCACATCAATTAAATTGTATTTCTGGGTTACATTTGTATATTAAAACATCCATTATATTAAGTTTCAGCTATAGGATAAATAAAATTTAAAAGCTGCACAAAAAATATGCTTAAGGTCTCTTTCAAAGAGACCTCAAGCACCTCAGCAAGAATTGCACTTTAGTTGCCTCATTTACATGACTATATTAGATGCTTGCCTGTTTGCATTTAAAATCAAGTATCTAAGGTTTAAAATAAGAATTTACAGCAGGGGAACTGATAAACATAGGCCAGGCAGAGTGAGAACCAGCCACCATAAATACATCTTAGCCAGAAGGTCAGGGTGTTATTAGTCCCAATTATGCTGAAGTGTAAGAAGTCTTCGTGTTGCAGACAATTATTCACTGCTGAATGAGCACAGAGCACTGAGCTGAACACTGACTTCCATCACAGACAAAGGCTTATGCAATAATGATCTATTCTGCCAAATTCCATAAGGATTTACTTATTGAACCCTTCCCTGGTTTCAGTTCACTGCTTCTCTTTCAAGAAAGGAGAGAAAATATCTATGTCTCCTAAAATTTTAGCATTTCCCCAAGTATTTACTTTTCATTAAGTTGGCAAGTGCCCATTCCTTTTTAAATATATTTCAAGTTACAAATTTTCCTTGGGTGCAAGTCAAATATTCCTAATACAACATGAGGCAGCCCAAACTGATGACCTCACTGTAATTTAAAAATACTTACATGAGCTCTGATTCTTCTTGACATGCAAGAATTCATACAGATTTAATTCTTGGCTTTTTTTTTTTTTAAGCACTGAAAAGCAATGCAGTGACAGTTTGTCTGTACCCCTACAGGATAATGGTTTTAATTCCAAACCAAAAGAAAATAGCCTTGTTCCAGGCTACCAAAACAATGGCCACTGCAAGGCTCCTGTGCAAGGAGCAAAAGACCAATAAAGAAGATCAGAGATTTATTTTTACCTCTATTTTGTGAGCCAGGAAAGCAGCCTGCCATGTCAGTGTCCTTCTATGGGCTCTGGTGTGTGTGGATAATACCCATTCTCTTATGTCTCCCTTGAAATACCCAAGGAGAAAGGAAGAATAAGAGACACTCAAAACCATGAGAGATCAGAGGATGTAGGGAGGGGAAGAGAAGATATGATAGAAAGAATACAATCAATTTTGCAAGAGAACTTTCAAATCAGCTTGGCAGGGAGAAGACTTCAAATGGTTTGGCTCTTTGGTCCCTGCAGAATGCAAATTGTGGGTGTGCTGAAAGAGCTGAGCTTTCCATCACAGCACGTGGCTTTATCTAAAGATTTCCCATTCTCATATTCTGTCTCTACCAACACCTGGAAGATTTCATGTTGTCAACAAATAGTTTATTCTTTTACCATTTGAGGCCCAAATCAGTGAAGTCTAAGATGTATCCATTCCATATAAAAAAGGGACTTGGATGAAATTTAACTGAAATTACCACAACCAACCACTACAAAGGCATATGCACACCACTGACTGACAAATGAGTAAACACGGGCTGAGCCAAACTAAGCAGCTTACAGATGATGCTCCAAAAAGATAAACAAGCTTATTAACATATCTGTTCAGCAAGTTACAGCACAGCTGCAGATCTAAGCTCTGTGGTACAAGATGGTGATTTAAGAGCCTATATTCCTCTGAACCCTCAGCATCAGCTTCCCATAATGATATGGTTATTGAATGTTTCCACAAACAGCAGCAGAAGCCAGGAGAGATTGAGGTTTTATTTTAAAGCATACAGTAAAAGTGGCAAGTGATAGGTTATGAGTTTTATTAGAGTAACTGAAGAGAAGTGTCATCTCTCTTTTTATTCCAAGCTTTGGTTATTTTTATTTCCATTTTATTTGAATTTGCTTGCATTAGTCCCCTCCTCTTTTCCTACACCATAACTACTAAATAAAAAAACTGCTGGTTTAGGACACACTGAAATCAGAACATTAATTCATGTCCCTGTGGATCTTGGGAAAAAGCCAATGCAAGTCTTGAACTTTATCATGATAAACCCCTGGCACCCACTAATCACAAGATTGTATCTTCCCATAAGATAAGGGGTGGATTTTTGGCATGGGAATGCACACATACACCTAGCTGTTTGCAAAGGCTTGCAACCTGGCAGCCTTTCAGTAAGGCTTCACTCACATAGCTGTTACTGTATACTCTCCAGCTATGGCTGGGAAGTTGATAATCCTTAAGATATGAGGAGAGTTTTGATTTCTGACACAGCATTCCTGAGATAAATGCAGGATCAGAGAGATGCTTTGAAATTCCCAGAGATACCCCACTGGTAAACTGTTACATGGGAACAACTTTTAACAAAGTGCCTTTAAAAAGGGGAAAAAAAAAAAAAACCTCACAGAATTTGTGTTTGCCATCAAACAATATATTAAATGTAAACCAGACACAGAAAAGAAGAGAGCATCCCAAAGCCTGTTTTCCTCAAAAAAAATTAGTATTTTTGCCTACCATAGAGATGAGATCTATTATTTACAACTCCATTCCAGTTTCTTATTAAAAATTTGAGGTTTTTTTATCCCTGGCACAATTCCTTTCTGCTGTGGAACTAGATGTCATTTAGAGGATAAACTTGTATTTTAAGTACTCTCACTACATTCAGATACAGTCACCTTCAAGTGGCCATGAAACTTGCCTGTCCATTTAACTTTTAATGTTTCACACCCAATTATTTACTCCTTTTAACTTTAGCTAGTCAGCAACATGCTTTATCATATGTCAACATATTTCCCATAGATGCAAGTTTGTGTGTGTCACTACCAGATCATAACTGATTAGAGACAAGACTTTTATACCATTAAGTACACTTTTGTCTACCAGACACACCCACAAATGCAAGGAGATGAAAAATTAATCCACCCAGGATCAGAGAACCACTGACATGCTGAGGTCACATGAAACTGCTGAAGGACAAAATATTTTACACTATTTAATTATATTTTCTTCATATACTTATCCCCACCTACTAAACACAAAAATCTTTAGAAAGCAATGATCACAAGTTATCACTGTGGAGCAGTCCAAATAGCTACAAAAGTACCCTACAAAACCTAAGTAAACTTTGGTTTACTACAAAACTGCTCTTCCATTCAGAAGCATAAAGCTGCCTACTGCTTCAACCCATTCACCCTCTTCATTCCCCTGTATATATTCCTTCACCAGATCACCTTGCTTTGGGTAGCAAGGCAGTGATCAGGCCTCAAGTTTAAGTGAAACAATGCTAAAAGTTATTACAGATGGCTGGCACTTTGGAGGAGCAAACACAACACTGTCCATGGGGCAGTGGAAAAGTAAAAGGGCAGAACAGTAAGCAATTCAACTTTTTAGTAATTCACTTTATAAGACACACCACAACTTAAGGGTTTGGGGGTTTTTTGTTATTTTTTGAACAAATTTGTGACTATACAGGAAGAAAAACACAGAACTGCAAGTGACAGATGGGCTGCTATCAATGCCCAGTATTTCATTAGTGCACATGTTAGCAAATTTAATTGTACAGCTTCCTCTGATAAGGTTTTGTAGGTGTAATCTACCTATATCAGCCATCAGGGCTGCAAGTGCCAAATTACTTCCTGTCTAGTTAACCTCCTGTACACCAATTCAAATCAGCACAAGTACCACAAACCTTTAAGTGTCCACAATAGCTAAAAAATAATTCATAAATGCAATAGTCACTTCTGTACCAGACCTCCAGACAACTGCTATTTGTGTGGCTGAAACCATACAGCAATGAAAACTAAGAATTTAATGAGAAAAACGCACTGCTCACAGATTAAAACACTATTTTATTTGACATCAACTGCCCATTTGCAGCACAGAGCAATATGAGGCCTTGAAGGGGAAGTGCTAACAACACTTGGGCAGCAGTGGGGAGAGAGGTGAGTCAAGTTCTAACCCAGTGTCCCCCTTCTACCACTTTCCCCTCTGCCTGCATCCTCCTCCTGCTCCCAGAACAAATCCTGCTCAGCATCACCAGGAGAACACAGTATTTACTCTGAGACAAGAGCAAGGGGCCAAATGCTGGCACACCCCATCAGTGTCTCATCTGGCCAGACACACAGCCTCTTCCCCCAGCAGGGATAAGGGCTGTGAGTGGAGCAGGCAGGCTGTGACAGCTGCACCCACAGCCCTGGCACCTCTGCACTGCTCTCGTGGGGCAGCTGGCATTTGAACAAGGCAGCCACAGGCTGCAAACACATCAGAGCCACAGCAAGTTCTGCAATCAGCAGAGGACCAGATACTGGTCTGGTAATGAAGGATCCCCTCAGACTGACTGCAGGAACTCTGGAAATAACCAAGGCTTTCCTAGAGGCAGGAATGCAAGTGCCACAGGATTTTCTTTTTTGTTTTCTTTGCAGTTGTTAGGAATCCTGAGGACATAAAAGGCACTAAGGCAAAAGACAGTTTAGTTCACTATGTTTGGGAAAAGATAAGGAGGTAATGAGACTGAGACACAAGGGACACAAATTATTATAAAGAAAGAGTGTCTTCATTCTAAAGTGTAAAAGGAAAAAAAAACAGGAATTCTCCTTTTTGAATTCAGTGCAGCATTTGAGTATTAAGAAATGCAGATATTTATTACAATTAAATAAAAAGCTGTAACAACAAAGCAACTCTAACAGCTTAGGGATAATATTTACCAAATGAATAATGAAAATAGTTAAAGTAGGCAGAACACACATCTACTTTCCCAAATGAGTAGGGGAATATCCTCCAGGTACAAGGACACCTAGATGATTACTCCATTGTTTTTGAACCATTTGTAACTATTAGTAAGCAGGTATTCTTTTACAGGCCCACAATAAAAAAAAGACTAGATAGAACTTTGTGATGAATACACCTGCTGATCTACATATCATTGTTTTAAGTTATTTAATGTCTGTTTTGTTTCTTGAGTTCTTTAAAGCCAACTAAATATGCACAGCAGTCCTCACCTGCCAGAACTACATTTAGTAGTTCTGGTGAAGTGTGGGTTTTCCTGTTCTTTAAAAACACCTTAAGAAAAACCAAATTTTTAATTCTTTCAGAAGTTACATTACCTGTCAAAGGAATGGAACTGCACAGGCTGCTGAGCAGAAGCTCCATCACCAAGAACTCCAAGGAAGGTTGGTGGCAGAAGAGAAGCGTCCCCTGCAGTCCCATCAGCTGGTGTGCTCACCAGGCTTCTCAAGATGTCCTTCACATTGACATTTTTTGCAGCTGGCACAGAAGCCACAGATTTGCTCTCTTCAGTTCCTGTCTCACTTCCTCCCTCCTGAGATTTATTGACTTCTAAGGAGAGTGTGCACAGGACTTCACTGACTGCATCTGGGCCTGCACTGACACTCACAGCTCCTGCTTCAGCAGCACCACCTGAACTGTTTGCTTGTGCTGGAGCTGCTTCCTCCCCAAGACCAGAATCCCTTCTCTGCATAGATGCTGTACTTTCTGAATCTTCAGTAGAGGCTGAAGCACCAAGAGCAGCAGATGGGTTTTCCACAACTGTTCATACCAAAAGAACAGAAAACACTTTTTAAGGTCATTATTAATGGACAAGCATTCACAACACTGGTCCTAAATAAGATTTCTACAACATTTTAAGCCACATTACTTCATTTGGCAAAAGAATTAGCAGTTCACCTGCATCAGGAGTCTCATTATTTCCATTTTCTGATTCCTTGAGTGACTGGCCTTGGTTTGGTGGTCGTCTTTCATTCTGGGGTTCCAGTATATCTCTGTATTTCGAAACCATGAGCACAGAAATAAAATATACAACAGCCAAAGCCAAAAACTGAGCCTGTTTACTATCCTCCTGTAAAAAACAGACACACACAGAATTTTCCATTACAATTTCAGCAGCATGTTTATTATTCTGTGAAGTAGGCCCAGCACTACCATAAACAGACCAAGAGAAAGTGATATGTCAGCAATGGAAGAACAATTCTCTCTAGTCACAGTTTGTCTCACCTGTAAAGCTAAGGAATAAAGCACTTGTATTCAAGTGGCACTAATCCTTTCATTTTTTATTTATATGACAACTTTGGCTAAGGTTGTGTGTTTTGAATTCATGTTTCAAATTAGTGTAGGGTCTAGGTGCCCTCTATTCCTCAAAAATGCCAAGATATTAACAGCATTTGCAAGGCAAGTGTACTCCACATAACTGGAACATATTGATGAAAGAAAAGGAGCAAATTCCAGAACAAGTGGTAAGGTTTTATTTCATTATCAGGTAGTCCAGATGGATATAATCTACTACGCATAATCTAAACAACAATTGATCAATATGCATTTGCATTATAGCTGTAATTTTATGAAGAGATTCTAAAAAAACCTTGAAAACAGATCTTAATATGAACTATGCCAGGTTCCTCCCCAGAGTAGTCAGTAGCTCCTAGTGAAACAGAAGGAAAACTGGACATTAAGATTTAGCCTAAGCCTGTCCCTTTTGGCTACCAAAGAAAAAAAAAAAAAGCTTCATATGCTTTTGGGTCACAAAAGAATTGAGTATTTGGATCCTCACTAACTAATCAGTAAAATATGAGTGCTTGGAATTTTTTACCCCTCATTCACATCAGGGATCAGTTAATATTCAATTTTTTCCTCTAAGCAGTTCAAGAAACTAAGTTACACTATAAAGCTCATTCTATCACAATTGTAGTGCCCATCAAAGCTCCTTGGTCCTTGAAGAGCTCTTTAATAAGTTATTCTGGGAGATGTTTATGAGAAGCTTTCTATTAAGGACAGGTAACATAGCTGGATTCTATCTGTTGCACTGAAAAAACAACCTATCTTCCCCTTGGCTTGACCCAAAACCCTAACTTGCATAGAATAATCACAGTGTGTGATTGAGGAGAGCCACCTACAATGGTAAGTATTATAAAAAAATTTCTTGCTAGATGAATATTAAGACAGTTTCTAATTGTACTTAATAAAGTGGTGATCCAGTGAACCAGAACTGACCCTTCCTTATTTTTTCAGCTATGCTTGAAGAACTGCTTGAAATAAAGTTCATGTACCACTGTAAGTGCTGCTACTGGTGGGTAAAGTGGATTCCATGAGAGTTCAGAGTTCAATCTATTCGTGTATAACTCATAGATTCAAATTATGCTATTCCTGTTCTAAGTGCTGAATACAATGCAAAAAACTGCATGCAAATAAAACATTTAGATACAAGTGTATAAAGCTCAGGCAAAAACTATTCCCAATCAGGTCTTCCCAAGTCTACTTTTCCCCCACAGCTCAACACCTTAGCCAAAAAAAGAGCTATTGTATCATCTTATATTTATTGTGAAATAAGAGCCTGATGGATTACATATGCTAAAAAGCAGACATTGTGGGTGGGTGATGTTCTGGTGGTTTGTTTTAAAGAAAAAGGTTCACAAAATGTGCTTGAAGGAATCATTAGATTACTTTAATTGCCACAGTATAGAAGAGTCACTTCCTGTTCCTCTCTTGCACACTAATACTGAAGTAGGGGTTGAAAGAAACTTGCTTCAATCAATAATTGCTAAAGATAAAACTCAAAATCCTTCATTTTTCTGGACAGGAAAAAAAAGTCACTGTATAAATCATTATACTTGCTAAACAGTCCAATTATTGTAAACTAAGTTGTGGTGTCCAGGCTTGTGGCCACCAATGACTCACAGCCATTATAGCTGCTCTATTTGCTTACAGAGGTGCTTCTTTCAAGCAATCAATCTCAATTTCCTCAATATCAGCTATAAAGTTGCTGACACAGGGCAATGATATTTTTAGTCAATTCAAGACTAAAAAACATATGCATACTTACAGCACATGCACTCAAATTGGTTCCTCTGAGGGGAAGTAAAGGAATTAGAGATGACCTCTAATTTCTAATTAGCTAGAAGAATGTGACTTTCTCAAAACATACAAACGTGTTTATGATACATAAATAGCTAGTCTAGGTACCTATTTGTACTAAACATAATTAATATACAACAGGCAGAATTCCACATCATCAATTCTTAGGAACACAAAGAGCCAGATCAGGAGACAGCTGGGTTTCACCTTTCCCTCTTTACAATCCCAAACACTACAACAGCTGCAGAATATTACGAGTTCCTAATTATTGTGAGCAGTATTTCCTTCAGGTACATCCAATTTAGCCAAACTCTGTAACACAGAGGAAGCAATCAGCAAACAGAAACAAGCAGAAAAGCAGCTACAAAGAAAAGGACTTTATTTACTCACTATATCTCTGAACACTACTGCTCGGAGGCGATTGATATCCATATCCTGCAGGAGCCTGTCGTGGTCCCGGATTGGAGAAATGCCACCAGTCACAATGTCCACAGGACTCTATTGAAAAAAAAAAAAAAAAAGGTTTAAGATCCTGTTTTTAAAAGCATTCTACCAAGAATCATTAAGTGCACACAATCACCTGTACATTGTGTTGTCATAACTAGAGCAGAAAGATCAGATATGCATTTCATCTTTAAAGGAGAAAAAAATCTGGTGATTTCTTGGGACAGATTGAATTTCCAGCCACTACACTTCAGATATGTTGAAATATCAGTGGTGCAGGTACAAATTTTAAAACTTATCCCTCTACACAGTAACCATTATTCACTTTTGTGTTTCTGAATGTGATCTTAAACTTGCCTTTGCTGCAGACTTTGCTGATCCTATAAAGCCTTGAACTGTTTTTTGGTTCTTCCCAGTGTCTCCAATAGGCTTCATCTGTGCATGCTGCTGACACTCCAAGCAATTTCTTACTGCTACTGCACATACTTGAGGGAAAAAGAAATATTAAGAGTTATTCTGAGAAATAATATTGTTCTATATTCCCTTACAGAAATGTGTAATTCTGTTTACCACTTAAAACTGAAAAGTTTACACACATTAGTAAAATATTCTGATTCTGAAAGTTTTAGAAAGTTGTAAAACAATGCTCAAAATTCTTTAATAATTTAAAACTAATAATGAATGCTAAAGTATTAGAACATATATGCTGTATCCAATGCATACTTCAAAGTGAATAAGTGAGCATCCCTCACTGCAATTTTACCATGCATACAACCAGGGGGTGGGTAGGGTGAAGACAGCTAAATTTCACAAACTTGCAAGTGAAAAGACAAGTGATACACCAGTGAAACAAAGAGCAATGTTTGCTTTACAATACTTTTGTTACTCTTAGACTAAATTTTTTGAAGTTACACAGCCTTTTTTTTTAGCTGCACATTTGTGCCCTGTTTCATCTTCTAATATTTATTTTCAAAGGAAAAAAGAACTACCCCACCTCTATACCTGTTTGCATCCCATAAATCTTGTTCTACCTGCACAAAGTTTTAATTGCCTAGAAAGGGAGAGGAAGGCCAGTTACTGATGAGGCTCTGAGCTGCTCTGGCACTCATGCAAATTAAACTTTTCATTACAAAAAAAAAGTCTTACAGCATGCAATAAAGCATGAATTCTCTCCACCTGTATTAACTACCTGGGCCCTGCTATGATCTCATATGTTCTCATTTTCACAATATTTGTTACTTTTCTAGGTAACTGGCTATTTTCTTTCAATCCAATTTGAAGCAAACATACTGTAACAATTGGATATAATGACGGCCTAATTTGAACCCTTCAGAAATTTACACTTCTAGTTTTCACCATATCCTCATATACTGACCCTCAAATGTTACACCTCTTATCTAAGTACTGCATAGTACATATAGTACAAGATTACTTTTCTTAAAGCTACTATATTTTCAGCCTTCATTATTTGGGGTATTTTGGCAAAAGAAATAGCCTCATAGATAAAATTAAAACAGGCTACCAAACTTAATTTATATTACCCAAACTTTTAGAGAGTAACATATATATAGATATATATATATATGCATTGCAGAATACAGTAAAACTGTAAAAGATTTTTAACTACATTTAATCTTGATTTAACAAAACAAGGGACAGGAAAAAATTAGGCTGCTAACTATTTAGTAAGTGCAAGCTCCTATGCTCATTAAGTGGTTTTATTTGCTTACCCAGACGAAGACATTGTCGTAGAATTCCTCCAGATGACATATTTTTCTCAGACTCAATTTCAGTGAAACCAAGAGAGCTTGCAAAAATGAGCACATCCACAAGGTTGATCAATCTCTGGAGAAAAGTTAAAGATGCTTCTACTGAAAGTCCTTGAGTTGCCTCAATATTCTCCAACTCATGCTACACAGAGAAAAATGGAAAGCAACATTTACTTCTTCACGAAGATAATATTCCTGCATGCTAAATGAAGAAAAATGTATGCTGGAAATCGACTATCAGTCACATTAGAAAAAAAAAAATTAATCATATTCTAGGAACAATTATTAGTACTGGGATTTAATCCCATTCCAGACCACTGTGGGACAACAACGGCAGGAAATTTTTTTTTGTCTTCAGGCAAAGAAGGCAAACACCCAATTTATCTTGCACTTCCCAAAGGACAGATATAATAATTAATACACTCTATAAGGAAAGGCATCCTCCCACAAGTGAGGAAGTCTCAAATAAAAATGGAATCCTTACAGTAGCAGATGTGGCAGCAGATAGCAATGGCAAGATACCACCACAGGCCATGATCATGTTGTCCATCACTTGAGAGATGAGGTGGATTGTGTTATGCACAAAAACCACATTGTCACTGCTATTCACAAAGTCCATCACAGTTTTTGTAGAATGGCTGTCCAAAAAGGAAAAAAAAAAAAAAAAGAAAAAATTAAAATAATTTTTAAAACTATATTCAGAATAGGCCTTTATTTTTGGAGTATTTTAACATTGTTGTTAAATTGTTTTTGCAAAACTAAAACCAGACACTAAGCAGTAGGCCAGCAAATAACACATGACTGTAAGGGTCAACTGATGTATCTCAATCTAAACCTAAAACTACATTTCCTTTCTGTTCATAAACTGCTCAAGATTACAGGATGTTAAAAACACCAAGTGACTGTTAATCCTCATTTGTATAAAGATACATTATAGGCTGGTCTATGACTGCTTGCTAGCAAAAGTCACTGTATTAGGAAGCAGAATGAAGTCTTCTGCAACAGTGAACTAGATTTGAACTTAAATCTTTGGAAAACTAAAGCAAATACTAATGATTTCTCAGAGAAATTAAAAATCAACAAATCACAAAAACTTAGACAAAACTTCCCAAAACAGTGGCCAAAATAGAAATATATTTTAGGTACAAGTGCTGATGACCTGATAGGTTAACTTAAACATATCCTAAAAATCAGACAAAAATTCACTTCAGTTTAAATTGCTTGAATCACTTAACTACTCTATTTCTTCATCCTGACATTCCCTTTTATCAGGTCAGTACAGCTATACAGTTCAATTTAAATTTGACACTCACTACTACAAGCTAACAATGGACACCCCTCTCATTTCAGTTATCCAACCTTAAAATTAAACTGCAGAATCACTGCTGTTTTCAAAGATCTTCATGATTATGTTCCAGATCCCTGTTAAAAGCTAATCTTCAAATTAACATCTCTGGGTTCACAGAGCCCCATCAAAGCAGCAACTCAGTGGTGTAAATGCAAAGCCAGAAATATTATTTTGGATATATTATGTTTCTTACCCACATTTCGATAAGAAGACACAGGCCCTTAAATGCATTCAGAAAGTTAAAATTTTGGTTGTATAAAACTCAACAGCAAGACTGCCACTGACTTATAGCATCTTATAAATCCTGTAGCCAGGATTTCAGTGTGCAGGCCCTGAACCAATACACATTGAATAATGAGTTAACACCAGATGTCCACGAGCCCAGGTCGATGAGTCCCCTATACTAGAGGCCAGTGTGGATGATGGCACAGGCTGTACCTTCTCCACATCTGAATATCTGTCTCTATGGAGAAGAGCAGGTCCGTGAGCAGGCGCTGGTGCATCAGTGACCACCTGAACTCGGGGATGCGGAACACGGCCGACCTCGCCTCCCTCCTCTGCCCCTCCAAAGGAGCAGCCAGCTCCTGTCCTGAGGAAACCTGCTGCCTCGAGGGCTGCTTGCAGGAAAAAGGGAAACAAAGCACAAAACACACACTCTGGTTATTAGCTCCCATGGCACACGCTGAAATGCATTTAACAGACTTGAGATTTTAGATAACCAACAAGTTCAGACTGTCTACGTGGTTCCAAATACAGCTAAAACTATTGCACAAATGCTATTTAATGGATATACCAAAACTACAAACTAGGCTACAGCTGCACTACCACACCTGCCAGTCTAGGTATTCACAAGCAGCCACCCAACCTTACCAGGGGGGGAGAATATGTTGCTGTAGACAGTGGCTTTCCTCCTTTAAGGAAGAATGGTGCAGATTGAAGAGCATCCATTAGGAGGTATCTCTGCAGAAGGGAAGTACTCAGAGACATGACTATTCAACCATTAAAAAGCGGATTAGAAACTAAAGACTGGAGGGCTGGAGCACTGCAGCACACCACAGAAATTCAGTCTTAATTTATACTTGTACAAAAATGGTAGAATGATGTGTCCTTCCAGCCAAACATCCAGTTTGCATCAGCATTCATATGGGGATGTATAAAAACCTTGGAGACTTCTCAGTACACAAATTAATAATGACTATTTTAACCCAGGGTTAAAATTATTTTATAGATAACTCACAAAAATCACACACATTATAATCCCCAGAATGTTTAAGTACACTTTCTCAAAAAATTCATTTTAAAACCCTTCCTTTTATTTTTAAGCTAGACATGAAGGACAGGTAGAACTTACCTCAGGCATGGATCTGGAGGGCAGAGGTCCTTCTAGACATGTGTTAGCTTTCAGTTCTAGTCTTTCTGTATCTGATGCAACACTGGAAACATCAAGCTTGGCAATTCTTTTGTCAGAGGCTCCAGTAGGCTCTGCCATGTGTGCACTTGCATTTTCCACAGTTGTTTTGGTTTCACTAGTAACTATGTTTACTTCCTTCAGCTTCTTTTTTTCTGCTGAATCTGGCTGAGTTACTACTTCTGGAACTGCAGAACTCACTGTCTCTGGCAAAGTCAGCTCTTGTTTCTTCTCATCCACACCTTCAGCACCCTCAGATTTTAAAAGCCCAGTTTCAGGTTGCTTCTCTGCTGTTTCTTCCTGCTTTGTCACTTCACTTGCATTAGAGCCACATTCCTTGTTCCTTTCTGCAAGCTCTTCTGAAGGTAAAGGCAAACTACTTTCATCTTTCAAATCAACAAAATCATCTTCATCCTCCATCTCGACTTTTTCCCGTCTTTCTGGACTTGTGGGAGTTTCTCCTTCCACAGGAGTTTGCATGGCTAAAGAAGCAGCAGTGACAGCAACTGTTTCTTCCACAAGCTCATCAGCTTTGCTAGAATCTTCAATTGCTTCAGCTATTCCAGTGCTGATTTCTGAGACACTGGGCTTCCCTGTTTCTGGCTCTAGAGAAAATTCCACACAAGGCACTGGTTTTAAATCCTCTGTAGTAACCATATCCTCCTCCTCTAATTCCTCCTTATGATTGGACACTGAATGAGTTTGTTTGCCACCATCTGATGAGTTTTCTTTATCTTCTTTTTCAGCTCTGCACTCTGTATCACCATCAGCAATGCAGGAAGGAGCAGCAGCATTTTCTTTCAACTCCAAAGATTGTTGTTTTCCCTTGGTTTCAGCTTCTTTGCTAATCCCAGAGATTGTTCTAATTGGAGTTGAAGAACATACTCCACTCCCTTCACCTCCTTTCCCTTGGTACTCCTTGTACATTTGGGAAAGACTCTCTTTGTGCATTTCAAAAGTTACCTAAAAGAACACAGTTCAAAGGACATTAAAAACAACATATTAATGACTTTTCTTGGGAGAGGGGAGGAGGGTAGAAAAACATAAAAACAAAACCAAAATCAGTGCTTAAATTTCTAATTTGTATTGGATACTGTCTTTTTCACAAAAAAATCCTGCATATTAGATATCACTTCAACTGACAAAGTTTTTCTTACCTGCATCTGGTTTTCCTGGCTAAAAGGAAGAGAAAAAGTAAAGCCAGTGTAAAAAAAAAAACAAAAAACCCAACTAGACTGTCCCAAAGCACACACTAAGCATAAGATCCACAGAATTACTAGATTTGAAAATCTCAGGGTTTTTTGTGAAAGGGGAGGCTGTGACAAGCAGAAGAGCATTCACATCTTTTTGGCACCTTTAGTATGTTCAAAAACCCACAAAAATACATAAAGTTCTGAAAATTTTACACCAGGAAGTACAATCTCAGGAAGTCAGAGCAGAGAGAAACACATAACAAAGCCAAAATCCTGTGGATCCCCAAATGATACCTAAAATTCTCCAGAGGACATTTCCTCTGGTGAGTGCTATTCACCTCATCTCATCCTGAGAAAAACTAAACAAACTGATTAAAGTGAAAAGACTTCTCTACTCCTCAGCTGAAAATACTACTGTTGTTTCTAGGTATTTAAAAAAAAAAAAAAATCCAGATAAAAAAATTCTTTATATACACACTAATAAAACACATTTGCCCAAATAAATAGCTGTGTTTTAAAAAATAAAATATCACTAGACTAACTTAAGTTTTTATTACACTGTTACTCAATTTAGTTTATCCATATCTTTCCATTTAGAATTCAGATTTATATTCCATAACACAAGTGTTTATTTATCTCTGTAAGCTCAGTTCTCAAAATTTTCCCAGCATAAGCTCCACCTGAGGGTTGTTTTTTTAAAAATCATTTTCTGTACCATAAACATTTTCCACTGGCAAAGCAGAGCAGTGCATTCCACTAAATATACAAACACACATTTCCATATTCTCCCATATACTCAGCTCATTCATTTATATCTCATCTAAAAATTCCATGTACATGCTATTCAAAGTGATGATTAGTCAGCAGGAATATCTTCCCTTAAAAAGACACACAGAAGTCAAAATATATTTTTTCAGATTAAAACAATACTAGAAATCACAGTTAACAAATCAGAGATAAGCAAAAAAAAAGAGCAAAGACAAAAAGTATTTTTGGCAGGTTCTGATGTCAATGTTAGCTTTTTAACATACTATTTTCTCCATCAGTCAAGTATATTAGAGCACTGCAGGAGCAATGCATGATTTTAACATGACATGAAGCACATTATTCATTCAGGATGATTTAATTGAAACTTTAGTGTCTAGAAACACAACTGGGATATCTCACACTGCTTGTTCAAAAAAAAAAAATTCTTCACATACTAGTTTTCATTCAGTTATGCCCCCCAAAAAAAAAGTGTGAATGACTACAAATGATAGAAAGTTCATCCATCTGTCACAATGGATCCATAAATTATTTGATTTTAGGGTTTTCCTAAAAAAAAAAAAAAAAAAAAAAAAAAAAAGGAGGGGGGGGCATTATTGCTTTAGAAATACTTCCTGAATTGTTCAACAATCAGACTATTAAAGGCAATACAAAATAAATCCATGCTAATAAGCTGTGCCTTACACTCTTCACTTGCTTTCCAAAACAAGATTAGGCAAAGTGCTACTTTAGGTCTAATCACTACTTTTCTGAAGAATCAACAACTCAAACTTATCTCCAGCTTTCCCTCTTTTCTCTCTCCCTGTTGTTCTTTCCATTTCCAAAACTACAGAAAAGCTTTGTTCCAGCAATCCCTAAAGAGACATTTAACAAATGAAAACATCATTGTTTGATTTCAGCAAAACTTATATGTACTTCCCTGAAAACACACTGGCACACAATATTTAACAGTGTGAACATCCATATTTTCATGATCATTCCAGTGTAAATCTCATTAAACTCATATATAGGAGTAAAATATACCAAGTTTATGGCTTCCCACTTCCCATGACCACAGTCTGTAGGGCTGGCAACCCCTTTTGGAGAAATGGGCAGTCAGTTGTTTCTCAGCTGAGACCTATTCTTTCACTATAATGCTTTTTTCTTGTGTGTTATCAAATCCCATCCCCTTATTGCAGCTTCAGATTTTTCCTTAACAGCCAATTGATCTTCACCTTAAATCAAGCTTGCTTGAAAATAAGTCAAAATCTTTTCTCCATAGTCAGGATTTGTGAGCTTGCTTTTACTCTCCTTCCTCCCCTTAGAATCCTGAACTCCACCATCTCATGGTCACTGCAGCCAAGGCTGCCTCTGACCTCATATTTCCAACCAGGTATGGTCAACATTTAAAAACACAATGTATGGTACAGGGATGCAATACCATTTCACAACCAAGTTCATGTGAAACCTGGAACAGACAATGCTTTGGAAGACATTACAGAGCAATACCAAAAATAAAACTGCAGGGTTTTTAATTGCTATGAAAAAGAAACAGAAACAAAGACTAGCAAGAAGATCAATATTGACATTTTGTCTTCACACATGGGGTAGTGTCAACTTATGGGCAAATAAATCTAAGCAAAATCTGATGAGAATCTACACTGATTTCAGAACAATTCAAGAAACTATCAGGAAACACTGGTGAAGAAAATTAGGCAGTGTGGAACAAAAAGAAAACATTACTCCCAAAATCCACTCAACAAGAATTGCAATTTCTACTTTGACCATACATATCAATAAAAATTAATGTTAAAATGTATTAAATACTGTCCTTTAAATTAAACTCAAATTAAAATACCATGGCACTGAGACCACATAAAACATCCATTTCTAACATTCATTTTGACTCCAGGGGTTTCTTATATCAAAAGAATAACAATTTCAGAAATTCTGCTTTGTAAAACCCAACACTCCAACAAGGCTGTATAAATGATCTGATCACTATATCAATCTGTAATTTGGTTTGACCAAAGAAACCAAGAAATTGTGGTACTAATTCTTCCCCCACAACTTCTATTGCCTGATGTGGCATTTATGAAGCACACAAGTACACAAAGCCAAACTATACATACAAAACAAAATACCTAAGGTTAACAAAATCAGCACCAGCAAAAATGCAAAATGAAGTAGAAATTATAATTACTAAAAGGAAGTGCAAAGAGCACATACTAAAGATTAAACATCAGGATCTGCAAGCATGCAACAATTTACAAGGCAACTGCTACCTTGAAGAACCTTAAATGAACATAAGTAATTTTTTATTTTCCTTAAGGCATTTGCAACTGTAAAGCTGATAATACAAAATTAATTACCAGAAATTGTTCTAAATTAGTGAGTTAAAAGGCCAATCATTAATCTTCACCATCATTTGATAGTTAATCCATAGCTGTCTGCAATGCTTGGAATGCATCTCTACGCACCACCAGTTGAAGACACTTTTGAGCTAATAACTGCAACATTTGCCTTTGCCATTAATTTTAACTTAATTTGACACCCAACATTTACTAATTGCCAAGTAGAAAAATTAGCATACAGCAATGAGAAGGGGTAAGATGATTGACATTTGCATTAAAGAACACAGAGAAAATATTTTAACTGCACATTAAGATTTTGGCTTTTTTTTCCATTTTCAGATGGGCAATTTCATAGAGAGAGGGAGGGAATATCTGGCCAGACAGGTCAGACAATTATATATATTGCTATTTCCTTATTGAGTTTGCTTAGCACAAACCAGTTCCTGTGCTGGTTTAAATAAACTCTTCATTATAAATGAATAAACTCCTCATAATTCCAAAAAGCATCACAACTTTTTAAATCATAACTACGATTTTATTGACCTGCTTTTCCCACTTCTTCTCTACTCTTTCAAAAGTGTAATTCAATCTCCAAATACAAACAGGCCTGTTTAGACAGGAGACAGCAGTATCAGAGACATCAAAACTAATTTTCAACTCAGCACAGGAAAAGATACAAAGGTACTGTGTGTACCACACACTGAGCTACAGCCTGTAACCCAGTTGACTTCAGGAATCTCTGAGCTATTTCTGAGTGGTTCACAGAAGAAAGCTGAGGAAAGCAAGTTAAAATATACTTTGCAGGACACTACATGTGAGAGGTTTCTAGCAGCCTAAACTTTCACCAGAAACACATTCAATGATGTACAAGGTGGGGGGAAACCACTGCTCCAAGATGGTTCCTGTATCTTGCATTTTCACCTAAGCAGCAACAGTTCCACCTTTTTTTTATTCATCTTGGAAAAAAAAAAAAAAAAAAGTAACTTCTAGAATAAGAAAGCAAGTACTAGTCAAAATAATTCATAAAACTCTGCTTATCTAAGGGAGAATTTTATTTATGTCTGCAGCATTTTACTTCAAATCAAGTCAGGGTATAGCTTATTGTTATCATCATATAACAATAAATTCAAACTGTATACTGAACATGTATTAGATCATTTTCACTACAGAAATTATTGCTTTTAATGAGTTTAAAATGCAAGACATGAGCATATACAATTGTCTCAAGGTATGTAATTTCTCACTACCTCAATCCCTGCCACTATTCCTAGAGTTCAAGGGACTGTCAAACCATTGGATACTTAGCTATTAACAAAAATATTTGGTAACTAATTCAGAGTTTATCATCCCATTGTTCCAATGCCCAGTGAGAAGTTTTATGCACTGCTCACTTCTGCCATCCTCTTCCAGTATCTCCATACATTGTTGGCAGCCCTATAGCCAAGACTCCAGATCTGTCATTTCAGATCATGGCCAGGAGATTTAATTCAGGCCCCATGATGTGAACAGAGGTAGCTGCAATTATGGAGGATTGCTTCAAATTGCAGCAACAGCAAAGAAAACCACTAATAATTATTGAGGCTGCAGACACAGGTCCCATCTTCCAGTGATTTTTATACCAAGTCATACAGATAAGAATCCTCTTTCTCCTCAAGTCTTTTTCACTCAGAAAGACTATTTCAAAGCTACATGCCTCTTTATGCACCAGCTCTCTCCACTGCAAAAGTTTCTGTAATTCTTTTTGAGAGCTCTGGCACTTAGTAGCAAATCTCTACTACACTCTTCTTTTAAGGCTTCTCTGCAGCTTCATAAAAGTTTTTTGCCTGCTTTATAAATTCTCAGTTTACCTTGCTCCCTTCTATTCTATCCCCATTTCTTTCAGCTTGGATTAGTCAAATATTACCATCCTGGAGCTTTACTCATGACATTTCACTCCCTCAAACCAAGTGAATAATGAAATGGAGGAGCTCCCCATTAACCATACACACTGCACATGTAAGAGCCCATCACTGGTACACATCTATGCCTGCTGAACAATGAAAATATTTTCTTCTCCCTGGGGCCATTGGTTAGAAAAGTCTTCCCACAAACCTGCTACAAAAGAAGCTGTAACAAGGGAACACCTTGTAAAGGTGAGGGACTGCCTCTTGGGGGATGCACATTCCAGTCCCCAAGCTCCTTCTGCTCTCCATAACTCAGGTGACAAGCTGAGAATCATTTCTATATAGAAGAAGTAATATTTATCAAAAGTAAGTATTTACACCATTAGAATGAACATAATATTGAAAAATTTCAAGAGTGTTCCCAGCTTTGCTTCACTGACATATTGGGCATGGCACAAGTGACAAGCAAAAACCTGCAGTGGGACATTGACCCTCTGGCCAGGTACCTCTGCTTCCCCTCAGGGCAATGCAGACTTTTCAGAGTTCTGAAGAATACCTGAAGCCTTCAAAATTCCCTGGAGCTAAAGATCTCTGCTGTGGGAGACCCTTCTGCTCTCATGACAGGGACAAAAAACAGACAAAGCCATCCTAAGCAAATCCTGGATGCCAATGGACTCCAGATTCCAATGGCCTCTTACCTTCTAAAACTACTGAGTCACATTCTCTGCAAATTAGTTTTTTAATTAACTCCACCACCACCCAATCTTTGCAGCTTTTGCCAGTTTTCCCTCATCAGACAGTGATGAAAACCTGGCAAACATGGCACACATGAATGCTCTGGGGGTCCCTCCCCTCCTCAAATTAAACAAGTAGGGCACAAAAGAATATAAAAATTTATTTAACACTAACAGTGTTTATTACAACTGTACTTTGGACTGAAAACTGACAATTACTTAGAAATACATTGCACTGTAAGGTCCCTCTATTAACATTTCAAGATTATGCTTCTCATTCAGATCAGTGAATAAAATGTTTCCACTTAAACAGCAACAGAACTGCAGCTTACATATATTAATTAACATCTGAGTCTTACTCAATGAAAATTTCTTGAGCTACTAAAAACTAAAAATAAAAATCTTTCTTCACCTGAATATATTTTCTTTAGCAGAAAAGTAACATGAATCACCTTTTAAGTAGTAAAGCATATTTAAAGGCCTGAAATAAGCAGATGTTAGTCTTCCCAGCAGTTTAAAACTTTCAGATAATTTAGGAGTGTATTATACTGTGTAAATAATTGTATTCTTTTAAAACTTGGGGATGCTGAAAGGTTAAAAAGGGAAGTTGTCCACCATTCTTTACTTGTTTCCTATTATCAACCCCCCAATCATCAGTCCTTTGTAAAAAGTAACAGGACTAGACAGATAAAATCTAAGGCCTAGTCAGCATGGTTGCAATGTTTGAAAAACAGAAGTTCTTAGATTATTCAATAAATTTAACATTGGCCAGTCAGAACAAACTGGAGTTGTGATTTAATTTTTCCAATAATATTTTCACTGAAGTAGAATTGAACACCTTTGTATACAACAGTTGAATATATGGAAAGCATAAAAAACCCAAAAGTTAACAACATACACGAGTAATACTAAGAAATTTGGCTTTTAAAAGATTGCACACACCTACACACTCTCTAAATTCTGAGTGCAAGCAAGCCAATGCAGTGCAATTATGCTGGAAAAGCCACTGCTGCTTATAAAATGCTGTGCAGCTGTTGGAGGAGAGGGTTACAGTGACAAACAGCTTCCCTGCTACAAAGGTGGCAGGAAATCTATCAAACTGGACAATAAAATTGCAATTGAGTTTCTTTGGCTTTTTATAGCAGCTGCATGTATCTTGATGTGTAGCTCTGCAAAACCTATCCAATTCTGTAACACTGGTCCTTTATGTACTAGTTCTTTATCATAGAATGGTGTTATAAATTAGTGGCACGAACAGCACAGAGGGTTATAAAAAGGAAAAATAAGCAGTAACCCAATACAATTAGAGATGAAATAGGAAAAACCCAAATTGGTTATTCTCTTAGCAATGTTAAGGAAATATTTTTGTTCCCATAATTCCCACATTATTTTGAAAGCATGCTAGAAATCAAAAATATCTGAGATGCACTTAGCATCGAACAATTTGCCCACTGAATTATGCCTACATCAGGTTATGTGTGAATCTCTATGAATCTCAATAGTGGTATAACAGGATACAAGACTATTTAAAATAAGCAAATTTAACAGGATTTAAAAATCGTTATAATTGGCTAAGGATATTTTTCAAGAGCTTTTTTGGTGAATTTATCCTAATTTATGTTTATGTAATTAACAGGCAGCTCTGAAGGGTCATCTAGTTTTATATGGCTAGCTGCATGAATTGTATGTACTGTTTACAAAAAAAAATCAAATGGAAAGTGCATAATAAAAGTAAAATATTAAAATCTTGATAATGGCATCACCATTCATATCAATATTGTCAAGTTAGTTTCTGGCTGCTTTCTTTTGTTCTTTAAATATTCTCATTTATGCTTCTGGAACTAGTATTAGTACTGATGTGCAAACAAACTGAATTGCTTCATGAGTCCTTCAATATTTCACCACCAACACTCTGCCCACACTCACGCACTTCCAAACTTGCCATCATTCAACTTCTTCTGAAATGGGCTGGAAGAACAGACAGATATTACACACTGATCAGAAAGTCAACAAAGCTAGACTTGGGAAGACTTACAGGGAGTTACTTCTAAAACCAAGGACACCTCCCTATGGCAGCATGCCAGGAACCAAAAGGGAGAAACACGGATTGAAGTAGGTCATCTTCTCATTCACTACAGCATTTCAAAAAAACATACAGCCTTTAAAATGCAAATTAATCAACTGGACCAACATTATCTACATCTATCTATTTTTTGGTCTTTTCTAAAACTGCAGGTATTTACTCTTGATATTTGGCCATGGCATCCCAATAAAATCTTGTTTTTTTCTCTAGGAACTCTAGATCATTGATTAGTCACATTAAGTCACTGAAGAGAATGACCAAAAATCCATATAACCTTTCTCACATAGATGCTGTTTAAACAAGATTTCTGACATTACATTATCTTTCAAAAGGAGTCTGGAATAGAACTAGAGATTATAAGATAATATGCTAGCTAATTTCTAAATTCAAGCCACCAAACCTCTGAGTAAGAACTAGAAAGGTGGTCTTCCTCTATTCACCTCTCCATCTTTGCCCAGGGACAATTCCCAGCAATCACACACATGCTTTTATATAAAAGCACATTAGAGCTCTTTACTCTGGCTACAGCTTGCCATTGTACAATTCACCCATGCTCTCTGCATCTTGGGGCAAAAAGAAGAAATTGGTTTTTGAAGACTGCAAAGCCAACAAAAAACAATATTAAGAATGGTCCAACACCTAAAGTGTGATTTCTGTAAGGGTTAAAATGTGGCCCTGGGCACTTTGCACAGGAATTCCACTTAGCTAAGTGACTGTTTAATAAAGTTATTTCACTTTTTTATTATGTAGATTTCTACAATTGTCTCCCCATAGCCCAAGAATCCACCATCAACCTCAGAATGCAGTAAACAGAGCTGCAAAATAACAAGGCTCTTTCTGTCTGCAGAGACTAACCCTTTTTTAAGAAAAAAATTGATTCAAAATCCAAGACCTCGGAAATACCAACAATTGCTTAGTATCATAAAGTGATCTTTGGGATTCACAGATGCCCTTTTCACAATGCTAAGTTGCACACACTTAGAAATAGGTAATTTATCATTTAATTTGTTATAAGTAAATATTCTGATAACCAGAATAATTCTGAGGCCAATGCTGGCCTCACTCTTTTGTTCAGAATAAGGCAGCATAAAATACCTTTTGTACTACTGTGCTTTATTCAGACAACCACTAATAACTTTTATGATGTAACTCTGGTAGTAACAACAACAAAATTCAGACAGAACAATAACAAAGGGTAATAGTCTCATTCCTACTGCAAGGATTTGCACTCTCACCCCATATTCCATGACAGTTTAACAGCTGAAGCATCTGCCTTAACTTGGATTTCTTGGCTTTTTCACAGCCTTTTGATGTTACTAAAAGGTATTTTTATTGATGAATAGCTATGGTGCGCCACCTTGTGTTCCTGCTGTTACTAAAAAGCAAGACTAGCACCAAAATTTTTCAGAAATGCTCCTGAAATTTGATTAATCTCACCTTTGAATGTGTGATTGAGAGTGTATCCACCCACACACGCCAGCCACCCCACTCATATTTTATTGCATGGTACAGCAAAATCCGAAATATGGTGTACACCATCTCAGTTATCTTCTGCTCCTCAGAAGTCTTTGGATTAAAACAACAAAGGGAAAGCATCCACTCCTGCCAGACAGAGCACTGCAACAAACTCCTGCAAAACATACACATGCTATTGAATCATATTTTAAAATATATCTTAGAAATACAGACAATAGTTGAGTCAAGAATCCAACATGATTTAAAAAACTGCTACATGCAAGCCACTCTAATTTTTCATAGTGAAGACTTTGCTAGAATGCAGAATTTGCTGAAACAGCAATTAAGCTGTATCTGCCCTGGAGTTTAATTTACTAGGAAATCTTGTTATCTATTTTATATACTTGTGCATAGAGCAAGCCATCTTACCTCCTGTTTTCTCTGCTGTTATTAAACAGTTTAATCATATCCGAGAGAAAGGCTCGCCGGACCTCCAGAGTTTCTGGACACTGGGGAGAATTACGGATCAGGATTGCAATAACCTTCAAAATCTCTGCAAAACAGTTCATGAGTAACAAAATATTAGGACTAAGCACAGCATAAAACACAAGGCCTCTTTCAACAGTGTTTGTACAAGGAAAGTGACACCACATAAAAAAGTTTTACACAGAGAAAAAGCACATCTCTATTGGAGAAGAAGGTTTATGTTAAACAAATCCCTTCTTCCAATACTTTTCAAACCTAGTCACCCATCAGGGGATTTGCAGACCTCTAAAGTAAATGGAATTAATCAAATTACCATGTTTAAGCAACACAAATATTACTGCATAACAATTAATAAGCTATCAGAACATGTCAGAACCATTTTTACATGAGGTTCACATAAAAAAGCATCCTTTAGAAAACCCATGAGAAAAATGCTTTGCCTTATGAGACTTTGCTCTACTTTAATAGTGCTGAATTTTCAAAGAATGTGACCAACTTCCAATTAAACTTAACAGCTGCTGTTATAAAAACCTTCCTAATACAAAATTTTATCTCTTACAATGTTTTCTTTATTTTAAGGAGGTGAAAATTGAGGGTACATGGCACTTTTTGAAGCATTGGGGCAGGGACTTTGCTTGTTATTTTAAAAGAAGTCAACCTTGTAAATGAATCAGGGTGTAATTTGAATACACTCTGATAGCTGCAGTTCATCTTGTACAACTTCTTTAAAGGGAAATTCCTTATTTGATAATAGTAATGGCCTAAAAAAGGGACTCTAAAAGTCACTGTTCCTACCATACCTACATAATTCCAGAATCAACTCAGTCCCTATATAGTCTATACTGACCACAGCAGTGACTGTCAACTTTAAAAATCTTAGGAGAAAGCAACACATCTCTTGCTTCATACAGATTTACCAGAAGGAAAATGGCATAATGCAACCAGATTTCTTTCCTCCATATCTGCTTTGCTTTATTTTCTCTTCCCTCACTTTTCCCCTGAAGTAAACATACAACTGAGACCTACATTTGATGACAAAGCAGCTACAAAAGTGAAAAATCTGTTATTTCTCCAGAAAAAAGTCAACTCCCAAAGCTATCACAAGATCATTGTATTATGTGTAGAGCACATTAACAATGTATATAATTCAGGAAAGGAGATCAGTATTTTCTCGAAGTTCAAAAGAAATCTAAAGTTTCATATCAAGATATTTCCAATAAAGTAAGCTAACCAAAACAGTGAGCAGATACATTTCTCCTATTTTCCATCTAGCATTGACATACTGATTGTAATTTAAAACGAAAGGTGTTTCCATATTTCAGGTAATTTTGTCTGACATCACTAAATATTACATTCAGAATTTTGCTGGAACCATAACATGTATTAAATCAAAGTATCTTGTGCATACAAGTCTTGAAAAATCATTTCATAACATGACTGCACTGCCAAAAAAAGGTGAGTTATGAACTACAGACACATAAAACGTCCTCGAAAAGCTATAGAGTCATACTTGGTACATAACTCCAACTAAATACAAGTTATCTGTCTTTTAGAGTGGAAAAAAATGTAAAACTGAGATTAGAAGACTGGTAAATGTAATTAATAAGCTTTTTCATTGGTGGAGTTCTTTTAAAGCACTTAAGCACTTTTTTAAGGCAGCACTTAAAAAAATGCATCATTCTTACGAGGGTTTTGTATCTTCACCGTTGAATCTGGGTCAGGATGTTGTTTATGTATTACTTGAGTGCAAATCTGTTCAGTCAGAATCTAGAAAGAAAGAAGTTGTATCAGTATAAGGAAGACAGCTTACTGAAAAACAGTTGGATGCTGCACTAACACCTTCGTTCCAAAAATCATCCAAAAAAATCCCACTAACTTTCTTGATAATCTATTTCACCCTGTTTCTGAAACTTTATAAGCTACTTTATTTTTTTATTTCTCTCTTAAGTGCATACTGTTATTTAAAGTACACTGGAAGATTAATGTGAGTCTAACCAAAGCAATTATCCTAAGACAAGATCATTGCTATAATAAAATTCCACATCTACATGAGCATCTGCTTGAGACATACAGGTTACTCATTATCTAAAATTGTTCATAATGAGCATAAACAAGTTAAGAAGGGGGTAAAACCAAAGTAGTGAGCTTTGGGGGGGAAAAAAAGCAGCATTCAGCTGCATCACACTAAGCTTTAGTGTCATCTGGAACATATCAGCACAAATATGTAAGCAATTCTCTAACAATGTCTTACAAGTAATTAGAAAGATTGGATCCTAACTACAGTGTATGAGTACCTCAAACAGGACATTGTATGTGGTCATGGTGAATAAGCTTGTCTGAAGCATCAGCCTTTCAGCCAACAAAGAGAACAATCCATGTCCAAGCATGACCTCAGCTTTTCTCCTAAAATGGTAGAGGAAAGAAAATAAACTTAGGCATTCTATTTGCTTTAGAGAAACATGTGCTTCAAAAAAATCACTGGTAAGATACTTTTCTTTTTTATTCCTTAAATCTTTCAGTTTAGGTGAAGAAAAAGGAGAAGTGTTCCATTTCTGAAAGGACAAATCATTCCCTGAAGGCAGCCACCTTTCTTCCATAAGTGAGGTCCACTCACCCATGAGCCCAAAAAAGCTCAAACACAGCCTTGGGGACTTCTTGATAAACACTGAGGAAAAGACCCCTTTGCCCTCATTTCACTCAAAAATGCAACCATGGACAGCAATCACAGTAGTTATCCACTATCACAGTTGAGTCAAGACATATAAAACCTAGTTCTCAGGAACACACAATTCCATCTCACCAGTCTGATTCTTGCTATTGATCTCATTGGAAAAGGGACACTTTAAAAAGCAGGAGGCCATACTGCAAGTAACTATTCAATCAGCTTGATAAGGAACTGATAATGCCAGCAACAAGCCATTCCACCATATCAAAAATGCATTCCTGACAAATAGACTGAGAGGCAGTTGAAGAAAAGCTCCTATTCAGTGAAGCCTATTTTGTGATTAACCTCCAGTATAGCTTTTTCCCCTTTACATATCCAATAATTTATACCCAAAATAACATATAGAATGACTGTGTTTACTCCTTCCTTTCTTGAGAGGTTTAGTTTTAAGAACCAAATCAGTACTTACTTTGGAGCAAGATGCTTTAAGAAATATCCCATCACTTTCAGAGCTTGCACCCTGATGCCTTCACTTTGTGATGCTAAAAGCTTGTAGACAACCCTAAGTAGAGAAAATACAATGGTCTTCTGTCAATGTGAAGAATAACAAATGGAGGTTTTTGGTCTTGTAAACCTCCCACAAAAACTTAAGACATCTAAATGTATTTATCAGTTATATCCATTTTTTTTTATCACTTCCTTTTCAAGACAGTCAAGTTCTTAGGGCCACATCACTATCTGATTATAGCTGGACTGTGGATCATAATATTCAACAGATCTTTAAATCTGTCAAATATGATTGAACTTATCTACATGGACTACTAAGCTCTCTTTGAAAAAAGAAAATACTAATTTCCAATTGTTCCATGAAATCACATTGGAAGAGAAGGAACAGTACTTATCCTTTACCATAAATAAGTTATGATAAAATTTTTTAATAAATTTGGACCACTTCACTAGAGGGAAGGAAAAAAACCCATCTCAAACCATTTTGGAGAACCTTTCCAAAACTGTTCCATGTTACAACATGGCATTTTGCAAATGTTAAAGAGCTCAAAGGACTTCAAGTTTTTAGGCCTTATGTATATAAAACTGAGCACTCATCACTTTTATTTCCTCAAAAATTATTCTCAGCACACCTGAACTAGGACCAAAAAAAAAACCAATTCCATATCAAATACCAAAATGAAAGGTAAAACCTAAGGGAGATTAAAAAACAGCTGCATATAACAAATAACTTATCCTGGAGAATGCTGCAACCACAGAAACTATAGAAGGAAACAAATAAGCAAACCTATGATGCACTGGCCATGCAAGCAACAGGATCCATTTCTCTGCTTTTCTTTACAGAATATTATGAGTTTCCTAATTGTATAGGGAAGAAGCACTTATAAAGCTTTGGAAAATTATTTTTAAATTTCAAGAATATCATGCCTTAATTGCAAAAAATAGATTATCAAGAACCACACAAACAATCTATTGACTGAAGACAATAGTGGAGCAATGAGTGTAACAAATGAGGCAGGAAAACAAAGTTGTTTCTCACTGTGGACACACTATTCATGCTGACTTGCTCATATACTTGTTAACAAAAAAGAAAGGACCTATTGCTAGCTGTTAAATAAAACCAAATGTACTGCATTGGAGACCCAACCTGACATTCAAATACTTTATTATTTAGAGGTTTTTATTAGTTTCTCATACATAATACATTACCAAACAAATGAAATAAAATCTGATGAAAATGGGGAAAAATTAAAAAAAAAAAAAAGAAAAAATCAGTCTAGCACTAGAAGGGGAGAAAACAATTACAAACATGTCTGAATGCAGTCTCCTGAGAAAGAGTAACTGGAAAAATATATGTCTAAACAGGGGTTAACCAATAGGTGCAACTAAATGTATGAAATGAGACCCTGCCTTTACACAGTGAGAGAAGTACTATTCCCCATTTCCTTCTAGTTCTTCTTCTTACATTTGTTTGCCTATACCAATTTTTTCCCCCACTATGTTCAGGTAGGTTCCTGTTATATTAGAAAAGTTCAATACTGTGACCACCCTCTGAGAGCCACAAGATAAAATCAGAGTCATAACTTAACTCCTCTAGCAGATTTTCTACTTGTACAAGTAGAATTCACTACTTCCCCTACTTTTATCTCACAATAGTGTTAAAGACTATTCTTCTGTTTGTTGGGAAAAAGACTTTAAACATTGCATAGCACAAAGTCCTACTTTAAAATAAATAAAAGAGTTTTTCTGGAAAAGCCCCACAGAGAAAAAAAAAAGGAAGAAAGCTAACAGGGATCAGAAGACATCTGAATAAATTTTTGCCAGCTCCCCTCTAGTTCTAAAATATCTGTAAGAATGGGGGGCTGAAGACAGAGCAGCAGCAGATGAAGACATCAATGCACAGACTGAAATGGATCACTCCCTGTTTTAGTGTGACTGACAGCTTGGAAACATTAAAAAAACCACCTCATTGATAATAAATCTAACAGCACCTCTTGTCAAAATGAACACCTGGATCAAAAAATCTTGCAAGATGAGGAGTCTATGATTGTAACACACACACTGATGAGATCTGTTCAGATTTCATGGGAATTCTTGCAAGCAATAGTATGGTCAAAACACTATTTTCTTTCTCCCACTTAGAAAATTCATACTTACTGTAATCCATTCCTCTGATCAAATGCAGGGATCATAGAACCTGGATGCTCTGACATCAGAGCAACCAGCAACTGCAAGACATCCATTAGATTGTCATCCTGTTGGATAAAAGTTACAAATTTGAATTCACAACACATAAACTAGAACACTGTTTTGGCTAAAAGAACCACTACAAAACATTTCAAAAGCATGTGGAGATTAATAACAAACAAGGACCAAATCATTTTGGCCAGGATCAAAAGAACTACAGCTCTAAAATGCAAGGGCAGAGAAAATATTATAAAAAACATACTGAATTGATAAGGGTGAAAAGTGATATATCATTGTCTGGGATGTTAGGATTTGACAGGCAATGGAAATTTAGACTATGTTACTTCCTGCCACACACGTGCTACTCTGTTCCTGCATGTGTATTTCCCAATTCTTTCCTGCACAGGAGCTACAAATAAACTGCTGCACATTTTCTGGGGCACAGGGTGGTGTTTAATGAAAAGTTTCTAGTCAGAAATTTTCAAACCATCAGGAAAAAATACTACCACCTGCCACAGACAATATTTTAAATGGGTAATTCTAGCTGCTCAGTGAAGTTTTCCATACTTTTAGTCTGAAGCACTCTAAGCTACAGTTCATTAGTTTGTGCCAAAATTAACCTAAAAAATAACAAAATGCAACTGTCTTTTCCCATACTCTGTAGTAATAAACTGAAAGTTTATTTTCAAACAAAAAGAGCCCACAAATAAAACACTGCCCAACACTTTTGAACAAATACTCTGATTATTTACTTTAAAGTATTTTGAACAAATACTCTAATACTCCATTAGAAAATTACTTTTAAATCCTCCTGAACAACTTTGTTCACCTGATGATATTATCAGCTGAAATTACAGATACTATCACTATTTAGCCATATGAGAAATCTAAAGTTTACTTTTTGTGTTGATATTTTTCTGAATTCATAATTAGATTGTGGGATTCAGCATTCATTGATCTTTTACACTTGATTATACAATCTGGTAAGATTTTTTCAGAACATCACATCCTCATTTGAATGCTATAGAAAGTTTCTGCTATTTTAGTTCACTCTTAGATGTTACCAAGAGTCTTATTTTTAACTTCTCCACATAAAGCAGAATTTCTTGACTATGGTAGTGCCAAGTAGTAGTACCCAGCACAGAGAATAAAAGGAAAATATAGGTGTAAGCAAAATTTAAAGAAAAAAAAAATCTATACTGCTTGAAATGAAGTTCAATTAATTCCTTATTTTACTCATTTCAAGCACCCTTACAGAGATGAGATCAGTTAGATTTATGTCCCCATTTCCCTTGTCTTTGATGTTGCATCTGGCATAAAGTGCCTTTTCCTGGTGCTAAAATATGAAGATGCAGATGTATCAGTGGTAACCAACATTTTCTCCCAATTAAGTTTATATGCTTCTTAGATGCCATTAACATACATCTTTATTTTTTTAATGCATGTTTTCAATTTTATTGCTTTATTTAAGAAGCAAAATAAAAAGGAGAGGAAAAACAAACCAAAAAACATTACTTAGGCAGCCTAAAACAAGGTTTTGACTTTTTTTTAAAGTCAGTCTCACCATCTGTTTTTCTGCTTGGTAAATTGGTTTGTAGAACAACATAAGAAACCATTTTAACTTACTGGCTTAATGAACTTCAATCTAACATTGAACATAGTACTTAAATCACTGCAAGAATATTGGCATATCAGCACACTACTCTAAAGAATTGGACAATGCTGGCCACTTCCTCTGCAGAGCCATCTTGTGGCACAAAGGAGGTTATATGTGAAATTATTCAAACATATGGTGGTCACAAACAGCATTAGTGTACCATTCTTCATCAACACATCCCCCAAATTAAAAATTACCTCATGTATAGTAAGCAGGTAATTGAGGATAGCCTGCAATTCATCTTCTTTTATTCCATAGTCCTTTAAAAACAAACAGGTTTTAAGTATCACCTTTCAAGTATAGAATGTTGTTTCCAAAGAAAAAAGCTTTGTTACAAGAAACATTTCTATCACAAAGCAAGAGCAATACAAGAAACTTGCTTTCACTTGATCCTGTAATAACTTCATAGTCTGCAAGGTAGCTTCTTCTATGCCCCCAAAAGCACCCACTGTATACCAAAAGTGTTTTAAGGCAATTTCAACACAGGCATAAAAACAAGATAAATAGCAATATAGTATATGAAATGGTTAGAGGAATACATGTTAATTGATACAGACAATTTGAACTGAGAGCTTCCTGTTAATAGAAAAATTAAATTGAGGCAGCATAAAGGACTCAAAAGTAGACCTGGAAGGTTAATTATAAGCTAATTAATAAGCTTACAATATCAAATGTTTCTCTTTAGTCTTTAAGCACGTGTGATGTAGCTGATACTGTTCATGTTAAAAAAAAATAAAACAAAAAAACCCAAGAAATTAAATACTTATTTCACCAAAGGTAAACATTTCTAAGCTAATGACAGCTCCACTACTTATAAAAACAGATTAAAAGGAGAAAAATGCATCCTTAGCACTGCCATCAGTGGCAGGAGCCACAACAAAATGAAGAACCTTACATGGCTCTTCTGTTTATTTACTATCACAACATTTAACATGTTGAAAGCATGTTAGGCATTTCTTTATGACAGGAAACCCAAATATCCTACCATATTTTAAAGCTATCCTACCTTCATCACCAGCTGTTTAATGAACATCAACAAAAATGCTCGCAGGGATAAAATCTCCTTCTGAGTAGGCCGTGGGCCATCTACAAAAGAAAAGCAGGAATATAAAATACAAATTAACACTTATTATTAGCATAGACTGCATTTTCACAAAATGGAAAATAAAAGGCATTTTCTGAGCGAAGAAAGCACAATTCTAAGTCTTCCCACCCTTTATTTTAGACCACAAAAGAGTACTGTGTTTTATAATTTTTTATTAACAAAATGTCTAATCAGTGAGGTTCTACTAAGGCTTCATCTAAATTCTAATGATCATAATGTTTCCTTGTAGTGCTATGAACCAATTTCATGCAAGGAGTAAGACTAACACAAGAACATTGTGTCAGAATATACAGATTTTAAATTTTTGCAGTTTACAGGTTTTTTTAAGTTCTGCCATAGCTCAAAGGAAGAGCTAAATGCCATATTGTACACTGGCTAAATACACAAAAACCAATCTTACAGTGCAATGTATAAAGAGTACCTTGAAAGACATGACTTAATTTGTTAACTCAAAGTCAAAAAGGACTGGCTTCTGCCACCTCTGCGTAAAGCAGACTCTCAAAGAAACATTCTAAATACTCAAACACTCAGTAGGCTCCCAGGAGAGCCAAGGTTAAAAAAACAGGTGCAACCAAGTGTCAAAGTCAAGTAAAAGCTTTGGTACAGAAAGCAAATGAACTGCTGCAAATACATTTTGGGAGACAGTTTTCCCATTTGCCTGTAGGGTCACAGTTCTCATGATCCTAATCATCAGAGAAAAGTAAACCATCTTGAGAAGGAAAGTGATCATATGAGTCTGGTTCTATAAAGTATAGGCCCACAGGCATACTTGGTTTAAGAACAGCTATTTTCAGCCTAGTCAAAATAAGCCATTAAACTGCATTACTAAGACTATCCTACTCATCCACTTGCCTCAGGTTCAACAAATGAGTTACAAAACTAAGTAAATCCACAAGAGACTAAAAAGAAAGGAGAAAACACAAATGCTTTGCTTCTTAAAGAATGAAAAATACTACCAAAAAATCCTCTAACAAGAAGGGCTGGTCATTTTGTGATGTTGGTGGCAAGAATGCAGACACATCTAGGGAGCACTTAGTCCTAGTACATCTAACTCTTTCCAATTACCTGCTTCCCTCTCTGAAATTTCAGAAGTTACAAAGACCATACTCCCAGGCACAGCTCTACAGTTCCAACATCCTACCATTTCTATGACCACTTCTGTCTAGTATCAGTTCACATAGAGAACTTTAAAGAAAGTTTCCTATAGGCTGTGAAAAAAATCTTTCAAGGACAAAAGCACACCCATCCCACTGAACAGTAATTATATCTGAAGAACTGACAGTTCTGTTCTAAACACTGCATACAGAACTTTATCAAAACAAACACCAAGTTGTGAGAAGAAAAACCAATAAATCTATGTACATACCTATGCCCTTGGGAGTTATCCCACTGCGATCCTGAGGGTTCACCACCCAGTAATAATACTTGAGGGTGTGCATGACCAGAAGAACCGTCCCAACCCGCCGGATTGCTCCATAAATGTTAACAGTGGCAATGAACTCCGTAGACAGGTAAGTGTACAGGGTCAGCTGAACCTACACCAACAGCCAGGAAAACAAAAATCAGCACACCTGAATTGCAGCACGGCAGACAACTGAATTCTTATGTTTCATCTATCAAAATGTCTTAAAGGGATTTTTTTTCGGCATAGCACAGTTTTAAAATCTCTGCAAACTGATGAAGATTTTCATTGTATTTCTGAAACTGTATGGTGCTGGTAAGAAGGTTTCAGTTGGCAAGTTTTGATCAAAGTTGTTCACTGTTAGAGAACAGCGATTCACAAAAAATAAAAGTACTCCCTTTCAATTTATATCAATACTTAAAATCTGACAACTAAGATAATCTCCTCTTCAAAAATTGCTGAGTTTTTCCCAACTAACCCATCCAAACTTCCTTCCAAGTCTGGGTGAAAAGTACAAACCTGTTCTGCAGAACACTGCAAATTTTCCAACTCCCAGAAAATCCTGGGAGTCTGCAAAACTTGACAACTATATGCACAAAGCAGAGCCCGAAGACAACTCCTGCATGATTTCTATTGCAGAGCCAGAATCCATAATTCTTTGGAGTCAAGGCTTAGTTTGACACTCAAATCAATGCACCATTAAGATACCTTATTGGTAAGAAAAAGCAATTTTACCTGTGCTGGGATATGAATCCATATTGCAGGATTCAGGAGAACATGATCACACAGCTGCTTCAGCAGGGGCACCCCATTGTGTAAATTGCTCAGGTATTTGGAGAAGGCAAGGCAAAGTTCTAGCACAGCTCTGGTAACGTGGGCTTTGGAAGACTGCAAAAGAAAATCTGCTTAAGGAGAGCCCTGCAACACTCTAGGAAAAGTACTTAACTCAAAAAAAATTCAACATGAATGCAAGACATCAAGGAAGATTTACTTTACCTTTTCTAGGCTGTGTCCTATCACAAGGAAGCCTTTACAGGAAAGCATCTGTTCTTGCATAGCAATAGAGTTCTTCAACAACTCCATGATGAATGCCAGTAAAGTAGAACTGAAAAACATGGTTCAGTAAACAAAAACATGTTAAAGGGATACAATAAGACAGTATTTCCAAATTATCACTTCCAGCACACAACCCAGAGATACATCTTACGTAAATGCCGTTACATAAATCAGAACTTTTAAAACAAAAAGCAAGACCAAATTTTGAATGCTTGCTTCAAAAAAACTTTTTTATTTTATTAATGCTTTTCTAACTTGAAATTCTGGAATCTGAGATAACCATATAAAAGCAAAGTCCTTCTGAATTCTTGCAAAAACACAACAGTTAAGTTTGTACTACTCTCTGCTTCATGTTTCAATCACAAACTTCTGCAAGATCAGACACAATTGCCATTCTACTTAAGATATCTACTTAAGCTAAGCTGAGTGAATTTTTTTCTAGACACAAATTACACCAGAATTCTAAAAAGCAATCATTTTGGTTTTACTGCTGCTCTTTAACTTAGGAGCTCTGGAACTCCACCAGCTTCTGTGTCTGGGTTTTCAGAAGTTGGATGCAGTTAAACAGAGCTCACACAAGAGGAAAAGCCTAGCAGCAATACTAAGTAACAGTATCTTCCAAAAATCTGAAGATTAAAAAAAAAGAAGAAAAATTCCAAGGAATGACTTCAGGTAGCTGAAAAATTCACCCCTCCTGCAGTTTCTCTTGAAACCTTCCCCAGTGAATTCTCTCCATGACAGGAGTAAGCTCAAGAGAATTATCCATAATTCTGCTACACAAAAAAAAAAAAAAAAAATTGTCAAGTATAAAATTTGTGTACTTCTGTGAGCTTTCACAGAACACTTGGTGCAAACAAGTACATCACTTTAGGTCCTGCCTGTAACACTTTTGTTGCTAGAAATAATTCACTGCTGCACAAGAAGGTAAACTACTCTGCCATTTGATAAAGCAAGAGGCAATTTCCTTTACTTCAAAGGAATAAAGCCCAGGATACTGAAAGTACATGCACTCACCAAATAGTTGTGTCAATGTGGTCTGAGGAATATTGCCTATAGTCCAACTGTGCAAAGAGAGGGAAAAGCACCTGCACTCCTCCAATGGAGTGCAGGGCACTTTGGATCGAGTGTGTCAAGACTGCTTTCACATCCTGACAAAGGAGAAACAAGAATATTGAAGCCTCCTTCAGAAACTGATAAAAAGTTCACTAAAACAGATTTTAATTTCTTCAGTATAAAATCTGTATTATTACCAAATAAAAGGAAACAGCAAGAAGAACAAACTGGCTGCCACAGTCACACTAAATACCCAGTATGCCTGACCTAGTGCTTTAGATACAGATACTTTTAGATACAGATCTATAGTGCTGATCCTCAGGTGAATATACTGCAGGTAACATTAAAAGCACAGGGAAGAAAAATATTTCTTATCAACAGGGCAAAGGATGAGAGATAGGGAACATCTGTAGGAGAGTGAACGTGAGGAAGAAGGATTTTTTTTCAAAGCTAACAGAATCTTTATATTTATTCATAGAATAAACATTTTTCTTAGGATTCTTGTGCATCCTCTTTAGTTCAAGAAACAGGGGCAGGGTCAACCCCAAAAAAACCCCAACCTATAAGCAAATCCATTTCTTATCCAAATCTCTACAGAACCAGATATTAGGTTTTCAAACAGAAATCCTTTATACTTTCCAAATCCATGAAAATGTTGATTTACCTGCAGCATGAGGGCATGTGGTGAATGAACAAAAATAGAAGGGTTATCCTTAGGGGATGACTCTAGACACAGCTGTGCATCTGTAGCCCTTGGATTGTACATAAAAGCAATAGCACTGGAGAGTTTGCCATCATATAGCAACAATTTGTGATGCTCATCGAGGAAGAGATCACTTTCTGCCTTGAACTTGAATGTTCCCTGGGTTGGGAAGAAGGGTTGAGGAAGGAAAGGACAAAACAAAAAATTATATTAAGCACATTGAAGATAAAGATCAGAACAACTATTGAAAAAAAAAAAAAAAAAAAAAAGATTAAGATATTGCTTCTTTAATTGAGCAGTATTTCAAAAAGAAAGGTTCTCATAAGAACCAAAGACTCATAAGACTCAGTCAATTTTACAGCATTAAAATGGCAGAATTTTTTTGGCCCCTGAAGAGTGTCACTGCCAGGATGGTGGGTAATGTAAAAGAACCACATCAGCCTGGAAACAGCAGGACTGTCAGCAATGTTCACTCAGAAGGAACTAATAATTGAGAAGCAGATAGAAAAGGAACCATCTTTTTTAGCGTATGTTTGTACAGCTGCTGGGGAATAACAGCCTTCAATTAGTGCCCCTCAGGCTATGACAAAACAAATAATAAATCACTGCAACAAAACTAATCCTCAGCACTGACTTCACACATTTAAAAAATCCCACTAACACAAGCAACTATAAAGCCACGTTTCTTAAACAAATACATCACAACTGATCTAAAGTCTTCAGCCTCAAAGAACAACTGAACCTAGAAGTAACAGTTGTGCCCTTCCTCTCCCAACCACCAACATGGAAATTTTGAGAAGCAAATAGGAGCACCATTCTTTCTGTTTTATAAGAAATCAAGAAACTGAACTAATGCTAACTTGTAGCTTGTAAGGCCACACATAGGCTTACAGAAGAAGCATGGAAGAGTTTAATAAAAATATTACACAATAATTTTTTAGGACACAAGGGTGTCACAACATCCTTAACAAAAAAGAGCCTTAGCAGAGCTAAACATAGGAAAGTCAATTCTAAGGTACCTTATATCCCAGGCCAAGCTGATAAATGGCAAAGATCTGAGCAGCATTTAGAGCCTCACTAAAAAGGTAAACAGATGTCATCTGCCCACAAAACACACGATTGGCATCTGCTGTTTCTGAAGAACCCAGGAAACATTTGTCAAATGTCTGAAAACAGAAAACAGAACCCAGTAACAGGGTTTAATCCAAGCTACACAAGCAAATCATGCAAAAAATATGCATTTTATCAGGGACTATTTTTACATAAACAAGTACTTGAAGGCTTCAGCAGAAACAAATACAAACTTCTGAGATGCAATTTATTCCTTTACCAAAAATTACCATTTATATTTCAACATTTTTTTTCAATGTTTAAAACGGGGCAGGTTTATGAATAAAATGGCAAAGAATATCTATGCAAAGCATCAAGATGATCAGCTAGAGCCATCAGTGTGCAGGGATCACTCACATCACTGGTGTTGACAAACCAGGTTATTTCCCCGTAAGACGCCAGCTCCCCGTTCACGTAACACCGCAGCTCGCTGTTCTTCCAGCGGTTATAGATGTGCACTATGGTCACCATGTACCACTAAACAACAGAAAAAACACCTGGTATCACTCTGTGAACACCTGGCAGTAGCTTAAGCATTCAAGTGGGGCATGGAAGAACAAATTCAACTCTCTATGTGAATTAAATTAAGACTGAAAGATGTATTTTAAGTAAAAAAGATTAATAAGTCACTGGTGAGTTTTCTTGCATTGCTATGTCAAAGGATAATATGTCATTTTTTTTCACAGAGAAGCTTAAAAAGTATTTATGGATTATAACTCCAAAAATCTTTATGACAATGCTGAACCAAATTTACACTGAAATGACTCTGTAAATAAGCCTAAACTGAGTTATCCTTAGCATGATGGACTACTACAAATGCCATTCCAAAGAGCAAGGATGGCTCCAGACTAAAGCCTCTCAAAGGCTGTGCATGTCAAATTATCACAAACAGAATCCATATTTACAGCGAGGGATCACTGATAAGGAATTCCTGAGGAGGCCTGTTCTCCCAGTTTACATCACTTGTTCCAGAAACATTACTAGTACATCTAAGTAAAAAAGGGAACATTCAACATCAAATAACACTACCTAACAGGCAAGTCAGCCTTGAACACCAGTGATAAAATCAACTCATGTTTTACTTGTAAAATTAAAAAGAATAAGAATTCAGAACACATATTTGTTTTGCTCATTCCAATGTAACTGTTTTTCTACAGAAAGATGAGATTAATCAACAGCTACAACACACATTCCCAGGCTACAATTTTAGACTTATAAAACACATTTGAAAGATTTTATTATTTTTACTCACCTTTTGTGGCTTGAAATCAAATTTTACACAGTGCTGGAAACCTTTTCCCTTTGATTTTATGGACGTTACAATCAAGCAGCCTCCAACAAAGTGAGCAGAATAACCAAGTCCTTTGTTTGTTCGAAAACTGACAAATCAGAACAAAATCAACACATACACAGATGCAGAAATCACTGAACAATTAATAGAAACTGAACATCAGCAATATCAGCTTTGCATAATACTCACCAATATAAATAAGGCTTATCCTTATCCACATTAATATTATTTACAGGATCCATTCTTAGCCAAGTGTGGAAAGTAAATCCATTCTGGTATGGCCACTTGGCTATAGGAGGTAAGGCAATAGCCTGAAGAAAGCAAGAAGTTATTAATGTAGAAAGATAAACACAACAGTAAAAGTGTGCAGCTTAAGATACACTGTACAAATATATGCTGATAAACAGAGACACACTGCAAATGTATACAGTTCCTCTATACTAAAAAAAAAATCTGACCTAACTTCTGTTCTCTTTGTTCTTGATTGTTAGAATATTTAACTAACCTAAGTATTTAAAAACTGACCTTTATACCTCAAAAAAGATTATCAATAGTAGCCTATGCTTCAAAATTTAATAGCTTTAGTGAAAGCCTTATAGAATAACAACTTCTCAAAATGCAAATTCAGATTGGTTTGATTTTATGGCAACCTGACAAAATTATCAGTTGCCTTTTCCCATAGTGTTGGTATTCAGGAAAATAACTGATCATGAAGGGAAAGCTGGCCATACTTCACTTAATAAATTATTTTCTCTCCTGAAATTCATATCTGTGCAGGCTTCCAGTGAGAATAACACAGAATTACAAACTTCCTCAAAAGAAACACAGTACAATCTTCACAAAGCAAAATATCAAACATTGTGTTTTTAGTGCAAAGGCCTTGAGTTACAAATCATGGCAGAACCCTTTTTTTTTTCAAACAGCTGGGGTTTATTTTTTGGGGTTTTTCAGTTGGTTAGGTTTTTTTAACATTACTATTAACTTTCTGCTGGTGTGCAGCCCTGATTGACAATACATACTTCAATTAAGATTGTGATAAACTATGATCAAAGATTCCACCCAGATGATCAATACCAACGAATAAAAAAAAAAAATCAAAGAACTCAAAGTGTCTCCAGACTTGTTATTATGTTCCCAGGCTCCATTCAGCTACTGCTGTCCACACAAAATACAGTAAATCCTTCTCTATACCAGCTAACTAACCAGCCCACATGTCTTGGCAGCATTATCACTTGACTAAACTATAATGGATCACACAGTAATTATAATAAATACTTAATTTCTTAAACTTCTTAATTTAAATATATATAAAAATACCTAGCTAAAGGTTTCTGAGGCACCCCACATCATAAAATATGGTTCAAACATTCAACATAATTAACAGAAATCAAACAGAAAACCATGAATAACCAAAATGAACACAAACATGTCTGTCTATTGCCAAGTTCTGTTGCATGTGATAAAACTGCAGGAGCACTTTTCTAGCAGTCTGCATTTTTCAGTCTCCAAAGTTTCCATTCAAAAAAATAATTCATTATGTCATCAAGTTGGTGAAATTCAATCTCAAGCCACCAAAGCAGAAAGCTAATGGGTTTATGTGCAGAAAACTGGAAAGAGTCATCTGATAAATCTTATTCAAATCTTATTCTGAATTAAGCATGAAATTTTGAACATAATTTTTCATTCTACAATTGTAGAAGCAAAAGTGTTGACACACTTGAATTCCATCAGAAGATTCTGTGTAGGGTTTTCCAGCTGCCTATTTAGTTTCAAATTCTTTTTCAAGTGAACGCTACAAAACTTAGAAATGAGTCACAAGGACAATTACAAAAAGACTAATTATTGCTAATTTAATCCTTTCCAGTATTATTCAGTCTATAAATGACTAGGATCAATGCTTTCTGAAAGATTTCTCATAAGCATCTAGAGTGAAAAGCAAGTACATTCTCCTTGCAGCAAGACTTAACTGAACTGTCTAAAAAAAAACCAAAATACAAAAAAGCAGCCTCATTTGTATCCATTCTTTATGTAAAAGTATTTGTGCTTCCGTAGTGATATTGCACATCTATTATAAACAATTTTTTCAGGCACTAGTGTAAGTGTCAGGCAGAGAAGAAAAAAAATTGGTTAAAACCCTATGACAATGACAGATGAGACAAAGAACACCACAAATGAAAATAACCAAGGGTCTTAATAGAACAATGAACAAACAAACAAGAAATGTAAAGTATCTACATACTGCAGCACTTTTTCCTGGAAAGTTGAAGAAGGCATCAGGTCCATACTTCTGAGGCATGTGTTTTAACACAGACAGTAACTTCCCAGCATGTGGTGGCTGACAAAAAAAATTACTACATTTGTAAATAAATAAAACACACCTCTAAGAAAGAAAAGACTATAGACACACAAAAAGCAAATTCTAACACATTTTAAAACTTGGAACATGGTTGAATAACACCCTGCTAAAGACACTCAGCACTTTCAATAAAACAACATTAACAGTCATTAATAACTTCACACAATATACAGAATTAAAGTTAATTAGGTAACTTCACTAAAGACTTGGAGGCCAGAGTCACTTTCACCTTGCATAAACTAAGTTGACCCTGAATGTTGATTTCTGCATCTGTCTGCTCATTCTCATCAGCTCTCTGTATGATTCTGCAGTAAGCTAAAGAAAATGAACTGGTCCAGATGAAAAATATCTTAGGGAAAACAAATGCAAACCAATTTTTAATTACACCTGTTCTGGGCCAGGGCTGAGTGAAACCTGTGCCAGCACAAGGGAATACCTAGCAAAAGGGAGAGGGAAGATCAGCAGAAGGATTATTTTCATCAGGACAACAGTCATACATTAGATTAAACTGATTTTGGTTTATACTTTCACCTAAGTCCATGGAGAAAGATGCAAGTCCCAAGGGCAGTTTGGAGCACCTAAACTGAGTGCTCAGTGTGAATACTCAACACTTCTCCACAACTCTTAGCCTGATGATTATACTGTAATACTCTGCCACCTATAAACTCCAAATCAAGTGCATGAGCTCTCAACAACAGAACAGCAGATACTGATCATAGTGACAGGACACCTTTCTGTGTTATCTTTCACCACACCATATCTTTCTGGCAGATCTGTTTTTAAACCATGATTTTATAATCCTGATATTTTCTTGAAGGTGCCCTTTTCCACCCCCTGCTGTTAACAGCTACCCTCTGAAAACTCTGCATGATGTTGGAGCACTGTATGATCCATTACAAGTATTTCAAGAGTACCAAAGGTGCAGTCAGCTAAGCAGTGCTTAAAGAATCTGACTTAAAACTGAGAGGGAAATGCTGAGAGCTCTGCTTAGATGCCTGCAGTGCTATAGAATTTGACCAGGTAAATTGTGTTGCAGCAAAATGCTTGGTATCTTTACAGTTCTGCTGATTTTAAGATTTATGGAGTTGTACAACTCCTTGGCAATCCAACTGTGGCATTTTTCTCTTGCTTTCCCCTGTATTTGGTCTTTA
The DNA here is from genome assembly GCF_903797595.1 of Erithacus rubecula. NCBI lineage: Eukaryota > Metazoa > Chordata > Aves > Passeriformes > Muscicapidae > Erithacus > Erithacus rubecula. Next base: position 57,429,330 of record NC_136687.1, read on the forward strand.
ATAAGGAAAGGAAATTAAGTGCAAATAGCAGGGAGACAGGAAATGAAAAAGTTAATGTTACAGAGACAACTTTAATTCACCTACAGTTAAATATACTCTCTATGTTCAATTATTAAGTTTAAACCATCTATAAAGTTTAGAGCATTTTTATTTAAGCAGGTTAAGATCTCCAAAGTTATTTATTTCAAAGGGCCTTTAAATCTACAGTATTATGTGTGCATGCTTGCTTTTATATGGTATACTCTCTTTTTAAATTACTTGAAGTCAACAGAGACATTGCTACCTTTCCCCTGCACTAGTATTTATAAATACTAGAGTATTTATAAATAACAGAAGCTGAATTAAAAATCAAAACAGGTTAAATGGTTGTTAAAATAATTCCCAAGTCCAGTGAAAAACCAATTGTGTGTTGAAGAAAACTTTTTCAGGTGGCCTCTACAACATATACATTTTTACTTTAGGGAAGGTGGTTTCTCAGCTGCAAAAGGGTCTCTTTCTATTCCACACAGGAAGAAGAGAAAAATTATATGATTCTTCACTGGGACTTATTTCCTTCAGTTCAATTTCTGCCAAAATTCTCACTTCCCTGACTGGATAAATTATTTTAATCTTCAGGTAAAGTACAGCAATGTAAAAATGGAGCAGAAAGAACTGCCTATGCAAGCATTTTTAATTTATTTCTCTCTATTTCACTATTTTACTCTCAGTATTTTAACTGCTTTCAGGTTAAAAGATTCTTTATACAATATAAGAAAGCATTTCTTTTTTTTTCTGGTACATTCAAAATTAGTTTATCATGAAGTTTATGGGACAGTCTCGATTTGTGAAAACTAGAAAAAATAAAAGCAACATGATAAAAATGGTTTCATTTTTGTGTTTTCTTTTACCCATCTCCCTTTCTCTCCTTGCAGCTTGCTGAAGAATAACTTCAGCTCTCGAACTGTCAGGTTGTAGCTTGCCAGCACACCCAGCATGTCCACTAGGAGATCTGAAAAGCAACAACAACAGCAGTGTAAGTGCTTAAGAAAATACAGTGTCAAATCTTCATCATCTAATTAGTACCTGTGTCCATGAGATTTTGCAGAGAGGCACAGTTTGAGTGCCAGGCTGGGGGAGGCTGTACCTGCAATCATGTTGTCAGCTCTGTCAATCCTCCTGAGCACCTGTTCCACCAGCCCCACCTCTGTGCAGGCCTGGAGATTGCGGATGCTTTTCTTCAGGATTGCTGTGAACATGCTCCAAACCTCAGCCTGGCATGTGGGGTCACACTTATCCAGTAAATCCACCATGCAGGTGATGCCCTCTCCTTCTTGGATGATAAAGTTCATTTCCAAGTCAAACTGGCCTCCAACGAGCTTTCAGAGAGGGAAAAAAAAAAAAAAAAAAAAAAAAAAAAAAAAAAAAAAAAAGCTTAAGGCAACTGTATCCAAGTATTACTCCATGCCTGAAGTTATTCATTCAGTCAGAAGTAAACTATCAAAGATGATAGGGAAAAAAACATAATAATGAGGCAAATATCAATGTACCATCTTATTTTTTTTTCTGTTTCAAGTTTTGTTGAGTAACAAAAGTGCTCTAGGGTATCATCTACTCTCAGACAATTGCAGCAGAAAAACATTTGGGTAGTTTAGGATAGAGATGTCAAAAGTTGAGCTGAAAAGGGAAGACACTAAGTGAATGTTCTAAAACAGGTGAGCCCAACAAAGCAGTCAAGATATCTTAAATTATCTGGAGTGACCCTAAAAGCTTTCCTTCAAAATTGCTTAACAAATCTCTGTTAAGAGGGGAATTCTAGCCAAAAGGAGCTGATGCACATCAGAAATATTGCCCCTTATGAACACTTATGAGACATTCCTGAGACAGTGACTAAAGCTGGTTAAGAATTAACTGCCAGGTTCATGAGCAGTCCCAGGCACTCAAAGGAAGCACAGGCTTGCTGTATTTGCAGGAATGTGGAACAGCACCACTGTTCCAAGCCTTTGGTTGGGATTTGGCTATGACACTAAAATCCTGTTATATTTCAGGTCTCCTAGAGGCAAGTTTTGTTAGAATATACACTGAGTAACTAGCCACATATGCCTGTGCAGAGGAGGTGGAGGGGGGGAAGGAAATAACCTGCTCCACTCTCACTTGATAAAGCAAAAATGCCAGCTGAAGGCAAAATGCATTATACTAAGTTAACTCCTTTATACCAACTCCTTCCATCCACTCCTTAAAGTTCTCTTGGACTTAGAGCTGTATGAACCTTAAAAATGTGCCATGCATACCAAAATACTCATTATATACCAGCATACAAACAGGAATTCAGATAGCCTTGACTCAAATTATCAAAATGGTCTCATGACCAGAAATATTTCAGTTTGTTCTGACTTCTGCAAGTTTGTGTTATTATTTCTGTCCTGAGTGGTGTTCCTTTCACATGCTTTGACCATTAAGAGCTTCAGCACTGTCACCTGCTGAAGTCACACCATGTCAAAACTGCCTGAAAATCCACACACTACCTTGCTTCCATATTAGCTCCAACAGCTCCTCTCAGCTAGTCAGGATCCAAAGACCAACTCACCCATGGAACAGAATACATGCTCTTCATTAACTACTCAAATTACCATACATTTTCCTCAAGTGTCTAAACCTTGTCACTTTGAAGAAGCAATCTTTGGACTTCTGGGCATAAATCAGCAGTGCCAAACACCACAGGAAGCAGAGAAAGTTACTGCTTTTATGACAGAATAGACAATGTCTCATGGCAACGATTTCTAAACAGTAATTTACACTTTTCCATTTTCTCTCCTCTGGGTCATGAAAAATAATTATGCAATTTACTATCAGATGCTTCCATAATATCTTGGAAAACAGCAAGAAGTGAATGGGGTGACTTGAGTTATATTCCCAGCTCCTCTATATCAACCCATGCTGTCAACTCAAACAAATCTATCAAATCACTACCACCCTCCAAGCCTTAGTTTTCCCCTTCCAAAAGATGGAGCAGAGGCCTAACTCAAGAAAGCTCTGAAGGATATGCTAGACGGAACAAATTAACACAATTATCTCAAAACAAATGCCAAGAAACATATACACTCCCTCCCCTTGAAAAAACTCTTAACAGAACATTTGAAAATGAAAAATACATAATCAGTGTTATATTTCATTTCACATTGAATTTATCCTCTACAAAGCTGAAGTATACCTCAAGAAGCTGCTCTTCTTAAAATCAAGGTAAGAAACAAAGAAAATACTGTATTTTGTATAAAGACTGAACAGCTGAAGGTGAAATTCTGGCCACGAACCACCTGCTAATTCTTAACAAGAAATTCAACTCTATGCATTAGGTTTTAACTATCAGCCAACCATCAATTATCACACCAAAACCACATACAGCTACTGGAGGTGACCTTACCTTCACCCTATAGTCTACCCCACCAATCTTTCATTTTTGGCTACACACACTATTATCAGGACCCACCCATCCAGGAAGCTGTCAAATTAGGTTTCCAATCTCATCTGCAAACATAAGCATTTCAGCAAGCACATTCTAGGAATAATATGCTCCAGCAAAAAAATAATTATCATTCTAACACTTCCTGTGAGGGAAGTGAGGACAAAAAAATTGCCAGGGAAAGCAGAATACCAAGACAGGGTGCAGCTGATGTACAATATGTATGCACACCCATTAGATACACACAGGCACACACACCCCCCACACTATGTCATATTAACCCTTTCTAATGGTGATTTGAAACTGATCAACCTTCAAAACACAAATTTGTTTCCAATGACAGGGATCATAATCCAGGTCCATGCATTGGCTAGTTATTATCTGAGCTGCAGTAATGGCTGTGCACAGCAAAATGTAATCTTCCCAAATGTCACAGTAAGTTATGAATATCTGAGCAGCTTAATGCACCTTACTAGCCATGAAGTGTGAGAATGTAATCTTATTACCTTTTTTATGGTTGTATTTTTTTGAATAATGTAGCCTTTGAACTGATGTATAGTCTTTCCTTGCACTTTAGCATGATTTGGTCTCCTGTGTCGCACGGTACATTTTTCAAAATTCTCCAATTCAACGTATTTTAAGTCCTATGCTGAGCTGCATAAACAATCTTTATAGCAACCCACAGGGTGGCATAACGTTTTCTTTCTTCAGCATGTAGAATTAAGTACAAGCTTACAGGAATGGCTTTAAAGGGCAGCACTTAAATACATCCTCACAAATTTCAGATTTTGCCAGTTACATCCACCTTCAAAAATATATAAACTATATAGCTCAAGCTTCTCTGTAAAATAGTTTTTCATTTAGCTGATTGAGAACAGGGAGAATACAGGAAATTTTGAATACATATTCAGAGGGTGGTTTTTACCCCCTCTTAGAGAATTAAACTAATGAGAAGTCAACATAGTAGCACTAATTTCTAGTATAAAATAGCACTACAACACTTCTAAATAAAACCAAAAAGACAATTCAAACACATAACCTTTTTTCGCAATGAAATGATGCAAAACATGAAAGAGATGGTTGACTGTTTGGGTGAGCATCTACCAAACTACTGAATGCAGAAAATAGCTCAGAATAAACAATCAAGCTCCACTTTCCTGAAAGAACATGACCTAGATTATTAATCTAATTTAAATATTAAATAATCTAATTTAAATTATTTCTCCCACTAACATATAAAATATTTAGAAAGTTTGCAAGACAGCCCCAAAAAATTATTTCAATTACCTATAACACAAAAAGAATAAACCAAATCCAAAATCAGCATTTCTTCTGGAAAAGCCAAATTAGCTATACTTGGGAGAATTACAGGGCTGGATCTCTACATTTTTATCTCAAATCTCCAAAAGTCTTCACTTCTATAGAGTTTTCTCATCCTTCTGGTTGTTAGTTAAGCTACATATCAAGTACTTGCTTGGTTCCCCAAAGCCAGGATGAAGGACTGTTAATCAAACTGAGACCTCCCTTTTCCTCCAGATGATGATTTTGTAATATCAGAATTGTTTCTCCAAACAAACAAAATCCAAAACAACATCAGAGAGCAAGCAGGAAATTTTTGCAGAAAACCACAAACTTTTCCTTCTGATACCTCAGGCTGAAGACATCAATCTCCCCCATCCAGAAATACCCTACAGTTACACCACAAATGAAAAAAAAAGTTAAAAAAAATAAAATAATAAAAAAAATACTAGTAGTATTAACCTAATCTACTTTCTAAAGAAAAAAGGGTGGTAAGAAAGATAAGGAAAAAAAAAAAATCTTAATTAGTTGTTTTCTCTCCTATTGCCAAGTTCATAAAAAAGCCTACAACTTCATTTACCTGGCAAATGACAAGTCCATTTTAAACCAGGCATATCAAAAGTGGCATTGCACAACAGCACTGCACCCACTTTAACCTTGACATTTCTGTGGAATTCTGTTCAGCACTGTTATTAACTATGATCAAAGCTGGATCATTCAGGGAAAACCATTCTCATTGCTTCCCTTCAAAGGGATGCAATATAACGTTTTGCATGAAAATAAAATCTCTTCAAGTCTGTCTCTCGTTTGGAAAACTGCCTAAATATGAATTCAACAGGCACCCACAAGGTGTTAAGAGTCTCCTGCTGCCACCTAATGTTGTATTTGAAACCATTAGCCCAGGATTACACATTTTTTATGCAGTGTCTCAGCACTGTACCATTCTCCTCTTCCTCCACACACATCTATCAGCAGCTTTTATCAGTATGCTTTATCACAATTAAGAAAAAAAACTGGATCTCAAGGAAGTCAGGACAAAACTTCCAAGTAGCAGAAGTGTTTACATTTAAACAATGGTTTCTACAAAACCAGAGTTTCATCAACTTTGCAACATCAACTAACCACAGAAGGCATACAACTTACCCAATTTACCCAGTGGAGACTGGCAAATATCTCCCCTATCCAGTTCATCTGAGACATAAACCGGTTCATTAAAACTCTTCTTTAAAAATGCACTTAGCTATGCATACATGAGAATTACTCTCATTGAAAATAATAAATGCAAAAAAGCAAAATTCTTGCCCATATAGGTACAATATCTGGTGTATGGGTTTCTCTTTCCCAACAGGATGACGGGGGGGGTGGAAATAAACAATTTTAAAATACAATTATGCTATAATAAATGATTCTTCATTTACTCTAGCTTATAATCTAATATTTTCAGTCTACTTGGAAGCATTTTTATGCCAAATTAGTTTACTAACACAATTAGCTCAGTTTGTAGCATGCAGCTGAAGGCCCAGTGAAAAGAGAGCAATGCAAGAAGAATTAGCTCCACACAATGATTTTAAACATGAGGGCTGGGGAAACAGTCCTATGAGTTCAAAATTTTATACTTTTTGTGTTAAATCTAATTTACAAAGAGCCATTAAATATCTTTTAAGTACATAGCAAAAACTGAAAATCAGTATGTTATAAAAGGAGTAATCCCAGTTTTAAGTGAAATTATTAGTAAAGTTAAATTCTATCCTACAGAAACAAAAGGAAAAAAAATTCTACATTTGTTTTATCAATTTGGTATCCATTCAAAAAGGGATCTTAGTACAAACAGTTCAAATTAAAAAACATCATGCTTGAACTCAAAACAGCTACAGAGGCAAGATGATATTTAAGGTCCCTTAAAACCAAGTCATTTCATGCTTCAATGACACCACCATGCACAGTGCCTCTGTCTTGTCTTCCAGAAATTCAGCAACAGATTCCAGAGATGAAAGGCATAAACCAGTCCAACATAAGGAATTCTTCCCTTCTCCCAGTCTTTTTTGCCCCATCAGGAGGTGGGACAGCAGACACACAGAGGATTGCCAAAAACACAAAACAAGTCCCCAAGGGGGACCCACAATGGCACTGACCAAAGAGTGGATAATACCCAGCAAGCCTGCAGCCATTGGAAAAGTTCAGGTGGGAAAACAGGAGATAGGACAAACTCAGGATAAAATCAGCCTTATTTCAAACCCCTGAGGGAACAAGGTACTACCAAACTGACTTTCTGCAAATCAAACAATTTCAAGACTAAATTTCAACACTCTCCAAACAGTGGCTAAAGGTGTATTTACAACACAAGGCAGTTTCCCCTGTTTCAGCTGTATTATGTGTTTCAACAGATATGACCATAGAAAATATCTAAATCCAGCTGAAATTCCCATTTTTCCAGTACCTGTGTTAACAGCATTAAATTCTCCTTTTGTTTAAATTAACTTTTTTCAGTGTACCTTAACCTATGATCTCTGTGTAAGATGTACAAGAAAGATATGACTCTGAGAGATCATTTAATAACATGCAAATTTGTAGCTCCATACAGGAAATGAAATATCCTAAATCTTTACATCACATCAGATTCATATGTGCATTGAAAGCAAATAAATCATTTAAACCATGATACAGAGAACCTTTTTAAATTTGCATTTATCCACAGTAAATACTGCCATGTTCTTTAATAGCTTGCTAGTGCAATCTTAGCAAACTAATGATTTATGGTTTTGACATTTTAAAAATCAGAAATCTGTCATTTTATGACACCCAGTAGAAAGTCTGCTGGAGTTGGAGTTACATTACTCTGAATTTAAACTCAGATACATGAAACATACATAACAAAGCACTGTACCAAGTGTCCATTTCCTTACCCCATCACTTCCCTCCTAGCTACATGTCTAAAAGTTATCTAATGTTTTTACTTAAAATAATAGATTTATTTTTTTCATCAAGCAAGATACCTTTTTGTCAGTTCTGAAAATATCACCCATCAGCAAACAAACCCAATATGCTGTACACTGCCAAGCTGCACAGGTCTGCATCATGTCCTACCTTAATCCTTCCCCTCAAGGAAGAAGCCCAAAAGATAACATTTCTAATACCACATTAATCATCAAAAAGCCCAGAGTGGGGAGCAAACCCTACAGTCAGAAGAGTTTTACAGGGAATAATACCCTGCTTGTACCCACTTCCATCAGTCAGGACATTTATTATGCTGTTAGCAATTTTTTTCTGCCTGCAGTTTAAATCAGGAAAAAAACAACACTGACACCACGTCTGAGTAAATATAGCTGCAGTTTAAACCTACTTAAAAATAAAGATCCACACAGAAGTTAGACAGGTAGATTAAAAAGATCAAAGAGGGCTGATTCCCTGACTCCTACTGCCAGAGTCCTCTCTGCCAATGGATAATGACAGAAAAAAATACTCAACTCTGATAATACATTTAGAGACACCTAAAAAAACCAAAAAACAATTACCTGAAGCAATTTGCCTAAGTTTCTCACCACTAAATCACATTTTCTAACATGCTTAGTGTTCAACATCTAAAAAAAACCTAACAGCCTGCTGCTTTATTGTTATTTAAATGTAAAATATTACCAACTACATGTTTTAATTCAACCAAGCTGGCATGCAAAGACAGCCACCAAATTTCAACAAGAAAACATTTTAGGATACTTCATTTAAACATTTATTTAACTAATGATTTTATAAAATATTATATTTATTTCAATTTGGCAAGGGAAATAACTGGTATAGTAAACCCCTTCCAATTATAAAGAAATACAAACAATCATAGAATTTTTCTTGTGTATGTCACTTACACTGAGCAGAACTGCTTCTAAATATATATAGATGTATATCCACAATGAGTAAAAAATGTACAAAATACACTGTATTTGATCTTCTTAAGCTAAGAAAACTAGAAAGAATATAAATAATTCTCAAAGAGTCTCCCAATGCACCCAAAGAAGGGATGTGCACCCAAGCAAGATATTCCTCTGGAACATAAAAAGAAAATACCTTTTGAATCATTACTTAAAAAAACAAAAATAAAATAAAATAAAAATGTTTTATTCGTTCTTTAACCCTCAAATTTCTATTTTGTATTTGTTATAATATGACAGCAGAATGGATATAATTTTAAAACAATAGTATATATTTATTGGGGGTAAATGATCACCTCTTTTTCTTTTGTCTCTCTCTCTTTTTTTTTTTTTTTTTTTTTAACTGATGGTTTGTGCAATCAAAAAGATTCCCTAGATGCCAGAGAACAGACAATGTATCCCCATACTTTTCTCCAGATCAGAACACCTGCCTGGTATTTAACAGTGGGTTGAGGGCAAGAAGCCACCCACTCTTTACAGAATCTGAAGTTTGCATCCTGCAAGTCTCATACAAACAATTCTTCACAGAACTTCATAACTTTTGGCTTCAATTTGATATCCACTTTATGATTTGAAAAGTGTGTAACAAGAGAAGTCTACCTGTGAAAACAAGATTATGAGTTCATTCTAGAAAACATTCTTCAAAGTGTTTTGCTAGCCTGTAGAAACCAGGCAATAATAGCTACAATTAAAGGAGAAAGGTGAAAGAAATAAAGGAAATCCAAAGAAAGTAACAAACCACAAGACATCGTATACCAACAGTAAATAAACCTACAAGGGAAATAAACCAAAGCTCAGAAAGCCAAGAAAGAACACAAGATGAAGAAATGAATCAATTTACTTATAAAGCTCTGGCAGGTTTTATCAGATTTAGCAGCCATAATGTGAAACTTTCCTCTCCTACTGGAAGGAGCAGCCCCTGTAGCTGCTCCACTGCCATCACCTTTCACAGCTCAGAAGGCAAATTGCTGGCAATTTCAGCACAAATGAAGGCACCAGGTTACAAATTCCAGCAGAAAGCAAGAACCAGCCCATCTGTTTCCATCATTTCTGGCACTGCCTGGATCCAGAACAGCTGGAACACACCCACCACAGCTGCCTGCTGAGAACTGGCAGAGTGTGCTGCCATGGCTGCAGCACAGACGATTTGAGCTGGGATGTAAGGAACACTTGACATGCTACAGGAAATGTAACCCTCAGCTTGCCCTCTTGCCATTTTTTAAACTTTCTGTAGCTGTGATCAACATGGGAAAAATCAAGCACCAACCCTGGCTAGAACAGAGGGTGCTTACAATAAGTAACAATCTTTTTTTTTATTCTTACCAATAATAACTTTTTACTTTTCCTTTCAGATTCTGCCACTCCTTTGTCTAGAGTTTAAAGAATTGATTACTGGAAGCCAGTGGATGGAAATATTGCTAAACTGAAAATTTCTACTAAACAGGGGGAAAAAATGTTTTTTTGAGAACAGGTATATCAGCAAAGCCTCCACAACTAGACTGTTTTTACTTTTATTTCTTTCAATGTCCACAAGGCAATACTGAAAGCAAGGACAGAACTGTGACTCTGACAATGTTTGCTACAAGTGGCTTATGTATGCAAAAACACCTTAAATCTTTGCCTCCTCCCTGATTTGCTACAACATTGGTTTTTTGGTTGGTTAGGGCCTTTTTCCTCCTTTCCTCCTATTACTCTAAGGCTCTACCCCACCCTGATTTCCCTCTTGTCCCCCTTCCTAGCATATAGACAATGACTGAAACAGTCCCCAAAGAACAGGCAGAGAAGAAAAGGAGAGAAAAAAAATCTCACAAAACCACAAAGAAACAAGGAAGACAAAGACTACAAGTGTTGCATGCTTGAACACTACCACCTACAAACTCCCCTGTTGACAGTGTTGTGACCAAGGTAATTTTAATTGCTGACCAGTGCTGCAATTAAAATTGGACCTAAAAAGGCAAAAGCAGCCTCAATTAATGCAAATCCAAACTACGTTCTGTTTCTTTAATTTGACAAATTAGCAACAGCAATTGCCATATATTGCTCAGCAAACCTGGCAAGACCCTTCCATTCCCTGTGTCCAACTGCAGTTCAGACTGGAGGAAAGTAACAATTGTTAAATAAAATGAAGTTAAATTACATTTTGAAGCAAGCATTTAACCAGTAAAGCCAGCATTTGCTTAGGCTTGACCTCTGCTATTTTTAAATTTTAGAAGAATTTTTTTTAAACATCAAATTCAACAGATCTTTCAAAAATTCTGCATTAATGGAGTTCTCACCATTTTTTCATCAACACTGTCACATGTGCCTGCACTTTTAAGGCAAAAAGGCTTTTTCTGGAATTACTACACTTGCAAGGATTCAAGAATTTAGAAGGATGCTTAAACCCTGTTGTACACAAAAAACTGTGAATCAAAACTAAATTATTACCCACAAGTGATAATGCATATAAGCTGAAAAAGGCTACATCCAAATAATGTATGAGTCTGTGACATGGTGTTTCTTAGAACACTCTTTTCTCTGTGAAAAGTGTGATTAAGTGAACAATAAATCTTGCTTCAGTGAGATGGAAAGGAAAGAACACCTGCCACTATGAAAAGCTCCTCAACCTGAACACAAAGAAAATATCATTATCAAAGGAGAGAATAATGCCATCAAAACAAACAACAGTATAATCTTTTCAGGAAAATCTTCTCTCTCATTCCATACCCAAATTATTTTCCCTTTTTTCTTTAGTGTTAATAACCACTGTGTTCCTAATAAACATAATTTCCCTCAAATTCTGCAGTAGTAAAGCTCCACAATAATAAAAGAAAAAGCAACCATCCTCCTAGTTTCTCAAAATCTATATGAATTGTATTTATCCACTAAAACAAGTTTCAAGGAAAACATCAAACATTTATCATAGTCAGGGATTCTGGGCTGCAAAGGTAACTACAGATTTTACAGATCAAATAACCTTCAGAATTCACAGAGGACTTCAATATTTTTCACCTAAACAAATAAATAGAAAAATAACTTAGTATTTAAGCAAATAATTTTGATTAAAACTCTAAACCTGGAGATTTGGTGAAGCTTCTCTCAGATAAGTTATTTTGTTCTCTTCTACTGGCACATTATCTTTAGCTAATAAAGTTTTGCCAAGCATATTCTGTACTACAGAGAAGAGCAGATGCATTCCTCAAGGTTTATCAAATCAAGCTCTTAGTAACAGCATTTCCTTCAGCTTCCCATGCATGTAAATATTTACTTATAGGAGAAAGATTTCCCAATACAACAGAAGTAATTGCCACAAAAACCATGAAACAAGAAACAAGTTTCAAGACAACAACCCACTCAACAGTATAAACTGTGGTCTGTAAGGTGAGAAGACAAAGACCAGCACCAGTATCTGATATTGGCAGTGGGATAAAGGGGTATGTCATGAAATTCATGGATTTAAGAGGAAGACAGAAAACAATCCTTAACAACAATAACAAAAGCTTTTAATCTCAGAGTTTCCTTTTCCTTCCAGCCTCCACGTTACCCTTTGTTCCAGTGTAACTTGGAGAACAAAGCCCAAAGAGCACTACTATCTACCACCTGCCCCAGCAGCTCACCACACTTTTCTGAGCAGAAAGACAACTTTAAAGTGGTAGCTACGACTTGGTGAGATTAAACCACCATTAATGTTATACTCACTTTATTTATACGCTGAGCTTTAGTGCAGGCCTTTTTTTTTGTCAAAGATTAAGTCATATGGCTCTGTTCCAAAGCTCCAGTGTCCTTACAGCACACACATTTCTGTCTAAGGCCACCAGTCACTCTCTGTAGTGGGTTGACCCTGGCTGGAAGCCAGACATGCACCAAAGCCTCTCCATCACTCCCCTCCACAGCTGGAGAGGGGAGGGAAAATACAACTAAGGGTTCATAAGTTGAAATAAGGACAGAGGGAGATTACTCACCAAACTGTCATGGGGAAAGCACACTCAAATTAAAGACATTAATTGAATTTATTATTAATAAAATCAGAGCACTATAATGAGAAGTAAAATCAGGCCTTTCCCCCATCCCTCCCTCCTTCCCAGCTCTACCTGCTCCCCCCCAGAGGTACAATGACCCAGGGAATAGGGTCCTTCTCCACCCCTGTGGTCTCCTCAGCTACCAAAACCTGCCCAAACAAATGCAATGCATTCTCATACCTCACATTCTTGCAATTTGTATTTCTCTACCCCTCTTAATTTTGCAACCACATATACAGCTCACAGTAGCTGTAGTTTTTCCACTCATTCTGTTTCTGCATATGAAACCTGTATTTAAAAAACTAATAATTTCATCAGTACTATTTCTGCTGCTGTTTGGAATTCAGAAAAGCCTTCCCAAAGCCAAGATAAATGCAAAAGGAAGTTTCCTAAAGCTTCCATTTCCTCAGCTTTTAAAGCACTAGTGATCACAGAATTGTTAGGGTTGGAAGGCAACTCTGGAGATCATTCAGTGCAACCCCCCTGCCAAGGCAAGACCACCTGGAGCAGGTGACACAGGAACAGGTCCAGGAGGGTTTGGAATGTCACCAGAGTGGGAGAGTCCATGACTTCTGTGGGCAGCCTGTTCCAGTGCTCTGCTCTCAGTGTAAGAAAGATTTTCTTCATGTTGAGGGGGGACTTCTGAGTTTACAGCCACTGCTCCTCATCCTATCACTGCACACAGCTGAAAAGGGCCTGGCACCAGCCTTTGTGATACTTATACAAATGGAAGAGATCCCCTCTCAGCCTTCTCCAGGCTAAACAGGCACAGCTTCTGCAGTATCTCCTCATAAGAGAGATGCTCTGGACTCCTCATCATCATCATCTTCATCCATCCACCAGATAAGCTGGCACAAAACCACAAATATTTAATGACAGTGGTAATCCTGTCAGATTGTCATTGCACATTTTTTCTAAACAGAACAAAATAGGGATGGTTATAAATGGTTACTAACAAACCTACATCAAATTTGAGGAATTTTACACACAAAATAAATTCAAGTACACCTATCCAGCTGTACTAGCTATGCTGGCTCTTCCACACAAGTGAACAGCTCAAGCTCATATGCAGTTAGATTGCAATGTGACAGCAACCAGAGTAACTGAAAAAAAAAAAAAAAAAATCATTTCGTACATCACATATGGTCAAATCCACAAAGAGATTTTTTTCACTTTTTAAAAAATACTGAGTATTTTAAAAGAGTACTGTACTAGCAGGGAGTGGTACAGATTGCAGAAAATAAGTTCAAAGAAATAAATGTAAATCCCATTCATTTACACACTGTTTGAGTTATAAGCAAAACTACAAGGTCTTAAAGCAGGTTTCCTAAAAAGAGAGTCAACTTAATTTATATGGATGATGTAAACAGGATGCAGTACACAAAAACTGACATTACCAGTATACTATGAAACTCCTGACTTGGTACTCATGATTGTTTCCCCATTAGAATAACTCATTTAAACTTTAATTTGAAAATAATTCTCTACTATAACAAAAAGAACACTAACTCCTACTTCACACATTTCTCAGAAGCCACAGTCACATGTGAGGTGGGAGTTGGTCTCTTATCCCAAGTAGCAAGCAATGGGACAAAATAAAATGGTCCCAAGTTGTGCCAGAGGAGGTTTATATTGGGTATTAGGAAAAATTACTTCACAGAAAGGGTCATAAAGCACTGGAACAGGCTGCCCAGGACAGTGGTTGTGGAGTCATTTAAAAGATGTGGCACCTGATTACATGGCAAGTGGTGGGTTAATGGTTGGACTCAATGACCTTAAAGGCCTTTTCTAACCTTAATGATTCTGTGTATTCTAAACAGTCAGAAAACTCTGCCATTTGATTTCTTTTTACTTATTTACATTTCAAACTCATGAAAAGCATTGTTTAATTGCCAGTGAAATATTCCTAATTACTTATTCTACACCTGCTTAACCTGATCCCTCCAAAAACTAAACAGGCTTGAAGACAAACAAGTCTGATGCCTTCTCTGCTTGTCAAGGCACAAACCCATTAATGCTGACAGCTGAGTACAGACAGGGTGCTTGGAATAGCTGATAGATGCTGTGTCAATGAATAACAAAATATTAAATTTCAAAATACTGCCTTCAAAAATTAATTATTTTACTATGGTTGTAATTCATTTTAAATAGTTGAGTAAGAAAAGAATGATAATTTGTTGTACCTGGGATAGCACTGTTTCATAAGCAGTGAACAGGATACAACTGCTTACTCCAAAACCTATTTTCATCTCATGATTATACTCATTGTTTGTTTCAAATCTTAGAACATAGAAGAAAAAGCAGTTCTTACTGTAAAGCAAAACTCGCCCAAGTGCCTGTCTTGATTTGAAGGATAGGTGTCTGCCAATAAAGGCAGAAACTTCTCTTTGAAATGGAGAATGTAAACCCACTTTCTCAAAATTATTATTATTATCATTTTGAAATTAAGGGGCTTTCAGGCAAAATATATGGGAATTAGGAATAACAATTCTTTACTAGGAAAATTTAAATATAAATACAGTATTATAAAGAACAATCCCAAAACACTGACAGAGTCAGAATCCAACCTGACACCTGTCAGTCAGTCAGGGTGGTGGCACAGTCCCATTCAATGGTGGCTGCATCCTCCTGCAGTGGCAGATGTGGTTCAGCTGGAGCAGTGCTCCTGTGGAAGGTGCATTTTTCCTCTGAAGGTCCAGGGCTGATGTGGAAAGGTTTGCTTTTCCTCTGGAATCCAGTGGAAAGAAGGTATCTTTTTGTTCAAAATCTCAGTTTTTATCTAGGTAGGAAAGGCTTGGTTCCTCCCCCTGGCTGGAGCATCTCCCAATGGGATGATGTAATTTTATCAGTCATACAATGGGACTCAATGTCCCAGCAGCAAATTATATCTTCCTGGAGGGAAGATAGGTTGTGGAAAAGATAAAGATGATTGCCCCACCTAGCATTAAAGATAGCCCATTAACAGATAATATGTGCCACAGAGATAAGAGTCACTGCCCCACCCAGCTTCAACAGATGTTGATAGAATACACATTTTTGTCCACATCTTATATTGCAACCCAAAACAGTGCCTCAACAATCATTTCAGTGTGCAGCAGTTTTCTTAATGTAAAAGAAACAGCAAGTGCAAATTATGTGTTTTCATTTAACAAAATGTTATGGTTTAAGCTTTCTTAAGCTTAAATTCTTAAATTTAAGACTTGGACCATCAGCTCAGTAAAGAGTGATTTATTCAGAAAATCTGTTTATTGATTATGGTCCCACAAGATTACTTACAGGAAGCTTTTTGCTTGTTTTCTTCCTGTTTTTCTTTTTTCCATTTGTATGAAAATGCCCATACAAACAATCTTGTTTCTAAGCTGTGTGGTATTCCAAGCTTTAAAACATTAATTTCCTCAGAAACACAACTGTTGTCTTTTTAGAATTATTATTGCAAGACCTCCAGCTCTCTTTACACTCTCCTGTGAGAATGAAAATACTGATTCCTGGGGAGCTGCACCTAAACCTCCTTCTCTGAAAATGTACTTTTTTAATTGTTCAATATGAGATTTGCACTGTGAGAAATACCAGTATCTGATGAGAAATGAGGTTTTCTGGGCCATGAAATAAAAACACTTTTTGGAATGAAACTATTCTTACAGACGTCACTTTTAAGAACTGCCAAAGGTTCAAAGTTTGTGTTTTCATCCTATGAGTTGCAGGCCCACATTCTCCTCATTTATACTGGCTCTACTTTCAGCTGAGCTATTTTTTTCTGACACCAACACAACAATCTCCAGGATTTATTTCGTAGTCTATCTTGACTTCTTCCATAATCAGCAACCTCCCTGAAGTAGTGCAGTATTATTTCTTGTTAAATAAAACAATCCTAAAAAGGGCAAAGGAAAACCTGCAAATAATTGAAGGAGAAAACAACAACAGATCTGAAGGCACGAAGAAAAGGGGATTATTTTTAAGGGATAATAAACAGAATGAGAATTACAGACTGTCATCTCAGTGAAATACTATGGTGAGAACATAATACGAAAGCAAATTCCCCAGGTTCCTTACAAAGAGGGAAAGGTTGCAGGACACAAAGGGGTTTCAAGGGAGCAATGGTGGAATCTGAAAAGGAAAAACTAGTGCTGTTTTTGTACTATATTATCCTGAATTGTAGAAACAGGTATAAAAATCATATTCTGCTCGTACCTGTCCCTGGTTCCCTCTTCTGTATACACTGGTACTTTCTTCTCCTAGTTCCATTCAGCTTTTCCATAAATATTCTTAGACTTAAAATCTCCTTTATATAGGTTTTCTTGCACAGTGTGAACTAGGGCTAGAGAACTATTTGTTGTTACCTTTCCTTTTCATTCTTAAACCTTACCTGATCTTCAATCACCATTTACTCACATACATTATCACAGAATCTCATACTGATTTGGGCTGGAAAGGACTCTTAAGGTCATGTAGCTCCAAGCTCCCTGCCATGTGCAGAGACATCATCTGCCAGACCTGGCTGCTCAGAATCCCATCCAACCTGCCTTTGAACACTTTCAGGGATGGGGTTTCCACTGTTTCTCTGGGCAACCTCTTCCAGTGCCTCACAACCGTCACAATTAAGAATTTCTTTCTAACATTGAATCTAAACCTGCTCTCTTTCAGTTTAGAGGCATTACCCATTGCTCTACCAGGAAAGTTTTGTAAGAAGTCCCTCTCCAGCTCTCTTGTAGCCCCTTTAGGTACTGAATAAAAGGCTGAAGAGATCCCCCTGCAGTTTTGTCTTCTCCAGGCTGAACAACTCCAACTGCCCCAGCCTTTCCCCATGGGAATGGTGCTCCATCTCCAATCATCCCAACACAGATGGTCCAGCACCAATACACAAATGACAGAGCTGCCTCTTTCACCATCATCAGCAATTCAAAAATTAGCCAAAAAGGCTTTTAAAATCCTCCTTGCTTACCTCTCAGCCTCCAGTAGCTACTATACAATGAGGCTAAATTACAGTCCAAGGTAATTCTTCATAAAACATTTGTCCTGCTCATTTCTGCACATCCAGAACATGTGTAAAACCTTCTGTTCCAGGAAAAATTAAACACTGCAAAATTAAAACTTACAATTCCATTTTCCCAAAGGAAATTCAGCCAGAACTTACTCTTTCTTTTCTCTTTTTCACCTAAAACCAGAAGAAGCCCTGCTTTTCAATAGATACTTAACTTTTACTTTGGTTTTACTCGTTTTTGCTTTACTTCTGGTTTTGCCTCTATTTGTCCATCAAGGTTCTCTTCTCAAGTACTTTACTATCTTCTATTCTATGCTGTCTTTCACATTGCTTTAAGCAACCACTGATAGAACTGAAGATACAGGCAATTATAACTCAAGATGCTTACTTTATCAAAGCTGTAGTGATCTGAGAAAGGGAAAAAAAAGCAAAAAAGCCTATAAAAACACAAAAGAAACATTGATCATAGCACCATTCACACAATTTGGAAGGGAAAAGATGTTTCCAGAGGAAATGGATTTTTTTTCTTATGTCCTCTTGGTCTGATTTAACTTGAGCAGCCTGTACAAAGATTGTCTTTGTACAGAACCAGTCTTTGAATATCTCCCTTAGATCAAGTCATCAGGTTCAAAGCCAACCTCATTTTCAGGGGCCTGTAATCTCTGCTAATAATACTTAGCAGATACTTTCCTTGAGTGTCATCTTAGTCAATTATAGCAGAGGTGCAGGTCACTCCACTTCTCCTACAACCAACTCTTGTTCTCACACCTTTGTAACAATATTGACAATTCCTTCCTCAGGAGTTTAAGTCTGTCACTTGTGTCCTGTTCCAGATTTCCTCCCAGGTTCCCCAGACCATTCAGGTCACAACCCTCAAAATAACAATAAAAACAGTCTGAAACAGAATGCAAAATAACTCTTTTGGTTCTACTGTGCTGCAGCCCACTGCAAGTATTTCTGTAACCTTACTTCAAATAGAAGATTCTCCTAACTTCTGCCTCAGTCTGCTGTTTTTCTCCCCATCTTGCATCTAAAATTGCATAATACACAGAAAACTATACTGGGGCTTCTGACACTCAGTCCAGCTCAAAGAAAGGCTGGATGAGGATTTTGAGCAGTCTGATCTAGTGAAAGGCATCCCTAGCCATGGCAGGAGCTTGGAACTAGAAGATCTTTTAAGTCCCTTCCAACCTAAAACATTCTATGATCCTCCCTGCCTTAATGAACAGGAGTTTAACATTTTTCTCTTCTCTTCTTCTTAGAAGCTACATGCATAACTCAAGGGAAATAAAAAATTACAAAACAAAACAAAACAAAACAAAAAAAAAAAATCAAACAAATCAACCTCCCCCAGAAACATTACGAAACACAACACACTAGTGTAGATTAGTAACAAAATATTTTCCAAATAATAAAGAAAACTTTCACAGATCTTAGGGGAAAAAAAAAAAACGAAAGTATAAAAAAAGGAAATAAGAAAAGCATACATGTCTAAACACTTTCCCATCCTTTGGGAAACATATTTAGAAAATTTAGAAATGCATTTTTACAAAAAAAATTAAGTGCTAACCAATCCTTTGTGTGAACTAGCATCAAATCCATCAGTCCAAAGACAATCAGATATCAAGATGGGTTTTACACACACTTCTAAATACCATAGTAATGGGTATTTTGTCAATTAATTCAAGGTATTGTCAGTTGGTTTTGTTCATTTTCTTTCTCTTAGAAATGCAACAATGCCAATCACTGCATCCTTACTGGAAAGTCAGAGCTATGCACAGATCTGCTGCTGCACAGAAACAAGACTGATGAGCACCATCTCATGGGCATTTCAGGTAACAGGTTTGAAACAGAAAAAAATAAACTTTGTGAATTATCCAGTATACGGAATTACTTTCTAAAATAAATACATTGAAATTGAATGAGACACAAGCATAATTTCAAAGTCTCAGATACTTAGATATAAAAATGTGGCTCAAATTAAGGCCTTAAAATTATTCACTGCAAATACATCCAATAGGAACATTGTCAGATTCACATAGGAACAATTTTAGAAGCATCTAGCCACTAAAAAACATATTTATAAGCAGTAGGGTACATAACATTGTCACCACACACATTTCAATCCCAGTTTCTGGCACAGGAATTCTAAAATAAGTTCTTTAAAAATAAGAGCAGTATCAACAGAACCCTTATTTCACTTTTATGCATGTATGTAATTTTAAAATAACTTTAAAACGATGATTACACACTTGTATGTTTTCTTTTCAGCTGTACAATAATTAATGAAGTTGTAAGAGATTGCTTATATCCATTCCAGCAGATCCTAGAATGACTAAAACATGACTCCTTAAAAACAGTCTTGAAGGCCACATTACTTGGGAGTACTTGACATTCAACAATACAGTTCCTCTGTGACCTGAAATTTTACCCAGCAACAGCAATACCTCAGAGAGAACAACCCCTTTCACTTGGCTGCTAGTTCAGGTTACAAAGACACTCCTTTTGTAGTAGCTCTCAACATTTTCATCTTTCTTCAGTTAATTAGAAAGTATAATACCAAATAAATTTATAGACAACTAGCTTTGCAAAGCACATTTCTGATAAAGAAAATTCTGCTCACTATGACTTCTGTAAGCTTTATTGTTAAAATATCTTGTAAAAGTCAATGTCAAACTAGTTTTACTCCTTTAAGAGCTGAATTTTACCAGCCCTGCACATCAAATGTAACTTTGTTTATTGGATATCAGTTAACTAACAAACCAAGGACCCAGCCCAAACAAAAGATGAATCACAGCACTTTAAGCACTACTGTAGAAATTAGAGAGAATGCAGATTCTGATAGCACAGGCAAAGCTGCTCCAGGCTAACCACCCCACAACAAAAACCAGATTGGCAATTCTAGAGCAGCCCCATTTCTTAAAAAGATACAAAGCATTGTTGTGTGCCCCTCTACCCTGAACACATTCTAGTTCTGGGAAGGGTGTTCATTAGAACAGCAGGAATGGCACCTGGAAGAGGAGGTCACAGATCTCCAGCCATTGTGTCTCCTGCCTGCATCACTCATTCCACCACAGCTGAGGGTCAAGCCAGATCTAATATTTCAGATGCAGATCAGGATGACTGTGTAATCCCTCTGAGCAAACCCGACAGTGTTTCCTTGGCTTCCTTCCAAACCTCCCTCCAGTGATCCCTCTGCACAGCCTCCCCAGCACAGAGGCTCAGCCAGCTCCCCTCTCACAATGTACTAGCAAATTTGCCACTCTAGATCCTCCCCAGTCGATTATTTGTTATAAATTCCTGTTACACAAGTTGTCATGTCAAGACATGAATCTCCATGAAACTATCAGGATCAAAACAGATGCCTTTTCCCAAGTTCACTTTTACCAGGACAAGTGTGTCAATTCTCAATTAGCTGAAATAATTCTGCTAATTATGACAGGAGGCAGCAACCCACCTGTAGAAATTCAGCACAGAAGAAACTACATTGGGTCACCAACTCTGCCAATTAATAACAAGTTTCCTGCCTGGTAACAAATATTTCAGTTCTATTCTATGAATCCCATCTCATATAAAAAAATTTAACACTAGGACAAGATACATTTTGTATGAAGCAGAACAAAATTATCACAGCCCAGACACTTCAGCATCTTTCCATTCCTAAATCAGGCAGGTCTGTACCAACTCAAATATCATCTTACTCAGGCTTCCAGATTCCTCTAATAAAGATGAGAGATTTCTGCAAAGCCAAGCACACAAAATTCCACCCAATGTATCACGCCAATTTCATCATCTTTGGATGGGCTTTCATAACAGCACTGAAATTTCTTCCCTTTACAGTCAAAAAGTTCATGCATCATTTACCGTACTAAATACAAAACCCAGGTTTTTTAAATTAGTCTACAAGGCCAATCTGCATTCCATAAGACTCCATGGAACTAATTTTAGTACTGTGTTTCCAACATCTTCAAACTTCTAGCAGAACACCTCATATAAGAAACACTTGGCTGTTTTTAAGATTTTGCACTGTTAAACTTACTGCCACTCAAACCCCAATGACTGCAGGCTTATTAGCAATTGTTCTAAGCTGTCTCCTAATCCACTTTGCCAAGATTTATTATTACACTTAGTCAGCTGACTAACTGCATAAAATATTAGCTGGCCTTATGGCTGATGTTATGCAGGAGGTCACATTAACACATTGATCCCTGGGTTTTATAATCTATACTTGACACTCTTTCAAGGGATGCTTTTATTGGCAACTGTAAACTTTTAAGTGCTATTCCAAGATAAGCTTTTCAGTAGCTGAATCTCAGGAGGAATGTTGCTCTTCTCTCAAATATCTGTATCTTTTTTTAACACTTGCACTTCCACTGTTTCAAAAACAACAATCCCTGCCTTCTACATTTTTATTTCAGCCACCACAATTATGGCATGGAGTACTACAATTCTAAAGTTGGCTCACTCTGCCTCAATGGAATTCCAGTAACTGGTTTTGATAAACAATATTATAGTTCTCTTATATTATAGTTCTGTGGAATGAAACAAATTTTTAAAAAATACATAAGCATGTCTATAGATGCCACACATGTACCACTCTACAGAAAGACAACATTATATGCAGGTGAACTTAAATAAAAAGCTCAAAAAAAGTCTGAAAAACATTAGGCTTTATATTAAATACAAAGAGTCTGAAAACAAACACTTTTCAGGTGTAAATTGCTATGTTTTAATGCACTAAGTACATTGCAAATAGCTTTATACACTTTCCTGCAAACCTAACTCAGGCTGGTCTCCAAATGTAAACATCCCCATTGTGTTACCCAGATCGAGTTAATATAAAAACCCAAAGTAAACCTCTCCTCTCCTCCTACTGGCATGACAGGTGAGCACACAATCTGTATTACAGAACACTTCACTTTCTGTAACTGAAAACTGAAGCAAGAAATGCAAATACAGCTTTTGGCAAGGCTGCCACCTTATTTCAGCTCTATCAACTGCTGAGTTAGAGACAGTTTTTCTTTCTCACTATTTGTATTTACTCAAACACTTGCAGTAAAAGCAGTGAGGTCTTGGAAATCCAACTAAACTTACAAACCCCAAGTTTTCTGTAATACCCTTAAGATGTTTGCAAAGTATGGGATTTTCCATCCAGCAAAGTCTCAATTTTCCTTTTGAGATTTATATCTTTTTCCTATTTAGTATTTACATAAGATTGTATTATACAGCGTAAGTGAAGCAGATTAACATTTCATCCACATTAATCCCTCCTCAGGGAGCAAGTCTGTGGAAGCACATGGGTGCCTCATGTCTGATTACCTAGCCATACAGCTGTAGCATTCTTCTTTTATGGAATGACATCACTACTGAAGTATATTTATCCTGTGAAATTGTAGCATTACAGACTTCCACAAAATCATGTTTGTTTGGGTTTTTTATATATGTAAGCAGAAATACTGAAAAAAACCCCAAAACTATTCAATTACCAACACTGGGGAAAATACAGTGGCAATGGACAGGTGAAAGGAAAAATACTCTTTTCTTAAGAAAGGGATGGAATTGTTCAGTTTTTATTTATTATCGGACACTTTTTGCAAAGCAGAGAATCTAGTTCTTAAGAAACCATTCTTATTTCAAAGTAACCCAAAACTTATTTCATCCTTGCTGTCAATCACCAGCTTTCTTTTATGTGCAATACTGTCCTTGGCAAAATTTTTACCTAAACCAGCTGGTCAATGGCAGATCTGGAATACAAAAGGTTGCTGTGATATAAACATTATTCAGAACTTGAAGAGTTTTTTCTGAATAAAAATTTCAACTTTGTTCCTTCCTCTCATACAAACTTTGAGGCAAGAGACAGGAAAAGGACATGTGAAACATAATTATAGTCAGTCCAGCCAAATACTAATGAAACATTTATGCAAATATTCAGGAAGAAAAGTTGAAGTTATAGAAGCTTACACTTACCTGTAACCTTATCAAAGTATAAAGTGTCAGTCATGCTCTGACAAAATACTGCCAGCTACAGTTTGTAACCTTTGTACAAAGCAATTTATGGACAATCCAGAAAAGAGAACAGCTTTCAGCATCTGGAAGAATTGTAACAAATGAGGATTTGACTGCAACACTGATAAAACACACTCAATAACTATGCTATTTCAGTAATTCTATCAATTCAAAGACCTCTTTTTACAAAAACAAAGTAAACAAAGCTTTAAGAAGCTTAAAATCACTTAAAATGCAATTGCCATTCACAAGTACCTTGCTGAATGTCACTACCCTTCCAAATCAAAAGGTCACATGAAGCAAGGTTCTATTTTTGATTTACACACTTCCCATTAAGACACCTAACCAGAATGCTGAGCACTGTACCCACCTCTGTTTCTTGAACAGTCCATGGACTGTTTGCAAAAGTTTGGAGGTAATTTAGCTGTGTAATCTGGAGACTGCTGCAAATCCTGATGCCAATAAAGAACAACCATTACAGTGCTTCTCTCTCTTTCTGCATATTGGGAAATCCAGGCCAAGAGGAGAGGCTGCAGCATATGTAGTGTAAAGCACAAACTCAGTTCTAGACTGAGCAGAAAATACAGAAGAAACAGACAGTAACAGCATTCTCTCTGAGAAAACTGAGAAAACAATGGCACACACTTGATTGCCACCAAAGCTCTGCACTGAGGGGACCAACAGGGAAAGAAGAGGGTTATGGAAAATGAAGCTACAGATAAAAACCCCTCTCCATGGTAGATGCCTCAATTCCTAAAATATTACATACTCATTTGCTTGGCAACAATTTTTAATTTAACTGTGTTTATCCTATTAAAGTACTTTAACTATGTTACACATGGCACTACAGATGGTGCTAAATGACTGCAGGTAATCAGAAGAATGCTGTTATGAGATAACAACATTTAAGAAGCGATAAAATTAGGTTTCTTTTTCTCGTTATGTTCCAGTCCTATTTCTCACTGTGTTTAATACAAAACTAATTTCAGCTTTATAGCACAGTAACATTTTTGGAACCCAAAATATGTGAATGAAGTCAGTCATGCAAAAACCAAGACTTTGTTAGAATGTTGTAAATAACCTGAGAGATGCATCCATTTAAGGAAGAATTTTAAGGAGTCTGGTAGGGAAACAGGAGGAAATTTCTCTGTTATATCTCCTATTACTCAAAAAATTAGGAACAGCCTTTTATTCACAATACATAAAAATGTTACATTTATGAAATGATCAAATTTAAGTATCTCCATATTCAATATGCATTCAGTCCACAGATCAATCAACCTACTAGACTTAATTCTTTCCATCAAATCCACAATTAGATTCTCATAAATTCAAAAGCATCAACTTAGGGAACAAGGGATCTTATTTTTTTTCAAATTACACTAGTCCAATTACAAATTTAAAAGGTTTCCCACATTGTGAATATAAAGCTCTTGTTCCTAACCTCAGATGGTTGCTGGCAGTAACCATGATTATGGTCATCTGTAGTAATGGCAGTGACAACTGCAGCCAAAGCAAAGCAAGTCAGACATTTCACATTATAACACATCTGTCCTTCCTCAGACATCATTCTTCACTCCTGGCATTTGCTGCACAAAACTAGGCAACATAATGATTGTCCACACTGCTTCAGGTCATGTACAGCAACTCCAAACTTTAGCTGATAACAGTTACATATTTCTGACTTCAGATTTGAAAACCTGAGAATTTTCACTTCTTCCTTCATTCAAAGCTGCTTCTTTGGTACACACACTCCAGAGAATGAGCAGGAAAAACAGAACAATTCCCAGTGTCACTTTTAGTGCCCAGCAAACAGGACAACCTCATTTTCAGCATGCTTCCTTTGGTTATTATTTTTCAATACAAAGAGCAAATATTACTCCTACCAATACATGTTAATACAAACAGCAACTATTATTCTTCCTGACACCTGTTATTCCTCACTTCAAAGAAAAACAAAAGGAGGATTTTGCATTCACACAACTACTATTATTTGGGTTTGGTTTCAAGCAAGTATCACACAAGTTCCAGCATGAACTTCAGGTTTTAGGACACCCTACTTTAGGAACTTGTTTGCACAACACAGCCTGTCTCCTGCCTTTACAGGAACAAGGCTCTCACTGCACTGTCAGTCACCAAGAACAGCTTCTGTCTTCAGTTCCCTTTGCATAACCAAGTACTACATAAAGTAGTGGTTTTTGGCAGTAAGATTCTCAACACAAAGATGAAAAAGTCTTCTGATCTCTCACTGCAGTTAGCAGAGGGCTAACTTTAGGGACAGAGTGTTTCAACAAAACAAAAGCTTGTTATTTTCCCAGTAGATTTAAAAAGAAAAAAAATCTAGCTCCTCAGTCCCAAATCTACCAGTGGACTCGTGTGTTTACAAATTTTCAGTGACAGCCACTGTTATGGGATAGGTCACAACCACAGCAAGACAAAAATCCTAAACAACACAGCTTCATACTCCAGTGCCCAAGTTGGTGATACCATCCTTGCTAGAGCTTCAATCTATATATTCATTTCAGGTTTTAGGCCATTGCTTTCTGAAGAGCTTCAGTCTCAGTTGTAACAGGTTCAAAACAGCCAAAAAAAATACCTATATTGGAAATTATATGCTTTAAAAACAAGACATCCCACCTCCTTTTTTTCCCAATATTGGGCAACTACAGAATTAGCACAGCAATATCTTACTGATAAATTGGCTTTTCAAGAATATTGTTCTTATGATGTTTAATAGACACCCATATTGTCTTACAACACTAAAGTTAAGTTCACTTGACAGTTTCCCAATTTCTAGTTCTTATTTGACAACTTCACTTGTTACTTTCTTGTTTCTAAAAAAGTTTTTACTTGTTGCCATATCACAAACTGGAAATCAAATATCTAAATGGCAACCTACACATAGCAAGTACTCCTCAGAAGATGTTTCATTACTTTAGCTAACAGCAGTGGAATCTTGCAGTGTGTCCTGATCTGTACTTACAGGATCACCCCACCTGTTTAAAACACAGGAAGATTAGAAGAGAAGGAAAAATCAGCCCTTCATAAGGACAGTTTGCTACACCTTCAGAATGAGAACCCAGCTTGAGCCTTCCAGCTGCCCTAACAACAGAATTTGCAGATGAAACAGAACTAATTCTGTGTAGACAAAGTAGAAGAACAATGGGTACTGCTGAAACTGCAATATTTCATTCCAGTCTGTAAAGTTGTGTGGCTGTTTACTGGAAAAGTCACATTCTGACTTACAACAAACAGAACAAATGTTTTCTTTTCTTCTTTTTAAAGGCAAAAGGATAATGAGGCAGCTCTAGAGTTAGGTACAGATTCAACACTCCTTGATTATCAAGGAGGAAGCATAGCTGGGTCAAGTGGGAAGCCCAACACAACCACTCTCCTTTTCTAGGTTCAAACTCAACTTCCTTGATGCCTGCACCCAGCAGAAAACACACATTTGCTGCTGCTTTGAAAGCACAGAATCACAGAACAGTTTGAGCTGGGAAGGACCCTAAATATCTCTTAGCTCCAAAGTCCCCTCCATGCACAGGGATGCCACCCACTAGATCAGCTTGCTCAGAGCCCCATCCAACCTGGCCTTGAGCACTCCCAGCAGTGGGGCACCCCCAGCCTCTCTGGGCAGCCTGTGCCAGTGCCTCACTGAGTAAAGACATTCTTGACATCTAATCTAAACCTGCCTGCTTTCAGTAGTGTCTGTGCAGCTGGAGTGTGTGTGTGTGTTAGAAAATCTGCTGTTATCTCATCAAAGGCTGAACCCACACGGCTCTGGAGCACAGTATCACACAGGGCCTGCCAAAAAAAAGCTAAAACTTCAGAGAGAATCCTTGAAAATTGCATGAAACAGAAGACATCAGGTAATCTTAATGTCTGAACCACTGACTCTTCAGAGCAATTTCTCAATTATCTTCACATTTTTCCAGTACACATCTGGCTGTATAAATACCTTACAGGGTCACAGCACCAGAACATGGAAACACCTTACAGACATCACAACTACATCACATAAAACAAAACACTGCCTAAAGATAAAAGATATATGCTTGGATAACTAATATTTGATAATTATAGCTGCCATCCATACATTTGATTATTCTGTTTTCTTTGATGCCACAGTTAATTTAACCAGAGAGAGTAGCATGCTTGCTCATAATGGACAAGCTCCTCTTGGCCAAATTATTAACCTCCCTAAACAAAGCCATATTTGCTTTCAAAATTCTGGATATTAAGACTGAGGTTCAGGCACTTTTTAATATAGAAATTTGCACATACAATTACTGCAATTGAGAAATCCTTTACTCTGCATTGATCCCATTGTTATAAAGATCAATACTTGTTTTAAGAATCCATATGTGCATTCAAGCATTCTTTCCAATTTGCAGGGTAAGGTCAAAGGCAAACAAACCCATTTAGAAATATCCTTGGTGAACAAAACTTCTTAAGAGTTGGGAAAGAAAATTCTAACTACAACTCTAGCCTCCTATATATGAGCAATAGAGCTACAGGAAATATTAAAGTTGACTTAGAAGTTGAGAAATCAAACATCCAACTGGAAAATTACTACAAATGAGCATTTAAAGCTGTTCACCTCTTTCCTCATATACCCACTTTAACAGGAAATTGAAGCACCAAGATCACTCAGTGCTACAGAACCCAAATGCACTGCCATCCCACAGAAGACAAACTGTATTTTAAAGTTAAAGAGCTATTCCACACAGTAGGTGTCATGCATGCTGCAAAATGGTCACTAAGCCTATCTGACCAGCCCCATTTTCAGTAATATGCAGCATTACTACAGTGAAATGCACAGAAACACCCTGTTTAGGAAGATTGAGCTAGCAGAGCAGGAATGAGGCATGCAACACTCATTAGACCCCCCCCATGTCAGCTGGCTACAGGATAGTGTCACACTGCAATAAAATCACCAAATGGCTTGGGTGGGAAAGGACCTTAAGGATCATCTAGCTCCATCCCCTCTGCCATGGGCAGGGACACCTTCCACTAGGCCAGGCTGCTCAAAGCCCCTTCCAGCTTGAACATTTCCAGGGGTGTGGCACCCACAACTTCTCTAGGCAATTTGTTATCCAGTGAGTGCCCCACCCATCAAATCCATGCCTCTCCAGTTTATAGACAAGGATGTTGTGCCAAATGCTTTGCACAAGTCCACACAGACAACATCAGTTGTTCTTCCCTCATCCACTACTGCTGCAACCTCATCACTGAAGGCAACTAAATTTGTCAGGCCCTTTGATTTACCCTTAGTGACACCCTGTAAGCTGTCACTAATCACTTCCTTATTTTCTATGTGCTTTAGCACAATTTCCAGGGGCATCTGTTCCATCATCCTGTAAGGCACAGAGGTGAAACTGAATAGCCTGGAATTTCCTGGGTTCTACCTTCCCCCCCTCCTCCTTTCAACACTTGGAGTTATGTTTTCCCTTTTCCAGTCACTGATAACTTCACCAGTCTGCCACAACTTTCCTAATAGGATAGATGGTGACAAGATCGTGATATTTAGAGAGTTGGGATTTGAATCCAGGAGCTTGAATTTGAAACAAATAGTTTATAATCAAGTCTTATAACAGCACAGTTACAGTGATTAAACTAAACTGCTCATGTGTGATGTTATTTTATGACAATTTCTTTGGGCAGCTTGGTTGCTGCTCTACAGTTACCTCTACTTCTATTCACATGTCTAGAAAGAGATCTCAACTCCTTGCATACCTAATTAAAGAATCCCTACAGACACATCCATCTTTAAAGAACAGCAACAAAGACATCAAGACTAAGTCTGCACTCAAGTGAAATTTGAGTATGAGTGACTAGAAAACCTTATTCAAACAACTTAGCCACAAGGTCTGACACTTGTTTCTTTCTGTGCCTTCTCCCCATACTCATGAATCTGGCAATTTTTTTTCTGTTTATTTGCAGAAGAGGTGTTACAAGTGCTCCTTTACAAATCACTCACAGCACCCTCAATATTGACAAATGGCAATTTGAATCTCCTCCTGCTAAGGAGAGAAATCAGGGTAGCTTTCACTTCCTGCAGAGGTGAGACTTTACCAAACCAGCAAAACTCCTAAAGAGCCATTCTGCTTTAAAAGCAGCACACAGGAAGGGCAGGGGACTTCAGCACCAGGTCTCAGATGAGTCATGGAATAAACATCTCCCCAAGGCAATGCTCCTGCCAATCAGCTGATGCACACCAACTGCAGCACACAGTGGCACTCACAGATTCCCAGCCTGCTACAGATTCCAGTGCTCAGGACTCACTTCTGCAGCCAAGGATGAAGGCAGCAGGTGCCAGGTCATGGAAGAGGAGGCAAGAGGGCACAGAAAGGACAAAGCTGTGTCCTGGTGTGGGGTTAGGCAGTAGATAACCTAGTGTGGCACAAGATTGGAACCTTACTTTTGAGGAATAAATGGGCAAGGAAACATGGCAACAATTTCCTCATAAGCATTTACTGATTTATATAAAGATGGGAAACCACTGGTACAGTTTCTGATCCTGAGAATTCTTCACTGCACTTCATTGCTCTGTTGGGAACTGCTGCTACCCTGTTTAAAAACAATTTGAAGTGGTAAAGACTTCATAACTTCAGAAAGTGACCCTTAGCTATAGATTGCAAATTGAACAGAGAATCTTTTGCAATCCCAATTGAAATATCCATTCAGCATCTCAGGTATTCTCCCATTCTGTAACAGCAGCAATATATTGAACACACACATCTCCCCATCTCATGTTGGATGGTTCAAAATACATTCTAAAAAATGCAATCACAGTTACTTAGTTTTACACTCCATATCAGATACCTAAAAGCCAGGCATTAGGCACCTAAATCACATACTGGAATCAAATCCTAGAGTGTAAGTAAGCTCCCATTATACAGGGAGAAAAAATAGCTTGCAAGTTCTTTTCAATCAAGTTCACAATCACAACTAGAGACAAATCACATGCTTAGTTTCAACAAAAACATTAGCAGGAGGCAGATGCTGACTGGACTGATAGTTTCCATTTGTTTATTTAACAGTCATGCACCATTCACAACATTAGTCATTTGGTTCTTAGCCTCCTCTCAATGACACTGTTTTAAGGCTCATCAGCAATTCTACTTCTGTATCACTGGTGATATTTTGTAACTGAAGTCTATGATTCTACATAAAAAACCTTTTGGGTTTGGTTTGATGGAAGGGGGAAGAGTGTATTGTTTTTCAGGTTGGTTTCGGGTTTTTCTGGAGGGAGGGGGATTGTGGTTTTGATTTTTGGGGGTTTTTTTGGTGGTGGTGGGTTTTGTCTGGTTTTCTTAAGCACTCAATGATTCCAAGGTCCATTGGATCATTAATAATCATGCAAAAAACAACTGTCCTTAGGAACAATGTTTTCACCCCAAGAAGTGCGAACTGCACAACTTAAAAGCTTCTCTAACAACAGAAAAGTTGCAGGATCTGCAAAGCCTTTATTCAGCAGTTCTACAGCAACAGGGTTTAACCTTACTCCCCACCTACCCCCACCCGAATCACGTTTGGAAAAGCAGCCAGTACAATTCCCACTCAAACATACAGTTTGATAAAGGAACACTTTGTGAGGGGGGTTACCACATCAACATTCAGCATCCTGGACTCCATAATCACACATTTCCCAGTTCACTGCAAGATGCTACTGGTTCTCTTCTTGATGGTCTTTTATTACAAAAATTGCCCTCCTGCTGCAGTTGCCATCTTACCTGCTGCTTCCTGGTGACTCTTGTCTTTCAGCATTCCCAAAGAGAAAATAAATAGGCTACAGGTCACCCCAAGCATTCTTACAGTTACTGTTTTACAGGGCTAGTCCAGGACAAACCTAGAAATTTGGAGTATCTAAGTGGGGCAAATAAAATAGGCTCACTTCAGTGAATTTATCTCTGTAATTTCTGTCCACCTCAGAGAACAACTGCTGATGGCAAAAGGGGAGACTGACACACACATAACACACTTTCATAGAACAGATGAGTCCTACACAGTTACTCTGGTTTCATTTTCAACTGCAAAGCAAAGATAACCCAGAAGCTCTTCAAGTCTTGATTTCTTCAGTTGCATCAACAAAGGAATAGAGGTTTATGCCTGAACAATTCAATTCCAGCTTTTCAGTCACACAAAAAATAATCTGAAATTTTCTGCACTGACGTATCTGGAATTTTTTTCCTAGATACATGTAGAATACAAAAACATCAACAAAACTATTCATATGCAGGCTGCAGTAAAGAGACTTGCAGCTCAAACTCATGGAACATTTATAGGCTGCAACAGAGCACATCCTATTCCCACCAGCAATTCTCATTTAAATATCTTCTCAAGGCAGCTATTAACAAGGAAATCATGCCTGGGACATAGCTGCTCCCAGCTCCCCAGTTACTACTAGGGGAATCCAGTGCAACAGAAGGCATTAGATTTTTCTTCTCCACAAATTAGTTTCTATTTAGAAACTACTTATGCCTATTTGTAAAGCTCTGGAATCTAAAGCACTGTGGCAACGTGAGCTCTCCACAAATTATTCCAGGCTCCCAGTGTCTGCACAAATCCCCCAGTGGCTCAGGGAAAGGTACTATTGCAACTCCTGCAGCAGCATCATTTGGTGAGTTTGATTACAGCAGCTGTGCAAGGATGCAGCTCGATTGCTATCTGCCTAAGCACAGAGCATTGCATGCTGGAAGCTGCAGTCTCCACTGGCCACGGAGAGCATTCCCAAAGCAGGTGGCAATAGTATCCTGATTTACCATATTCATGGAGCCCTCAGACTCCTGGCAAACGGCCAAAGCTCACAGACAAAGCCTGAGGCTTTCCCAGGGTCAAAGAAAAATGGCCAAACTACCTTTTGGATGGGCAGTAATGTGCTCTAGCCTGATATCAAGCCCACCAGAAAAATCCAGAATTAGTTAAAGCAGAAACGTAATCTAAATTAGGACATTAGTAATTAGGTCAAGCTAATACCAAAAACCATTATGCAAAACGTTGTGAAGAGGCCAGCAAGGCCTCTGGGGGCTGGGGAAGACACTTGAACAGCAGAAAGTTAGCTAACTGTAATTAGTGATTATGAACAAAAACTTTCTGCCAGATTGACCCATTTAAAATAAATAGAAGTTCTTTAAAAAGATATGCATAAATTTAATGCAGACAAGACTGAATTTGACAGAATAGATTTTTAAAGAAGACAGAAAAAGACAGAAACACCAAAGGTAGCAAGAAGCTATTTCACATTCCAGTGACTAAACTGCAGAGCTTATTTCATCTGTGCAATGGATTAAAGCTTCTTCCTTAAGGCTCATAAAGAACTTGATGACTGCATGAAGACAGAAGCTATCAGTGCTTTAAGCTTCCAACTTATCTAGCAAAAAATAAAAGGTCAGAGCACCACATCAAGTGAGAGACAGCTCAGAATGAGTGCAGGTTCACCAAGAGGTGGTAAAGCAAATACACAGAGTGAATGAAACCGCAGACAAAGCTCATTTTCATCTTTCATCAGACTTCAATCTGCAACACATGCCAAAAAAAAAACCAAAAAAAAAATCAGGCAGGATGATTTTCAGAAGAATGGGACTACTCAGCAAACTTCAGCATCTGAATGTATACCTGACTAGTCACTGAGTACTAAACACTGTACCAAACCAACACTACCTCAAAAAGGAACTCAGTAAATACTCATCTTTGATTTTCCTCAACCTCCAATGTTCAGCCAATACAGCAATTTCAAAAGCCTTCTCTTCACTCACACTCATCTTCAAAAAGGTTATTGGAGGAGTGAACCAAAGCATGCTGATTCAACATGCATTTATAATTATCCTTTTTTGTATCACTCTGCAATGTCCAGCCTTTGTGGAAACTTTGACATGCCATCCACCTGCTTCCCTGATGCTTTTGACTAATTTAATTCTATTCCCTAATCTGCAGATGCTTTATCTGAGCCAGTCCATATGGCTCCTAGGTTTCTGTGCTGTCTGCACTGCTGGGTCAGGCCCATGGTCCATCCAGCCCAGGACTGTCTGGCAGAAGCAGCACAAAACATTACCCAGAGACAGCAAAGCAACTGCAATGGAAACCTGACTCCCTCTCTTCTGTTACCAGACACCACCTAGAAAAATCTGTCATTGAACTGATGTGTTTCCCTCTAAAGGGGACTTCTAAGCCATGCTATGAACACATTCTGACCAGGCTTCCTTGCAGAACAAACTATTAATTAAAAATTGTCTAACAAATACTGCATTATTAAGATATGATATGTATAAATGCACGGTTCAGCTTTGGTTTTTTGGATTTATTTTATGCTTGCACAGTCTATTAATGTCAGTACAGGATGCCAACACTGCTGCAAAACACAGAGCATGTTCCCAGGCTTTCACAGACTCTTGAAATCTCAGATTGGCAACTTAGTGGAAGAGTAAGCAAAACTGAACACTTTCCTATGCAGTCTTTAAAATTCTGTCCTGAATATTTTGTTGTCCTACATTGTGTTTTAAGTTGCAGTTGCAGAAGTGAGTTGATAGTACAGCCAAAGTACAAACCAGCTCCTCCTCAGAGCCTAGACAATTTTCTTCTAAATTGTTGCATGCCTAATTAAAGACTGCCATTACCACTCACTACATTCCATACCTTTCTCAGCCAACCACAAAATTTCCCTCAGTCCCTGCACGTACTACAGGGTGATATTTCCACTAACTACAAAGTAATGTCCAAGTTGTACCAGTACTTGAAAAATACCAAATACGTATCACTTCAATAAGTAAAAACCATGCATGACCTCTAAGACAGCTGACTG
This sequence comes from Erithacus rubecula, assembly GCF_903797595.1. Lineage (NCBI taxonomy): Eukaryota > Metazoa > Chordata > Aves > Passeriformes > Muscicapidae > Erithacus > Erithacus rubecula. Next base: position 57,463,768 of record NC_136687.1, read on the forward strand.
TTCAATTTACTCAAAATCAATTTATTATTTTTTTTAAAAGCCCTACAAGCCTGACCCAGCTAAAGCCACAGAATTACCTTATCATCTATACTGTAAGTGGACAGAAGTGACTGAACTAGGATAACTGTAGCCAGAGGTGTATTTACTGGGAAGCTACTAAGGAAGACTGCATCTATTAAGACATACACAATATTCAGTGATATTCCAGGAGCTACTTGGTTACTCCCACTTGTCATCAGCATTGACAAGTTTATATAGAAAATAGTCTCTAAAAACATACAATAAGGTAATGAAAGGAATGCATTGTTATAAAGACATTTATAGTGGATTTTTACTACTGCAACATATTTAATTCTATCAGCATTAGCTTTGGAGGGGGGTTTCCAGAACATGATACATGCAAAGTAGATCTGTGACAAGAGACAAAAAAAAGGGGAATTCAGATTTCATAAAAACCATTATGAGTTGCAGTGTTCTAGTTGCACTGGTGTGCCAAAACCATCCAAATTAGAAAACTGATGTATTGGAAGGAAAATAATCTGTAAGAATTTCTTAAAGTTAGGTCGATTTTTTGTTTGTGATTTTAGTAAAGTCTGGCAGAAGTGAAAGAGTTGACAAATTAAATTTACAAAGCAATTTTAGCTTCTGCTCCTCAGATCCCATTACTTTTTCTTCAAAGGTGCTAAAAACTTGTGTTTCTTTCTCATTTGCACTTTGTCACTCTTGGTGAGGCTCTCATAATCCAGGAACAGAATCAGAAGCAACAACACATTCTCTTCATTAAAGAGAAATTTGAAAAAAAATAACCAGTCTTTGCAACACAGACTGTGAGGAAGAAATTGAAGCAAATTAAGTAACAATCTATACCATATTCAATAAAACAATCAGAAGCACTGAAGCTTTTTAAAACAAAATTGGCTTAGAGTTATTTTAAGTTAGTAACAGATCCCACTGTAAGAAACTTATTTTTCCATTCTATAATTTTCTCCAACCAGAAGGGTTTTATATTTTAATAAACTAAGGGGGGCAAATATGAGGTAACAAACAGGAATTCACCTGATTTGTATGCAAAGGAAATTCAAGGAGTTATTGCTGTGTGAAATCAGTTTAAAAACATTCACAATGCATGAGGAATATATATCCATAGTTTAGCTTAGTCTGTCTAAAAAACTTACAGAACAGATTAATACCTGAACAAGAACATGTTTTCAAAATTTTTCACAGAATAATCAGTTTCTTGAAAGTCCCTATCTCTCTCTTCACTTTTAAAAGGTGCTGAAATATACAAAGACATATTCAAGGTGGGCTGGGAAACTGTGTTCATTGAGAAAACAGACCAAAACAAAACTGACCAAAACTTCCATATTTCTAGTAGAATTTCCAAAGACAACAAAAGGAGACTAGAAGGGTTTTGATGGTAGAACTAAGCACTTTGTTACAGTGTTGGACAGAAAAAATGTCAGAGGTGGCCCTCCAAGATCCAACACTGCTGAAGTGAACAACTTATTTTGCTCGAGTAATCAGAACTACAGAGGCTTAAATTTCTTTAGTAAGCAGCAGATCAATTACTGTGCACTTTAGATTTTTGACCTTCTGAGTCTTTCACATATAGAATGTGACCATCTCTTAAATACTTAAAGATGAGAAACATCAAGACAGAACTTTGGTCTTCTGTTGATTACCTCCATATGCTACAGCAAGTTGGAAGGGCATAACTAAGAGCAACATGTTTTCCCAAGAAATTAAAATTAGGGCACCTAACATCCCCATTTAAAAAATATCTCTTCACATTTGAGGGTGGTCATGCCATAAAGAATAAAATGCTGCTAAGCCACCTTTCCACCCAGATTAGCCCAGCCCTCCTTGCACTCTGGTATAAAGATGCCTCAACTTAGTGACCAAACAAACCCCAGAAAGTGCAGCTGCCCTCTTTCCAAATCATGAGGAGCAGGCTAGCAGATCTCTGCTCCCACCCCTGGTGACTGCAGCTGTGAGTCACTGCACAGAATGAAACCAAACAGGAGGGGATACATGGGGCTTAATCCCATCAGGCAACATCAGAGCAGGGTGTGATTGTCACATCCCAAACTCAACCTGCACACACCTGAGGAAACACGCTCCCAAAGCCATTGGGAAACAAACTACCAGAAAAGCCAGAGCTAAGAGTCACCTTTTCAGATAACAGTTACAGGTTTCCTGCACACCCACACAGAGAAAACCAAGTACATCACTGCTAACCAGTACTTGACACGCCTTAAATTCTGGTCAACGTGATTTCAGAGGTATTACTGACAAAATGGTCACAGGCAACAAGTGAACTGAGGCAGAACTCTGTGACAGGTGAATGAGCATTGCTCTGAAGGAAGATTTCATATCCCTCATATCCAAAAAGCTACATTAAAAAGTCAGCTTTTGTTTTTATTAAAACAAAAGTCTAGAAAATAATGGCTTTCTGTAGCAAAAACTATGAGTTTGTTGGCTGGTTTGATTTTCTTCATGCATTTCAGTTTTAACAAAACCACTTAACTTTGAAACATCATCTTCCAAAATACCTGATTTGCCAGCTAGCTGATGTTTTCCTGGGACTCAGAGAAATCAAGGGGGTCTACTATTTTTGCTATTGCTCCAAAATTTGGATTTTGTTCTCACATATGCAGGAAAAGCATCCTTAATACCAAAGTGTTGGTTGTGTCACAACTTCCATCAGCTGATAAAATAATGTGGGGCAGGAGCATGACCTTTAGCCTCCCACACTTAGGCAAGGTATGCTGAAATGCTTGAGGAATCTTCTCAGAGAGGTCAGGGATGCTGTTTCCCTTGCAGAAAAAAATGACAACACAGTTTTAAAAATTTCCAATGCCCAAAACTCTCCCCTGTCTATCTGGGAAATGAAGATCCAGGAAAATTAAGTCAACCAGTCAAATTCTCCAGACCTCTTAAGTCTAAAAATCAATCTCTAAATCACGCTGAAGTTTTTGCTCCTCTCTTGTCCAAAATGAAGCAGAAAAAGAATCACAGGAATCAAGGAGCTTTACATTTTTAATTATTCTTCTGAGCCTCTTTCCACTGCTGCCATAAAATACACCTCCAGCACACCATTCAAAAGACCACACTAGAAACAAAGTAAAATCTAACACACTCATGAATGATTTCCCCTCACACAAATGCCCTAAATCCTAAATTATTCACCAGAATTTCCTTCTGAACCTCATGTCTGTATATGTGAGCACTGGGTTTAGTCCAGCACATTGTCAAGTGGACTCCAAGTAACTTAAATCACTTCCTCATACTTGAAGCACCCATGAAACCTCTGATCTGCACTTTATTTCTGTCACTACTGCCATTCCCCTGTATTGAGACTTCCATCCAAACAATCTAGGGCACTGCACTGTTAATACAAAAATACTCCAAAGTAAATATTTATCATAACCCAAGAAGATAACACTGAATAACAAGAAACATACACTGCACACAAATACTTAGTGACCATTAAAACTTGCATGTAGCAAAGAATACTAATAACAAAAAAACTGAAATGCAAACAGCATAAAAAACCAGAATGCCTTCTGCCTCCACATTCCTTGTTAGTGAACTTTATATTATTAAGTGTTCTCACTTCCTGGTTTGTCAGAAAGTACATTGTTTTAGAGTCATAGCTGCTCACTCAAAGGAAGGAGGAGGGACGATAATTGTTTTTAGAGATGTTTCAAGACCTCTGGTAATAGCAGAGTGTCCTTGTAAACTTGAGAGTTTTTCTCCTAATGTTTGATTTCCTGCACCAAGGAAACATTATTAACTAGTCTAATTGCATTAAATTATGCCATTTAAAGCAAATGGCCCAAAAAGTTCAAGGTACATATTATAATTGTAGTTTCAACAAGGAAAAGTTGTATCCTTAATGTTTAGTGAGATCGGATTATGAAATATTAGATACAGCCACACAGCAATCAAAAAATAGAAGATGAGTCCCTAATTCATTAACTTAAAAAAGGACACTGAAACCACATTCTACTCTTCCCCAAAAGCAGATTATGTAAAACATGTTTGAATGAACTGCCCCCTGACACCCTAACCCCTGCACACAGAACATGAAAGTTATACCTACTTCCAAAGGCAACAGGAAGCAGGAAGGGATGTAAACATGTTTGAAACACTGTTTTGATTTGAAACAGTGTGTGTGTTTTGATGACAGTTTGAGTTACTAAATTAACATTTAACTTTCTTGTTGAGTACACCTGTTAAATGTTTAAACATAGCAATATACTTCTCAGTTCTAAATAAAGCAACAATTTCTCTGAGGAAAACAAAGGAGGAGGATGCTTACAGTTGTTTCAAGTATAAGTGTGTGCATATAAAGAGGCTCACATGCTTTTTTTTCAGCTTTTGTGGTAAGCAAAAAGAGCATCGTCAAAATACAGCATGGTGAAAGTGCAAACACGTAAAAAATTATTAACAGCAAAACAGCATTAAAAACCCTGTGGATTCTTCTGCACAGCTCCTTCCCTTCATTCAGGCAATCAACTTACCAGGTTAAACACAGTGTCAACTATGTCCCTGTTGGACACTTCCCCAACTTCCACCAGTCCCGTCAGCACGGCGAATTTCATCTTGATGCCTCGGATGGGGACTCCCGGATTCAAAGGCTGCAGCACACTTCCCCCTTCAGCAGCGTTTCCTTCTCTCCCCGCTCCACCTCCTCCATCATCACCTGTTGGCTGAACAACTTGCTTGCCTTCACTCGCCATGGCCGGTTCACCGCAGCCTCCGGTTTCCAGCGCCAGCTCCGCACTCTCGCCGCTCCGGGAAGGCGCGGGGAGCCGGGAAGGTGCGCGGCGGCCCTGGGCTCCCCTCCCCTGGGCTGCGGCTCCGGGAAAGCGGCCGGCGGGGGAGGACGCGCCCTCGGAACCGCGGCTCCGCTCGGCAGGAGGCGTCTGTCACCGCGCTGCCCTCGGGCAGGTATCGGCAGCCTGAAGGACAGCCCGAGATGTGTGTTTCAGCCCGCGATGTGTGTTTCAGCCCGAGATGTGTGTTTCAGCCCGAGATGTGTGTTTCAGCCCGAGATGTGTGTTTCAGCCCGAGATGTGTGTTTCAGCCCGCGATGTGTGTTTCAGCCCGCGATGTGTGTTTCAGTCCGCGATGTGTGTTTCAGCCCGCGATGTGTGTTTCAGCCCGAGGTGTGTTGTGTGTTTCAGCCCGAGGTGTGTTGTGTGTTTCAGCCCGCGCTCCTCATGCGCTGCCCACAGCCCGCACGTCCCGGCCCCTGCCCCGCGCCCGGCCGGAGCGCTCACGCCTCTCCCCGCGGAAGTGCTCCCGGACCCACCTCACCGCTTTAATCTGCTTTCTTTCTCTTTTTTTTTAATCTTTTTTTTTTTTTTAACCCAGAGGGAACGCGGTCGTCCTTCCCGCCCGGCTGCTGCCCGCCGCGGGCCCGGCTGCGCTGAGGCTCGGCCGCGGGCAGGTGCAGCGCCCCGCCAAGTTCGCACTCACCGCGGGCTGCCGAGGGGGCGCGGGCTGCCCGACGCGCGGCTCCGGGGCCGGGGGGCGGCTGCGCTGCCCGGCTGCGAGATGGGCAGGGCCGCGCTGCGCCCGCCGCCGCTCCGCCCGCCCAAAGGCGCCGCAAGTTCCAGCCGCCGCTGCCGCCGCCTCACAGCGCGCTGCCGGCCAGCCCCATCTCCTTCCTGCCGGCGCTGCCGCTCGCTGCCGCCATGACAGCGCGGAGCCCCCGGAGCGCCTGCGCGGGCCGGGCGCGGGCGGGGCCGCGGCGCGGGGCGGGCGCGCGGGCTGCGCACGCCCAGGTGAGCGCAGGTGAGCCAGGTGAGCCGGAGCCGCGCCCGCCCTCATCGCCCTCATCCCCCTCATCCCCCGCATCCCCCGCATCCCCCGCCTGTCCCCTCATCGCCCTCATCGCCCTCACCCCCCGGGACGCTGCTCACCTATCGGATGCAGCGCCCGCTGAGCCCGGCTGGACTTGAGGCTGTGCGCAGTAACTTGTCCCAAACTGTTTCATTGTTCACGAAATTGGTAGGGAAAAGGCCTCTGGAGATCATCTGATCCATCCCCTCTGCCAAGGTGACACGTCCAGGTGGGTCTGGAATGACCCCAGAGAGGGAGAGTCCTCCCTGGGCAATTGTTCCAATGCTCTCTCACTTTCACTATAAAGTTCTTCCTCATGCTGAGGTGGGACTTCTTGTATTTTAGATAATGGCCATTACTCCTGCTCCTGTCGCTGGGCACCTCTGAAACAGAGTCTAGCACCGTCCTCTGGACATCCATCCGCCTTTGTGAAATTTACATGCATTAATGAGATTCCCTTCAGTCTTCTCCAGACTGAACAGGCCCGGCTCCCACAGTCTCTCCCTACGAGATGCTCCAGACCCCAAATGGTGTGTTCCTCTTTTCTGCCCTCTCCAGAAGCTCCTTCTCTGTCTTGTCCTGAGGAGCCCAGAACCGGACACAGCCCTCCCGACGTGCCCTCACTAGGGATGAGTTTTGTAGCTTTTAACTTAAATCTGACCTTCTTGAAGCAATTTTCCTTTTGGAAAATGGGATTATTGTTTCGTTTTGGTTTTCTCTTTAAGAATCAAAGACACTCAATGCTAACAGCGGGCCCCCAGCCGGGCGCTCCGCGTTCGCGGACCCTGCCCGGAGGAAAACCGCGGCTGTGCGGGAGAAGAGGATGTGCGGATGCTCCAGCTCCAGCTCCTGCCGCCGCCAGAACCAGCCCGGGGAGGCGGGTGAGTATCTCCCACCCCCCAAACCCCCAGCACGGGGGGTGCGCTGTCATTCCTCCTCCTCCTCCTCCTCCTCCTGCTGCCTCTCTGGAGAGCACAAGGGGCGCGAATGTGGGTCATGAGAGACGCCACCGAGGCGACGGGCCGAGGAAAAAAGGGAGCAGGATGAAGGAAGGAAAACTCCCCGTGTTCCTTCAGGTGAAAAGGCCGTGAAGGCGGCGCCGGTTGTTCCTGTTTCTCAGAGCCGGTGTCGCAGCCGCTCCCCAGCCCCAAAAAGTCGCCCCGAAGGGGCGGCACTGCCAAAATCCGGCACCCCGAAACTCCCGCCGAGCCCCGGGGTGGGTGGCAGAGCCCCCACTAAAACTAAAAAAGGGATAAACCACAAGAACTGCTGCTCTTTTTGTGCTCTCTCCCAGGGTGGCATGAGCTACAAATAGGCATCAATCCTATCCTATCCTTTTGCTTGACCTTTTCCATTCATTTATTTTATATTAATCTGAGTATCTGTTAATAAAGGAGTGGAGGGTCTGCTCCTCCAAACTCTTCTTTCAAGGAGTCTTCAACCGTGCATTTTTATGGGTTCATGGACTGCCTGGGTTAATAAAGATTAAACACACTCCTAAACACTGTAGAGTCTTGTTGCAGCTGTTTAACACACAGACAAGTGTTTGAGGTTTATTAACATAGTATTACAGTCAACATGGCAGCGTCAAAGTTTTCCAAAGGAAGGATCATCTCAGGAATGTGAACATGACCTGCAGACAGACAGAGAGAACAAATATAAGCACACGTACATTTTAACACTTTATATCCTCTGTGATACAAAAAGCTGTCATTTATGTAATTCTATGGAGGGAAAGCAAATGAACCCTTAAGCTGGTAAAAGTTTCTGGTTTGAAATCTGGCATTAAAGAATTTCCAAGCAGGACAACATGGCATTTATACAGGAAATAGAAATTTCTCCTTACACTTGATACTGCACCATGTTTGGGATGGAATCATTTGGATGTACCCCTCCCTGTGTTTACACAGACAAAAAAAAATGTAGAAGCAAACTCAAACCACAGTTTTTCTGGAAAATGCTTTTCTGAAGTGATCTGCAATGTTCCTTATAAGCATACCAAATATGATTGTAATTATTTCACATTAATTATGATACTAATAGTATTATTACTATAATATAATTATCAACATCATAAAATTTTAACTTGCTTGTGACCTGATTTGAGAATGCTGTACTTAGATACCTGTGTAGGTATCAAATTTTCCAAGGTTTTGGGGCAAAAATTACAAGGCACTCAAGAAAAGACACATTCCATTATAATGCCTGTTCCATTCCCTTCCTACGTAATTTTCTCACATTGTTACTTTTATCTATAGAGTGCATGTCAAGACTAGAACATTTCATAGCTGCTCTCCTGTTTGAATTTCAAAGTCCTAAGAAAAGACTGAGCTCCTTTTTTTCCCCTTTCTTTTCTCATTTTCCTTGGTTACATACATACATATACATTATTAGGGAGGGATGGTTTGCTGCTCTAATTCGAGCAGCAAACATCTGCAGTTTCTTCCTCAGAATGAGAAATGTTTAGAGCTGTAATGTTGACACAATCAGTTTCTGTGAAGCAACAGTGATCTTGTGTGGCTACACACATGCTGTGTAATCTTGAAATTTTAATCTTAGTATTTGCTGCTGCCAGCATTTCCCATGCATGTTTTGGATTCCTTACATCTACTGCTTGAGCTTCCCTGTCTTTCTGAGTCACCTGTAGTTTGCTAAAGTATTACCTTCCCTCTTGTAGGGAAGATACAATTTTTATTTGAGCCTTTAAGCTGGCTAAGTACACAAACATGTCAGTTTTATCTGCCTGCTTTTAAGTATTCCCTCTCTTTGTGGTTGGCCTTTAAGGTTTCCATCAGACTATTCCCCACCAGGCAAAAGCAGAAATGAGATAATGTTTGGAATTTTTTACATACCTAGTGACTTGGACTATGTGTTCTGTTTGTGGCCTCTCCTATTATCCAAAGAGAATGTAACGTTTGTTGTTAATAATTTTCTGCTTTCTTCTTCATTTTAATGTCTCACTAGAAAGAAAATAAATAAAATACAATAATTGCAAAAATACAGCTTAATAGATTTCAGATGTTCTCATCTAAACTGCATACTCCAATAGCCAGCAAATCCAGCTTGCCAGGGAAAGCAGCATTGTCACGTTGAATCCTGTCAGATCTTCCTGTATTTCCTTACAGATAAATAAATACTCCCTGACTGGCCTTGATTGTTAAAGGCAGTGGAGTATGTGCATTAGTCAAGGCCAGTAAAGTTCAGCAGGCTTCCAGTTTAGAGTTCCATAGACAATTGTTTAAATTTGATTTTTCAACCAGGTAAAATCAGTGTTAAATTCTTCAGCTGCCCTGTTGATCTCAATTTGGGATGAGTTCATGTTCAAGTAACCACACCAAAAACCCATCACCAAAGACCTGGAGAAACAGACTAGATTAGATTAAATAAAAATTATTTAAAAGACAGCTGAGAGTTGGAAGTAAACCCTGTCATCCTGAGCTTCCCAAGTGTGGTTACAAGCCCAGTGCTGGTTCTGCCTCCCACAGAAACATAGATTAAAAATGAACTTAAACCTCATCTTGGGAATGAACTCCACAAGACCTTAGGGAAAGTATTAGTAAAGTCTCTAAGCCCCATTTTAAGAAAAGTTTTACTTTAAATAACCTTTAAACTATTACTGTGGGTGCTGGTTTAAAAGCTTTCAAATATTCTGATCCCCCTATTCATCACTGGTCAGACCCCTTTGGGGTTGCTGTGTCCAGTTCTGGGCTCCTCAGTACAAAGGGCACATGGAGCAGGTCCTGGAGCAGGCCCCAGAGATGGTGAAGAGATTCAAGCATCTGGTGTAGGAGGAGAGCCTGAGGCAGCTGGGGGAGAGAAGCCCTGGGGGGCTTTTCACTTTTTTTTTTTTGCATTAATAGCTGGTGGGGGAGTGAAGTACAGCAGCTGAGGAACAGACCCACTGCCAGCTCCATTGCATCTGTTGTAAGTAATTTTTGGCAGCTGGAGTCATTACCCTTGAAATTGCTGCAGATAAATCTGGGCAGCACTTAGGGATCACATCTTTTAAGTAAAAGCTCCCATTTATCCCATATAGGATAAGAAAGCAAGGGTCCACAATAACTCATAACTTTCTTCTGCTTTCACAGTGCAACTAAGTTGATGGTCAGTTTTGTCAGGGTCTGAGGGAACTCCTCCATAGCACCTAGCAATGTCAGAAAAAGTCTTAAACTAAGTACATTTTAGCAACTAAATACTCTGTCTTTAAGCAAAATTAGGGAAGAGAATTAATACATCATCTCATAACATTTTATGACCAAATGCTGCTTAATCTTGAGCAATAGATGAGAAGAAATGGCTGCAGGTTGTGCCAGGGATGTTTAGATGGGATATTAGGATCAAAGGGCTATCAAGAATTGGAATAGGCTGCCCAAGGAAGTGGTGGAGTCACTATCCCTGGAGGTATTTAAAAGATGTGTGAATGTAGCACTTTGGGACATGGTTTAGGGATGGGATTGGCAGTTCTGGGTTAATGGTTGGACTCCATGATTTAAGAGTGATTTTTTCCAACCTAAATGGTTCTGTGATTCAGAGCTTCTTTGAAAATCCTTGACTGGATATTAAAATTCAAATTAAAAAGCTGCTTTTCAATACTGTTCATCTTAACTATGAGAGGTCCTCTCAGTTTCTTCAGAAAGCATAGTACTTCAAGAGAGCAATATCATCCCAAAACCAAGATCAGCCTTGCCTAAAGAGGAAGCTCTCTTTCTTTTTGATTAGGTGTGAAGGTTTTCACAGTATGTGTTAGATAGCGTTATTTCATTTATTAGATAAACTTTGGTGCATTTTTTTATAATGTAGGAATTTATAATGTCGGAATTTTATAGTGTACTTTTAAAAATGCATCTGGCAATTTTTTTTCTCATTTTTCTTTACAAGTGTAATCAGTATAGCTCTTCATTTTTCTGCATCCTGTGTTCGTGATTGGCAGATTGCTGCTATCAGTGTTCTTAAAAGCACTGAATTAATAAATGAATGTCTAATAAGACTCAGCTAGGTGGCATTGGAAAATGCATTTCCATTATCTAGGGAATTTATGCAGGCACTGAGCTAAAGGAGCTGCCTTACCTCATTTCTTTGGTTCTCTTAACCTAGGAATCTTCAAAACATCACTCATTCCTTACACTATGCAGGCTATATCAGGAAATATCTCAGGAACTTTTGCTACAGCAAATTCTGAATAAATTTATGAAATACGTCAATGTGCACTACTCTTAATGAGCAGTCTTTACTTTTCCTTTTGATTCTGCACCCTTATTTTGTTAACCTTTTTTTTTTCCACTCCCACATTTGTACTAAAAGATATGGTTGTTGTTGTTGTAGTCCTCTTAAGAATCCAGCTTCTGGCAGCACTGAAAGACATGTTTGCTTTGTTTTCTGCTTTGGTAGTAAACCGTACATTGGTTTTAGGCAAAACAAAGGTGCCTGACATGAGCAAACAGAAGACACTACAAATCATGTTTCTTCACTTGGACCCTGTTCACTGAAAGCCAAGTTTAAATTCATGAGGTCAGATGCACTTACAGAGTGTGCTGGAGAGAGGTGTTTTGCACCTGTACTCACCTGCCTTGCTGTGCTGCACCCAAAGGATTCCGTGAGCAGCTGCTCCCAACTCTTCCCTCATCACACTCAGCTTGCACTGCAGTTGTTTTTCATGCACTGTTCAAACTCTCCAGCCAAGCCTGGTCCAAAAGAAGCATAAGATCCAGAAATAGCTCCATATTATAGTTTTGAGAGGGATTATGAGAGGTTTTCTGTATAAAACTCTAGTATGATCTCAGAGGATGTTTTGAAATCCCCAACAAATTGCTTCTCACAGAGGCTGGATTAAGATCTGTGAAGTAAATGCAGTTATGGGCCCATGCTACATCACAGCAAGGAATGAGTAACAAAAACTTGAATTACTACTATCATTATAATAAAAATAGCTCACAGTTGGTAGATACTGTGATGCTTCAATCTTTCAGTTCTACTGTACAGATTGAACTACAAAGGTTAGAGATGCTCCTGTAATGCACACAGGATCCGTATAATCTCCCTCTGGCTTTTAGTTCTTCTCTGGATCACAATACTGAAGCAAAAACAGAAGAGAACAGAGAAGCCTGAGGATTTTGGCAAAGTCATTTTTTCCCAGAGACCACATAGCAACTGGTGGCTGCACAAAAAGAAAAAAAAAGAAAAAGGGGGAGGGTGTGTCTGAAAATTAATGCTGTTTGGCTTTCTTAATAACTTATGTACATTTTGGATGCATTAATTTTGGCTCACCTGAAAGCTTTCTATAGTAGCTACTAATTATTTATATTTTTCTGTCACACGTATTTTTTTGCTAACTCATTTTCTTTTCAATAGAGCTCCCCCTGAATTGATGCTTTTCTAGGATTCAGAGGGAAGAGGCTCTGTGGGAAAGAGAAAATTTAATAGGGCTTTGTATAGGAGGATGTGCAGGTCAAGGAGGAGAAGGTGATCTTCATGTTTTAGAAGGAAGGAGAAGGACAATATCAAAACAATGGAGTGAATTAAAGAGAGGATGGAACAGCAGAAAGTGAAAGGAATGGGGACTGAGAGCCTGTTTCAGAGAAACAGGAATAAATGGCAAGGAAATGCCCAGGGAGAAAGTCCATATAGGGCAGTAATGAATCTGTTCCTGCTTTAGGAACAGAATGGAAACAGGAATAAAATATTTAGAGGGGTGCAGTTTTACCAGCCTGCAGTGTCTTTCAATGGATTATTAGAAGTCATGCACCAAGGAACATTCTCATACTTATCTACCTGAGGAGTCACAAAATGATCAAGGATTGTCTGACTGGATTAGCTGTGGTATTTTGCATATCAAGGCACTCAAAGTGACTACCTTGCAAAGCAGACAGGTGATGTAGACAGTATGTTATTGCTAAGCATCAGGCACACTGGAAGCCAGTATTTCCTGAAAATACAAATCTTTTACATAATCTCTTCTGTATTATCCCCTATATCCTATCCCCACTAGATTTATGAAACCAGCAACTCGCTTCTGATCCGATTACTCCAGTTAGCACCAACTGAAAACAAAAAAAAAAGTACTGCCACCTCAAAATGCTGTGAGCATCTAGTGAACTTAGGGGAAATAGGAGGTCTGAAGAAAACATGAAATCTGGTAGCAGGGACCCTATATTAAGGCATAGAATTAAGGTGAAATTAGGAGATAGGATTAAGGAATTAACTGATCAAAGGTAGATCTAAACAATGTCCATTGATCATGTCCATCTTGGTTTGGTAACACTTGACCAGATGGTAATACATTAATAAGAGGTGCTACGAATACTACAGCAATTCATCTGTGGAAGCACCAACAAGAGGCATGAAGCCAGTCCCAGCTGATACCTCAATGAACACTCTGTGAAATTCATTTTCTTTGTGTTGATAAGAGGTGAATTGGTGGAGTTGTATGATGACTTAAATATGATGTCAAGTGATCACCCCAAACGTTATTGGTAAAAGCAAGACCATTGTTATCTCTGCAGTTGCCAGCCACCTACTCATCTGCATAAGGAAAATTCGTGTTAATGAGACACCATTGTGGAAACTATTGATCTACATATGGCCAGATAAATGAAATTAAACTTGTGATATGTTATTAGACTTTCATATAAAAAAACCCAGCAGTATCCTAGCACTTGAAAACATTGCAAGAATTCTGATCCAGACTATGACACAGCCACATAACCCTATCTAGAATTACCTTTCATTACTGCTATCTGCTGCAGAGTTCCACAAAGGTAATTCAGTATTTTTTCACTCTGGCTCTGATACTACTCTGATCCTGATCAATGCAAAAAGGCCTCAAAGATTCAGAGTTTTTTTAAAAACTTCTTCTAGTAGTTCTCATAAATCCTAAATTCACTGAGAAAATTTCAAGCGAAAACATTCCTGTGAGACTTTGGTTTGCTCACATTCATGCACGGAAGGCTAGAGAGATGTTCAATAGGATTGTTTTAATCAATGATCTGCATCAGATGAAGAAGCTGTAGGCTTCAGGTCAGTGAAAAATGCCATTGGAGGAAAATAGTAGAAGGTTAGCAATGCATATCCTATTTTCTTAATTTTAGGTCTATTTAGGAATGGACTTCTTTTCATATGGGAAAAGAAGAGAGATGGGAGAATGTAGCAGAAATAATTGCATGATTATGATTATCTGACAGTCAAGTAGGCACTGGGAACCTTTAGACAGAGCTTCCCAAATCATGGCACATACCAGTGGTGGCACACAGACCACTGCCAAGTGCTGTTCAGGAGAGAGCCAAGAACTGCTGCTGCCTCAGGGGCTTCCAATAGCAATGTCAGGTGCTGCACTCCTCCCCTTCAGGTCTGCCCAGGGGTCCCAGAGCATAAGGGCAGAGACCTGTGTGAGCAACCTGGTGAATCTTTCTTCAGTTAGCACTTTTTGTGCTGTGATTGTGTGATTCACTTTCAGACACCTTGTGAGTCTGAGGGAAGATGAACAATCTATGTTATCCACACTTCTATCATTCTGAGTGTCCTGGTAGATATTATTGCTTTTTTTAAAGTATAGCATATTTTACATTATAATATTTTTTTTTAATTGTTCTTAGTTAACTCTCTTTTTTTTTAAATCATGCAATTTTTAATTGCTCTGCCAAATTCACCACTAATGTGTTCCTTATACATTAAAAGCCAGCTTTCTTCTACAAGTTTCCATTTCTTTGTTATGTTCTTATGAGCTTGCAAATCTGTAAGCACTTTTCTCCATTTGCAGGCCAAGAGGGTAGGTCAGGATGTTTATAAAGACCTGGAATTCCAAAAAAAATTCATTTTGTATTTTAGTTTTGATTACTGCCACTTAAGCATAATGACAACATCCATCTAGTTAAAAGTTCAGTTTCATTGGAAATAGTTTTTTTTCCCAGCAAAACACTGCTAATCAAAAATGTATGAGCAATTCTTTCATAAGTAAAACAAAAAAAAAAGTAAAATAGTCTCATAAAATAAAAAATGGAGAGTGAACAACTTTCTGTTCTAACATGGCCATCTGTCATTTATAAAGACATCACCCCATTAACCTGTCTAATCAACTCCATTCTTTTTTCAAAGTTGGTCAGGTAAGTTTATGAGGAGACGTAGATGTTCTCTTGATTAAATCTGTTGTAAAATAGCCTCCCTGGTGTTCTGCTTTGTGTGCATTTACACATATAAAGGTAATTACAAGTACATATCACTACTGTAAATTCCATGCTTGTCATGTTACAGTACATGACATTTTCATTTCCTCTTGGTGAAAATGAAATCTGATATTTTCTGTTCAAGCAATAATGACCAATTAGAATTTGTTATTAATAATGTTTACCCAAAAGTACTCCAAGTCGTGAGGTGGTTTCCTCCAAGGCAGCTGAATTTATAATGTGGAAAAAAGGGGGTTGACATGTTGCTATACCACCTTCAGCCATTCCTTCTCAAGCCTGGTTATTCCTTCAGCAAACAGGGACACCCTTATGGAAAACCCACAATGTAAGGATGAAAATTACTGAGATCAAGTTTAGAAATGACAGCCCTGAGATGAGCTCAGTTGGTCAGAGCCTGGTGCTAATAATGCCAAGATCATGGGTTTGATCCCTGTATGGGACATTCACTTAGGAGCTGGACTCCATGATCCTTGTGGGAATATTCTGTGAAACCATTCTCCTCGCAGAAATTTCAGAAGTCTATCTCTGACCTTTTTTTCTCCCTGGCATCTTGCTTTTATCACAGGAAGCAGAGCTCAGCTGTCGTGCAGCAGTTGGAGGCAGTTGAGCTGCACCAGTCCTGGTGCAATGTGGTCAAGTTATCTGCACCAGGATTGCTTCAGTGCCCTTGGGTGCCACCAGCTATTGGGGGAACTATTGCAAACTGACCCTCAGAAGAACTGCCCCAGAATGAATCCAAATAACTGTGCTGTGCCTGGGAACCACAACAGGAAAGTTTCTCTAGGGCACGGTCAGTTTATGGGGATAGCTCAAATACCGAGTGCATTTTACATGGTCACTTAGGGAAGTCCCAAATAGGTTGTATTTGACAAAATGCCAGTTTTTTCACTGCAAGTTCTACTTTTTAAATTGCCTACTTCTTTTGTTTAAAATAAAATACACATCCTCAAATCCTGAGATGTGTATACTTACTCATATGAAGAACTTTATAAAAAATCCTTCAATGATGATGGAAAGCATCCTTATTTTTAGTACAGTTTGAGTCTGAGAATGAAAACTTGTTAAAAATTGAAGTCTTCCCTCTAGAAACTTTCCTCTCTAGAGGTAACCTGGGAAATGAAGAACACACAAACCTACAGTGAGGAGAGGAGGAAAACCAGCTCTATATTCAATGTAGAGAGAGAGAGGGTTAAAAGAGAGCAGGCAGTTGGAATTATATTGTGGCATATCATAGGACAGAAAGCAGATTAAAACTTTTGGGGTGCTCCATTTCCAGATGGAAGCAGATCTGCTCTACTCTCCCTGAAATTCAGCAGATGAAGCTGGCTGGGGAGTCCTACAGAATAGCCAGCACACCTCTTGACATATTAGAAATTCAAAGGCAGCCTAAAAATATTCAGACATAAATTAAATACCCATAACCTTGTCTCAAGCATACAGACAGAAGAATGGAGAATCTGACTGGCCACTGCTTCCTCTTTCTCAGGTCATAAGAGCCTGTGTTACAATCACAGACATAATGTTGCAGTTGTTCCGTCACCTTTTCTCTCTCTGAAGGAAACTGACACTTGGAAAAACAAGGAGTAAGCTCATACCACCTTTATGGTCTGAAAAGAATAGGATGCAATACCATGCAGCAGCTATTTAAAAAAAGATAACAATCATGTGGTTTTGAATGATTTGTGATTTACTGGCTCTTTCCTTAATATTTTTCATCTTGGAAGTGAAGGGACATATTATTAGAAGCAGAGAGTAGAAATAGCAGTGGCAGACTGAAAACTGAACTTCCTCTTGTTCTGGCAGCCAGGATCTCATGAGAAGTTGTGGATGCCCCATCCCTGGAGGTATTCAAAGCCAGGCTGGATGGGGCTTTGAGAAATTTGGTTTAGTGGGAGGTGTCCCTGCCCATGGCAGGCAGGTTGGAATTAGATGATCCTTAAGGGCCCTCCCAACCCAAATCACTGTGTGATTCATGGCAGGGTGCTCTGAAGAGCAAAGAGCCACAGAGTCTGTCACTGTTAGACACCAGCATCCTGAAAGCACAGGGACCATCCACCCAGAACTGCAAGAAGATGGGTGTACACAGCAGGCAGCCAGACTGGTTGAACAGGAAACTCCTAACTCAGTTCAAATGTGAAAAGGAAGTGTGTGGGGCTGGATGTGGGGATGGGCTGAGAAGTAGAAACAGAAATTTTGTGGCTCTGTAGGGATGGAGATGGTTGTTGCTGCTGCATGTTGCCAGACAGGGTGTGGAATCCACAGACATGGAAATTTTAAAAAAACTTGGATGCATAAAACCCTAAGCAACCTGACTGAACTTTCCAACCTAAATTATTCAATGATTCTATGTTCTTTACAGAAATCAGAGTTGAACAGGCCTGTCTAGACCACTTTCTTCAGGGCACTGTCCATCTGAGTTTTATCCCACAGAAAGGCTATTTGCCATTCTAGCTTAGGTTAATTTCATATGACTAACTTAAACTTAATCCTTACTGTTTCATTTCTGGCAGTCTTTCTTTTCAATTTGTGTGACATGTATGTACCAGTATATCCATTTCTTTCTTAAAGGGGATGTCAGTTTTCAAACCAGGATGTGCATTGTTATGAGGATTTAAAGATGAAATCAGTTCATATCCTGATTTAATGTAGGGTAGAATTGGTTTTTTTTGCTAAAAAATAGAGACTGAAGTCTACCTTTTAATTGTTTCTTTCTTTCCATGTGCACAGGCAGCTTATAAATGCATAATGTGATATTTTGTAATGAGAGGTACTTCAAATTCTTGTTAAAAATTGCCTCATTTTGAATATCAGTAGTTAAAAAAAAATATATCTACAAATGTTTTCTGAGAGCCAGTCATCAGAAGAAAAAATCCATGTATTGTTAGCATAATGAAAAATAAAGAATACAAGAGTAGCAGGAATTTTCTACCACAATCACTCCTTTTTAAACACACACTTTTTATACATTTTATATGAATGAATGGATCTAAAAATATTTGTAGTAGGGAAGTGAATTAGATGACTTCTTGATGGCACTTCCTTTAAAATATTTCTGTGGTTTCTTTGTCAGGATATCCCATTATTACAGACATAAACCCAGGGCTGAGAAACCTTTCTGCACAAGCTCATGCATATTGAAAAATGCTGAGGTTTCTTTAGTTAGATCATTTTATTTGGCTGAAAACACCCAGTAAAGAAGGCCTGAGTATGGAAATAAAGGTTTACATGATCTGGAAGTGCAGTTGGACTGATTTTGATGAAAATATCATGGGTGGGTTTTTTCCCCCCTTTTATATTTTAAGTACACTTCCAGTAGCATGGCAAGGGTATTTACCCATTTCAGAAGAACCTCTTTCTCAACTTAAACTTATATCATGAAAGGATACAGAATTAAAATAGGTGTTATCAGATGTTAGCATCTAACCTCACTGTTTAAATTTAATAAATATAGCAAATTGGAGTCTTGCTTAAAGAAAGAAGCAAAAATTAAACTAAGGGTTTAGAAATCAGCTGTAAAAAATAACTCTAAGTATCCATATATTTTTAAAGGCTTGAATTTCAGCATTACAGGAGTGTGGACATTGTTGGGGACTGGATACTAGTGATAAGTCTATTTGCTGCTTTTTGGAAAAGAATTTTCCACTAAAATAATGGCTGCCAGATTTTCTGCACCCCTTGCTTCCCTCAAATATTTTGGAGGCTCCCATCATCTTAGTATAAGCTGTAAAAGGGATAATTTGGCCCTGGGACCACATATGCAGCAGTTCCTGTGACACTTCAGACAGCTGGTAGTCTGAAAAGCGCAATTTAAAAACACTTATGTGAGAAAATAATCATGTTCTTCACTTACTAAATTAATTTAATGAGCCACATTGTAAAATTATGCTGCAAGCCATTCCTGATCCTTGAGATGAAACATGCTACTCTTCAAATAATGCTGTACAGTGAAATACTTATTCCTTGAAAGAAAAAAAAAAGTCACAGAAATATCTTAATTTAGCTGTGGTATCTGATATTTCATATTTCTAAAATACAGACCAAGTAAAAGCGATGATTAGGTAAATAGATATTCAGGCATATGCCTTTTAGACAAAAACTTTTAAAGTCTCATTTTCTTAATTTGAAGTGGGTGCTGGATAAAATGCATGAGGAAAGTCAGATTTTTTTGCCAACTACAGCATAGTGGAAATCTTCTTGCATAATGAAGTGTTAACTAAGTCATGCTTTTGGAGAATGATTTAAAGTGTGATTCCAGCACCAAGGGACTGTTAAAAAAGCAGGGTACCATGGTGTCTCAGTAATTTCAGCATAGGATATGCTGAGCTTGCAAGGAAAAAAGGTGGGAATGTTTGGTTTGGGATTTTTTCCTCTTCCTAATTTCCAGCTGCCCAAACTCCTCCTCTGGGATTTTACATCTCATGCATGATTAAGTAGAATAAATTATCATCAGACTAAATTGCATGATTGACTATAGCTGAGTTGGCAGGAGAGGGGGGAAGACTTCAAGCTGCAACATGGGCAAATTTGGTGGGAAATAACTGAGAAAGAAAATGTTCAATTGCCTCACTAGGGGTCTTTACAAAATAATACCTTACAGAAAAATCAGAGCTTTCAGAATAGCATAATAATGAGCTAAAACAAGCTTGTATAAAAAGATGCATGAGATCCCAGTTACAGGAAAACTCACTAGCAATTTTATGGATAAATTCCAGATTTTCTTCCAAACATCAGAGAAAAAAAATCCAGGGAACTGAGAAGCACATAGATAAATAAAATTTTGATAATCAATCCTTTACTTAGGATAATAAAAACAGGAAAAAGAAGAGAGAATACACAAAAATGCCCTAAAACAGGTAAATCTGAACAATCAACTTAAGCATGACCTAAAAGAGCAGAGGATTATGGAGCACAGGCATTATCTGTCCCCCCCATCATTTAATTTAATTTGCAGAAGTAGAAAAATTCAGAGGCAGCATATAACATCTGGCCTCTATTCCCTACAGAGGCCACATTTAATTGTACTTCCACCAAGAGACCATTATTTTGTCTAAACAGCTTTCTGCTCTTTCAACCAGAGAACTTTTAGGACTCTGGCTCTACCTGTGCCCTCCACAGCAGCAGCAGGAGGAAGTGGATGGAGATTCTGGAGGAGAGGGCAGGAGAAGAAAACAATACCAGAGGTGAGAGGGGCTGGAAATTCACTGTTCTCCCTGTTATTGCAAATGCTGGGAAGTGATCCATACTAGCAGTAGTTTTCCTCCTCATAATTTATGTGTTATGCCATGATGTTTTGCTACAGTGGGATCCAAACTATTCCAAGTATTTTTAATTAACGAGGACCCATAAAGGAAGAATTATAGATCCATGCAAGAAAATAGGACAGCAGGGAGGTTCTCATGTGAGCCAGGGCTCTAAAGAAAATGTTGCCAATGAGGCATAAGGCTGCCTGCATCTGGACTTCCACAGTGCTGTAAATACTTTGGGCGAGTTAAATAATATAAATTTGAAGCAAAATCAAAACCAGAGCATTGAATAGGCTGTACAAGTGCTATAGAAAAGCATATCCTCACCAAAAATGAACCCTGCATGACAAAGTCCTTGGATCTTGATTTTTTTTCTACCTAAATTACACCTGAGCTGTTGACTGATGTTACTCCCTATGAAATTCAGGTTTGACTAATCTATTCCTTAATACCTGCTTGTTGTAAGCAAAAATAAAATGTTATACGTATCAGAACTAAATATTTTTTCCTAAATTAGAGTGTTTTAATATAAAGTTAACTGAAGTGAATTTGCCATGGAAGTGGGCCATCAGGATCTGGCTGTGCCAAGGTACAGAGCTGGCTTGGCTTTTTTGCTATGCAAGTTATTTCTGTAGTTATACCCTGCCTGTAAGGTTTGCTAAACTAGAAGTGCAAAAACAGTTGTAGGAGTTATCTGAGAAGGGGAGAGAAGGATTTAAAACAAAGAGCTTGTGTTTTACTTTGCTTGTAAGGTAAAAGCAAAGGGAAATTTGGGGATAATGTGTATTATGTGTGTTTTATGACAACTAAAATAAAAGGGAAGATACTTTTTTACATCTGGAAATAATAATTTTCTTGATTCAGATGATAAAAAGTGATGATGATTCCTCCCTCAAACATGGAGTACATAAATAAGTTATACAAGAACACTGATTTTTTTTTTTGCATAGTATATTCATAAATATTAGATAAAAGAAGAATCTCAGTTACAGAAAGCAACAAAAGCTAGGGCAGTCTCTTGTGTTTTCTTTTTATTAAAATTAATTAGTAGTCTTGCTTGAATTCTTAAAAATAATTTCCATTTAGAAGTTAAACATGCTATATAAATGGACTGCATAGATTTCCAAAGAAAGGCCCAACACTACTGTCAGATTTATAGTGGAAGTTCTTTGTTTTTATTCTAGTAGATTTAAAAATTATTTTTTAATAAAGACCAGTTTCTGTTGATTGCTTGATAATAGTTTGTATGGTTGATGTATATTAAAAAATTGGTTTCTAGAAAAGAGTCTTTTGGTAGGAACTGAAAGTTTTCACTGGTGGTTAAAAAAAAACATACCATGAGGTTACATTTCTTAGGAACATTTAAAAATATCTTTGACACATGTAGTAATCACAAAGTGTTATTCAAAACTTGATCATTTAAAGAGAATTAATAGAAATCCATTTTGTTCAGACTGGAAACCTGAAAGGACAAGACTGAACAAGACTTTCATTCCCTTTTTTAAAATAAAGAACAAATAGTCATGTCCAGAAGTGTTGATTGAGCTGTGCACTTTTAGTTCTCCCTGGCTTTAAAGGTGCCCTTCTCTTTGTCTGCAGTGTGTGATAAGGGAAGTGACTTCTCCTTTCTTAAACCTGTATAAAGATCCTTGGGACTGATTTTATTTGATTTAGGGAAGCTGAGAACAGGAAATTTTCTAGCACTTCCACTGTCCTTATCTTACATCATGATTATTAGCAAAGGGCACTACAGAACCTCTTCATGTTGAGGAAACTGCAGTAATTTTGAGTATAGACAAGATCTCAAAACAGTTATTGCAGTTAAATGGAAATGGACAAAGCTAGAGAGGAAGGCAGACTTTGTTTCCTCTATGTTTCCAAAAATTTACAGGGAGCTACATAAAACATCCTAGCTTCTGAAGTAGGAAATAATGTGTATTCCTGGGTGGAGGTTAAACCCTTCACAAGAACAAGCAGTTATTTTTCCCACAAAGCCTTTCAGCTGAAAATAGAAATTAAATAGACCTTAGTATTTAAAGTGAGAATTCCTTTAGACCTTAGTTATTATCTTTACACCCAGTTTTAAACCCAGTTCTAGTGCAGACATGTAATTCATAGCCAGTTCTGACCATAGGAAATAATTTTGCTTGACGTGATGGATACAAAAACCACATTTCACAGCTTACCTTCAATTCAGTCTCCTGCCCGTCTGGTGGGACAGTAAATAGGAACACCTCTGCTGCTCACAGCCTCTGGTGAAGCCAGCTTTTTTAACCAAAGCCTAATGAAGCCCTTTACTCAGCACTGCTGAGCACTTCACCTGGAGAACTGTGAATCCCCAGGTGGCCAAGAAGGCCAGTGGCAGCCTGGCCTCTATCAGCAAGTGAGCCAGCAGGATCAGGGTAGTGATCATCCCTCTGTACTTAGCACTGCTGAGGCTGCACCCCAAATCCTGTGTTCAGTTCTGGATCCCTCACTGTAAGACAGATATTGAGGTGCTGGAGTGAACCTAGAGAAAGGAAACGGTGCTTGGTCTGGAGCAGAGTTCTGATAAGGGAGATAAGGGTGTTTAGTCTGGAAGAGACTCAGGGGAGCCCTTAGTGCTCTCTAAGACCACCTGAGAGGAGATTGTAGCCAGATAGGGATTGGTCTCCACTCCCAGGTAGTAAAGGAGAAGACAAGAAGTAGACTCAAGTTGAGCCAGAGGAGGTTGAAATTGGATAATTAGGAAAAATGTGTTCACTGAAAGGGTTGTCAAGCTGTGGGACAGGCTGCATGGGGAAGCGGTGGAGTCACGGTCCCTGGAGGCACGCATAACCCATACACAGCCCCTTTGCTTTCGCCGTTTAGATGTGGGACGTGGTCTAGCGGTGTGCTCGGCAGTGCTGGGTTAGCGGCTGGATTCGATGATCTCAGCCCCTGCAGGTCCTTTCCAAGCTGCAGGACTCCGTGACTGTGAATCCCAGCCAGGGACCGGGATCGGGCACGCCACCAAGTCCGTGCCGCAGTGCCTCTGTTGTGCCACCAGGCGGCGGCAGCGAGGGCGGCTCTGCTGCGGTGCCGCGCTGCGGGCACCAGGCGGCGCCAGCGAGCGCCCGGCGGGAGCGGCACCGCCGGCCCGACCGCATCCCGGGATCCACAGCCTCTGGATCCCCCTGCCATCACCGCATCCCGGGATCCACAGCCTCTGGATCCCCCTGCCATCACCGCATCCCGGGATCCACAGCCTCTGGATCCCCTGCCATCACCGCATCCCGGGATCCACAGCCTCTGGATCCCCCTGCCATCACCGCATCCCGGGATCCACAGCCTCTGGATCCCCCTGCCATCACCGCATCCGGGATCCACAGCCTCTGGATCCCTGCCATCACCGCATCCCGGGATCCACAGCCTCTGGATCCCCCTGCCATCACCGCATCCCGGGATCCCACAGCCTCTGGATCCCGTACCATCACCGCATCCCGGGATCCACAGCCTCTGGATCCCCTGCCATCACCGCATCCCGGGATCCACAGCCTCTGGATCCCCCTGCCATCACCGCATCCCGGGATCCACAGCCTCTGGATCCCGTACCATCACCGCATCCCGGGATCCACAGCCTCTGGATCCCGTACCATCACCGCATCCCGGGATCCACAGCCTCTGGATCCCGTACCATCACCGCATCCCGGGATCCACAGCCTCTGGATCCCCCTGCCATCACCGCATCCCGGGATCCACAGCCTCTGGATCCCCCTGCCATCACCGCATCCCGGGATCCACAGCCTCTGGATCCCCCTGCCATCACCGCATCCCGGGATCCACAGCCTCTGGATCCCCTGCCATCACCGCATCCCGGGATCCACAGCCTCTGGATCCCCCTGCCATCACCGCATCCCGGGATCCACAGCCTCTGGATCCCCCTGCCATCACCGCATCCCGGGATCCACAGCCTCTGGATCCCCTGCCATCACCGCATCCCGGGATCCACAGCCTCTGGATCTCTCTCCGGAAGATGTGTGCTATTGAGGGGAGCTGACGAGGGGAGCTCATTGCAGCACCCAGAGCGGGACGGTAAATCACAGCTGATGCTGTTTTCCCGTCCCCAAGGCCAAGGGAGGAGGGGAAAGGAGTTATGAGCCTTGAGGCTCTTCGAGGTCACTGCAGGCACTTTTTTGCCGGACATCATTGTGGGAAATAAACACAAAGTCAAAGTACATCCCTGGTCTCTGAGGAGGAAACGTGCTGCTTTTTGTCCCGCGTTAAAAAGCTCCCGACAGTTTGCTGTGAGGCACTGGGGAGACCCTGCAGGAAAGCACCCTCCAAGCCATTCCATTCCCTCAGCAAGGCAGACCAATGTTACAGTGTTGAAAGCAGTTCTTACCTGGCAATTACTGAGATACTTATATCAACCTACTGTTACCATCTTGGTCCTTCTCCCGTTTAAGGAGTTGAAGAACTCCCATTTCTCCTAGAACTTTTTTCCCATACACAGATAGAGACCCAATGCACAGGTTTTGCCATGGCAGAGTTTGCTGAGAGTGGGATATCCTGGGAACCCAGGCATCACCCAGCTGGTTTCCCTCAAAGACCAAATTGAAGCAGAGAGTTTAAAATGTATTTTCCAACTGTTGGCTCCTGACACTGTGCAGACAATCCCTAAGAGAGCTGCTGATGGGGGAAACCACAGCTCTGGCCAGACACAGGACACAACAGCAAAGGTCTCATCTGTCACCCACAGGCTGCAGAGTCTCAGCAGGAATTGGCTGGTACTAGTGCTTTGTGCTCTTCTTCACAGCATCTTTTCAAGGAAGGGGAAATACTTGCTACTATGAATCAGTGCAGTAGGAATTGCAATGCTTCTTTTTTAACTGGCATGAGGGTCAAGTTTCATGATTTATTTTTGTACCAGAGGCCAAGGTTATATTTAATATGCCCTTTGGATGCTTGCTGGGAATGAGGGAGGGAGATGAGCAGAAGAACTGCTGATTTCAGAGCTGGTCCTGGTGATGAGCAGCAAGATACAAAAGTAATTTTGTCAGTGAGCAATGCATTTACAGATATATTGTATTTCCAATGGAGCAAGTGGTGACTGCCCTGCACAGACATGGACACAAGGGAATAACTCTGTGAGGAGACAGATTTTTGCCCATGCAATGATTTAGGAAAAGGGCATTAGAATAACTTTGCAGCTTTCCAAGAAGATGTCCAAGAAGTCTATGAGCATTTTGGTAGGAAGCCAAAAAGATGAAAAGCCACTGTGGTCCTGCATTTGTAATTCTGTATCATGGCTTAACCCCAGCCATCACTTCAGTCCCACAAAACCACTCACTCATTCCTCTTCACTGGTTAAAGGGAGAGAGAATCCTAAGTGTAAAAGTGAGAAAACTCATGGGTTAAGAGGAAGTTTAATAGGTAAAATTAAACTCCACACACAAGCAAAGGGAAACTAGAAATTCAGTCACTGCTTCCCACAGGCAGTTGTTCAGCCACTCCCAGTAGAGCAGGTGACTTGGGAAGACAAAGACCATCACTCCAAATGTCCTTCCCTTCTGCCTTCTTCCCCCAGCTTTACCTGCTGATCATGACTCCATATGTTATGGGACATCTCTTGGGTCACTTGGAATCACCTGTCCCAGCTGTGTCCCCTCCCAGCTCCCTGTGCACCCCCAGCCCCCTCACTGCTGGGCTGGGATGAGAGGCAAAAAAAGCCTTGGCTCTGAGTCAGCCTTGTCAGCAATAACAAAAACATGCCTGTCTTATAAACACTATCTCCAGCACAAATCCAAAACATAGCCCATGCCAGCTACTGAGAAGAAAAATAACTCTACTCCAGCCAAACCCAGCACACCCTGGTTCTATGAGAGGCCCCAGTTATTACAAAGGAGGTACAAGGAGGTCCTCTAACCACAATGTCCTAACCAATCCTTTTCCTTTAGCATCCAAGAGAGACACAATCAAAAGCCCACATCTTCACCCAGCAAGACTGCAAATAAAACCAAATTGGTTTTATTTATTTACCTCAAAATCTCCATAGCAATATAGCATTCCAGATAAACACCTGCACAGCATGACAGACAGGTTTTTTTGGTGTCAGGCAATTAACCTGTATCGAGGTATAAATCGAAACACCAGGTTACAAATCATTGCCATCAAACATTGCTGGAGGTTATCAGGTTTGCTTGATTCTTTTCTACAGCTTTATCAACCTTATCTTTCTGGAACATCCTCCTTTATATTTGTCAGAGAGTAATGCAGAACTTGAATTCAGGTATATGGATTGACTCTTAAAATATTGGAAATTCCATTGTGAACATTTGTTAAAGCTGCTTGTTGCTTCATTCATTGGCTGTTATATTCACTTGATCCTATGTCTTGTTATTGTGGAGAAGTATGAACAGATATAATGCTGTCAGATATGTCACAGCTAATTCTGTTGGACTCCAAAGAACCTGAGGGTCTGTCCTGTCAGGATTGTGCACCTGTAACTGATACCCACCTCCTCAATTCATACATGTTGGGAAGGTGCCCAACATGGAGCTGGGCCATCTGCCAGCTCACTGATTTATGTCTGTCACAGGCTGAGGTCTGTGAAATCTGACTTTGCTGTGCTACACAATTACTTAAATGCATTACCAACCCTATGAGGCAAACAAATCAAATCTGCTGCTGCAGTACACTGTGTTGTGCTTTTTCTTTATTCCAGCCTTACAACATCAAAGATTTAATTGAAAGAAGATGTAAAATGGAAGGCAAAAAGCTGTCTGCATTAAGTGATATTTTACTGTGCAGGTCATGCAGAGTGGAGTCCTGTTTATCTCCTCTCTGTTGCTCATAGTCAGATCTTTTAGAAAGGAGAATATTTTGAATGGCTTTATCAGACATTTTGAATGTAGTTTGTGCAAATGTCAAGTATTTCTTTATGGTCAATAAGTGATATGCAATGTTTAATAACCACTAGCATCCTATGTTCACACTGTGATTTAGGGTTAACAGCTGTTAAGACAGAAGCAGCATGTAAACATGTTTTTGTTTGTTACAAGGGCGTTTAAAACCAGACCTTGTAAATTTGCAAACAACAGTGGTGTTGGCAACACACTGTGCTCTGTGCAAGGGAGAATTCTGGCCAACCATAGCTGGAGTATGATGATCACTGGGAGGAAGGGAATGGGGCCAGGGAAGGGGCAGATTCAGTAGGAGTTAGATGTGCTGTCACAAAGTGTTTTGGCTGGTCCTGTGCTACAGGAAAATTTTTCTTCTCTGTAGCACCAAGCATAAAACATGTTTTTGCTTATTTGCATACATGGATCAAAAAAGCATTGGAAAAACAGTAATTTCCCAGTGGTGTAGAAAAAGACGAGAATTTAAATACAGGCTTGGAGCAACCTGAAATCCCAAATGAGAGAGAGGGAACATAATCATGCACAGATGTGACTGTGCAAAGTGACTCACCTGAGAGGCAAAAGGCTGAACAGCTCACAAGAGTCTCCAGGAGCAGAGACCAAAGGCACATGGAGTCAGGACCCATGAGAACCTGTGAGGGAACACTTCTGTTTATGAGGCTTTCCCAGCTGATGGGATAGCCTTACATGTTTTCATTCAGGACTACAGCTGGGCCAGGCTCACCCAGGGTTAGAATACAGTAGGTGACAGACTGAATCAGGATGTGCCCACCTGCTCAAAATTATCATTCCCTTAGCTAGGTGCAAAAAAAAAGGTAGGCTCTGCCACCTCCTGTAAAAGTAAAGATGAAATTTAAGGCCATTCTTCATTTTTGTTTTCATCAATATTTACTACCATTTAGTTCAAAACAATTCTTTTCAAAATAGGCTTCTGAATTACCCTCTTCTTGGTCTTGTAAACATTCAAATAACATTCTTAAATATCATCCTAGGTAGTTAATCCTGCTCAGGTGGATTAAGCACAGCATGACATTTAATAGTGTAACCATCACACCTCCACTTTGTGAAGGAATCTAAATGCAAATATTACTTCTTTCCTCTCCCTGCATTGAGTTATCCTGAGAACTAAGGAGCCTTTTCCTTTGAATGCTGACAATTCAATTTGTGTCATTCAATCAGCACAAATTTGAGTTTTGGAATAACCAGGAATGGAAGAAGATGACAGCAGCAGATATTCTGCAAGTGCAGCACTCCAGATTGCCAGTGCCTGCAATGGGCCTGTACAGAAGGTAGATGGCAAAGCAGCTCAGACCACACACAGAACATTTCTACACGACACTCTCATGCCAAAACCAAAGATTACACACAGCTGAAGCTTCCATTCAATGCTGGACATGATTTTGAATGTGTCCATCTTCCTGTGGACCCAGCGCCGTCCATGCTAAGCCAACATGAGGATGCTCCAAAATTTTCATATGCTTTGGGCCAGGACCTGCAAGTTCCCAGCTCACAGGATTTCACAAAATCATTTGCATTTCAAAACGATGCTTCAGGGTTTCATTTTGCATGTGGGCCCTGATCTTTCTGTTTTTATACAAACATGTAATTTAGTTTGAATATTGCTTCAGTTTAGGTCTTACAGAAGTGGCATGGATTTACAACACTGAATGCTTATTATCCTATTCTTATTTGCTCTTAGGATAAAGCAGTAACCCTTTCCATAACAGCAGGCAGTGGTTGGATTAACAACTGACAAGCAAAGATGAGTAGGAAATAACAAGGGAAAGGAAATAAAAACTGCTAGTAAGTACAGTAATGCCACAGACTAGGTCACACATGAGCTGTCTTCTGCATGATTTCTACTTTGAGGAATTTGTGCTGATTTCTGCCTTCAAACCCGTGAATACAAAGTAGCAACTGCTTTCAGAAAACATTTTCTTTTTTTGTGTCAGTTCTAGAAAAACCTTTCTCTTGAGACCTCCAGAAAAAAAAGCATGGCCAAGCAAGAAGTTACTCCTACACATCAGGCTCGCCTAAAGAAACACAAGTAGGAAAATCTCTGCTTGTCAGCAGTGACCTCACTTCACCAATCCTCTTTTCCAAGTCTGCCCCCAAAGACCCCAGCACTGCTGGGGCATCCAGTGAGGCTCCCACAGGGCTGATGACACCCACCAGGCAAGTGCCCTCCATTAGGATCACTGTTTAGCACGTTTCCCCCAAGCAGTATTTGTTTTCTTGGAGATGCTCAGCTCAGTTCTGATAAAGCTGCCTTAAATCCCAGATGTCCATAGCAAATAAGGAAGCCAATTGAAATCAGAGAGAATATGTAACTGGAAAGCTTTGGGGGAGAGCAGGAGATGCTCTTCTTTACATTAATGATGCCTCCAGGATTCTCCATCATTAATGGCTTTACATTGCTATTGATCATAAATACTGAATATGGGGCTGAAAGTTAAGTTATGTGATGCCCCAGACAGATGAGATGTAAGACAGAAAATAAAATAATGCTGTGCAGCTAAGAGCTGTGCTTACTATCTCTTTTAAAGAGGAACCACAAGTCACAAGCATTGTCTTGCAGGTGGGGGTAAAGCACAGATGAATGAGAAATAAAGCCCCCATTCCTCGGGGCTGCTGGATAACGCAGCCAATGTGAGCACGGCCAGCTCCTCCACCCCTCGGGATGCCTGCGCCAGCTCATCACCGAGAGGTGTGTCCTTGCTCGTCTGGAAAAAAGCCCGGCAGGCAGCGAGCTTCCCTCTGAGCTGCGGGGCTGTCAGACAGTGAGGAGCTGCACATGACCTGGCAGTGCTGGAAACAAGTGCCTTTGATATTGCAGGGCTGATCCGAGTCCAGCAGCACACTCAATAGCATGCCTCCATCTCCTAAGAAGAGTCGTTGCCAAGGAAACCACTAAAAAGCCTGCTTTAAAATATTTGCTACATATTCAAAAGCCACAATCATTTCCTGCTGTCAAATTACAACAGCCCTTCAAAGATCATTAGGAATATTCTTTAATCATCAAGGCAGAAATATCCACGTGGTTCTTCTCAGCAGGTAGATGACTGAATTCTGGTCTGGAATATTATCTTTGTCAAACGGAAGCTATGACACTGAAACAAAATCAGATGCGCTACTGTGCAGCAGTCCCAAAAATCAGATCTTTCAATTGCATCTTCCTAACAAAGTCATTGTGCATGGCATCCTCATATTTTGAAGTATCACAACTTCTAACTTATGATACTTCCTAATAGAATCATATAATTGTTTAGGTTGGAAAAGTTCAAGGAGAAATTCAATTTACACAGCTAACATGCTGTAATTGGAGAATGCCAAAGGCATAATGTGAAGGGCTAGGAACGTCCTGTTCTAACTCACTTTTCCCTGCATTTAGGAAGACATATTCTTCACCAGGGGCACAGAAAGCTCAGCCAAACCTTTTTTTTTTTCTGTTTCCAAATAAACTACTTGAATACTCCAAAGCCATTTAAAATGTCAGGATAAACAATTCAACCATTTTCTTTTACTTTCAGAAAACACAGTGTATTGGGTTAGTTAGCTTTCTCATAGTAGCCCTCAGTGTTGTGGTTTGTATTTGTAGCTGGAGTGGTGTTGAAAACACAGCAGTAGTTTGGCTACTGCTGGGCAGTGCTGGCACTGCACTCTGAGGAGAGGGAGTGACAGTGGTTTCATTTGGTGGCTGCTCAAGGTCATCCCATCACACCTGGGACCACCAAGGAATGAAAGCTGACCTTGATTTTAATGACAACAGCCAATCCCCTAGGCAAGCTCTTGATCTGACCTTCCCAGCACAGTGTGTAAATACAGGACTTTATTATCCATCTTCACCAAGACAGAAGCAAGGCATGTCATCTGAATTGAGAGGAATCCTGTGGGAATAGATGTACCTCTGACTCCCACCTCCCCTGAGAGTGAGAACTGGTTCAGAGTCTGCAGTTTGACCTGAGCAGTCCTGGGAATGTGCTTAAGTTACACCACAGCCCTCCTGTTTCAGAATGCCTTCTATCTCTCTGTACACCACGAGTCCCAAATGAAGCAGCAACTCATTGAGTAAGACAACCAGAGGAAACAAGATTACCATGTCCCAAAGTCTGAGCACAAAAGGTTTGTCACATCACCCGTAAAAGTGTAGAGCATGAGCTTGAGAATTAAGTGTTGCACAACATTTGAGCAGTGTCAAAACCAATATTTTTTATTTCTCGTTTCTAAACAGAACACCTACTCGCTTGCTTAGTCATGTTTCAGTCTTAACATTGTGATTACTTCTGCAAGGGCAAAACCTGGCAAGAGTGCCAAAAAGCACATTGTCCTGAAAGAAGAAAGCTGCTTTTCACCCACACCCTGAGGACTGTGTGAGAAGCATGGCTGTTCCACCAGGGTTGGGAATAAGGGGGATGGTGAGGCAGGCAGGGACCTCCCTGACAGCTCCATGGCACCTGAAAGAGAACAGGCCAGCTGGGACCAACAACAGGGATCAAGGACCACCTAACCTGACCACAGAGACAAGCCAGTTTGAGGTCAAGACAGAGGATCCATCAGCCAGGGAGGCACAGGATCAGTGGGGTACAATGCCAGGCATGGGCACGCACACAGCATAGCTAAGGCAAGGGCCTGAACTTAAATTTGACTCCTGATCCAAGGTGAAGAGGTCCCCAATAAGCTTTCCTGCAGCACTTTTCTCATCACCAATGTCCACACTGAGGGCTGGATCATCCAGAGCTGTCCATGAGCACAGGCCATGTAAGGGGTGGCCTTTCCCACAGTAGCTCACCTGATTTTGAAGAGCTGCCTTTGAAAAGTGCTGTGAGAAATTACAGCTGTTGTCACTTAATTGAAAGCTGGTCTTTAAATACTGGGCACTTCACCACAGCCACAGGATGTTTTCTGGTTTCTTCTGGCCTGCTAGTAGACCTAGATTGTACAGACAGATAATTAGCCAGGAGTGTAGCATAAGGAAAAATTCTTCACTTATGAGGATAGAAAACATGGTGCAAAAGTAAATTCTCCAACCTTTAATGTCATGTGCTGGTGAAAAGAGCATGGGGTTCAGAACCAGCTTTTCCTGCATTTATAGCTTGGTCTGAGATCTGATACATGGAGATTACAATGGACATTTCTTTTCACCCCCACCCAAGAATTCCAGCTGCTGTGTGTTCAGTTACAATGCTGAGTACATAGACAACCAACCTGCCCCTTCCTCCAGGAGTCTGGTTTGTTTTCCAATCACACAAGACAGCCCCAGATTAAGGGTTTAGAATTTGAAGATGGAAGCATGAAGGAAAGAAAGATGAGGGAAGAGGCAGCAGGAGAGAAATAATCCCAGAAAAATATGTGCAAATCATGAATGAAAAAGAGAAAAAAATAAAGTAGAATAGGGGGCAGTAGAGGGAAAGGCCAGGAACATGATGAAGCAGCAAGAATAGAGGCAGGAAGAGAAGAAAGAAAGAGAGAACCTTGCAGGAGCAAAAATTGCTTTTTAGGAGAGCTGGAATCTAGAAAAGTTAACTCATCCTTTAGGGGAAAAAAATGTAAGGGGAAATGCCAAATTAACTGTTTGCAGTCACAAAACCAAATATTGCATAGTACAAGTTCCTGCCTTCCTGTTCCTGAATTTTTTGCCTCCTGTCCTCCAAATGCTATCAGAGGCCCTCAAAGTACCAAATGCTTCATTGCAGCCCATCCTGCCTCCCCTGTGCCCTGAGCTGTTCCTCTGCCTGTTCTTTCCATTGTGCCCTGGCCTTGTCTTCAAGCCTTCTGCCTTCTCACAAAGCTATTCTTATGCTCACTGCCTCATTTTTTCCTGCTGCCTCTCCAGATGCCTCCCACTTGCCTTCCAAAGCCTTGTAAAGATAAGAGCAGCTCTACTGCCCATAAGGGCTCAACAAGAAACATTTGTCATTTCCATGCTGGCCTTTCACTGTCAACTCAATGGGGCAGAAATTGTCTCCCAGCACTTGTGTAGGACCCTGACACTTGTGGGAAGACCCCACTGGTGCTGCTCTGTAAATGGCAATTCCTGTTTTAAGGTAATATTCTGGTTTTGTTCTCAGTAATTCACTGAACTAGCTTGGATGCTCCTGTATGAATCCTTTGTGCTCAGGAGAACTGCTGCTCTCTGCCCAATGTCAGGAGACCTGGCAGGAGAGCTTTGTTTTTCCTGTCTCACTGAGGACAGTCGGGAACCGGAGAACAACCTGCAGTGACAGATGACACTATTGCTATCCCCAAAAGACTCACAGGATCAAATTCCATTCCAAAAGCTGTGTGGGGCACCACACATCTGGAAACCAGAACAATTTGCTGCGTGCTGCCATGCTCACCTAACCCCTTCTTTTATAAGTAGAGCTGTACAGTGAGAGATCTGAGAGGTTTTATTGCTGCTCTTCTGGGTTTTGCATCAAACAAAAACCTCACTCCAACAAAACAAAAGCTTCTTTACCTCAAAAATGCAGTGGAAAACTTGACAGTGACCCCTTTAAGGTCCTGTGGAAATCGTGTCGGCTCTCATTTCTCTCTCAGGTGACTGTTTTCGAGTACTCTGGTCTCTGGCAGACAGTATGAGGTGGAATGGACGGCACGTTTCAAAGATTTTTGTAATCAGAGCCACCTGATTTGCCAAACTGCATCAAAGGTCAGAGACTGGCAGTAGCACTGCGTGGAGCAAATGATCCCTTTAAACTCCTGATTGGACACGGGTCACGTCAGGAGCACACACAATTATGCTTTAAACCTTTCGGATTTCGGTTCCAAAAGGGCAGAAGCTGCTGGTACAGCTTCCACCTGCCGAATCCAGACCTAAAAGGAGGCTGGAGCCAGGGAGGATCGGGCTCTTCTCCCAGGGGACCAGCGCCAGGAGAGGGCACGGCCTAAATCTGCACCAGGGGAGGGACAGGCTGGACCGTGCGGGGCCAGGACTCGATGGTCGCTGTGGGTCTCCCCAACCCAGTAAATTCCGCGATGCCGTGACCCCGGGGGCGGTGCAGGTCACCCGGGCCGCAGCCCCGCCGCTGCCGCAGGCCCGTGAGGGGCGGGGCGGGGGCGGCGGGGGGGGCTCGGCCGGCGCCCAGCGGGGCCCATTGGCCGGGCGGGCTGGCGGGCGGGGCCGCCGCAGCCTCGGCCGGGAGCGCCGCGCTTCGCCGCTGGGCGCTGCCGCCGCCGGGCCGGGACCGGGAGGAGGCGAGGGCCGGGGCCGGGAGGAGGTAAGGGCCGGGGGGCCGCGCTCGCAAGGGGCTCCTTCTGTTGGCCATTCCGCTCGCTCGCTCCGCTCTCCCTTCTCCCTCAGCCGCGGCTGCTGGGCGGGAAGGGCCGCGGCGGGGCTGGGAATGTCAGGGAGCGGGGCTGGGAATGTCAGGGAGCGGGGCTGGGCACGGGGCTGCAGTAGCTTTGATATGCACGGAATAAACGCGGCCTGTGCTGATTAGTGATGAGCAAACTGCAGCCTTTAAATCGCTGATGTCTGTATGCAGTTTGCTGCCCAGGCAAAGAGGCGAGACTAAATTGACACGGATTAAAAAAAAACCAAAAAGCCAACAACGCACCTGCTTTAAGGCGAGTTTAACACCCAGAACCGTACGGTCCTGCCCACATCCGTGGGGTTGGGAAGGCACACGAAGCAAGTGCACTTGGAGCTGTACATTCCTTTTTACATACGTCGGCTCCCCCGGGGCAGCAGGCATGCCTTCGCTTTCTTCCGGGTTTCCTTTTCCTCCCCTTTTCTTCTGGCAGCCTGGAAAATTTCCATCTGCCGAGCAGCAGGCAGCCTGTAAAACTATAGCTTTAATTATCTCATCCCGCTTTATGTGCTGTGTTTCCCTGTCTGTAGGAACTGCTTCTCTCCAGGAAAGCATGTACAGATGAACAGAATCAGGTGGAGAACCTCAAGGCAGATTTCCATCTAGAACTGTCCATCTTGGACTTTGTCTCTAACACCAGTGCCCCCCTTTTCATTACCTCCGTCTTGTTTTGCCCAGATGGGTCTGCCCAGTGTTTGCAGACATATCAGCTGGGAAAGAACAGGCTGTTGTGTCCCCAGTCCTGTTTACATAACAAACTAAAGTGCAGGTTCCTACTCCTGACTTGCAGAGACAATTGAAAGGCAAAACTATCGTCACTATTTTTACTTGCCTGGTGAGAGTTGAATTTGATAGGGAACAAATGCATTAATTAGTTGGTGAGTTTGGACTGATCCTCTGATTCATGCTGTGGATACTGGGCAGTCTAAATATAGCAAGAATTTCGTGTTCTCTTCTCAAGCTGACAGAAGTGAAAGCGAGCGTGGGTTTTGCTAATTGGCAGGCTTTCAGTTTGGTTGTGCCGTGTTTCACAGAAGGAAGGTAACCTGCTGTTCTTCTGAGTCAAGGGTAGCAGGAAATAAAAAGCAGCTCCAGGAAATAAACCAAGTTTTAAATACCTGTAAGTACACTGAAATAAGGGTGTGATATTACTATCACCCTGCAGTAAAATGGAACATCTTAAGATTTCATGTAGTTCCATATTCAGCTGGTGCAACGACAGCGATTTCCAGAACATTCAGCCTTTTATCAAGTCAGCAGTTTAAGTGCTAAGTAAAGAAACCTTTCATCTTTTCATGCAACCTAAGAATTGCATGAAAGATAAACCCACAGCATCTGAAGCAACATTCTTTGAGCTGGGAACAACACATTTTTTGAAGGCCTCCCTAAAAACTCTGTCACTGCCATTTTTTACTAAAACAACCCCTAAGTAACCTTTGATTGCATATCTTTTATGAGTACACAGATTTTTATCTAGCAATTTAAATATATAGTTTAACAAGTATTTCAGATCTAGAGATGCAGTTGTGATTGGCTTGGGCAAAGGACAATAGCAAGGCACTCCAGCTGGGAGTACCCCACTTGTTACTGGGGTACAATTGTTGCTCTTTGCAGCTCAATTGCATCAGATCACCCTCTGTCATTTTTCTAAGTGTTTCTTTTTGTTGTTGTTGTTGTGCCATATAATACTTCTCACTCATAATTCTGCCCTTAGCAAACTTGAGCAATTGGGTTTGAAATCACTCACTGGGTTTATATCTTTAGTGTCGTTAGTTACAGTGGTCTGTGCAGTTCCAGTTCAAATTACTCCAGTAAAACAACATGTAATTATTACAAACTGCATCCCAGGACTTGGGTCAAGTTGGGTGTTACTCTACAAAAGGTCAAATAACCCAATCTTTCTACACTTTCCAGCATGCTAGGAAAATTTGCATCATTAGCAAATTTTTGCCTATGCAGAGCCAAGCAGTGTGTTTGAATTTATCTGGACTGGAAAAGAGATCTGAAAAGCTTCACAGCTCTGTGTTAAAAAGTATTGTTCAAGACCTCCATAGATGTGACAGAACCAAATATCTCGTGCAGATAAAAAATTTTAAATCTAAGCAAATCTATTTCTCCTCCCTTTCCCCTGGGAATCACAGTGCAGATACCACAGCTGGTGTTTGCAGAGCATGCGTGATAAACTCATTTTCACAGCCTTATGAATATGTGAAAATACGATGTATTTTAGCATTATCATCACTCCTGTTTGCTCCAAGCTTTGAAAAGCCGGGATGTCATTCTGCAGGGGGCCAGCAGAAGTGCCTGCCTGGCTCTGGGCTGGATGTGGGATAGTTTCCCGGTGAGTCACGCAGATCCCGCTGCAGTCCTTGCAGGGAGCGCTGCGCTCCGCACGATCCGCGGGCTCTCAGGGTGACATTGTTTCCTGAATGATGCAACTGAAAATTCCCTTTCCCGCGCTTCTTGCTTCCTGATCGCTTTTCCCTTTGTTCTCCAAGACATCCCAGCCGCTGCGCGTCTTCCGCTCCTGGGCTTTTTTTTTCCCGCTACGAATCCCTGCGAAGACGAGTTATGTCCACGGCTACTCTGATTACCTTGGTACGGAACGGGGGGTTCCAGGTGAGAAGGCGAGCGGCGCTCACGTCCCGCTTGCTGCAGGACGAGAAGCGCCCCGCCGCCGCCTGCTCCATCTCCACCTGCGAGCGCCGCGCCTCCCGCTTCGACCCCGAGGGCAGCGGCCGGCCCACCACATGGGACACCTTCGGCATCTGGGACAACCGCATCGATGAGCCCATCCTCCTCCCGCCCAGCATCAAGTACGGCAAGCCGATCCCGAAGGTGAGCCTGAGCAACGTGGGCTGCGCCAGCCACATCGGGAAGCGAAAGGAGAACGAGGATCGCTTCGATTACGCGCAGCTGACGGAGGATGTCCTGTACTTCGCGGTGTACGATGGGCACGGCGGGGCGGCAGCTGCAGACTTCTGTGATAAGTACATGGAAAAATATATTAAGTAAGTGCTCATCGAGGCAATGTGTGTTAAGTAAATTACAGCCGAGATTCCTTCCTTAGGGAATCAATGCGTTGTACATTGTAGCTAATCCTCCCAGGTTATGTGGGCTGCCTGTCCCTGTGAGACAGCAGGAGCATTGGGTGGAACAGAAGTGAATTATTTACTCTGTGGGGTGCCTGCCCGTTTGGGCAAGCCCTAAAACGCAGGAGAGGAAAGCACGATTGTGTCCCTGTCCAGGAAATGTCTTGGAACACAGAGAGAGTGTGGACTGACTGTTTTCACACAGAGTGAAATCTCTGTGATCCCAGACCTATGGTTTGCTTACACTCTTCTGTGTCTATGACACCCCTGGATGCTGGATAAAGAACTCAGATATTTGTAAAATTACAGGATTATGCTTTCAGCACACATGGTTAGTAAAACCACATTACCTTTTTACTCAAGTCCAACATCATTCAGTGGATGCAGGGAGGAGATAAGACTGTGAAACAGATTGATCAGGATGTATATTTCTTGGAAAGAAGTTTAATTTCTTTGTTTACTTGATTGCTTCCAGGGAATTTCTTGCTGAGGAAGAGAACTTGGAAAATGTTTTGACTAAAGCTTTTCTAGAAATAAACAAAGCATATGAAAGGCATGCAAATCTCTCTGCTGATGGTAGGTAAAAAAATATTGTACTCATATAGATGTGGAGAATAAATTTTGTCTTATTTGCTCAGTAGTTTTGCAGTCAAATGTCCAGAAAAGAATTAAAAATGAAATAACTACTGTAAGTATGTCACATTTACTGGAGGAGTCATGAATCAGATTGTTAGCATAACATTAATATGTTAATATGATTCTGAAAAGGATTATGGTTGTCAAGGTAGCAAAGAGTGATTTAAATTTGCAAGAACCATAATTTTACTGGTAAGAAATGTGGAGAGGGGTGTTTCTTATTTATGCTTTTTTCTTTTAGGGGTGGGTGGGGGGGAATTGGTGTTTTTATATGTTTATTTGTTTGTTTTAAAGCTGTTACTCCTGTGGATTAAAAGCAACAGTGTCAAAGTTCCCCTTCCTAACTTGGCTGCTGCACCTGAGGAGGAATGTAAGCCAAAATTAATGCAATCAATATTGCTTCTGCACAAACAGAATCACAGGAGTAGCTGAGTGGGAAAGGGAAAAAAAGCAGTGAAGAGGAAAACAAGTTTGGCTGTGGTAAGGCTGTGGTAAAGCTGGCACCAGCCCTTTTAGACTCCCATTAAATCCTGGCTGTTAATGAAGTTCTTGTGTGTGTGTCTAAAGACTAAGTACATCTGAAGTTCCACTTGCAGCAAGCAGAGCTGATAGAGAGTAGCTTAGGAAGGGATATAGAAGTGCCTGTCCCAGTTCTGTCACAGGAGCTTTCTGGGCCATGAGATACAATTTTGAGAGTCAGTTTAGTTAGTCTTTAAAAGAAAACCCCAAACAAACCCAATTAAAAGGGGAAAAAACCACCACCAACCCACAACAGAAAAAAATAAACGCCCCCCTGCAAACAACCAACCAAAAACCTGTCCCAGTGCTGGTGCAAAATAACTGTTCTAGAACAGAAAAGCCTTCTCTCCAAGAAAGACTGGAATCCAAAAAGCCTTGTAGGGGCTGAAGTGTTACTGTATTCTCAAGATGCTTTTCTGAAGCAGTGGCTGAATACAATCAAGTAATGGAGTAGCTTTCTGCATTGTAACTGCTAGATGAATCTAGGTAGGCTCAAATGCAGGTCAGGCAGCCTGACTGTTGCAGCACTGCCTCTTACCTTAACCTGCTCCAGGGATCAGGAAAAAAGTCTCAAGTCCTGAGATGCAGCCCTTAAAAAAGGAGGATTGAATCTATAAAGGTCATTTTCCCATTGTATTTCATGTGGTAAAAAAGTCCAGAATTACTTTTGACCTACGGGTTGGATTTTAGCTGAGCTCACCAAAGACACATCAGCAGAACAGATGTGCTTTTCATCCCAGAGCGTCTTTGCAAATATGTTTTCTTACCAACCCAAATCCAAGACAACATTTGAGTACTTGTTTGTGTGCTTCCCTGGATCAGACCATTTCATTTTCAGATCTAATTGTCCCATTCCCTGCCCCTTTGTGAGTAAGAAAACTCTTGGTTTGGCTCATTGTAGTGACCTCTGTGTCAGAGCAGCTCCTTGAGGAGAGGGATTGAGAACTATACTGGATGTATCATTCTGTTTTCCTGAAAACTGTTTCCAATCATAACACTTTGTAGGTGAGATTTACAGAACTGAGTTACAGCAATATTTGACAGACAAACTGTGCAGCAAGCAGAGCACTTTAGAGCTGCTTATAGGATTTTTTTCTAAAATTATTTAACTAACTGCACTTAATGCCAGAAAACGTCTGCAGCAGTTACCAGGATACTGCACATTAAAAAAGCAAAATAGAGGGTAAAAGAGTTGCCAGACATCCAAAGGGGCCACGCTCTGGCAGGTACCCAGTGTTTCTCAGGTAGGCTGAGCACTGTTCTTGGCTGAAAATCAAGCTCTGAGGCAAAGAATGGAGTAACAGGGTGCAAAGTCAAATTTGGATTTCTGAACAGGTTAAACTTCTTGCATATCTGTTGTTAAAAAACTCAATACTGTGTTGACTGCTTTGTGTGGATATTTTTGTTGCTGATGTTATGAAAGTTACAAAAATTTTTAGTGCTTGGCATGTATCTTGGTTAGAAGCCTGCTTCCAAACTGATTGAGTTTGCCAGCAAAATTGCTGATTAAGTGTGGCTATTCTGGATGTGACAGTCAAGACAGTTGCTAGAGTATCTTGAAGATAGTGGTTGATTGTGTAACTTGGTGTGTCTGGGTTACACTGGATGCCCCCCAAGTCTGACCTCCCTTTGAAACCTGGCCATAGCTGATGAAGTGCAAAATAATAGCTTTGACTTGTTCTACACTGTGTCTACAAAAAAAAACCAAACTGCACATTCAGGATGTCCAGGTCCTCACTAGTACACAACCATCTTTAAAACTTGTACCTGGATGTTTGAAGGAAACTAAACCCTGGGACAAATCCCTGTAGCCAAAGTGGCACATTTGAGGCATTGTTTATAGTACTATTTAATGGGTAAAACCTTCCATAAGGCACAAACCTAACATGACTAGAGACATGCCTTGTTGGAGACCCCAGCTGTGCCATCAAGGCCATGGCCCTCTGTAGGTCATTTAACAATGATACAATATTTGAAATTAGAGATGGAAAATGCATTTCAGTAATAAAGATGGTCCATGTGTGTGTTCCAGGTGCTGCTGCTGTGCCTGGCATGCAGTTCACCAGTTCAATTGGAGTGCTGTACTGGGCTGCTGGGCCTGCTCCAGTAACCCCTGTGACAGTGACCTACATCTTTTTTTTTTCACACAAAAGCATAAGAAACTTGCTGTAGGCAGGTCTGGGATAATCTGTGCCCTGCCTAAATCCTGTGTAATCATTAACACCTTAGAGCTGTGTCTGAGCCCTGAAGCTTGGGGTTTGATATCTCTTCAGAAATGATTTTTCATTCCCTTCTATGCATTTAAATATAGCCAGTCACTTTCAAATCACTGCAAAATTTAGGTGTAGAACATAAAGGAAGCTCACATCCAACAAATGCCATTATCCACAGGACAACTGCCAGAAATGGGCAGAATTTTCTGCTATTTTTTACCAGCCATAAAAACTGAAATCTAAAGGCTGAAAATCTTTGCTCAGCAAGGATAGAAATAAGAAATTAAATTCTGTGCTTGAGGAAATTTAAGCATTTGCCTGGAGAAATGTGAGACAAATCTCCTGGCCTACTGGAGGCCTACCAGGTCAGGTTACTGCTTCTGTTCATTGCAAGTCAGAGAAAACAAGAGGGACTTTATCCCTCAACCTCCACATTCAATGCATCCAACTCTAATCACATTGGCCACTCACTTCTGGAATAGCCAACTTGTTAAAACATAGCCAGATATTAACTTGTTTACCTGTGTTTGAAAGGGTTCTTACTCTTGAATCTTATTATGCTGACAAACAGCAGAAGTTATTTAAAAGTAATTAAATTTTTTAAGTCATGTTTGTTTTGTTGGGTTTTTTTAAAGTTACCATTCAAAAAAATGATATTTATTTCTTTAAATATGTTAACCTGCAACACTGAGAAAAAGGAAGAGCTGCAGAAATTGTACTTGAATATTTCATAAATTTATCAGCATTGTAAAGGCAGCCTTTTTATCCAAGGGCTCTGATTATTATCTAATCAATTTAGAAGATACTAATTACAATATTAAAGGGATGTTTATTTTGCCCATTTTTCCATTAGTCAGAACAATTAATATACCTCTATTCAGTGCCTTTGAGATGACCCCATTTCATTTGGCTCTGGTTTGAACTCCCCATATTGGTGTAATTACCTTGAGGGAGCAGATGTTCTTCTGAGTGGCCACTCTTGCCACATATGAAACTGCTGGCCCTCTAGCATTGATAAATTCTTCATTTGATCAGTTAGGTGGTTACTTATCTCCATAGGGGAAACAAAATCTACTTTTTTATTCGGGCTGAATTTAAACTGGTTTTGTCACACAGTTTTTGCAAGAAGGCAAGAACTGTGGCAATTCCCCAGAAATACCAAGGCTGATTTACCAAGGCCAAAGATTGAGGTGCTTCCTACATGACCTGCACAGGGCAGTGCAGGCAGACCTGAGAGTGACTGACTCCATCCCATGTTCTGCAGCCCTTATTCTTGCATCTCCAGTGTTGCAGGTTTACTTTGTTTGAACAAAGTCCCTGGGTGAATTTCCTATTTGCCTCTGTGTGCGTGTTATTTGTGGCAGACACTGTACCTGGTCAGCAGCTCTAGAACTGGAGGCCCTGGACACTTTAAGCTGGGCTTCAGTGGAAAGAGAGATCTGCTTAATTTTGTCCCAGGTGAAGGAGTCCAGCGGTTCCTAGCCTGGACTACTGGAAGGTTTCCACATCCTCTTTGTCACATTAGTTGAGATGACTTGCAGTAGAAGTTGTCCAGTGAGTGTTAAGAACCTATTGAAAGATCTTAGTTTTATAGTGATATTGTTAGGAAAACAAAATAAACTCTTTAATTGTTAAAACCAATACATGTGCTGATGCAACGTATTTTGTGTTGAACTAGCAGCAGTTGTAGAAAAGCATTAGAAATGTTATCCCATCATCATTCCTGTGGTTTTGAGCTGTGCTAGAAATCACATAATGCTCTATCTGGTTTGTTCTTGCATCCCTACCCAGAGCATGAACTAGATTAAAAAAATAAAAATATTATGAGCAGCACGTATTTTATTCTAGGAGTGCTATTTAACTAATAAAGTTCAAGTCCATGTCCATTACCATAATTCTTGACAATATCTTGTTCTTCAGTACCAGCCCTTGATTTTGTGATAGCAGATCTTTTCTTGGGAGTTTGCACTGAAAAGGTGCAGGTTCACCTGAAATCCAAATGTTTCCAGTCTTCTGTGAATTGAAGACTATGATTTAAATTTTTATATGTTTCTTAGCATAGTCCTAAAACCACAGAATGAAATGGGAAAGTAGCAGCAGTTCTGCATTAATTTTAATGTCTAAATTAAAATGTATCTTCTGTAAACTAAAAAGGTAGTTTTAAGTAGGTTGCTCTATTTCACTTGTTCTAACTGTTGGCTAAAACAGGTATTTTACTGGTTCTACTAAAATTTCTAATTGCACTGGTACTTTGGTACTTTTTAATATCTTATTTTCATAATGTCCCTCGAAGTGACCCTGCACTGGGCTAGTCCTTGCTTCAGATAAGAAACAGGATGTTGGTGCCCACCTGGATAGTTGGAAGCTGCCACATCCAGTTTCCAGTGTCCCAGCCTGCATGGCCCTGGTGTGAACATGGTCACTGTGGCTGATGGTCACCTCTGCCCTGCTGGTTCAGCCAAACCCAGTTCTTGCTGCAGTAATAATACCTGTTTTAAATAATAATACCAGCTTAGTTAACACCAGTTTGTGAGGGTTTGTGTTTGGGATTTTTTTTTTTTTTTTTGGTTCATGGACTCACTGCTTTTACTGCACAACAAGGCTCAATGCATCTTCCAGGGCTTGATGACTTCAGTTTTATTCCCAGCCCCTTACAGGGTGCTGAGACCTCACAGGATTGAGGAAGGAGGCTGGCAAGACCTCACAGCTCTTGCATTTCTGTTGCTATCTGTTGGCAGCTGGTCAGATATGGGGCTGCCTGGCATTCCTTGGGATCAAACACAAAGTCCTGTCTCAAATCTGTCCCATGTCCCTGGGGTCAGGGCTGCAGGGCCAGAGATAGGAGCACATGTAGTTGTAGCTGATCTGTGCAGAAGCAGTGGTGGAAAGACAGTGACATGCTAACTGTTAGTGACATGAAAACAAGAATATAACTGGGGAGTCACATTCCTAATCATCTCAAATTGGCTTGCTTTGGAAAAAAACTGGAACTGGAAAAGCCCAGAATGCAGGTGACCTACAGAGTGCCTTTCAAGGGGATTTGCATTGGCTGTAGATGCAAATGTGTTCCAGTAGCTGGCTCTGTCCAGGCATTTTGGTGTAATAGCTCAAGTCAGCAGGAGCTTTCCAGGCATCTCTTGCTTGGTTACCTCTGCAGAATTTGCACGAAGAGGAGATAATAGCTGTAAAGTGGGACTTGCCCTTTCAAAAAGCAGAGAAAATGATAAAAGCTGGGCAGTTTTTCTGGCATTTTCTTCACTGCAGATGGTACTACAAGTCTTT
Organism: Erithacus rubecula; assembly: GCF_903797595.1. Classification (NCBI taxonomy): domain Eukaryota; kingdom Metazoa; phylum Chordata; class Aves; order Passeriformes; family Muscicapidae; genus Erithacus; species Erithacus rubecula. The sequence goes on from NC_136687.1 coordinate 57,507,973, forward strand.
TTCTTGAAATAACCACTTGCATTTCTCTTCTTCAAGAGGTTGTTTTGATTTTTTTTTTTCCCTCCAGACCATTGAATTAGCAATTCAATGTAGCAATTAAAAAGAGAAGCCCTTAAATCTACTTGCATGAGTGACTCCAGGCAGGTCCCTGAGTGCAGCCAGTCAGCTCAGCTCACTCCCATGCCCTGTAGAGGAGGAGGGCAGCACCAGGGCTCTGTTTTGCCCTCTGGGCACTCACAGTGAACCCCTGTCAGATGATCCCAGCAGTGCCCCGGGCAGCCTGCCCAGACAGCCACTGCCACCTGCACCAGTCTGCAGGCACAAGGCAAGGCTGAATCCCAGAATCCAGCTTCACCTTCTCACTGGGCCCTCCAGCAAGCTGACAGGGTGTGGAGGGAGCAGCGTTCCTTCCTGGAAAAAGCCAGGAAGCCTGTTGGCTGAATCCTCTGGGGGAAGCAGAGGGGAAGTGTAACAGCTCTGACAGCAATAGCAGCATGCCACAGACTGATCTACTGCTTTTCCTCTGGTGATCTATATGGAATTACAATTACTGTAACTATACTTATATATTACTGTATAATTACCTGCTTCAGCACCTAAAGAAAGATCCATCACCTTTATGGTGACCTGCTTGTGCAGCTACTGTGCCCAGGGGTAAGGACAGTAACCCTGTAACTTGAGGTAAGCTCATGGGGCTGAAAAACTCTGCAACAAACTGAAAGGAAGCCACTGTACCTTGTAATGCTTTTATCCCACTTGCCCTTTGCATGGAGCCATGTTGTTGCACAGAAACACTTAATCCTTCCCCCAGTCCTACATGCATGCATGTTTGCTTTTTTTTTTTTTTTTTTTTTTTTTTTTTTTTTTAAATGTGTAAATTCAGTTTAAACTTTAGAGCAATTACTTGCTGATTAGGTAGAGCACAAGTTGTCTTCATTTTACCAGTTGAAACTGTTGCTGTTATAAATGGCTCCACTCTCAGAGGCAGTGCTAAAACCTCTCTCTTTGATGCCATTTGTAGCAACTCTGCTGAACTCTGGGACCACTGCAACAGTGGCTCTGCTCCGAGATGGAATTGAGCTGGTTGTGGCGAGCGTGGGAGACAGTCGTGCTCTGCTGTGCCGGAAGGGAAAGGCTGTGAAACTCACCACTGACCACACTCCAGAGAGAAAGGATGAGAAGGAAAGGTACCTGCTGGTTGGTGATGTGGCTTCCTAGAGCACTGCCTCAGTCAGGATGAGCTGTGCTCTGCTGCTGGGCTGGACAAGGAAGAAAGCAGAGTTGAATATAGAGCCCTGCTCCAGTTAATGCACTGGGTCATGTTTAGAGGACCAGGGATGTGGAAAGGCCTCCATGAGCAGAACCTGTCTCAGCAGTAAGATCAGCATGACTAAGATTCAGAACAGAGCTATGACCATATGGTTCAGACTTGTCCAAAAGTGCCAGGTTAGAACCAAGTTAGAACCTGAGGAAATGCACTGAGATTCCCAGTCAGGACTCAGCCCACCAAGACACATCCCCTTCAAACAGCTGAAGCCAGCCCTCAACCTCCCAGCTTGGGCTCTCCATCCATCATTCCTCATTCTGGCTAGTGACAGAAAGAGAGGATAGAGATGGGGGTAATGGTGTGAAGCAGTAACTAATTTGCTTTTTCCTTTGTGCCTCTGGACAGGATTAAGAAGTGTGGTGGCTTCGTTTCCTGGAACAGTTTGGGACAGCCTCACGTGAACGGTAGACTTGCAATGACACGGAGCATAGGAGATTTGGATCTTAAAAACAGTGGTGTGATAGCCCAGCCAGAAACAAAAAGGGTTCAGGTAAAAGAAGGTCTGGTTTATAGGGACAGCAACACTTGGACTGAGGGGCTTCATAGGAATTTGATGCTGTGGTGGCACCGACACGACATGAGCCCAGGTGAAGCCTGATGGCCACGCATTTTTTACTGAAGTAACCAGAGAGCAACTCTCATTAAGTTGTTTCAGATTAACACTAACAGGATAAAAAAAAATCTGGTGCTAAATTCAACCATATCAATTTCTAAATCTCACTTCTCACAGTAAAATAAATGATGAGGGAAGAAAGATAATACATGATATGCATTCCAGGTGTTAGTCTGTTTGGGTCCTGTGGTCAAATGGATATTTTTGAGGTTAATGCTTGTATAAAACAATCATCACTGAGAACTGGGTGGGATATGAATGGGCTGCCATCAAAAAAGTAGGATATGTAGAGGTTTGCACAGTTGAGAGGGGGAGGAGGAAAGGACAGCTGCATATATCTTACCATACCTTAGTCATCCAGACATCCAGAAAACAAACATCCAGAAATATTCAGCCTCCACTTTGGCAGGAAGCTCTCCTGTCAATTTGCATTCTGTTTGTTACTTTTCCCCAGTGCACCTCCCAGGGCCCCAAGAACTTATATTGTTTTGGATCTAATAAAGTGCCACCCACTAGGGGTTTACAGAGATGACTGCAGTGCTATCATGCCTTCCTTGAAATCCTCAGCTTCAGGAAAAGATTTTCAGAAGAGCACAGTGTCAAAATGTGGGGGCAGCTCCCTTGCCTTGCAGCACACACCCAGAGCTGTTCATCCTGTGTGTCTCTTGCAGCTGCACCATGCACATGACAGCTTCCTGGTGCTGACCACCGACGGCATCAACTTCATAGTGAACAGCCAGGAGATCTGTGACTCCATCAGCCAGTGCCACGACCCTGCCGAGGCTGCCCACGTGGTCACTGAGCAGGTAGTGCCAGGGGCTCCTGCTTGGGCTGGTTGGGCTTTTAAAAACCCCCTGTTTTTTATTTACACAATACCACACATTCAGCTGAGTTCAATTGTCTGAGACACTCACCAGTGCTGCTGGCCAGCCTTTTCCTTACCCTGGGTCTCACCACATCCTTGCCAAGTGTCACATTGATTAGCTTGCTTAGCTCACAGTGCACTGAACTGCTTGGGACTGTAACTGCAGCTGATGCCTGTGCTGGAAATGTCATTGTCATAGACAGAAATGGCCAGTTTCAGACTGTGGCTCCTATGGGAAGCTCTGGGGTGTACCAGAATGCAGCATCAGGGTGGAGCAGGGAAGGGCCAAGGGTGTGCTGTCCCAGGTGAAGCCAGATGCTTTTATTTCTTTCCACGTGAGACGCTGATGCTGACACTTTGTTTCTTCTCTCAGGCAGCGCAGTTTGGCTCTGAAGACAACAGCACCGTTGTCATTGTGCCGTTCGGAGCCTGGGGCAAGTACAAGAACGGGGAGATCACCTTCTCCTTCAGCCGCAGCTTCGCTTCCAGCGGGAGGTGGGCGTGAAGACAACGCCACAGCCGTCCTTTGCTGCTGTCACCTGGCCACAGCGTGCTACAGGAGAACACCTCCATCTGTTCTAGGCTGACCCAGTGTCTTGTCCATCTCTTCTGTTCCCAGTGCTAGAAGGTGCCACTGCTCCCTTGGTGCGTAGTGCCCGTTGTTGCTTACGGCTGACCGTGTTTGCTGCCCGCCTTATTCCAGGCGGCAGCGGGGCAGCGCCCTGGGCTTGTAGCCCCAGCAGCTCCACACATCACTTTGTTGACACAGATGAGGTTCTGGGCTTTCACCTGAGGCTGGAGGGGGTGCACAGTCATTTCATACCTACCTGTATTCCCCAGGACCCTCAGTTCCCTGGCAGCTGTGAGTGCCTGAGCCACATGCTGGCTTTCCTTGCCCGGTAAAACACGGGGGAACAAACGCACAATGTTCTTAGGCAGACAGAAAGATGGTTTGTTGTCTTTTCTGCTGCAGCCACCCAAAACTCTCCTGTGCTCCAGGAGAAGTGGGTGAAAAATGAAGGAGAAGTTTCAGAATGTTTAGGTTCTGATGCCAGTGGCATTTGGTGTAGCTGTACGAGTTCCTGAGACAGTGCTGCTTTATGCTCCCACTGCCATCATCTGTGATCCTCTAGCTCCAAGGAGACAGACCAGGCTGGAGCCACGTGCTGTTGGACAGATGGGAACCTTTCTCCATTGGGTCCAAAGCCTGTGCAGTCTCTGTGGACCATGCAGCAGCCCCTTGCACTGTCTTCTCTTTGCTGTCAGTGCCTGACAGAAGCACAGAGGAGGGAAAAAGACGCACAGTTTTGATATACAGAGACTCTCATCAACTTGAATTTCTTTTTTTTTTTTTTTTTTTTAAATAAAGAAAATAAGCTAATTTCAAAGAGTTTACTCTTCAAAATCTGATGTGTAAGACAGTTTATTTCTTCATACAGGCATAAGGATTATCCTGCCCTCTGCTGAAGGTGTCTGAGTTAGTTTTGATCTCTCATGTCTCTTCCTGGTACAGAAGGAGGTATAAAATGCCCCGAACAAGCTAGAGAAAGGAGAGAGCATTGTAATAATGTAAGTTGATTTTTCTAAGTTTGGGTATTGCTTCTAGCAGATGTCAGATATTCAGACATCAGACAGGAGTTTCATACTTAAAGAAACTGTTTCCACTTCCCTTCTTGGAGAGGAATCTGTATTCAGTGAGGCATGGGGGGACCAGAGCTCTGATCCAGCTCATATCACTTGTGTGACATGGACTGCAGGTGACAGGTTGGCACAGGTGAAGATCTCTCGCAGTTCAGACCTCTTCCTTCCTCCATTCCACACCAGTTGTCAGCTCCTGTGGCAGTGAAATATGGCAGAGAAGAACTGGTCTTTTCTCAGTCCTGCCACTGTATTTTTCCTTCTATGGATGCTTCCAAGAGCACAACTGCAAAAACAAAACAAAATGAAAGAGAAGTTGCCTGATACTAAATCACCTTGTGATAAAAAAGAATGCTGGGGTGCCTGGCCTGATTCTGATTTTCCAGTGTGAAATACACATCCTCATTACTTTTTCCCTTTCCTTTCAATCCAGGGTTACCCCTTAGTCAGTCACTCCATTCATTTTTCTTGTCTGTGGTGGAAGGCCCAGAAGCACCCAGCAGAGCACTGTGTTGTACTGACAGCATTGAGTACTGGGTGTTCAGAGTGCCCTGATTTTGTCTGTCCCATCACTTGCTGTGTACAGGGAACTTATTTGGGTTTTAACTGCAGTGCTGTGTGTAAATTTATGCTGAGCTGGATGCTGATGCCCTGGCCTGTGTAGTGAGCACACCACTGATTTGCAATCCTATTTCCCTCTCTCTCCTCAGATTTTCCCCAGTGTTGGGGTTCAGTGTTCACCTGAGGTCAGGATGGTTGTTGTTGGGGGTTTGTATTTCTCCTAATGGCATGGTTATCTTCTCAGGGGAAGGATCCATCCATAACTTCTTGAAATCTTACCAGGGAAGGGATAAGACAAAGCTCTGTGAAACAGAGGATGATTAGATCAGATGTATTGGTGGTTGCTACTGCTGCATCTCTACTATTGCAGAAACACTTGGATTGGGAAGGACTCCTGGGCACCATCTCACCTCCAGTCCTTTCTATTGGACCTGCTGTTTTCTTTGTCCAGTTTGTTTTTCACTCCTGGGGCAACTCCTGGAGTTGCTGCTGCTGTTTGAGTCCTGCCTCAAGCCCAGCCCTGAGGCTCAGAGGGCACAGGCCAGGCCCCAGTATGGGGCAAAAGCTGCTGGTTTTCTCAGGGGTGGGCAAGGCACCCCTCCATCAGGTGATACACTGGTTTGCCAGGGTTGTTGCCTGTTCAGGTGTGAAGTCCCAGGCTCTGGGAGGTTTTACCTGTGCTAGGAACCTGCCCAAATCCTTCCACACACCCTGCCAGCCAGGGAACAGCCACCTCAGGGCACGTTTCAGTATTGCCTCACCCACAAATCTTCTCTTATGCCATGATGACACCAGATTCCACCAACCCAACAGTGCCAGTAGTGTTAATTAGTAGCATTAGCAGCTCATAAAAACACAAACAAGGACTTTGGAACCTGCACAATCATCCCCTCCAATCCAAAGTGAGGAGAGGGAGATGTATTCCCTCATCCTCTGGTGGAGACAAGACAGGTCCTGCAGTGCAGCAAAGCCATCTGTGCCAGGCCACAGCCCAGAGCCATTGTTTGTGCTAACACCTTCCCAACTTCAGCCTTATAAAGGATAAGCAGTGCAGCCAGCAATCTCCTGACTCCCACAGAAGGTTGCCATTGCTGCAATAACACACTGGATACAAAGCTGCTCTTGTCTGTCCCATTCTGGGTTCCAAAAAAGAACCATGGAAGGTGGGCCTTGGCTGGACATCAGCTGCCCACCAAGCTGCTCTTATCACTCCCTTCCTGAGCAGGATGGGGGGAGAAAATAAAATGAAAAAAAAACCAAACCAAAATCTGGTCACGATAAAGACAACTAAAGAGTGTTACCAGCCCCTTTTCAGGTACCCACACACAGCCCAGCAGTGTGAGGATGCTGTGGGGAGATGAGCTCCATCCCAGCCAGGCCCAAAAAACCCTTTAGGTTTTGCATCTGGTGCCTGGGCCTCCTGCAGGCCATGGCAGCTCTGCAGGCAGCCAGCACCACTGTACCCCCAGGGATAGCAAGGGACTGCACAGCAGAGCTCCTTCAGCTTGAGGACAAAGAGCAAATTGTCCCAACAACAGCAGCTGCCTGTCAGAGAGGTTTATTATTCCAGGACAGTGAAGGATCTCACACTGGGAATGAAACAAAATGGAATATTTGCTCTCTAGCTCACTGTCTTTCCCATGCATCTGAGGTTCCAACAAAAAGGGTATTTTTTGTTTGTGACAGATTGAACCAAATGTTAGGGGTGACCCACTGAGCAAAGTGTAAAACACATTTGCTTTTTTTCTACTTTTCTATGGGATGGATTCTGAAATCCACTGGATTTGGTAAGAATATTTTCTTGCCTGAACATCCCCCCTGGAGCAGTGGAATCTCTCTCTGTACAGGCACTGCAGAGGGTGGGCTGTGGGTGCAGAAAGGCAAAAATGCTGTCCAGCTAAGTATTCATTTTTACTGTGAGGATATGGGGAGGCCTCATGTTGCTGGAGGATTTACTAGGAGAGGTGTTGAGACTGCAGATAGATTTCCAACTTAAGTCTCTCCACCATTTGGAAAGGTGGGGGCTTCATACTTTAGAGAGAGAATTCACACAAATGTAATTTGCAGCCTGGGTTTAGGAGAGCTGGTCTCTGGATGATGAGCCCAGTAACAGACTGAAATGGGGTGGAATTACAGTAATTAATTTAAACAGAGGCCTTCATTACAGTCATTCCCTTTGGGCTGAAATGCTCAGGGCTGGAGAATAACCCTGGAGCAGCTGAAAATGGGGGAGTGGACAGAAATCAGCAATATGACAGCTTTTTACTTATTTGGAAATTGAGAGGAGCTTAGACTCACCACAAGATTTCTGCTGAATTCCACAGGATCAGGTTCCACAAGCCACATTTTCTGTCTCAGCCAGTGGATGTACTGTGGTCAGTGACATTGGGATTTTTAGCTAAGGGAGAAACACAAAACAACAGCTACCAGCGAAGCTGGTTTAATGATAATTCCCCTCAAACACCTTCAGTTGGGCACTGCCAGGTCATTGCTCACTCACCCAAGAAGCCAAATGCACAGTACAGCAACACTCTGGGTATTCCCTGGTTCCAACCTGCTCTTCTGAATGCAGAGATACCCATCAGGTGCCCTCTTGACCCTGGATGGAGTGCCTGGGCAGTGGTGCTTGTCATAACTTTCTTCCAGACTGAAGTGCAATTGTGTAATTTGTTACATGCTTTGCCTTGGGGCTGTGTGCAATTCCTGTGGTTTGATGCTTATCTTAGGTGCAATCAGTGTTCGAATTTAATCTACTATGAAATTTTACAGAGGTGTCCATCTTGCCTTTTTTTTTTCTTTAAAAATGTTGTTTCATCTTCATCAACTCAAAGCTACAGTAGAGCAGCAAAGTCTGTACTGGAATGCTTACAAGATCTTTCAATAAAGAGCTGGCTTCTAGGAGCTGTGTCACTACAAATGGATTTCTCTTCTTCTGCTGCATTACCAACTACCAGAAAAGCTGCAGCTTCTCAAGCTGTGTCACCACTGTGCTGTTAGCCCCAGGCCTCAGTCCTTGCTGTAAAAAGCTTCTGATAACCCAGGCTTTGCCTACACAGACATTCCCCAGAGATAACCAGTGCAAAGCACCTCCTGTCTCTGGGCTTTGCTGCACCAGGGTGTCACCTTCTAACTTGCTATTTCTGTCTGCCTGGGTGGCTGTCATGGTGAGCAATGCCAGCCTGTGACACACTGCAAAGAAACAAATTGGGCCTCTGCAGGAAAATACATTTTTGCTGCTGCATGAATTCAAAGCTGCTCTGTTACACTTGAAGAAAATATAAGGAAAAAGTAAGAGCTTAGGTTTTAACTCACCTGCAAAAGTAACCCTGTAACACTGGTATTTTTAGTTAATACAGCTTTTCACAGCTGGGCTCAAATCTATTTTACTCTCTCTCTCAGGAAGCAGCCTTCACTTTAGCCCCACTAAGGAACAGAGTCCTTTTTTATTCTCCTTGGCTGCCAGTCTGTGTCTCAGCTCAGTTTGGGGCTGATCAGCTCTTGGATAAATGCACATATCCCATTACTGCTCACATGGGTAAATTTGGAGAGCTTGGGTGGTGTGTTGGAAAATCTGCTGGACAGCTCTCTCCGTTCACAGGGGTTGGGAAATGGCTCCCAGGTTTCTCTGCAGTTGGAGCATTCATCCTGTAATGAGCATCCCTGTGAGCTGCTTTGTGAGAAGAGAGCAGCCAAGCACCAGCAGCACCACAGTGGTACCTCCCCACACAAGATGGTGTGGACAGAGCAGCCAAGCTTTAAGGAGAGCTTAAAGCTCTCAGAAGCTGCCCCTGGGAAGGGCTGGGAGCTCTTCCCAGAGCACACCCCCTTTCATTTTTCATTTTCATCACTGCTGTTGGGCAGAGCCTTGCTACACTTCCCCTCACCTCAGTGTTTACAGTAAAAACATTCCCACCTGCACTGTTTCTGCTCCTGCACCAGGGCTCCAGTGCAGGCAGGGTTGCATTTAGGTTCATCTGTGACAGTTTTGGTCCCATTTCTTAGAGTGCCAACACAGTACCATGCAACTCTTCTCCAGGAAGACAGGGCAGGATTTGGCTGCCAGCACATCAGCTCTGCTCCTGGGCTTGCTTACCCCACACTCCTCCATTTGCAGTGTGGCACAGTAACCTCACTAGTGAATCAAATCTGTCCTGAAATGGAGAGAGATGTGTCCCACTGCCAGGAATTCCTTAAAAACACTCATGCATTTCATACAAAACACCGAGCCTCACCTTTCTGAGCTGAGTTACTGCACCTGTCATGAAAGACAATTTGGTCACAGCAAATTGGCCACAATTTGGTTTTACCTGCTAAGTGGAATGCCTGGCCCCAGGCAGTGCTCCTGCCTGGCAGGGACTGTGGTAGAGCCAGAGCTAAAGGCTAGGGCAAGGAGCTGCCTGTCACTCAGCAAGTGCCTCATTTCACTCCAAAACTGGCTGCTGGCCCAGCTGATGCCTGCTGGGATTTTACAGGGCTGGGACTGCACTCTCCCAGTCAAAAGGTGCATCAGGATTGTGGGCTCCACTGCTTCCCCATGCTTGTTCCTGGCATCCCCACTGTCCACCATGCCTGGAATATGAGCCTGAAATACTGCATACAGTAAATGACCCAGCTGCACAGAGCAGCCTGGAGCTGTGTTAGCAGGAAATCTCTTCCCAATAGGAGTGGGAGGTGATGCCAGACCCCACAGCCTGGAGTTGGCATGGTTACCTGGCTCAGAGTGCTCTGGTGATGCTCATCCATGACCTGCTCCCTGGCAGCAGCAGGACACTCAGGCTGCAGCTGTCAAATGTCTGCAGCTGCTGAGCACAGCAACTCCCCCAAAACTGCTAAAGAGAAAGTGGGTTTTTTTCAGTGTATGGAAAGATATAAAATGTGGAAATGGCCAAGTGTGAAACACTTGAGCCTACAAAAAGTAGACATTACCATCCTATATAACCAAGACATGGCAAAGCAAGGCCATAGAAGCAACTTCTCTAACTCCCTCCTTTTCCACTGCCCTTATCCAGCACAACTTACATTATTATTTTCTGTCTTCTTTTCTATATTGGCAGAACTTGTTCTTCTACACACTGTCAGATTCTGCTGAATTCAACTTTAAGCAAAAAAGAACAAACTAATGCAGATGATTTCATGCTGCACTGTCACAGAAGGCCATACCCACATTCAGAAAGCAAAATTCTGACAAGTAACAGAAACTTACTCCTCATGATGACACAGAAAAATGCTACTCATTAGTTACCACTCCCGAGTTAAAAATATTTATTCAACTGCAAAATGTTGTGTCTTTCCAACAAATGCAAAACAGCTTTTTGGTGGTAAATAGCAGGTATTTATTTGAAATGAAAAAAAAAAATACTTCAGTACCTGAACTATTGCATTTAATCATGTATTGTTGTAATTGTGTTACTCTACCTTTTTGCATTGGAGACAAATATACAATGAACATTCAGATATCACAGATTGCACACTAGATAGTAAATCGTCAGGCCTTTTACGTAACCACCAAAAAACAGATATTGGATTCTGCAATATAGTACAAAATTCCACACTCCAGTCTTAGCCAGTTATCTTCAATTTACTCCTGATGCTGTACAAATAAATGGCCATTTAACTAGGGCTTACAAGTTAATAACAGGACAAAAAAAATATACATTGCACTGACACAAAAAGTCAGCTGTGTTAATAGTCATGCAACAAGTAACCAAACTTGCTGAAATTAAAAATACTTTCTAAAAACAGTTTTAACTGCATAAGTATTTTATACACAGTTCATTTACCGAAACAAAAGGAGTCTTTAAATGATACAAAGCAAATATAAGTTTCTACCAATTTTATACATAAGAAAGTGCAAAATAACTTATCTAAAGTGTTTTGCTATTGAACTGATGAATGTTGGCTGGAGGCAGCCAACCCCCTCTCAAAAGCATGACATTACAGTTGCACACTACATACGAATGTTAGGAGTACATGGATAAGTTTACTACAAAGAACAAGGCAGGAGAAGACATGTGAGGTACTTGCAGAGAATACAGTCTACTAATGTTAGTGTACATGAGTATATTTTTGCTCAACAGATTTTTACATGGAAAACAAAGCAAGTATTTGCATTAGAAGCTCGAATGAAATGGAAAAAAAACCCCACTCCCACGTGAACACCACAGCTGCCCACAGCACCAGCTGCCAGAGGAAATACGAGCAGGTGTGTTTGTCCCCCTCCGCCTCCAACAAGCAAAAACGTGTTTTTTTGGGAACAGAATTAAGTCAGAGGGCTGTGGTGGTTTGCTTGCAAAATGTAAACTGGGCCTAGCCTGCACACTGCAGAATTTGAAAGGAACAAGGATTTTGGTGTGGTGCCAAGGCTGCAGGCACGGAACACGACCCGTACAACGCGCCCGCGGCTGACAGCCCATCCTCGGGACCCACAGCAGGACTGGCCTGGCTTCAGCCCACACAAAAGAAGGCTTCCCTAAATTTGGGGCTGATTTGGAAATCTGGAGGCAAGGGGAAGAAAACTGTGGACTCCAAGGCATTTAAGAGTTGGTAAAACAGCCTTTTCTTCAAACAGCAAACGTTAAGGCCACGAGCCTGTCTTCTGAACTATGCTGGTTTTGCATCGTTTTGGGAAGGGTGAAGGCAACGTTAGAGAGAACAGCTGAACACAGAAATTCCAGTGCTCTGCACATGCTTACCAAAGACCTCTTCCTGTTTTTAGGGTCAAATCTGCCAGGTAGCCAGAAGTCAGTGTGGCTACTTGACCGTCACTCTTTGGATCCAAAATTTGGGTCAGCTAAGCTCAACAAACCTGCATTTACTCAACGGTGTGCAAGGGCTCTAGAGAAGCCTTTCTGTTCATTTGGGGACCTAGTATACATACCAAAACAGGAATATATCTCAATTTTACAGACCAGCACATACATAATAAACAAACAAGTATCAAAATACATATTTAACCTTCAGTGCATAAACATGTGATACCAGGGTAAATAGTAAGTGGTCAGAATTAACAAATTATTCACTGCTAAAAGCTCAAATCAAGAGAAGACAGGGGCCCTCTGGAAGGAGCTCACCCCAACACAGAGGGCCTGGCATTTTTGATGGTGCAATTCCAACAACAATGCTGGTTTTAAGGATTTGCCATCCCTGGGCCAGAACCTGCCAAAGTCATTCCAAGTGCAGGATAAATTCATCTCTTTGAGTGACAACGTTCACTCAAGTACTGTCAGAGCCACCTGTCTTCTGTTGGTCTGGGTCAGATCCTTACCTCTAGTTAAAAGAATCCATTGTGAATATACCTAGCTCTAGATCAGTTTGTCACCCATTTACAAAATATATACACATATGTTAAAAAACAAAACCAAACCGACCACCAGCCTGCCTGCTGCCCTCCCTCTCCCCCCTTACCCAAAAACCCACTGGCAAGACCTCATGCAGAAATTCAGTCCATGGGCCTATCCCAATGCACGTGCTCCAATCCCAGTGGATGTCAGTGTCTCTACTTCATCCTACATGTAGTGCAAAATAAATGACAGAGTAGTAAAAAAATACTGCAATTAAATTCATATTGAAACTTAAAAACCATCATGGAAATCTACTGCTGTCCTCAAGGTGATGGTGTGTGCTGAAAGACAAAGAGAGCTCCCAGGAGCATTTCTGACATGACCAAGATCACCCTGCTTTAGAGCAGTGCCAAAAAGGTTCCAAAAAAGGTTTTTTGCAGAGAAGCTATGGGACAACAGCAGTTAAATTTTATGCACAAGGAGTTAATTCTGTACCTATATGCAAAAGCCAATTGCTATTGACTAAAGAAGATAAAAGCTGGTTCTTGCACTGCATGAATCAGCTGCTAATGAATAGTAAGTAATTAACAAAACTGCAGCTCTGACATATGTATAAAAGAGGCCTTATTAAATATGAACAACACTGAGGTGGTAAATAGTTTGGTATAAAATGCAACACAAGTGTACAATTTAGTTCCTGGTTATCTTACAGCTAGAATAAAATACTCCAAGTTCCTATTCTCAAAAATGTTTTCTTTGAAAAAATTCATGTAATTCTATGAATAGCCTCACTTAAATTAAGATACTGTGGGCAACTGAAAGAACAAACATGCACAGACTGGATTTTTAACAGAAATACACATAATGCCTTTGAGTTTTCTGTTTTTGTTTTTTTTTAAACATTCGTATCTGAATCGATAGATGAGATAAAGATGCCACACAAAGTACAGTGGTTAATCTGAAGTCCCATGTAACAGGCAGTTAAGTTCATATTTAGATAAAAAGGCCATTATACCTATTTACAATATACACAGTTGCTTGCGAAGAAGGCAGATTTACAACTATCTTCTAAAAAGCCTTGCCCTCCCCTCCCCCCCGTTAAGATGACTAACTCTACAAAAACAAGACAAGAAGGGGTGTTTGGGATAAGCGAGGATTCTCTCGACAGCCATGTCAGCATGGGCTTAGGGGCTGCCAGTTCTCTTGGATTTGTGGTTATTAACCTTGTCTTCCTGGGCCTTGCTCTTCTCCTCGTCTGCCTTCTGTCCACACAACCCAATGCAATGATCCCTTTAGACTCTTAGTGCTGAGAACGCAGATATAAACGAAGTGTAAACAGACAACATTCCAACTCCTTCCCATGCTCTCCCTGCTTCCTGGACTGACAGTGGGGCTGGAGGAGGTTTGCCAGGCCCCCATCAATTTCTGGGCCCCTCCTCTGAGCCCCGCTCGTGCTGCAGGTTGTAGAAACAGTTCTGGCACACCCTGACTGGCGATGAAATCTTCAGCCGTTTGATTTCTGACTGAAACCGGCTGCACCTGGGGAGAAAAAACAACCATCACTGAACACAGGTCCTCCCCATTTCCACCCATTTTCTACTGAGCTGTGGGAATTATCACCATGATTCAAACTCCAGGAAACTGTCCCAACTTACCTTGACATGGAGATACAATGCAGTGGGGCAGAAGAAGAATCACCCAAAATCACTCAGAAGCCGATCACTCAAAATGATCACCACAGAATCAATGCAATGAGACTGTGACAGACAGCTTAAAAACAGCTGCTACCATCAGTTTAGACTCAGATAAAACTAGAAATATAATTTCTGACCCAGTGGATCAGACAGGAGAATTGCACTTCAATATGTGGGCAAAGGGACCTCACACACATCCTCTATGCCATGCTATTTTATCTGAAGCTGCCTGCTAGTGGCTCCATAACCAGCATCCACACAGCCCTGCACACAGTTCAAGCAGCCTCGATCTTTCTGTGGCATTTCACAGCTTTACCCCACCCTCAGTGCTGCACGGGAGAGAGGCTGCTGGCTGCTTACTTCTGGCAGAAGAGCTGTCCGCAGTTCCTGCAGTGGTGCCGCCTCTCGGTGAGCGAGAAGCGCACGGTGCAGCCCGAGCAGCTGTCGCCGCCCTCGTCCTTCACCCAGTGGTCGGCTGCGGAGCGGCCGGGCTGATCGCTCACCGACCAGCTGAACACCCGGCCCCGGCCGTCCCCGATCAGGATCCTGCTGTGATCCCTGCAAGGAAAGGCAAGAGCATTCCTGCAGCAGCTCTGGCACGGGTGCCTCATTTTACACATCAGAGAATGCAAAGTGATAAAGTGCCAGCGTGGTAACAATGCCCCAAACACCCTGCTCCAGCAACACCCTGTGTAGCAAAGAGCAGCTGAACAGGTCTCCCTCCCTTTAGTGCTTTTATCCCAGTTCTTGGAGAAGGCTGCCCCAAACAGAAGCAGCACAGAACAGTTATGAACAATGGCACCTCTTCCTGCTGGCACCCAAGAAGGCCCCAGGAGCGAGTCACTCACTTGGAGATGCCGAGCGCGGTGATTTCTGCTGGGTGTGCGTTGTCTTTGCGATCAAATGCCGTGTGCATAGTTAGTTTGCTTCTGAACACCAGCTGACGCTCCCATCTGTATCCTACAAAGGAGTGGGAAGTGGGAGGGGATAAACCAAATTTGCTCCTTCTCATTTTTCCTCCCTCCTCCCCAAACATACATATAACTCCAACTTTGTAATAAGAAAAAATCTCCCTCAGAGATTCAAGTTTCTCTTTTTCTATACCATTTGACTCAGGAATAAAACTGAGGACTGTGGATGCTTTGCTTTACCTGGTTTGAGCTTGCTGTAGTGCCGTGCTTCAGCATAGCTGGGGTGGGGGTGGTTAACCTGAGCGTGGGGATGCATTTTTGCCTGTCCCTCAGAATAATTCACAAAGATAAATCCATCTTTCTCATCCAGGCTGAGCTGGTCTGACCAGCGCCTGGAGTCATCGGAGCTGCTGTCTGCTGACCATGCTGCTGCTGCTCTGGCTGACGATGACCGAGGCCTGTGGCTGGTGCTGCTTGGCTGGCTCTGGCTCTCCTGCACTTTTGTGTCCTGGCCCATGCAGGGATCGTCTGCCTCGGAGTCACTGCTGTCCTCTTCGTGGGCTTCCTGCCCTGGATTGGCACAACAGGGGACAAGGTGCTGTTAGTGAGCCTGGTTATGGCCTGAGCCTTTTCCTTATTCTGCCTGCAACCCAATGGGCACCAGCACTGCTGAGAGAGGGACACTGCATGCAGGCATCTCAGAGCCTTTTCAGAGACTCAGCTCCTGCCAGGAATCACACCATTCATATTTTTGGCACTTGATTTGCACTTTTCGCTCTTGCCAGAGCAACACTCCTTAGCTGAAGCAATTTCCTATAATAGTCCCTCTGAGGAAGGCTATGACAGACAAAAGGAGCAAAAACTTCAGAAACACTCAAGCTGGCAAAACCTTTTGGCAAAACTTAGACAAGTACGCACAGTCAGCTATGCTGAAACTGACTGAAAAATATGATGCAGAGAGACTTGGTAATAACAGGACTTATTAGCACAAAAAACAATTACCAAAGACATTTATACTCTGAGTGACACTCAAAATAACCAAAAGCTGTATTTATATAATAATTACTAATGAGTATCATGAGATTCAGATCCAAATTCAGATCATATCTTCAGTATGAAGAGGATCAGAGGAAGATGAGACAGCTAAAAGAAATGATCATAAAGCACAGTCCAAAATCTTCCAAGAGCAGTAAGGGATATCATTGCTGGTCTTGTTTAAGCTGCTTCATCAGTGCATTAACTCAGCAGCTATGCTATTATTCCATTTCACACTAAAAAATATCTAGCTTCTGGACAATTCATTGAGTGCACCAACAAAAGAAACAATCACAGAGAAAAGTCCTACCTTCACAGAAAAAAAGCTACAATGGACAACATTTTTTCTAACTTGTGAAAATATGAAACTACCTTAAGCAAAGTGGTGAACACAAAACTCAGATGCTCTGTTCACTGTGTCCATGGGATGTCTACTGCCTTTTGACATAAAATCTCCCATTCTGCACTGTATAATCACAGGACTTCAACCACCTATAGCAAAGATCAGATACAACAGGGAAATACTAAACCCTTATCAGGAGACATACCTATTTGTGCTTCCTGACAGTCCTCTTGCATTTCCAGCATCTCCACAGGCTCTGGAGCTGGTGTTTCTGGCACTTGCAAAAACTCCATCCGCCAGAACTGGAGGGACAGGGGATAAGCAGAATGGCACTTAGTGAACTCTTGGCTTTTTCCTGAGGCACTTGTAAAGGTAAAATGGCTTAGTAGACTGTGTACTGCACTGGTAGCATGCAAGGCAGGTCACATATCCATACTAAACCCTGTTTTTGAGGATTAGGAACTATAAGGGAACACCTGTGTTCATGCCTGAATCCACTCCACACAGGTTCTGACCAGCAGACTCTGGTCAAGGCTGCACACAAAGTACTGAAAATTGGGTTAGACTGGTAGTGATCAGAGATGACACTAAGTTTCTCTTTTCTTTCTAGTCTCAAGGTGTGTGAAACTAATATGGTGAACCAAAACAACTGTCTGCAGGCTTGAAAGCTGGTGACCAAAACAGAGCAGGAAGGACAATGTATGCTCTGCAGACTGTTACTGGTTACCATATCCCAATGGGGGCATCAAAAAGAAAAAAACTGTTCATGTGAAATGCCCAAATACAGCAGGACTGCTTTTAGTTCTGGGCAGGACACTGTGCTGTCCTGGACAGACATGACTTCTCTAAGTACCACTACCACCAAGGCATAAAGTTTATTTTCCAGGCAGAGATTCCTGGTACTTACCCGGACAACTCCGTCCGAATGCCCCGTCACGATGACGTTCTGGGTGTCCCACTCGTTCATCTCTGACACAAAACAACACATTATTTGCTGGCTTTGGCCAGTGAAGGTGTTGACACTTGCAGTAGGGCTGCCATTAATGCTCCACACATGGATGTAAGTGCCAGCACAGGATACAATGTCTCCCTGCAAAGACAAAGAACACCTCCAGATTTCAATACAAAGTTGCAGGTGTTCTTCTGCAAAAATATAAAGTCAAGTTCATTTATAAGCCAAGTTGCAAGGATGGCATTTTTCAGGAAGTTCTATTCAACAGGAATCTTGCCAGTTGAAGAAACTTTTAGGGTTATATGTTTGTCTTTTTGGCTTTTTTTTTAGCTCTACCTAGAAAACTACACTTAGCAGCAACCTATTTGCTCTATTCACAGCACAGACTAAGTTGACCAATTCCTCCAGTTTCCATAGCATAATAATCCAACAGCCTATTTTTAGTGCTTTCAGTTTTCAAAGACTGCTCATGTTGACTCTGTATGTACCACCTTAAATTTAATTTGCTTCCTTATTAGGAACAGTCCAAACAAGTGCAGAGAGAAGCAGGAGCTGCAGCCTGAAGCACTGGCAGTGCTACAACCAGACCACCAGCAGCTAATGAACTGTGCCACTTGCTACCCTCTGCATGATTTACAGCCCTCTCTTGTCTTGATATCAACCACTGCATCTGCTCCAGCTGCAGCTGGGTCCATCCAGCCCTGATGGCCATGCATGGGAGCTGCATAAACACCAACTCACAGGACCACCAGGGACAGAAGCTTTTTTAGGATATGTCTTGTCTCCACCTCAACTGGCACTGTATTTTCACCCAAGGTATCATCTCTTTCCTTTAATTCAGTTTAAGACACGAGAAGCCAGCCGAAGTCATGTATCAAAAGCATAGCAGGTCTGGCAGCTCACTTGGAATGTCACACTAACTATACTGCTTCCAGAGTTGTTAATAATCTCTTCTGAGCTCAAGCCACTCTGTGTGGAATGTACCCACCTACAGTTCTGGACAAATGACACAGATTATTCCCTAAACCAGCTGTTAATCAGTTTTCAGATGAGTTATACAAGTTCTGCTAAGATAACACGAGAGCCTAGTGGTTTTTCCCTTTGGTTTAATGATTTCCAACTCTTGCTCTGCTGCCAGCAGCCTGGAGGATGTCTGTGGCTCTCACCGTGAGCTCATTGATGCAGAGGGCTGAGATGGGAGCCCTGTGTCCCCGGAGCTGTGTCAGGAAGGAGAGCCTGTTCAGGTCCCAGATGATGCAGGTGCGGTCCCGGGAGCCGCTGACGATGATGTGATACGCCAGCGACGCCGTCAAGCACGTGACAGTGTCAGTGTGACCCAGCAGCGCCTGAAAACACACGCCAGGAGCAAAAGCAGCAATCAGGAGAGAGCACACAGATCCCACATCAAACCCTCCTACCTGAAAGATTCAGGTAACCTAACCAGAATATCCTATCAGAAGATGCAGCCACCTTATAACTCCTCAGTTGGGAACTATTGCCATCACTGAAAATAGTAAAAGTATTATTTTTTCCATTTAAAAACAACTCTGACAAAACAAAACTTCAAGGATCTAATGTTACAGATCCTTCCACTGAAAAAAACCCCATTCTGCATCAGTAGCCTGTTTATAAGATCAGGAAGTGTTCGGGCTCCACCTGAAATCACATTCTGAAAATAGAACTTAATGACTCCTATAGTAAGTGCTGATGACTAAGAGAAAACAGAAGAGACAAGAAAGAGTTGCAACCAAAAAGGCAAAGTCAATTGGAAGAAAAATATGAGCATCTACTCATATGAGGCCCTATTTTTACATTTTAGGTTTAATCTATTGGAAAAACAGTCTGAAAGACAGATTACTAAGGTGTGATCAGTTAAAAAGAACTCAGTCAAAATAAAACTTGCTGAACACAGTAAATGCATTTAAATATGCTGCCCCAAAATTTATGATACAGTGTTTTGTCTCAAACAGTTAAATAATTCTCTTAATTTTGTTTCATAAATTTTAGGGAAAGAGTTCCTCTAAAAAAAAAGAAAAGAGTCCTGCTATTAAGATGCTAATGGAACAGTAACACAACCTGTAACAAGATACACAGCTGCTAGAGTATTTTGACTTAGTTGTGTTTGGGTTTTTTTGGTTACATTTGTTTGGTTTGCTGTTTTTTTAGTAAACACACAAAACATAATCTGCACTTAGCTACAGCTGACTTTAAAGCATTTGTGCTTGTTTTAGATTAAAAAGTTCTGTAATTAATGATTAAAAAAAAAGGAAGGAAATTAATCTTTAAGTCAGCCTCCTTTCACAGGCCTTCCTGACACAGTTTTTAGATGGGGGTATTACATGGAACACTACAAAGCAGATAATTTCACAAAACTCACCTGTACAACTTTATTAACACAATTACCAAATTCCCTTTCTGTTCAGAAAGCTCTCCACTTTTAAGTGATCCACTATTCTTAAAAACAATGCAATTTTAAAGATGCATTTTGCCCACTATCAATGCAGATTGCTATCTCGACTATTCCATTCTCCAGAGATCTGCTGGACTCATGGTTTCAAAGGTAAGCAGCAATCATTACATAATTACTTTGATCTTATAGCATTAATTAATATGAAAGGCAGTTTTACTGTACTTTACCTGTTTCAGTGTGAGGGCTTTAGCTTTTTCTTTGGAGACACCCATTTCCCACACACACACTGCTGTGCTTGTTCCTCCAGTGATAACTAGTTTGGGGTTGGGACAAATGGCACACAGGATCTGACCCCATTCTGACAAGCACTCATAAACAATCACAGCCTAAAACCACAGAAAACAAAGAATTACTTCCAGAACTAGTAATTTGTAGCATAACAAATAAAAACCTGACTGCCACTTTGCACTCATTAAGTCACTAAGACATGGTAAAAAGCTATTATGAGTTAATGTTATTCTGCCAGCATTCTGAAGAAGACCCTCAAGAGCGAGCAGCAGCAGATAATAGCATTCACATGCTAAATAGATGTCCAATGTTATGTTTTTTTCACTACTGAGTACTAATTGCTGGAACAAATTTCAGGTTACAAACCTTGTCCGACTCATAGGTGCCCAGTCTGCAGCTGAGGTCTGCATAGCCCCAGGCAAACGTTTTATTCCATGTGGGTGGGATGAGAACCTTGTTCTGTTCTACTGCCAGAATGCCTTTATCAGTACACACAATCTGCCCCACAGGCTCCTTGAGCTCTGGAAAAGAAGATGGGGTTATGTTTTACTGCTGGGACAGACAAATTCTGTCTGACCCCTTGAAGCACCTGCTGCTCTGTCAAAGCAAGGTCTCTGTAGTGGCTATTTACACATTCTTCGCTTCAGCTGCAGTGATGGCAACTTTTGCTCCATTCCTAACAAATGCAGAGCCAAATATGGATCAGTGTTTTCTAATTTCCTGACTTAAGAGTCTGCTCTCCAAGCCCTGCTAAGCCCCATTTAACAGAATGTCCTTCTCTCTTTACAGCAGGGAGTCACAGATTCCTTTACTCAGACAGGAAAGAAATCCCTGTATAGCATTTACCTTCCTCTCAGACAATGAAGTTTTGCTCAGTCCAATGTCACATGTGAACTCAAAAACCACTTTCTTTTGTCTCAGTGCAGCTACCAACTCTAACTTTCCTGCCAACATTCCTTAGTATTTCTCAGCACTGTGATAAATAGTCATTTTGCTGTGAAACTCACAAAAGTGGAGGCTATCACAGGCCCAGAAACAATGTACTTTGTATGTTGTTTGTTAAATTCAAACTTATAAAGAGGTGCTTGAGCTCCATTTTATCCCTCTATTTTTAAAATATTACATTAAACTGGTGCAGCTATGATGTTTCCCAAGCTCCTTTAAGGTAGCTAAGAACATAATTGTACAGCATTAGGATATTTTGAATTTGTCTCTCTCACAAAACTACGGGCAGTAAAATATTAGAAGTAAGAAAAAGATGGAAAAGTACTAACATGCTGAAACTCTGAATGCTTGGGCAAAGAATCAGCAAAAACTACAGTGGGTTTAAAGTTTACCTTTCACAGGGGCAAGAGATGGCCGCAGGTTGTCCAAGTGATGGAAGAAGATCTTGTCCCCTGTGGAACCAGGGGGCACAGAGGCTCCCACAGCCTCTCCATTCAGACGGCTTCTGACACGCTTTGGTGGGTGGGGCTTTTTGAAGAGCTGAAATTCATCAACAAATTAAATGATCATCCAAAATTATGGGTTTACAAGGGTACAAGCTTAAAAAGATCAGAAATATGTCTAAAAATTCAGCAGTAGTTACTTTACTCTTAGTATTCACTAATAACTCATGGTGAACATTTAAAAAAACTTCAAAAACAATACAGAAACCAACAAGGAGTGAAATTGCTCTGCCCCCTCAGGCTGTGGCATCTCATGGAGAGCCTTCCTCCAAATTCACCAGCACTGCAATGTTTACATCAGAACTTTTTAAAATACAAGCCCAAACTGCCAGGCACATTACTAGTGGAAGAGAAAGGATAAAGAAGATGCATGTTACATTGTAGAGGAAAGAAATGCAAAAATGCACAGCAGCCTTGTCACAGAGAGAGCCTGTCCTGGATCCCCCATGGAAAATAGCAGAGGGGAACAGCAAAACTCTGCAGTTACATAAAAATGTGCTCCAAGAGCACTCACCACCAACAAAGCCTGGAAGAAGTTTTGAGTTTCCCAAGTTTATTGCAATCTATTTCCTCCAGCAAAGGATCATGCAATTCCTGGTAGATTTGACAGCAAGTTTGTACCTAATAGGCATCTGAAGATGCAGGCAGAGCTCTGGGCTCAGATGCAGTGCTGTTGTATTGCCCTGCCCTATGCCCCAGCCCCTGTCTGTCCATCTGGCTTGAGCTGGGCCATGTCTGATTATCATCACAACACAGGGATTGGGTATTTCATAAGAGGAGAAAACCCTACAGCTACTACAAAATTAGATTACTGAGAGACAGCAAGGAAGAGAAAGGAGAAAAGCCACAGAAGATAGATGAGCAGTTTTTAGCCTTCCTTCCAAGCAATGAGAGACAGACAGCTCTTAGTGGGCTGCCACAGGAACATCCCATGGATGTTCTGAGACATTCTGGGCTGAGAGTGGAGTTTAGAGTTTGCAACACATGGCTTGAGCTCCCAGCAAATTGCTGAAGGCCATCTGTGGCTTCCACCAGATCTAGGGTTGGAAATATTCACCAATGACATTTAAGATTTTCACTGGATAGCAAAAAGACTCCAAAGAAATGCCCAATAAAAAAACCCAAATTGAAACAACCAACACTGAGACACCCCAAACCTGAACTCTCAGATTTAACATTACACTGACTTATTTAACACAGTCTCTTGAAGAGAACACAAACTTTAAAGCTGTACCAAAAATGGGCCATTGTAGCTCTTTAACTACAGCTCTCTTGCAAGAGTGAATCACCCATGAGACAAGTGTAAAAATAAGGAGCAGAAGTTATTATAGAAATTATCTTATTACAGAGTAACTTCAAATACTTTAGGCACTAGACATTACTCTGAAGTTGCACTTTCACTTCTCCCCCATGACTTTGCAGCAGGAACATAGAACATACTTCTCTTTTTTTATGCTGATTTTTAGAGTTGAGCCACAATTCATTATGCCTTTATTTTAAGGATGTAAAGGGGAAAAAAACGACATTTCTAACTTCACAAGCAAAGCCCAAAGTCCACCTTTGTGTAATTTATGAGGGAAACACAAATTATTTCATATCACAGGAAGAATATTTATGAATAAACACTCTGAAGAAGTTTCACTCCTAAAACAGCTTCCTGTTTTATAGTAACACATCTCAATTTGAGTGTTAACTGGAAAATAAGAATTCTACGAAGGGCATACCTGCTTTGGTATCTGTCCAAAGTTATTAATGAATCCTATGGTAGCTGTCTCTTTTAATGGATCATTGATGTTATATATGTCCACTTGTCCCTCATAGAAGAGATGGTGAAAGACATTTACAGCTTCTACTGCAGCAGGACCTTGCTGTTTATAGCCAAAGATCAAGTCAATCCACTCATGCAGGTGAGCACTCACAAAGTCACACTCCAGAGCCTGAAATTCAGAAGGCATGCATTAAAATGAGACAAATTGTTCATTGGTTGAGTTTACTACACTTGCCATGAGGAAAAAACTCAGAACAAGGTCTGACATATTTTTGTTATGTTTTGATAAAAGTTTTTCATTGAAGCAAGACTTGCCTCAAAGCACTCTGTAGCCAAAAAGGAAGGAGAGAAAACACTGGTTCTTGGCAACAATCAGACACCAACCCTGAACTCCCAGAGTAGCCTGTGGCTGCACAAATTGAGCTTAGATTGATGTGCAGTGGAAAGTCCCAACAGACATTTTCTACTGTCACCATTAAAATTCAAATTACCTCCCGATGGACTCTGATAAACTCACGAGGATCTCCTTTTGCCCATGGAGGGAGTATTACATCACCAAGTTTAGTGCCATTTTGTTTACAACCTAATAAAAAACAAAAAGAAGGAAAACAATTTGGACAGAAGCACTGAAACAGAACTGCAACAGCAAAAGTGTAAAAAAAACCCCATCAAACTCAAATATCTTGTATGTATAAAGGAGGCCATTTCAGTCTTTTCTTTAAAATACTACCTGGATTTTAAATGTCAGGCAATAAAACATGAAAAATTCTGCCTCAGTTGTTCATGTAAGATTGTTTCCAAGAGAAAGAACCCAAATATTCCTCACTAAGACTTATGAACAGGAAAATAGTGTTATATCATAGAATGAAATTGTTGTTTTACTCCTGAGAATAGCCTGTGCTCCTGTGATGTAGCCAAATACTCACTTCCTAACAGTGCAGAGCTGACTGGTGTCCCCCACAAACTCCATGCCCAAGGCTACTGGCAATTCACCCAATGTGCCCATGGCCTAGGCACAACACATTGACCCTGTCCTGGACAGCCTCCTTCTCCCTCTGGACACCAAATGGTGGCATGTTGTGATCACCAAAAATGTGATTTGGTAAAACTCCTCAGTTACATTCTTGTTCTGTCACTTGTTGTCAAGAGACAATTCCACACTTTCTGTTAACTCAGAGGAACACCAAAAAATTTCCAACTTTACAAGGGCACACAAAAAATAAGTGCAATGCTCCAACAGAAAGATTACTTGCATCACCAAACTTCAAACCTTCCTTTCTTTTCACCTGGGAGGGAGGCAGGATTGCTACAAATTACCACAATCAAGAGTACCTCAGTGTTTGACAATTTTTCCTTAAAAAACCTTTCTACAGTTGGTCCAAATGCAGTGAAGAATTTCCAATGGTTACAGTCCAAAATTATCAGATACAAAGATAAGTGGACAAGAGCTCAACATTTTTTCAGTAATACCCATATTTTTCTGTGTAAAATATAGCTGGGTGAGGTTTTGCTTTTCTTTTTTTGTATGGTTGTGCTTCTAATCTCTTACAATAAATTTTGAATAAAGGCTTTGAGGCCATTAAAAGCTATTGTTTGATTAATCTTTATTATATTATTGCCATTAGATTCATAGCACAGAGCTCAGAATATAAGAGCTTAATGTCACTGTCAAGAGTGACAAATAATAAATAATGTACATCTCCAACAAGCAGGTCCCCTACATGACTCCTGTTGAATAATCACTGCCACAAAAGCTGTGACAATTCAAAAAACCTTCAGGAATATTTTCAAATGAAGTTCTAAAAGTGAAGATTTTTCAAACAGATTTTGAGAAGTTTAAAAAAATAAATGACAAAGATGGCGAACACCCTCATGGAACATGTTATACGGAGAAAAATGCAGAGTAGAGAAACTCCAAGTAAAACATGGTTATCTGTGCATTTTGACCTGGGAAAAAAACCCAAAATTGACAAGAATACACCACTCCAAACAAAAACCCTTTCAGGGACTAGTTCTGCAATTCTCAGAAGACGCTTTGTATTAACTGCTTAAAAGGAACACTCAGTGCTCGAGAAGATAGCTGAGTGTGCTCTCCCACCCACAGCGCTGCTCTCAGGCTCTCATTGCCTACCTAGGTCGAAATTGTTGGAGTTGAGCAGGAACTCGGGGAGGTAGAAGAACTCAGGGATGAGCTCCTTGACGTCTGCCATGTTGTGCTTGGAGGCGGAGTACCAGGCTTCGCGCACGCTGTGGAACATGCGGTCAGCCAGGTCAAAGTGGCCGCCCTGCCAGGCACAGAGAGGGGCACGTCAGTGGCACAGCAGCCCCAGCACTCCAGTCTGGGCCAGCAAGGCAAAGCACAGCATCCTCTGCCAAGGGAAGGCACTAGAACACGGCACGTTTCTTGCTCTAACACAACCGATCTTATCGGCTGCGTTACGTTCAGGTATGTGATAACAGAAAATCTAGATGCAGATACATAGAACTTTTAGAAAATATTCATCTGCCTGATTTCAAGTCTAGTCTCTTTAAGAGAAACAGAAAAATATTTTTCACAAAAAAACTTGTTTTGGTTTTTGTCTGCTGATACTGTTTTGTGTACATTCAGAAAAAGAAAAAAAAAGTGAATTCCAAAACATCCTTTAAAAAAACCTGCCAGGAAGTAAAAATTCTGCTAAAAGGTATCTCTTCTATGATATTTGATGAAAACAAATCTGACTGATTTGACTTCTGAGTGAAGTCTGAAATATACAGCAAGCAAGAAACCTGAAAGAGGTGATGTAATTTTTACCTGTAACCGTAAGAAAATCTGAGTAAAAGGCTCCATCCGGACAAGATAGGAAGCCACAATCATGGCTGAGGAATAGTGGGTCCCATAGTGATAAGCTGGGGTTTCCCCTGCAGATTAAAGATCATAAAGTGGTTAGGCCACAGAATCAGTACTAACACACAAAGACATTTACATTGTATTTTAATTACTCTGTGGCCTTGGACACATTCAAAATAGCAGACACAGCTGGTTGTGTGCCTCACGTGCCTGACAATTCCAGTCTTAAGATAATGTTAAACTCATCTAAATGTGCAACTGTTCTTTGTTTTTACATATAAACAGAGCTGTCATTTGGATTTAAAACAAACAACACAGCAAGAAAACGAATGTCCATTTGTTCTAATCTAGTCCTTGTTGGACAATCACTAAAAAAACATAGTAGAGGTTCTGCACATCCATAGCCAAATCTCTTTACCCACATTATAAAAAATTTGTGAGTCCCTTCTATAATGACAGGCAAATGTTCCTGTGCTCTTTCTGCAGGATGGATGATTACTTTTACTTACCATTGGGATCTTCCCAATCCTTGTATCTCTTCTTGTACTGGGCTAACCTGTCCTCTGTTTGAGCTCCCATGGGCTTGGCCAGGTTTCTGAATGTTTTGGGATTTGTGAGATCCAGCTCCTTTAAAAATAAAACAGGCAACAATTTTATAAAACCAAACCACATCCTTTCAACACTGCTGATTATCACAGTTAGCACCACCTACCTCCTAAGGCTGTTATCCCTGCTTTCTACACACACAGCAAGTGCAATGCTGGATATGCCTAATACAGTCCTTCAGCCTGATCCAAGACAGTCAGTGTGTTTTATTTTAAATCACATCTGGGTTCTGCACAACTTATGCCCTGCTCCTCTTATCCTGTCCCCAATTCCCCCTAACTTTTTCACAAATACTCAACAAAAATAGCAGCATTTTATGAAATGGTCTATTTGGTAGCAATGACTGTCCACAAAAGCATAAATAGGATGTTACACCTTTTTCAAAAGCAAATTCTTTCACTCTGGGGCCAGATTTCATAGTAGCCCCTACCAGAGTCTTCTGGGCAAGGATGCTTTCTATGTGTGCTTAGCATACTTCAGGATACTCAGTTTAAAGTTAATGCAGACATTTATAGGAACTGCTTCAAGGCAGAGGGGTAAATGTCTCTCTAGATCCCAGCCCTCACCTATGCACAGACCAACATAATCTGTAAAATCAGCACAGCCAAGATTCTCTAATACCCTCCCTGCTGAGAAGTGGGAGAAACAAAATAGAAATCTCCAACTTATAAAAGATTACTAACAGGGCTGCCAAGATGCTTTGTTTACCTCTGAGTCATAGTCTGCAAGGATCCAGGGGAAGACAGGGTACTGCATGAGGTCATTATAGGATCTGCCAGCCAGAGTGTTCAAGTGCATCAGGTACTGGAAGTTACTGATTTCTCCTCTCTTAAGGAAGACAGATAACAGCACAGGGAAGTTTCCACTTTACAACAATCAAATGTCAATCTGCCAGACTGTCTATGTACAGCCCTCCCCAAACACAGAAACTTACTTAAATATTGCAATGCTCACTCTACTCTACTTTTAATACAGCCCTCCCCCTGCATTTTCAACAGTAGAACCATTTCCTATTTGATGATGATATCATGAAATACTAAAAATTAAATGCTGAGATATAACACTATGTTCCAACTGCTAGAATAAGAGGATGCAACTTATGTGTTCTGATTATTTAGATATCACTACAAAACGTGGAATTTAATACAAAAAATACACCAACATTTTTATACTTACTTCCCATCTTTGAGTGACAGATTTTTCTCCCACTAAAGTGCTAAGCAAGCCAGACCTAGAGGGAAGAAGAAAGTAATTTTTTTTTTTTTTACTTTGCAGGATGAGCTGGGTTACATCTTTATAAGACAACCCAAAATTTCAAGACTGAAAGTTATAAATTAGAAGAATATATCTCTTTTCCTTTTTGCCTTAGCAGTACCTTTTTTTAGAAGTCTAAACACACACTGTAAAAATTATGCATGCTAATTATGCAATTCAGTGCAAGTGGTGGCTGATGAGTAAAATATTTTTAACAACTTGGATAAATCTGATGGCTTCAGCACTCCAATTCCTTTCAGAATGTATCTGCATACTGATAACATTAATTCTGATACTGTCCAGATAATCCTGACATCAATGCAAGCACCATTTATTGCCAACTTATGATCCACAGAGGTTGTGAGGAACAAATGCACCTACCCTTGCTCTACACTGGTGTTTGGTCTCTGCCCAGACACTGACTCCGAGCTGTCAGTCAGAGATGGCACCACAGCCAAAAACCTGCAGCAGCAGTTAAAAGATTGTGATTAGTGTTCCTGTGCTCAGGATATCATCTCCTGAGAAGCAGCACGTATTTAGTACAGTTACAGGCTTCCTTTTGAGCAGCACCACATCTCCAACAAAATTAAAGGAGCCTCTTCTCACTGAAGGTCTGTAGTGCCTTCTAGTGGCTCTTTCCTGCAGCACTAGGGTGCTAGCAGGCACAAAAAAGCTTCCACACAGGTATTTGCAAATTCAATGTTAAATGTTCTAATTTATTTTACAATACCTTTGATAAACTTTGTTTCTAACCCCCTTCTGGAAAGCTAGAAGATAGTTCCGTCCATCTCCTGAGAAAACTTCAATTGCAATTGGCTGAAAACAGAGAAGATAAACCCATGTCAACAATAACTTATTTTCTTGTCAGCTCTGAAGGTCAGGCACAGACCAGTTTAGTCATGCTACATGTGGCACCAAATCATGGTGATGCAGACATTGTTTAGTGCAACCAAATGTTTTACTTTTAAACCATTGACATTGACTAACACACCCAATAAACTAAACCTGGATAAGTTCCAACAAGAATGTCCAACCTAAACCCTTCACATTTGGAAAGGTTCACTTTCCAAATACTCATCAGTTATGCACTGATTTTCATTTTTAAAAATTACATTGCCAAAACACTCCAAACATGCCTCCCCTATCCAAATATGGTGTCCAAGTTACCTGCAAAAGGTATCTCCTTTTATGCACCTCCTTGATATCTTCATATGCAAAAATGCTGCAAGTTCTTTTGAGTTGACTTGGACCTTGCCTTGCTCCCCTAGGTATGATTGGCTCATGCATCCTGTAAAGGAACATAACAGGCAAGAGAAAAATGATTAAAAAGAAGAGAAATTAAAAGAATTATCCAATTAATTCATATGAGAGCCCAGCTACAGAAACAGTTGATTTTCACAATATACCACACTACAAACTACTCAGCACCGGAGGTCTTTTTGCATCTCACATTATCTTGGAGCTGACTCCTCTAAAACCTCATGGAATACTTGTGGTTCAGCTCCCAAGGATGAAGGAAACTGTGGATGCACTCACTTTGGGGGCAGCGTCTCGATGTCACGGATCTCCCTGGTGGCTGTCATGGTGAACCCATCGATGACGTAGAAATGCTCTTTGCCAAAGAGCAGCAGCCCCTCGCTGGTGTCCAGGCCCTGCACCCGAGCACAGCGGTACATGTGCTGGATCTGAGAGCAAAAGCAGATGCTTAGGGGAAAGCAGGTTAGGAGCACAGCCTCACACCACTGCTCTTTGGAACAAGTCCCAGACACTGCTTTATCACTTGGATGTACAGCAAAAATCCTGTCAGTCTCTCCCTTAATCACACCTAATGCCAGTGACTACTAACACCTCATTGGTGTGATACGAATCCATCCATTTATCAGTTTATTTACTTGCACTATGTTGCCTGAACGTATTTTAGAACTTGCAGCCTACTCTACCATGGTAACAATGATATTTAATGGTGTACTTCAGATGGACAAACTCTGAAATACCAAATACACAGCATGGTAAATCAATGCTGATCTTGGGGATAAAATACTAATTATCAAGGTTACCCATTCTAATGAAGGCAATGATTAATTAGAAACAATGTGCCAAGTTTTGCACTTATATTTTCAATGTTTATTTTCTATCCTGATCATTAAGTTGACAATAAACCAAACATGAGATAAAGCTCATAGCCTTCATTTCAGGACAGGTAAATTTTTCCCTTGCAGAAGTTTGTTTTTTCTTTTTTTAGGGTCAAGCACACAAAGTACACCTTTCAAGGAAGAAGCTCATGAAATATACAGATCAAGGAAGGTATATAGGACATTTTTTCATGCTTGGGATAGATAATGAAGAAATTCCAATGCATTAAATTTGAAATACACAGTACCTTTTCTCCTTCTTCAAGAAGTCGAAGCAAAGTTGTATTGTCAGTTTTCTCCTCTTCATCAATCGAACTCCCCTCAACAATCTGATCCTGTGACTGGTCCTGGTTCTCATCATCTCCTCCATCAGGAGCAGAGCGAGATCGTTTCAGGGGAGGCTTCACCAGGCCTGGAAAAGAACAGAGACAGATAAACAAAACCCTGAGACATGAAAATGTAACTTCGCAAAACCTGCAATCTTTCAAATTACCGACCCAACGCTAAGAGAGAACAAGAGTCCTGCAGGACTTGCCTTTATGCAATGACATGAGGTGACAAACCAGACCACCTCACCTTTGACTCTTGCAATGGTGTCCTCGCCGTGCTCTGGCTCCTGCTGAGCTGTTTCACCCACTGTATTCTCTTCTATGGTGTCCTGGAAGACGGCGGCGTTGCCGGAAGCCAGGCGCATGTAGTACTCCTTGCTGTCATAACTGATGGCCCTCCTGTAGCGAGCAGGTTTCTTGGGAAAAATGGAAAAAAAATCACCTGGTCAGCAAACTCTTCCCTCAGTCCCTCACTGAAGGGGTTTCAGGAACAGGGTGTGCAGCACAGTGCATGCCCATCGAGTGTTTTGTGCGTGCTCATACACCAACACAGACAGGAACAGAGACTTTTCGGGAGGTCTGATCCGTTGGCTTATTTGCAAGGTGCTATAGAGACACTCAAGCAATAATGGGGCTGCAGAAAATCCTGCAGAGTAAGGATGGGGGGTAAGTGTAACCAGTATGCTATGAACTGTCATTAAAAGTTGGAATTCTTGTGCCTAAGACTGCTCAGAAAGGCATTTTATCATCTTTTTACTCTCTACCAATATATGTAGCTTACTAGCCAGCTGAATTCTTTGTTAGGCAGTAACTTGAATTAAAAATTGCCTCAAGAAGATACAGTTATGTGGAAGCTGGTATGAATTAAAAGCACCAGAGATTGGGCTTAAGACTCAAAAATTCCTCATTAATTAATTTCCTTCCTTTTTTAGTAAAGTTTCTGATGGTTTAAAGGCAGGAGACTGGCATGAGAATAGGCATGTACCTGAAGTAATTATTTGAGCACTGTTTGTACCTATGTGTGGTGTTTTTGGTCCTTCTTTTTTTTTTTTTTTTTTTTTTTTTTTTTGAGGGGGGAGCTTTTTGCTTTGTTGAGCATTTGTTGTTTTGGTTTGGGGTTGTTTTTGTGTGTGGTGTTTCCTTCCTCTTTATCTCTCCCAACCTCTACCACAGGATAATTCCTACATTCCTCAATTAAGGAAGCAACATTCAGAATAGAAATCAAACTATAGCTTTTTTACAAGTTGATGCTTGAGATGATATAGATACTAAGATCAGCACAGAAATTTATTATTCAGATCAAATTGGCTGCACCCAAAAATCAAAAATTCAAGATACTGTAATTTAATTTGCTCACTCATGTTTAACCAAGTCTTCACTCCTTAGCAGCACAAAATTGCCACCTAAATGATGCTTAAAACATTTGTGGAAACAATTTATGTATGACCTACAAAGAGAAATCCTTTATAGCACTGCTAAGGTGAAGAAAGGAAAACAGTAACAATTTGTATTAGGCACTCTGTATAACAGAATTATTTGCATTTATATGAATTAGTTTATTGTTGAAGGTAATTCAAAATGAGTGAATGCACATTACACACTGTACTTAGTGATGGGCAAAACTGCAACTCTAATTAAGAAAAATGCATAATAATGAAATGCTTGCAGAGAAGCCACCTCCAAGCATATCTGTTCTTTTCAAGTCAGGATTCATATTTTTTTAAGCAAATGGGTGTTTTTTATTAATAGCAAAATGGAGAAGAGTCAGCTAAGACAAAATTAATATGAGCTTTAAAAAAAGTCAGCCTTTTAAAGCCCATTATGGCCAAAAAGGAGAAAAAACACTCCCCAGGTCCTCTCTTAGAAGGAAACACTTTCCCAGGAAGTGCTTCCCAGTGATGTGTTGCCCATTACTAAATGTGTTCCACCGACCAATAGTTTCAGGTCCCAAAGCCACAACACTCCACACAGTGAGAACAGTGGTAGCACAGCCCAACACAGCCTGTTAGTGTGCAGCAAAGAAGGGAAAATCTACAGAAAGTTTTATTAGGTGAAGATTGAGAACAGCACAGTAACATCTTCTAATGTGATTACTGGAAAAACCCTTAGGTCTGGAATTATTTACTGAAAGAGCAAGTTGAAAGCCAAACGTAGAAGCCTTGTTAAGACTGCCTAACATGCAGAAGAAGTTGTATTTATTTCACATTCTTTTGGTCAGTGTACTTGTTTCTTTACCTTTTGAGGAATGGTATCATCAGATGTCTCAGGAAGTCTGCTTGAGAAGTCAGACTGGAAACAGGGCATCAATTACATAAGCATCAGAGAAAGAACACTTTTGAGAAGAATGTATGATGGCATGTTCTCTACTTCATGTGAATTAACTGTCACTACAGTGACTGTGTGGCAGACCACAAGCAGGCAAAAATATTTAATAGTTTAAAATTGACTGACTTCTATGTTTTCTCTGCTTTTTTAAAGTACTTTCACACTCAGGCATAATTTGAGGGGAAAAAATCCTGCATGCATACATGCATGCTTAGAAGACATAATAATAATAAAGATTGCTTTATTTATTGAAAACAGTGTTGCAAAATTAACAGGAATTAACTGCTAAGCTTTCAAAGGCCACACACACTTCTGCTCCACAACCCACCTTCATCTTCATGGATTGATGAAAGTACATTTCACAAGTGCACACAAACCGAGGCCTGTAGCCTTTCCATTATTTTTTTTTTCCAGATCACTGTTTTCCACACTATCTAGATTAAGGCAAAGAACTCAGACTGAACCTCACACAGTAATGGTACATCCAGCCTGTGGAGGTTTGTAAAGATGCCTGTGCTGTTTGCTGGCAGGATCACTCAGCACACCTCACCTTATGTCTTTAAATGTGCTTAGGGTTGAGCCAAGTGATACAGTCCCTTCCCTAAACATATCATGAAGAACAAGTGGATTTTACCAAACACTTAGAACACACAGACAAAATACCAGGTTATAACAACACATTTCTTAAGAAAAAACTACCCAAATAAAAAAACCACATTTTTCAGCAGGGCCCATGCCAAACTCCTGTGTACTTACCACCAAGTTAGTTTCCTGCTCAGCCTCGGGCATGTATGGATACTGAGTGTAAAACATGTCGTTGCGCACCATCTTCTTCCTCATTCTGCAGGGCCCCTCGGTCATCTCCAGCATCCACTTGTCCAGGTGGGAGCCGATGGGGGGCCCCCAGAGCCCCCGCTCGCGCAGCAGCTCGTACTCGATCTGCGACCACTCCTCCGTCACGTACTTGAGCGCGTTCTGCTGCCGCTGGGAAAAGCATTCAGCAATCAAACCACAGCTGCTTTGGAGGAATTCCTGACCTTAGTAGAAAAACCCAATGAAGTTTGGTGCTTTTTTGGGTGGAACAATTTCAGTCTGAAAGGCACAGACCAGCCACTTTCTATTACTGCATGATACGATATAATTTTCTTTGTGCTACTCTCAAACTACCACTTCATCACAATGCATCTCCACATTTCCTCTAAGTTTTTCTACAATGCATTTCCAATCTCTCTCTTTATATACCCCGCTTTGGTTTCTTTTACACTTCTAAATAATTTAAGCTTCGTTAAAAAAATTCAGATTTAACATGTGATATTGCTACAAGAGTTTTCATCTATAACCAGATCAAAATGACTTTCCTCCTTTGCTTATTTGATTTTATCTAAAACCCCCTTAAAAATAACAACTGTATGCAAACATTCAAGCCTTTCACCTAAGAAAACCCAATTTTTCACAAGCCTCATAACGAGAAATGACATTAGTATAACCTGTTGGTTATATCAATTGTATAACAGGCCAAAACATCATTGTCAGGTAATTAACACTGCAAGCCATCCATACCTCCTGGTACTCCTTATACTGCATATCAACCAGGTCTCGAACCACTGCAATGTGAGTGAACATCCACTGGGAAATTTCCTAAGACAAAAACAAGGTGACAGAGTAACACTTTATAAATAAGTCTTTGCTTGAATGAAAAGCCTATGATACATCACCTTGCTAAACTTGCTCACAAAGAATAGTTCCTTAAAATAAACATGCCCAAACAGCCAAAGACTGGCACTAAGACTACTTTTCCCTTCTTCCTTTTAAGTAATATTTTGTGCATAGTGCCTAGTTTGGAAATTCTCAAGACACACATTCCTCCTCACTTTGTCCCATGGTATCTCTGTTTTCACTTATTGCTTCCTCTCCTGACACAACCAGGAATAGTTCCTGTCAGCTCTGTTAAGTTCTTCCCTTTCCCTTCCATTGCATACCTGCTCACCAGGAAAAGGGTTGAGACCACTGAGAATTCATTATTTTCTCAAGGGCACTGATTAATTTTCAGCTTAGAAAGAGAACTAGTAACATTCTTCCACAAAACTTTCAAACCTCTTTTTTCATCTTGAGGGCAGGATAAAAAAAAGAACCAACAACTGTATATCACAGCTTCCATTTCAGTGCAGTATTGCAAAATGAACTTAAGACCCAGACTACCACAGTCATGAACCAGAAGCAGCTGAGCAGTCTTACCCACAATGAAGTGTTAACTCTTGGCTTAATGTTACAGATAAGCAGATGGACCTACTAAATTAGGACACACATCAGCAAGATGCCCCGTTTGGATAGTCACCAAAAAAAAAAAAAAAAAAAAAAAAATCAAGTGCAAGATAATACTTCACACTCTGCAAGACACCCCACCTTAGGATATTTACCACAAATCCTGAACATACATTCCTGGATTTTAGACTGCAGGTTATTACTTGATGGAAATTACCTGTGTAGAGAGGTTGTGTTTACTCAGCCCACTCTCCTTGCGGTTCCTCCTGGAACCAGTCAGTTTAGAGAGGCCAAACCCACTGCTGACTCGTGAAAGTTTTGACTGTGTGGTTGGAACCAAAGCCTCTCCTCTACTGATGCATTTTTTCTCATGAGCTGAAAAACAAAGTGTTGGGAGCACTTTTTAGAAGGTTTTTTTCCCCTCACCCCATTATACTTGTTTTTTTAGATAGAATGACCTTTTCTGTTGCTTCAAAAAGGTATAGCTGTCCTCCAACTATTTCTGCAAATATACTGGCCATTAGGGAGATATGGGAAACCTGAGCAAACATCAGCCAGAACACACAGAAATACAGTGACTGCAAAAACAAGTATTCCAGGTTTCCAGATATGTTTTCTGTACATCCAGGTTAACCTCAATTACTTCAGAAGAGCAAAATCATCAAATGAGTTACATCTATAGGATCATAATGTCTGCTGTCTAAACAACTGCTCAAGCATCAGTTGATCTTGATTACATGGATGCAAAGTTAACTTGTCTGTAACTTGTTGTCCACCAAGATTCCCAGGTCCTTTTCCTGCAGAACTGCTTCCTATGCTGAAGAGATTTCCCAGCCAAGATAAGTCACAGCATCACTGCTGTTAGAGGAGGACTGCTCAGCCACCCATTTCCCATCTCATCACCAGACCCAGAGCCTGCAGGCTGCACCCAGACAGGCTCCAGAGGATCCACTTCCCTCTGGCACATCTCATCCTGGGAATGGTAACAGAGGTCACCCCAGACCAAGGGCTCATGGGGAGGAGCCCAATGCCTCTAGCACTGTAACCCACAAAATGCTATTTGCTAACTCACAGAGGGCCCTGTGCACTGGAGTGTAGAATATCCTGTTTATGGTCCAGTTTCTGAAGGATTCTGTGTCACACAGTGTCAGTTTATAGAGCATTTACAGCTACAAGAAAGTTAAGCCTATATTAAAACATCCAGTGCATACAGATCATTCTGAGGAAATCCACTCTTCAGAACAGACAAATCCTCAGTCAGGACTTACCCAAATGATTCTGCCAACACTTTAAACTGGCTTCCTCAATGATAGGTCTGGCAACAGTTATATCCACTTGGCCACGATCATTGACAGGCAGTGTCACTTTGAAAACTTCCTCCAAAACCTGTTTTTTGCTGTGGATCAGCTCGGTCCATACTCTGTTTATGGCTTTTAAAAGAAGCTGGCGACCTGTGTAAGTACAAGATGACAAACAGCAAGCTCTCTACAGTGCTCATAGAATTGGTATTTCTACAGTAGTAAGATAAATAATTTCTGTGATTACACTGTAGTTTCTCTCCCCTTGCATGATGTGTGAAATGCCTTTGGCCAGATTGTCTTTTTTTGCCTTTATGTATGCTATCAGAAAACTCTAACAATTAATTTTGGCAGTTTTTCCTCTGTGAATTTGAAACATTGGCTCTGATTAGTTGTGATTTATCTCTCACACCCATCTAGTAATAAAATGAAACTGAAAAAACCTTATACGAGTGTGTCTATAAATATATACATAATTCTATACATATATTATGCTTCAGCATTTTTACATATAATGTGTGCCTAAGTACCTGCATAAATATCAAATACACACATGTAAGAATCACTGAATACTTTCTTCCACAACTAGTTCATAAATTTTCTTTGAGTGAAAGATTGTAAGCATGCCACAAAATAGTAATTGTATAGTTTATACCATATACTTCTTAGCTTAAAAGGAGCCAGTTCTATTGCATTTAAAACTGTGCATATAAAATTGTATTTCTAATTCTGGAGCACATCCAGAAAACAAGGAAGGGCTCTTACTATTTTAACAAAACAGTAATTTATCCTCAATGTGTCTATCTTGGTATTTCCAAGAGTTTTTTACCTATTTTTAATTCATTTTTATACATACACAGACCCCACACCCCTCCAGAGAGTAACTGGGTAACACACACATACCACAACCTCCTGCCCTGACTCACAGAGGTAAGAGTTTAGTGACAATACAGAATTGTGAGCATTATGAGACATCTGTGGCTTTGCCATTCTCAAATTACCTTCACTGACATCCTGACTGTAGACTCCATCTGGTTCTATATCAGAGGGGATCATAATGTGCCAAGTTGTCATCCTGGCTTCTGCTTCCAATCCAAACCCATCAACATTGCTACAAACACACAATGGATTAACAACCATCAGAATAAAAAGACACAAAAACCCAAGCCAAGATAAAGCATTTGATTGTGAATCAGAATCACAAAGATTAATGCACACTACTACAGCAAAACATCTTTACTCCTGTCCATTTGAGCTCTGACCATCTGTGGTCACAAGCTGAACTACGGTTTATGAAGAGATGATGTGCCATAAATACTGGTTTCACTAGAGGAAGATGGTCATATTTGGAAAAAAAACACAAAACAGGTGAGGCCAGAAATGGAGAACAATGGGGTTTGATGACTGTTGCCAAGTGTCTTTGCATGGAACACAAGTTGTGCATCTTCTTGGGAAGAACAAATGAAAATGCCACTCTGGCATTTGTAGCAACACAGGAAAGAGGGTGCCTACAGCATTTGTCACAGACACCTGATTTAATGCATGACTGGCCTTACTCAATACTCTACAGAAGAAATACCAAGATATTGAACTTGTATTAAATGATTCAACAGACAATAAATCCAGTGACAAGACCCTCTGACTATTAATTACCTAGCAGCAGTGTTTCCTTCCATCATTCAAACATTTAGATTTATAAAAGGCTAACAATAGAACAGTTGGATAAACACATTCATCAGTAATTAAAATACCTCTGCAAAAGAACATAAAAACATTTTCTATTTCCAGGATCCTCAAACCTAATTTTGTCTGAAAATGAATCTCTTAAGCTTGCTTGCAACTTACTGTCTGGAAAATTATAAACAGTCCTCCAAAATTTGCTGACTTATTTGCAAGGTGAGTAAAAAAAAAAAAAGCTATTTTAGAACTTCTCAGCCCTGGTTCTAGAATGCACTTCTGCCTGAAATATTTACCTTCCCACATGAAGATTAATCAAGCAGTGAGCTAGGCAGCTGATGAACTCCTGATCATGATTTCCAGGTCCCAAAATTAAGTTCCTGTTCACAGTAAGGACCCTTAGGGAATCAAGGAGAGCCACTTGCTGAGGAACAGTTTTGTGTGCTCTTGAGAACTGGTACAGGATGGTTCTGTTCAGGCAGTGATAAATGGCATCCAGTGAGAGTCCCTGAGATCTTCTTTTTGACTGATGGGAAACAAAAAAACATGATCAGAAGCAGAAGCAACTCATTTTACTGGCACGCAATCTTCCCTTGAATTAACCCAAACTTATTTTCCAAAACTGGCATTTTGCTGTAAGTGTCAATTCTGTGAATTTCAAGGACTGAAATGACATTAATGATTAAAGACTTATGATTTAAAAATCTATAAAGATACTGCTGATTTCTAACAGTAAATCTTCTAACAATCTCCAATAAAAGTGTGTGAGGAAACTTCCCAAAAATGTCAAGGGAAATTTATTAGAGAGCTTCTCAAAATTAATGTAAAGCATATTTCATTGTTTATTTTGGGGGATTTCTAAAACATAATGTGATCTGAGAGCAGTTCTTACTCAATTGCTCTTCACAGAAAGATGTGCTAAGAAAGCTCAGCAAAGAAAGAGTGAGCCTGAGGAAGAAAAGAACATTTCTGTGCTGACCCAAAGTGTATCACTAGACTGTGACATCACTCCATACATTTAAACATAACCTGCAAAAATGGCTTTTCAGGCAGGGTAATACAACAGCCCTGTTACCTGTGCAATGAGCTGGATTATGAAGTCCACAAGAAGCTTGGATTCTTTGTTGAACATGCCCTGCCAAAGCTTATCTACCACACGCTGTGTAAAATAAAACACGTTGTTCACCAGCACTTGGTAGCTTCCTCCACTTGTTATAGGCAGAGATGCATCTTCACCTAGATAAAAAAACCCCAAAGTTTTCTGCATTTATAAAAAAAAACCCCATCTGCATAAATACATTCATATAAGTTTATGCTTTCTAGAGTTCCATAAAAGAGAAAGAGATTCAAGCACTTCTGGGAAGTCCAGCAAGTCACCATGAAATGTTACTGGACCCTCTAAGCCATGTAGTTTATGTGAATAACCTCTTCTACAGCTTTGGCACAATCAAGGTAGAGAGGGAACATGCAAGCACATCAACACCATTTGCACACCAAAGGAAAGGAAAGGGGAAAAAATTAAGGCAATCAAGTTGCAACAAAACAGAACTCCAAAAAAGAAGTCGTCACAGAATCAAAACCTAGTGCCCAAATCAATAGATTGATTATTAAACTGTGCTGTATTACCCAATAAAACATCAGCTGCAAGTAGGTGGTCCATCACTCCATCCAAAACATATGTCTGAAACTCCTTCTGTTGTGTTCGTGTTGATCTTTCAGGAGAAGCCTAAAAAAGATATTAAAATAATATTAAGATAATTAATCTCTCTGAGCAAAAAAAGAGGGAGAGGGAGGGTGTTCTAGGTGGTTTCCTTTTCTCTCAGCTCCCATGAACTACTATTTTTCTCTCAACATTCTGTCTCAAGTAAAAAGTTTTGGCTTTATCAAAAAATTTAAGCATGCACATTGAGTCTACATAGGCTGTATATGGTCTTGCAGAGTAGGCATTATTGCTGTTTAAATCAAGGAAATTTATCTTCTGCCACAAGAGGAACTGGAAAAGAACACATTCTGAAGAGGTGCATGAAACTCTCCACTACAAACATATGGTCAACCTGTGATCTCCTCAGTTGACACAAGTCACCTCCTTCAGTAAACAATGGGACAGATCAAACGTTTAAATTGTAGAGAGAGAAATAAAACAAAGTTTAGCAGTGTGAACCTACCCAACCCTATTTATGCTCAGGGGCCAGTAACACTGACAAGTGATAACAAGTTAAAAGACCTGTAAAGAACTGCAGCCACTTGAACATGGTCTCAGAGATGCCTCCCACTATCTGTGGATAACTGACATCATCTGACATTTCATTTGTTTTTACTTTGTGAGAGCAAAGAGGTGCCCAATTGCCCCAGGGAATTTGTTAGGAAATATACAAGCCCAAAATTTCTGCAGCTTTCAAAAAAAATCAGGGAGACTCAGCAACACATAAGATGAGGTAACTAACAGGTAGGTCAAGGAGAATGAGAAGTGATATGAAGTGAACATTTCAAAATGTACTGTCTGAAGGTGTAGGCAGTTGAATAGTAACTGAACTCCACACCTCCCTGCCTCACCATGAGCAGGACAATGCTTTCTTCAAGTGTCACGAACTTCAGGAGTTGATTTCACAGCAAGGTAATGGTTATTTTGTGAGGTTTTATATTTTATAGTATATGGCCCCATGTCTTTTTATCTAATTGGCACCATCTGTGGCACAACTTTTTATCTAGTACAAACAGAATAGAAACCCTAATATTTCTGCAGGGGTTTTATATTTTCAACAAAGTCAATACAGATGTCATGGGTGGAAAGGTGTTTAAACACTGAATCATACTCCACAAAAATAAAACTTGAGGAAAGCTACAACTTCTCATGCTGGTTTTCCAAGCCATTAAAGAAAGCTGAAGAAACTGTTCTTTATTAAACACTAGTGTTTCTTTTTTTTTCCCTACTCTTATTTCATGACAATTCCTCTGAATCTCAGGTCATCAACAGCCCAACTTTGTAAGGTAACAGAAAAAAACATTTTAAGGCAATAAGGTGTCACAACTAATCTCAAATACCAAAACCAAACCAAAACACAAATGCCAAAGAAACTACCTCTAGCAGCAGGTCTACCAGTGGAGTCTGTTTGCTGGCTGGTGTGAGACACAGGTTATCAATGATCATCACACGCATGAAATCAAACACAAATTTCTTGGCAGGGTGGTTGGTCAGGTAGGTCTTGGTGCCCACATTGCAATATTCTGATTGGCTCCTGTTCATGCCAGAATCAGCTGCAAAGGCTTTGAACTCTTCAGCTGGGGACCCAACTTCATCATCCAGATCAGTGACCTGTAAAAACCAGCACGTTAAAACTGAAGAGATCTGCTAATTAATGGCAGTTTCTTCACTTCTTTATTCTTGGCTTGTCTTTCTAAGGGTATTTCACTTCACATTCTGCTTCTTATGAAGCCTTTTTTAGAAAATGATGATGTTCAGATCAGTTCCCCAATATGGAAACATCCAGTTTTGGATTCCAGAGGCAAATGATGATCTGGTATGAGTTACATTTCATGCTCCCTGACCAACAGAATTAATTGGGCAATTTCTAGATATTTGGCAAAAATAAATGTTCTCATGGGAAAAAAAAAATTAAAAAAAAACACTGAAAAAAAGAAAAGTTTTGAAAAATTATTAACTAAAGCAGTTAAAATAAAATCAAGACAGAAGCCAACTAAAAAAGGCCAGCAAGCTTACATAACATAAAACAAAAAAGGAACTGAGCCTTTTTTTTTTTTCTTTTAATACAATACCTTCATCAGAGTGCAGTTATGGGTAAGCCGGTTTCCCAAAAATCTCTAAAAGAAGAAGAAAAAAAAAAAGGGTCTCCACAGCTTTCCCATTTCTGATGAACAGAAACCTTTGAAAGGCTAGCTCTTAAAGAGGACTGTAACAAAAGCACAAACAGTAATGAAAACTGTCAAATCCAGAAGACTGACTCTTTTTATGCAACTCCCTTCCTGAAAAGAAAAGGGAGACAATATGATTTCCCTCAACAGGCTTCTTGCATCACCAGTTACATGTCAAGCAACCAAATGTTTTGAACATTTGGTCTGCTTTAGCAGGAGAGTGTTTTCAAGAAATTAAGAGAAGCCCAAATACATATTCTTTCTATTCTTAACAGCAATCTCAGAGAAGCTGAAAGACATTTCAAAAAGTTAAGAATCTTCTCTCAAGGCTGAATTTAGATTATAATGTTTTGTTGCAGAAATCTGCCTGTGATTCAGCTATTTCACCAGGCACTGATTAGTGCTACACATTTGGGCAGACAGAAAAACTGGAGGAGTAAACCAATTTGGAGTGAAGATCACCCTCAAACAGCAAAAACCTCAAGTTTCCAGACAGCTACACAGAACTTCAAAGGATCTAGTAGTTAAAGTCTGCTCAGAGACACATGGCTCCTCTAAAACTCTACAGGTGAATGCCAAATCAGCATTATCAATTTTTAAGTGGCACTCTTTTTTTAGAGAGCAAGCTCCAAGAATCTACTTTAAATGCAAGTTTAACAAAAAAGCAAAAAACCCCCCATGTATTTGAGACACTCACCAGCAGGCAGTAGTTAAAAATTGGTCTCCCACTTTTATTGACAACAAAACAATAGCACACCACCACTTATTATTTCCTGAAGTTTTTTTATCATACTCTCCATAGTTCTAGCATTTGGCAACCTCTAGACTAATTATCCTTCCACATTCTTAATAAAATTACTTTTACATGTTGGCTGACAATATCTGTTTTTTTTTCCTTTCCACTCATATTCTAGAAATAGTATCATTTGCAAATGACAGTAAACTCAAAGAAAACTTCAGGCAGCAATGCAAGCAAAGTTGAATTCACATCCTCTCCTGGCTTGAACTCAGTAGCTTCAGGAAATACAACAACACTATTTTGTGGTTAAGCCACAAAATCAGAAATGGGAAGTGTGAGGAAAAAGAGGTTTTAGGTTTCATCACATCCTCCAGAGCAGAGGACTGACTCAGACTCTTTTGCTTTTGCAAATGTGAGCTAACATTTTTCATATGATTGAAAATAATGGCCCACTAAAAAACAAGCAAACTGTTGCCCCCAAAATGCTGCTTCTGATATCCCTGCACAACAACTGCCCTGCAGTTTAACTTCCCTCAGTTTAAAACACTCTTCTCTCACAACCCAAAACATCCAGCTCAGCCTTGATGATGACCTCTTCTACAAGGGGAGTAGAGCTTTATCTTGGTATGACTGCTAATTGATAAATCCTCAAAAGCAACACTCATGTGAAAAACAGAACAGGCAAGCAGTTGGACTTCCTACCATCTCAGAGTAAGGTCGGATGTTGAAAGGAAACACTGTTGCTGCCAGTGCACACAGGAACTCTGGA
The DNA here is from genome assembly GCF_903797595.1 of Erithacus rubecula. Lineage (NCBI taxonomy): Eukaryota > Metazoa > Chordata > Aves > Passeriformes > Muscicapidae > Erithacus > Erithacus rubecula. The sequence continues at coordinate 57,551,194 of NC_136687.1, forward strand.
CTCATCCACAAGGAAATGAGGTCGGGTACATTGTGATACAAATACCGAAAGAACTGCATCAGGGTGACTGGATATTCCCGAAGCCAAGAGCCTTCTTCCTCTGACTGCCAGGGCTGGGTTGAGAAACAAACACCAGATTAGCACAGGCAGCACCAATCAAAGAATACTGACTTCAGAAAGGAAGAACATGCTGTCAAGCACATCTCAAACAGGAGGCCAACTGCACTTTACAGCACATCATTGACCGTAGCTAAAACGTGTGCCCTGTCACCTAAACTCAGAAATACTGGCAAGTATGACCAGACTGAAGCCAACCCATGATGTGATGGCACAGTTGGACATGCCTGGTGACAGCACACAAGGCACAGGACTTGTCTCTAAGCACGTCTCAGGTGTAGCTAAAGAGGTGAGGACCAAACACCAGCAGAGACTGAAGATGTGACAGCAGGAAGGTGCACTGCAGCAGGTACACCTGTCCAGAAGATGCTCTGGACACATTACCTTGGGACAAACAGGCAAGCAATAGAGCATATCACATACACATGATGACCCAACAGCTGACAACCAAACAGGTGCTGCTTTTCAAGCACTTCAGGAGGAAATTTTCAGCAGATAATACATTCTGGCTCAAGGAAATACAAAATTTTCCCACTGAGAAACCAACTTTTCATACTCTAGACATCAGACTCAGAGATGAGAAGATGACACACTTCTCTGGCAGTAAATTCATTTCCTTTGGCATGGAGCTATTAATAGTCAGGGACTTCTCTGCATGGGGAAGGTTCATGAACAAAATCTGCAACTCACATAGCTCTGAGCAGATGGGATACAGAGTCTCAAACATTCTCCCATGATGTTAATAGGAAAAAAAAAATTAATTTCCCTGCCAAGGACATTGTATCCTTCTGCTTTCTTGTTTTGTTTTAACTGCAGCTAAATAGCCCACAGTCTTTTTGTGAAAAAGCAGTGTTAGCTCTGTGGCTACTAATATTTCTACAGATAGTGGAAAAAATCAACATAGAAAAACCCAATAAAATTACAACTTTCACCCAAGTGTTACAAGCCTAATTCACAATTAATTTTGTCATGATACTAACAGAACCTTGACCTTTTTAATTTGGCTGCTCACCATGGGGAAAACTTGAACAACACTATACTGAAATACAAGCAAAATTTTATAATGCTTACAGAATTCAGCATGCTCCTCAGCATTCCCAGTAACAAGAAGGCAGCTTCTGTGCAAACACTGTGTATTGAGGAGGTAACAGTGCCACAGGAGGCAGGAACTCCAAATATGAATGTCCAAATGGAATCTAAATCAAACTGCAAGAGGTGAAAGAGAAGACATGAAATAATTCCTTTCTCCTGTGTATTTGTATACTGCTTTTCATTATCAATACAATATATTCATTTGGCAGTAGATAAAAAATTAGTTGTTTAACATCCTCCAAAATTTATCACCAAACTTCATAAGTTTGCATGTCACTGAAGAAAAATTCTTTCAACCATGACCTAATGCAACTGCAACTCTCATCTTTTCATTTCTCATAAAGTATCCAAGTGTTTTGAAGCAAAAGAATTGGCAGCACATGTGCTACACAATCAACTTAGTTGACTCACATCTAGCAGTAAAATCCACATGGTACCCCACAGGAAAAAAACATATGAACAACACAAACAAATCAACTTGTATTTTCCAGCAAGTCTAAATAATTAAATCAATTAAAAATAAAACAAATATCCACCTCTAGCACTAAGAGTGCTACTAAGTAGTTGAATTTTGATTCAGTTTAACAGTGTCATACTTCAGTGCTGTAGGCAGAGGAATGAGTTTCATGCCTCCACCTCATGGTAGCAGAGTGCTGAATGTGCTGTCAAGTATTCCTCTTGAGAAAGGAGGCAGACACTTTCTGGTTTGAAAGTTTTACTTTTCAGTTCTCACTGACAAATAAATGTCAGCACTGCACCCATTCTAACTAGACACCTTGTCTATCTGGAGTGTGTGTGGCTTTTCTTCATAAAGCACAACCCTGGTGCTTCCCAGGACTGTTGCAGGTCATATAATATCTACTCACTTACTTCAAAAAAGCCACAAATTACCTGTTCAGAATAAGAATAACCAATATTTTTCAGCAACAACTGAGTTGTCTCCCTATAAAACCAGGGAGACCTTCTGAAATAAAAGCAACCTTGTTTTGTCTGTAACCCGTGAACTCTCTTTAATACAGCAACTGCCCACTCCTTGAAATAAAAAAATCACAAAAAACCCACCTCACAACCAAATAATGCAAGCAAAATATTATATTCCCTTCAATGCTCACAACATGCCAGCTTGAAGTAGGGATCTGCTTCTCATTTGACCCCAAAGTGGATCAGTGTGACACCAATGACACAGCCATAACATGCTGGCTTCTACATACTCCCACCCCAAAGAGCTTTGCACTAAACACCACATCAGGACTGTGAGTCAGCTGCAGAGAAGAAGGAGATGGCCTGGTTAATCCATTATTTTCTTTCGTGACAGACAGAATTGCATTCACATCTTACTGGATAATCCCTACCTTGGCACCCTGTTTACACTGGCTGCTGATGACAGGTGCACTGACCTGCAGGTTTTCAGGCAGTTCAGTGACTGGCTGCTGCAGGAAAAGGGCCATGAGGAGGAAATAGAGTGCAGGGACATTGGTGTGCTTTGGGAGAAGGGACTGCAGGACAGGGAAGCCTGGGAAGTGACAAGCATCCCGGTTAATCTCCCGCACCGTGGATCTGCCTCCTGCACTCCGGCCAACATTGAACCCTAGGACAGACAACAAGAGACAAAGCCATCAACATAAGGAGGGAATCACCTGTGATAACCTTTCTGCCAACCTTTAACCTGGAGATTAAAATTGTACCTTCTCAGAAACTAATGCTGTAAAAAACCAGTCGTGTGCACACACGAGACACCATTCTGCTTCATGTCTCAGTTTTTTAAACAATTAAAGAATAAAGGAAAATACTGCTTTCCAGTAACATACAGATCCATTTTCTGGCTGTAGCCACAGTTTCTGACTTTTAAAACACCCAGGTCTCTGAAAAGAAGCTATTTTGCTGGCTGAAAGCAAAATGTCACCATAATCTCAGTTACAGATTTATATAATGAAGCAGCAACTCATGGTCCATTTAAGTCTGTGGGCAGCTAATTTGTGTCCAGAGAAGTCTCAGGGGCATCTTTATCTCAGATATTTTGTTAATGATTAATCAGCTGGCAGTAAGCATTAAATAGTCTATTTTATTTAAGTGCTGCCAGCACCACCTTTTGTGACCATGGTTCTACATACGGATTTCAACTTCCTACTAAAGAAAACAAAAAAAGAATACAACTGGATGGCAGAAGCACTTATTTTCAAGCAAGGGAAGAGGCAGGAAGACAGTTCAGACTCCACATGAGCACAGTGAGCCATTGTTCTGACATTGCTAAAGGTCAGGTGGTTTTTCTGAGGCTTAAATACTTTCCACCAGAAATTGACTTTTTAAACAGAAAACATCTATCAGGAATCAGACTAATGAAATCTGTGCTACACAACTGTGGAAATTCCATCAGTAACCTTCAACAAAAATGCATCGTACTTGGTTTCATGAGAAATCTTGGAGCCAGTATGTTATGATTTATTAAAAATCACAGCATACAAAAATTAGATTATCTGTCACTATCAGGTTTTAAGACTCAAGTTTAAAAATATCTTTTTTATCACAGTCTAACTTGGATTCAATTAAAGTGATACTATAATTGGAAAAATGGGGAAACTTGGAAAATGCTTTCAAATGTAATTGTAAATCAAAATCTTACTTAGATTTTGTGACTGAAGAAAAATATTTATGCTATTGGACATTTAAAATATATACTAAATAAAGAATAGTCTATTCCCTAAAATGCCAATGGTTTTCAAGTTTTTAAAGCACAACCATGCAAGGGAAATGCATGTGCAAAACTGTTTTTGTAATAAAATACAGAACCTTAATTAGAATGAGCCAAACAACAGATGCTTTTTATTTTAACAATAAATATTTGCACGTGTTTTACAGCTTCTGAAAAACTGTTTTCCTTAATCCTCCTAATTCATTGGCAATGCAAAGAACCATCCTATGCTTGTAGCTGAATATCCTGAGGGATATATTGTGGAAAACAGTAAAAAAATAGAGAGTTTTCTTTAAGAAAAAAAAAAACAAGATACTATATTTGAAATCCATCAAAGACACAAAGCAGAAATAAGTATTTTTTATATTTTGTACTTTCATTTCAGGAAGAGCCCTCTTCCTGAAGGAAGATCATTTCAACAACACTTCAATTACTTCTCTATAGTAAACCAATTCAGAAAAACTTTAATGCAGTAACAGATCATGTACTGCTGCAACATAGACAATGGTTCCTTGAACAGTTATTTGAGGAACAACAATGAAGTTAAAAGTACTATTGATACCACTGCTCTGATCTAAAGGCTACTGAGGCTTAAGAAAGACTCTCATGTCATTGGGTTTGCACCAGGGCCTGAATAGACATTCACCTGAAAAGCACTATTTCATTTTGACTGGAAAAATCCAGCAGGTTGGTGGGAAATTGCCACTACACCTCTCTATAAGGAGATGACAAATGTAATTTCAAACATTTGGAGATACATTTCAGACAGCTCAGAGATGCTCAAAATGGGTCCTGTGGCACTAAAGCCTTATACACAATTCTGGGTCACAAAGGGTAACTGAGAGGTCTGATAATCAGATAACTGAGGATTTAAGAACCTAAAAAAAAAAAAAAGCCTTTAATAGAAAGTGTGCCTGTGTACACAAGAATGCAGGAGAGGGAAAGGACAAGGAATGCTGAGATGATACCATGAACACACAAATCACCAAAACAGAAGAATCCTGATTGGTAAATCTGATGGACACAGCACTCCCTAGTCAAAGCAGCTCAGATATTGCACTGACAATGCTCTATTAGAAGCAAACAAATAAGGAAATTTTACTAAATCTTTATTACTTGTGTGGATAAGGTGCTGCTCAATGCTTCCTTTGCATGTAGCTCAGCTGTGCCTGCTCACAGGACACACTTAACTTTACCATGATGGTAAGGGAACAGAACAATTAGCTATTCTGCTTTGTGCAGATGAGCCAAAACCAGCTACAATGACACCTGAGTCATGTCAGCTAAGGGCAGCTTTTTAAACCACTCCCTTTTGCCTAGTAAATCTCAACTCTTGCTCGTAAGAAAAATGAAGTGCAGAAGCATCTGATGGCAACACAGACAAGTAAGAGATGTGCTCAGACAGCATCCCCACAATAACCCACAGCTCAACACCCCAGCACATCCCTGAGCCCCAGGGGGCTGAGATGCCTACCTAGCACAGTACCAATCTTATTGGTCAGGACTGAATCTGTCTGATCCAGCCAGCCTCCTCCACTGAGACCCTCCTTAAACTTGATAAGGATGGACTGATTGCTCAACAGGACCACGAGAATTCTCATGGCTGCTGTGACTGTAGTGGAATGCAGATGCTCTTCCATGAACATCATAATCCAATCAAAACCCAGGGTCTTGACCAGTTCTTCACAAGCCCTAAGTAAAGTGAGAGAAAAAAAAAAGTCACATTTTACAGCATTTAGTTGCCTACTAAACAGGAAAAATCAATGTCCTCCACTGCAAGGCAAACTTCAAGAGCAAATTCTTACTTAAGTTTGCTACAAACAGGTAATGTCACTTATCACTCTTTTTAAGTGAAACAGGCAGTCTGCATTTGTTTAGAAGAAAGGAAGGAGTAAATACAGCTCCTCAGATTAATTGCATTGCATGAGATTTCTCCAATTGCTGCTTTTGATAACAAATAAGGAATTCTGAACTGAAATCTTTTTGTTGAAGAAGTAGTTTTCACAAATCTTCTTAATGAACTGGTATGAAAAAAAGAATGAAGGTTGTTTCTTTCTTTGTTTTATTAGGAGAAGAGTTGCTTGGGAGTATTCAGAAGCTTTTTTTTTTTTTTTGCAATTTTAAGGGGCATTCTAGGGTCAGTAACCTTAGTGATAACCCCTACTGAAGCTGACTATCCCACTTCTCTAAAAAGTTCTCTTTGACAGATCTTATTTTTTCTACAGCCATGCATAAAGTTAAAACAACAAAATGAATAATGTATCCCATTTCTACTAGCATACCTGAGAGTAATTCATTGACATCTGCATAAATCATTCAACAGTACCCATAAAATGATGCAATTCAACTAGTGAATTGAATGGAGGCTATATAATTCTTCCCCTTGATATAAAAAATTACATCCTTTCTTTTTCTCAAGGGATTTTTTGTACTTACTGCAAATTAACAGTTGTCTTTTCTTTAGATGTATAGAGAAGTTTCAGGAGGATATCTAAAAGTCTGTTCCGTAGTAGAATAAGATTAGCTGAAACAAGTCCTCCAAAATCATCCTCTGTTCCTAAATATGGGAAAAAAAAAAAAAAAACAAAAAAGAGGCAAAATTAGGATTTAACTTGGGCATTTTAAAGGCTATTCAAAAATTCCTTACATAAGCAAATACAACCTGACCCCCACTCAGGCTGCAAGAAGCTGTGCTGAAGTGCTGAAGCAGCCCATTTCATGGTGCTGAGAAATGTCTGGTTCCTCCTTATCACTGTCACAGCTTGAGGCAGCATATGCAAAAATGAAGACAGATAAATGGATAATTTCTGGACCAAGATTTTGTTGTGCACAAGATACAGACACAAAGGATCTTCTATGGCAGAAATCCAACAGCAGTGGTGAACACCAGTAGCCTAAAAATCTCATGCTCTTTGCCTCAAAAGCTTCTCTCTTCATTTCTGCCACATCCTGAATTTCTCCCCAAGGTTCTTTAGTCTCCTATGTAGGCAAAAAACAGCTCTGAGCAGCCAGAGTCAGTCCAGTGGAAGGTGGTCCTGCCCTTGGCAGGGGGTAGGGACTTGAAGATGTTTAAGGTTCCCTTCCAACCCAAACCATGGTCCAGTGGGATTCATCATTATCTTCTTGTGCCTCACTTGTTCCTTCTGAATAGGTTTTGGTTTTGTGGTCTCAAAGATGATTAAATTTGAGCTTTTTAGTGAAAAAGAGTGTATTTGAGAGAGAACCAGATTGGTGTTCTCAATACAGGCCATCAGTTTTTTGTTTGGGTTAGGATTTTTTTCCCCAGGCTAAGAGGGGTGGTAGCATTTCTTTTTTTGTCTTTAAAAAAAAAGTTACTAGGCTGTCTTAGTTAATTCTTTCACTTCCTTCACATCTGGAGGGATGATACACCTAGTAACCAGATTTTTGTCTTTTTTTTTCCCTTTTCCCACAGAGAAACAGAGATGCACAGCTGATTGTAAGGAGCAAGGGGAGGAAAAAGAAGAAAATCATACAGTGCTAAATGAAGGAAACAAAAAAAAATTGTTTTGCTCTGCTTTGCACTCAATACTGAAAACCAAAGCCCCACTAAGTAGTAGGCAGGTTACAAAAAAATGGCAACACTGTTAATGACACTATTTCTACTTTTTTTTTTTTTTTGTATTCAAGCACAGAAGAGACCACAAGGTATTTTATTCTACTAAGTACTGTCAACACTTACCACTGTCAAGCTTTTCTTCATTGTTTATTTCCATGACTACAAACTTCTCACAGACTGCAAATGTAGGTAAAGTGGAAGAGATGAACTGTCCAAACCTTAATGTGTACAGAAAAAACATCACTCACTGATATGACAGATGCACTCTCATCTATCAATAATTCACCTCACATATAAAACTATGACACCAGTGACAGGGAGATATCTAAAAATGTCATCTTTCTCACATCTGAAGATCGGTGAAAATGGTCTTCACTTAAAGTTATAACCAAAACACAAATTAACTTGTAGTAATTAAAGGAATATTTGCAGACAAATCTGCAGGTAAGGGACCCTGAAAATGCCAGGATTTAGGAAAGGGAACTGGGAGATAATGCTGAGTCCTAGTAAAAGGAACACCCCAAGTAAAAGGAGAACCAAACATTATTCTAAACCCCTTACAGCTGAGCACTTATTACATCAAAACAGTGGTTACTCACTGTTTTTTCAACTCTGGAAAAACATTTATGCCTATAGCTTGAGGTTATGTAACACAGGGTCACAGTTTTACATGACAAGATGTTGATGTAACACTCCAAGAAAGGAGATGCAATATATTCCTCTTTCCTCTGCAGCTAACCTGAAATGATCCCTTAGCTAGTGCAACTTCTCCCAAATTAATTTCTAATTTTTTTTTTTTTTTCCTCTTTCATTTTTTTATTTCCAGGAAGGAGAACAAGGAACACAAGTCTACAACCTATTCTGTAACCATTTAAGCATAAAATCAATAGTTCTATTCTTGAATAATTTTTGTCCTGTATAATTAAAACAAAGACAAGTAAAATGCTCAGGTTGAAGCTTCTGATACCTTTAACTGTACTTAAAAGCAAGAAGCTGGAAACATGACCATGCATATGCAAAGAGCTCCCAAACCCCACAATATTTTATCCATTTCCATTACAATGAAATGAGAGATGAAAAAATTCAAGTTATCAAGGAGTTACACTATTTTTAAAGTGTTTCAAATACTCCTGCACATATGAATTGCAGTAACTAGTGTAATTTTCATCAGTCAGAATTAGTTGTACTATATCTGACAGCCTTAAATACCTTTTTATACAGTGATGATTAAGAAAAAAAAAAATCTGGAACTAAACCTTGCATTCAAGATAGTAATCAAAACTGCATTTTAACCAGAAGTATCTTTTTAGCCCATCTCAAATAACATTCAATGGTATTCAGGAGGAGTGCTCAGCACCTTCACTTTTCACCTGTAGAACATTAAACCAGTTTGATCATTGAACCATGCTTGGTCAGATACAAACTGAAAATCATAAGCAAATCAAGGCTTTAACATATTGCTGATGTCTACTTCAATCCAGTTCATAGAGGGGGAAAAGAATAATCAGTACATGAGTATTCCATGTCACACACTCCTCAACAGTGTGACCACAAAGTACTTTTGACCAAGGCAACAGAACCAAGAAATACAGAATTATCCATGGCTGGGCTACCTGAGGAGGTCATAGCTGCTGGGGAAGCCCTGAAGCAGAAAGCTCAGCACATTGCTAATGGCAGCAATAGTGGGCTGGGACAGGGACATGTCTCGAAGGGTCAACAGCAGCCTTGGGATGAGCTGGAATTCCCTCATTAACTTGGCATTCTTTGCTGCTTCACTGGAAGAAGAAAAGAAATGAGATGGCCATTTAAAATTGGAAATTCAAAATCCTCTAAATATCACCTAATCCTGTAAATCTCATTACTAGCTTTGCATCAGTTCATACCTCGACTCAGTGAGAAGTTCAATGAAGTGTTCAAATAATGACAGATGAAGCTCATAGGGTGCATGAAGCCAGACCTGAAATACAGAAAAAAATAGTATTTTTTGTACTCAAATTGACTTGCAGGTTAAAAACAAGCATTAATAAATAAAAGGTTATGAAGAGATTAAAATCATTCCTATACATGACTGTTCACCTGGTCACAAGGAACTACACGAGTTCCAAAAATATTCTCTGTAAGGGTACATGCTGAAAACTTCTAAAGGGATCTAGACAAAAGGTCACACACTGTCTTTCTGTACAAACTTTAAACAAACAATGCAATAACTCCTAAGTAGCTATTGGGGTTTACAAGGCTGTGTTAAATTTATTTGGTTTAAGTGAAGGTTTATGTCTTCATAAAATTAACTTACTACCTTCCACCAAAATTAAACTCAAAGTCTTCCCTGATTTTAATTTTTACCCAAAATTGCCTGCACTGAAATTATTTAAATTCTCTACCAAAAAACTCAAAGTATCAATTGTTCAATCAATAGAAGTAATAGAAGATAAAAAGGCCAGAGAACTCACAGTTACAGCTGCAAATCTTAAAAGTGATTTGCTATTGAACAAAGCATAATTAATACTTGTGATCTGGTGTATAAAATTGGCTTAAATGAAAAGCTTTCTAGCTTTTGCTTTTCTTCTAATCTTATAATTTAAAATGATGAGAACAAATCCTTTAATTTCTCTGTTCTGCATGAGTAAGAACATCCAATTTATCCAAATTAAGCGAAATGTTTGGATCACTGATTTCTGAATAAAGTAAATAATTCTTTAAAAACTCAAAAAACCCCCCCAAAAAACCCTCAGCCAAAATATCAGACTTTTGGAAAGTTTCTTGCTAAATAAGGTTTCCAGGAGTGCTTTGAAATACTCAAACAGACATCTAAAAAAAGGAAATGGTTGAGTCTATTAAGCCATTTGTACAAAACTGACTTGCAATATTAAGTCAGCATTTTATAGCTGGCTTAGCAGTAGTAGTACGATTTTTACTTCTTTATTTTAAATGTAAAGTGTGGTCAGAATTCTTTTACTCAGTCTATGTCAGGTACAGATAATGCCAAAGGAGCACATACAAAAGGGTAAGTTTGGGAAGCTCTTATCAGCCTCTACTGCATTAGCATTTCCCTCTGAAATTTGCTGCTTTCCTGACTTTAACACAACATTGAAGTATTTCACAGGTCATGCAAGCAGAATTTTAACTCCCTTACTACCAACCTGGCAGGATATGTAAGATAAAGTGATTACCATGTGCTATGTTGAAAGCTTACCTCCTACTTTTATTATCATGGCATTTTTCATGCATTGCTATATGTACTAAAGTAGAAGACATGGGTGAAAAGAAATTGATGAACAGAAAACTACAGAATATTATCTTCTAAAACAACAGAAAGCAGAAACACCTGTGGCACCCATCCATTATTTGTGCAGTAATTCAAGCCATTTCAGCAGGAAAAGTTGCCAATAATCTTGTTGCTCAGCTGCTTCACTGTACTATGCAAGGAATAGGAAGTTCTCAGGATAATGGCCTAATTTGTTATTGTTGACTATTTAAGGTACACTATCAGCATCTGACTTAATGACTATCCAGCATCATAATCACTTTTCTGTACAGCTTTACATACTTCAAAATCACAGAGCAGGTCCTGGAAGGCAGCAGAATTTGGGATAATTGATGTCTCATGCCCGCTGTCAACAGTTCCCACCAAGGAAAAGGTCAGGTGGAGTATGTGGCTGTTCAGAAGGGACCTTTTCTTCTTTAACAGCATTGCCAGCAGCTTGAACAAGTAAACAGAAAAGGAATCAATCCTGTGAACACACAGCAATATTGTCTAAGCATGCAAGAGAACAGATGAAGTGTCTGTGTCCCTTTTGAGAAGACCCTTAAAAAATGTCTGCTAGTTGATACTCTTGATGAAAAAGTTTGAAAGTGGCATCACAGCTCATTACAAAAGCAGCATATCAAGGACATTCTCCAGCTCATAAAATATCTGTTTACACCAAAGACAGGATCTAGGCCCTGAGGATTAGGGACACACACACCCCTCTCAGCTCTCTGGCAGTCAGTCCCAGTTGAAGGCAGCACATCCTCAGACAGTTGTGTTCCTGGACAGTAAACATGGACCTGGCAGACAAATGGAGCAGGCCTAGAGCACTGCATGCCCACATGAGAGATATTCTGGCACTGAAGGAAAGTAACATAAATCTGAATAAGCCTCTTTTTTCTTGCTATGCTTCAGTCCCCTAGGTGTGACTGCAGTCCCCACTTCTGCTCTAACTTTTTATAATCTGGGCTGGGAAAGAACCGTTTGCCAGATTACTGTTCCAGTTTCTTGTCTACTAAAGTAAACTTGTTTAAACACTCAACATTCTGGCCTGTTCAGCTTTACCTTCCTCATGGAAAGACTAAAGAAACACAGATTTCTGGGAACCTCCCTCCAACCATACTATTTGCTGATGTCAATACCAGTGGAATGTAAGGTCATTTGTGATGATCCACTGGCTACTCATGGTACAAGGGTGACACTGTCTAGACTTGTTTGGCCACAGTAAGCCAAGGTCTGCACCAGGCTCCTTGGAATGATATGTTTTGATCTAACTGCACCAGGCATTAGCATTACAAGGTTTGTAAATACATAGCCCAAACCACAGAACTTTCCATTTCAATAAAGCAGCCTCCATGAGAAACATAAAATGCATTGCTCATGTGAAAACCTTTCCAAATCAGTCAACCAATTCTTCTGCATAACTGATTGCCTTTTCCCTATCCCAGTGGAGAATTAATGTCTTCAGCTTGAAAGGAAACAGCATCACTAAGTACAAAATCTGTGCATCTCCTTAAAAGGATGCTTCTAGGAGTCCACTTGTTTGGGTTTTTTTTATGTGTCCTTATCCTCTCTCTTGCTGGCACATCAGAGAAAAACTCCCAGGCTTGCAGGAATGGATTCAAAATCACAAGAAAAGAATCATTTAAGTTTGATAGTTGTGCTCTTCCATGCTGTTACTGAAGGCTCAGTTTCAGCAATGCTGCTAAATTTGCACAGTAGCTTAGCAAAAAACTTTTCACCCTCTCCTTTAAAAGAAGTCCTAAATAATTCATCTATGCTAATTAAACAGGAGCTCAAGAAACTTTAAAAGAGAAACTCAGGTTACAACACAACATGAGGTTTCCATGGGAACAGTGATGACAAACAGTAAAATTCAATTCAATCAGCTTGGTCTGTTTTAAGCCATTTTTTACATACCTGATATCCTTTGATTCTTTCCATCTCTTTGCTGGCCAGTGGATTGCTCTTTACCACACAGACCAAGGCTTTCACAGCTGCATACAACCCTTCCACATCTGATGCCATGGCTACAAGTCCCAAAATAGCAGCAGCCCCACCAACATATTGCAGTGTAGTGGCAACAGGTTTGGGGACAAATGTTCTTACTCCTGAGCACAGACAGAAAATGAATTAAAATATATTCAAATCTAATTTCTGCAAGAAAAAATCGTGAAAGCAATTTTTATTTTAGCATTACTTGAATTATAAAAAGAATGTTACTAGAAGAATTATGACACCTCAGAAGAAGTGGAAGAAATACAGAACAATAGTTTATAACCTAAGGTAAAGTAATTTAATGCATTTTCATAATGATGAATCATAAACTGAAACAAGCATCCCATGTGAGCAAAGAAGATAATAATATACCCATAAAATATAAAAATGTTCAATAAATATGATGCATCATTGCATTCATCAACACATGATTTATCTTCTAGATCCAAGTTCTTATTGACAAGCAATTATTAACTCTAAACCATAATAATTCCTAAGTGCTCAACTCACCCAAATACCCTATCAAAGCTGCACCAATGGAGCGTGCTGGTCCATTCAAATGCCCTGCTGAGTTATGTAGCAGCTTCACAGGTGTGGCATTTTCATGAGAAGAAATTGCCAGCTGAAGAAAATAAGAAAAAAAAAAAAAGCAGGGGTTGAAGGGAAGAGGTTGGTTTTTTTATGCAAGCCTAAAATTCCTAACTTATGAATTTCCCTGCTGTGATCAGGAGTAACATGCAAGAAACCCAGATCAAGCCTTTCCTCTTAGAGATGTTCCATCCCTTTGATCATCTTGGTGGTTTTCCCTGGACTCACTCCAACAGGTGCATGCCTTTCTTGTGCTGGGGACCCCAGAGCTGATGCAGCCCTGCAGGTGGGCTCTCACCAGAGCAGAGCAGAGGGCAGAATCCTCTCCCTGCCCTGTTGCCCATGGTGTTTTGGATGCAGCCCAGGACACATTTGGCTCTCTAGGCTGAGTGCACATTTCTGGGTCATGTCCAGTCTCTCTTCCATCAGCAACCCCAAGTCCTTCTGGGCAGGGTTGCCCTCAATCTGTTAATCCCCAGCCTGGCTTGATACCAGGAACTGCTCTGACCCAGGTGCAGTACCTTGCACTAGGTCTTGTTAAACCTCATGAACCTCCAATTGTCTCACTTCTCTGGCCCACCTAGCCCTGGAACTCATCTGATCCCTCTGGATGGAATCCTGTCCTTGAAATGTGTCAACAGTACCACTCAAGTTAGTTTCATCAGTGAACGTGCTGAGGGTGCACTTGATCCCTCTCTGTCATTAATGAAGGTATTAAATAACACCACATGGACTCCTGAGGGACAGCACTTGTCACCAATTTCCACTGGGACTCTGAGCCATTGGCTACCACCCAGTGGTTGAAACTGTCCAACCACTCTCTTAGCCATCTTAACAGCCCACTCACTGAATCCATCTTTCTCCAATTTAGAGAGAAAGGTGTTGTGGGGGACTAAGTCAAAGGCTGTACTGCAGCCCAGACAAATCCCATCTGTAACCTTCCCCTTGTCCACTGATGCAGTCACCTCACCACAGAAGGCCCCAAGGTTGGTCATCTAATGCCCAGAGGAGCTGTGAGTTCTCAGTTCCTGGAAGTATTTAAGGTCAGTCTGCACTTTGAGCAACCTGACAGTGAAAAGGTGTCCTTGCCCACAGGAGGGGGATTGGACTAGATTGTTCCTGGCTACATTGAGCAGATTGTCTTGAAGTAAGTTAAAAGAAAGGAAAAAGTCATACACATTAACAGACTGATTTCCCAACGTACCTGCTTGGCAATAGCTTTACTATCCAACTTGTTGTAAACTTTCCTTATTTTTGCCACTGTAAATGAAGAAACTGACAGTGCATAGAGACCAAAGGAGACCTTCTCTTCTGGTACCAAAGATACTGGAGATGGATTGATTCCTTCGGACTTTGAATCTTTACCTTAAAGACAAAATAGAAGTTCCCTTCACTAACAGCATTACTTTTTTTTAAAGTTGAAGAGTAAAATGTTAAGCAACTTATACTGCAGAATAGGTACAAAAGGAAGATTTTTGCAAATAACTGTGATGTGACATTGTCCAGCCTAAGGGCTGTAAACTTTCCTTTCCTTTTTCTGAAGGAAAATAAAGCAATCAAAAACCAGAGAAGCATTTGGAAAATTTGCATCTTTCCCTGTGATAATTGGCTTTTTACTACAGTTTGATAGGAAAGCTGTCTTGGAATGGTATGAGAGCTGCAAGATTCAAAGACAATATATAATCATATCTTTACATTTTTTTATCCCTTCTAATATAACTTTCTCCAGATAAACATAGCATACACTATGAATAATGACAGCTTTAAGCCTTTCTAACTGGTTTAAAACCCAAGTGAGGAATACAAGCACTTCTACTGTATCTCACACAAGAATTTGGATTTCTATCATCCTCTTCAACAGCAGCTACTAATCATCTTCCTACGAGCAGCAAGCTTTCCCTCCCTGCTCCTGCATACTGTCTCACCTCCCCTGCCAGTACACACACACACACACAGACTCCATCCCAAATCACCAGGTGCCACCTGCCCTGTACTTACATGGAACATAAACAGCTTGGAAGCTGCCCACGTAGTTTGGCCCCAGCTCATAAATGGTGCTGACCCCTGGGGCAGGCAGCACCTCCTCCAGGAAGTGTGTGGGTCCCAGGCGCCACACCAGGGAGGAGAGCTGGCGCTGGGCGGGCGGCGTGCCGATGTACGCGTACACCGTGCTCACCACGGGAGGGTTGGCAGAGCCTGAGCCACTGGGGCTGCTGTGGATGTAGTGAAGCTGGGAGGGAGCAAAACATAGGCAAGTTAGTGAAGGAGCAAGGGTATGGTGTCCAAAAATGGTTTTGCAAGCTGGGGGAGGTATCAAATGATTGCCGTGTAACACAGGGTGTTTCGATGCTGTACTGAACTAGACGGTGAAGAACATTAAACAGAATGGAAATGCAAAGACCAGAAGTGGCTATCAAAAGATGAAGGTGTGTATGGAAACACAGGAGGAGAACATGAGAATTCTTTGCCTAAAGAGGCTGTATCTTGATTCTAAAGACAGGGTGCTCAAAGTAGTGCTGTCTTTCCCAGTCTTTGGAAATTACACCATTTCAAGCTAAAGTGCAAATGTGATGAACTAAATTCAGCAAGATTTTTCAAACAATTGAATATATGATTAAGATCCTGGCAATATATAAAAACAATAACAACCTCAAAAGGCTTTTTTCTATTTACCTTGTAAAAAAATTGTAAGCAGCTATTGAACATAGTCATGCATAGCCAGAGAGAGGGTCAGACATACTCATGCTGATGTCTTAAGTATTAGCTTTAATATTTTTTAGATTCTGCATTGCATTGGTGTGTGACTCTGAACTTCACATAAAGTGGTAGCAAATTCTCTTCACAGTTTAGTTAGACAAAACAATTCTTTTTCAGCCCAAGAATCAAGGACACTGTTGAAGCTTTACGCTCAAGTATAAAAAGTGGCAAATTGAAAAAAGAAATCTAAGAGGATGGGACTTCAAAACCTGAAGACTATTAACCCCAATATGTAAATGGACCTATACTGGGAGAAAAACTCTGAATGTCAATATGTTGTTTTACCTGCAGCAGTACGGTAACATTAGCTCTTTAAACCCTACATCAGGTTAAGCTTTATCCCTCAAAGCCCACACCTGCCAGGTGTTAAGTGATGTCTGGATATCTGTTACAGCTTGGGAATATTTTGTACTCAGTGGACAGGTCCACAGTGCTCCTCACTGCTCACTGCAGTTTCTTCCACCTAACTTTGAGATATTGACCTTTGCAAAATTCTTGTAAGTTTTTTTTTACTGCACAGGGAGAGGAAAATCACTCCAATCAGTAAAAATGATGATTTAAAGGTTTATTTTACCTTAACAGTGTTGACCAGCTGTCCATCGAGGTAGAGTGTAGCTGTGCTGTTCTTCAGCATGCCTTTACTCATGACCAGAACTAGGTGATGCCACTGGCCCTCCACAATGAGGTCGCCGCAGCGGAAACGGGCACAACAGGGAAGGATTTCATAAAATGATGATTCCTCACTGAAGTCATCAACTGAAGGAAAAGCACCAGTTAGTGGGCACCAGCAGAAATGTTATAAGAGCTTGAAAATCTCAGGATATATTCAGATTTTGGAAAATTGTCTTTTACTTCTCACCTTCTCGCTTCCCTTTGAAATTTTAGCTGGAATTATTAGCTGGCCAAAGTTTTTATTTTCTCATGCTGCCATGCATGACACAGAAAGATCTTTTGTTGTTTTCCTGAAGAAGTTTCTACAGCAGGAGTCACTAGGAAACAACAGATGTCTCCCCAAACCCACAGAGCTATTTTTCACTTTTCTCACACTGCAGAGATGATGATACCCATACTTGCAGACTTTTTATTCCCACTTTTGCTACACAAAAATGACCCTTACTCTACTTAAAAGCCATCCCAAAAAGATAAAAAAAGATAAAAACATCCCCCTAAAACCTAGGGAATGTTTCAACAGAAACCATGAACTTTTTAGAGCCCTCTTCATTCTTTCATACTGAAGGAAAAGAAACCATTAATCCTTTTACCAAAACAGCTGCCTGCACAGGGAGAACATTCATTTCTTTAGAAACAGCACAAGGAAAATGTTAAAAGCAGAGGACTTAGAACTAACGTTCAGATACAAAAATAATCTCAAGTTCTTTTTCTCAGCCAAACATCTCTGAGCACAATTCTTGCTCCCAAGAAGGGTCCTTAAATCACCCCATTTATTCTCACAAGAAACTGTCAGCACTTCCAATCCCCATGTTGTGCACAGTTCTTCAGGTTCCTACCTGCTCAGCACTCAACAGTAAACTACCAACTATGATTTAGACACAACAGGGTAGCACTTAAGTGAAGCAAAGTCTCCTGGTTCAATTAAAAAACAGTCTTTATAGTCAGACACCTTCAGATCTTCTCTGACATAGCCCTTTCAAATCCAATCTCTTTCAGGAGTTTGATTATAGGTACTCACTGAACTAAAAGTATATGAACTATAGCTTTAGTGCAGGCTAAAGCAATTAATGTGAAGATAGACTTGCTTCATTCTCTAAGAGTTTAGTCCTCTGAGAAAGAAAGCACTGTTAGTACCTCTGTAATTTAGGAGGTTTAATTCCTGCTTTATACTATGGGTTTTCAGCTCTCAAGTTTCAGGTGTTGAATCTAACTTCTACTAAGAGAAACTGCTGCAGCTTGTGAATGTCTGCTTACAGATTATTTCTTATTTTTATGGTAACAGTCCCTTTAGCTGTTTGTGGGAGGTTTTTTTAATAATAACAGTTGTATGAATTGTTGTATTTTGAACAGTTGTATTAGTGCTGCCTACTCAAAAGTAAAGAACAGAAGCAGGAACAGGTTTTGACAACCATTTGGGCTGGTCTGGTGAAGAGCTAAGCCTGAAACACAGGCAGAAGGCTGCCCTGCTCCTCTCAGCTCCTCCACAGACTCAGTGTTTAACAGCCTGTCAAAACCAACCACTTTTGCAGGCTCCTATGGAGGACAAGGCTGGAGACAGGAGACAGCTCATCCTCAAGCCCCTGAGTGCACAGATAGCTCTGTCTAGCAAACTTAGTGGGATCACCAGCTTCACTTAGATCTTCCCTACATCTCTGATAATTCCTCCTTTGATCACAGATACTGAATGGAGATCTAAACTGTTTCTGAAAACTGACCACAGCATTAAAACATGAAGTGAATGACTGACTGCCTTCAAAAAACTTTCCAGTACTGGGACTATCCAGACTTTAAAAGCCTTCAACCTATTAGTTTACTATTTCCAAACTTCTTCAAAGCAAAGACAGTTAAAATTTGCACCTCAAGACCTCAAGGGGTGATATCTAAAATGAATGACACAAGATAAATCAAAGGCAAAATCTTTCAAAATCAATGATGTAATCCCTCCCCTGAATACATAATACCTGGGGTTTTGGCAAAAAATTTTCTTTTATATACAGACATCAAACCTACTTTGGAAATTATAAAAGCTCCATAAATTAATGTTTACATTTTGCATTTTCCCATTGTCAAAACCCATCAGGAACTGGCGGAGCAGCAACAAAAGTTCCAGCAGAACATAATTCTTCTGGATACTGGGTTTAAAACAAACTTGCTGTTGCATGTCTGCAACATTGCCAGCATTAGCTGATGAAGTGGCACAACTCTCACCATAATTCTGAAGCAGCTCTTCTTTAGTTGAAACGATCAGCGAGCGGTCTTTTGCTGAGAGGACAATGGCAAGGCAGACGTAATGCTGCTCCGAGGAGTTCGCACGCCGCACTACAGTGAGGAGTCTCACGGGATGCGTATTGGGAGGTGCACTAAAATGTTCAATGCAAAACCAAGTTGAGTAGCTTAAACCAGATGGTGGTGGGAAAAACCTTTCACCTAAAAAGAAAAAGAAAGTCCATTACATAGCTGCAGTAGGTAGTACTTAGGATACCTACTTGATCCTGTTCCTTTTTTTATATCAGCTCAGCTAATATCAGCTACGTTTTCTCAGAGACTGAAGAAGCCTCTGTTGAGGGAATATCTCTCTACCACATACATCTAACTCCACTTAATGTCCCAGGATGCTCCCACTAATACAATCTTACTGCAGTAAGTGTTTACCTCAGTTTTTAGACTTAACAACTTTTTAAATTAAATGACTATATTCAGTTTATCCCACAACATACAACACTCCTGTAGGATGAATTACCTACAATTTAGATGTGCTTTTGTGATGGTGTGTGCAACTACACCTGTAATAAATGCAGTCAAGAATTCAGCAGAATGAAGTCACAAGTACAGCATCACAATTCATTCCACATTTCCTATGCTCTACACACTACTACCTCAACTTTTTCCCTAATGCAACTGGGTTATTATTCATACCCCTTGGCTGATTACAATTTAGCCTTTTGCATTTCAAAGCAATCACACATTTATATTTCATATTGCTTTTCACTGTCTTGGGTGCAACAGAAACACAGACACAAAAAAGACATAAGAAGTTCTTGACTGCCAGTGCACAGCATCCAACACCATACTATCATTCATGGCTAATCAAGAAGTTTGAGAGAGCTAAACATCAGATACAAAGCACTGTTACCAGTCATACTGGATTACTCACCAGTTCCAATCCCGCTCACGACGGCGCCATCCACAAGCCCTGTAGTAACAGCATTGTTTGTAGGTGCATTGTGGGGAGCCAGGCTTGGCAAGAACAGGCAGCTGTTAAACAAGAGCAGCAACACACTGGAGTTTATGGAAGTCAATGGAAGTGGAGTTCAATACTAACAAAACATGGCTTAGGAAAATATGCACATATGCTTTGTGACTTTATGGAGTAATGAAAAATAGGAATTAATTCTCAAGATTGCTCACTGTGAATCTAAATTATCTCTAGCACAAAGAGCTTTGGCAGTATACACCTTTGGTGTGAAGGTACAGAGTCATGCCCATGTGTTCCTTTGTGGGCACCTGCATCTTGCAGCAGCCTTTGAGCTGTTCTGAACCTTCTAAAGAGACTGGATCAGCTAAATAATTACAGGATCAACAACTGCAGACAATGATGCTCTTAAAAAAGTATGCTCTCACACTAATACCATATTCCACCCACTTAGCTATGGTTGGTCCTTACAACAGCTACTGATGTTGTGGACCCAGTGGAAATCAATGTAAGGAGAAAAGTTCTTAAACTCTTTTTTAAAATTTATTATAGAAGCCTTCTTACTTGACTTGCTGAAATTACAAGAAGTCACAGCTGCATTATGTGAGATACTTCTGGACATGTTACCAGCACCCACAAATTTTCTGAAGCAAACACAATGAAAATTCCTTTTGGCAGCCTATTTCAAGTTCTTTGGTCCAGACAATTTTCTTTTCTCTTATGAAGGATGTAGAACGCAGTTTAGAGTAATATTTGTTTAATTAAAAAAAAAAAAAAAAAAGTCTGTCCCTGACTGTATTGGATATTAAGGCTACATGGAAAACAGGAGCTGCATCCTTGCATTGCAGAGCTGAAAAGACAATGTAGAGAGCAGCAGAGCTCCCAAGTACTCAGGTTTTTCTATCACATTTTTATAACCAAAGAGACCAAACACTTTCCTTTAACACATGTTGAGAATGGTGTCATGTTTTCATCTTCTGAATAGTTAAATCGTATTACATGATCCTCATAAAGTGCCTCACTCAGCAGGTGTTTAATTAGAGAGAGAAAAACAAGTGGTGCTAAAAGAAAAAAAATGAGCTAAGCATGATATCCAGACTATGCCTCCAGTTAGTAATATTGGGGTTTTTTTAGTTATTTGAATTCATCATATCTGCATTGTCTGTTTATTTGCATTTCTGATTTGCCCACTTCCACATTTTCATGTTCTTCAGCAATTTTAAGTGGGTGTCAGAATTCCTGTGCCATCTAAATGTCATACATAAATCCCAGCAACACTTCAAAGGTATGTTGGCATTCCTCTGTTTTAAAAAGGATGTGAAACCCAGAACTGAGAGGGTCCTATCAATGATACATAATTAATTTTTGCACTTTCACACATGCCAAGCAAGCATTTTTTATCAAGGTACTAATGAATGATAAAGTGGAGATTTATGTGACTTGAAGCATTCCTTTCTCCTCTTCAAAGAGTTCATTTGTTCCTTACTCACAAAGAGTCTATTAAAAATTACAAGACTCCTTTGGGAAAAGCAGGAAGCAAGCCAACACTGCGCCGTGCCCCAGGCTGCCGGAGAGCTCTGCGGGACCTTACCCGAACCCTTCCAAGGACGTGTCAAACTCGATGAACGCCGGCGTCACCGACGAGCCGTGGAGCCTGATATCATGTGGGGTTGTCATGGACACCAAACACTTGACTCTGGTCAGGGGCACTGTGCTCCCTTCTGCTGGCTTCAGCAGGCTCCTGCTTATCCGGTAGTGGCTGTCCTCGTGCGCGCCGAAGACGCTGTCGGGACCCAGGCCCTCCGTGGAGGTGACCATGCTATCTACAGGAAAAGCCAAGAAACACTGTGTTACTAAAGGCAGGCATTTCCAGGCTGTTTCTTTGGACCTCAAGTCCAGTGGAATAGCTGGATTGTCAGTCATCATCAGCCAGTTCAGCTTGTCAAAAGATAATGAGCTGGGCAGCATTGCTTTGATAAAAAGCTCAACAGCAAGGCAGGAAGATGAGCATATCGTGCAACACGCCAAGGAAAAGTTGTGGTAAAGCAAAGAGGCTCTCTCATTACCCAATATCAGCACAGTGTTCTTTCTGCACAGGCTCCTCTTCAGATGCATTCTTGCTACCTGATTTAACAGGCAGGGAAAATTCTGCTTTGTGCTCTTCAGATGCACTAACTCTGAGCTAGAATCCTCAGAGCTCTTAGTAAGCAGAACAGCTCAGTAAACTTAGCTTAGGCAATTTAACATAAATTGTGGTGGTTCAGAAGACAGCTTTGAATTCTCTTTCCTAGGTTAAAAACTTTCTAGACTCACATTTTCATAATTTTCCTTGTTTATTTTTCCCAGTGATAACACCCTAATGCAAACATATATATAAATAAACAAAGCACTGGCCAAGAAATAAACTGAATTTCTTCTCCTTTCTTCCAAAATTTACTGAATTACGATAATAAAACAAACTCTGTTCATTTATTTTATTTACTTCATGATTTAATGCTTAATCAGCATCATCTAAGATACTTTCTAGTTTCTTTCTAAATAATACAAAAATTTCAACTAAAGTATTTTTAATAATATTTTACAGCCAGCCACACAATGACCAAACTGACACACAGAAATAGATACCTCATGCTTCGGAAACTTTCCAACAATTTCTTTGTATTATAATTTACTGAGACTCTCTTTTACTAGATGAATAGCCATTCCCAAGCGCTACAACTCATGGACAATAATAGAAGATTGAGCAGTGATTTTATCTGACACCTTACTGAACCCACAAGAAATACTACACAGATACAATGATTTGTGGTGTGCACATGAAAGTGGCTGAGAAAAAAATAATGTTAAATAACTACAAATGCAGAACCTACTCAAGATTTAAAAACAAACTACCACCATATTTAACAGTTACTGTTCCTAAAATGAAAACCTATAGTTACCTTGCTGGATATATATTCAATATAAGTACTATATTCCCTCTGCTTTTAGAACTTTTCTAGTCCAACTGTTCTGATGATTTCACATTCATACATAGCTGGGGTAAAGTTAGGTTTTTATGGATGCTTATCTAAAAAATGTAAATAGGTATGCAATTGGGGGATATCAGTGAAACATTATTTACACACATTTTTAGCACTTCAGCACCTACTTCTCATTTCTGGTTCAAAACTCAGTGAGCTGGGTTTGTGCACTCGGTACTGTTTCAACAGCTTTTTGTCCCAGGCTCCACAATTCAAAGGATTTCCCAACCGTAAAAATTCCCTAAAAAAGAGAATAAAAAAATGTGGAAGTCATTTTCTCTATTTATTTGTCTATAGTGGCACCAAATCTATTAGCACTTAAAAAAAAAAGGCAGTAATTGCTTGCAATAAACATAACTTAACTAAGAAAATAAACCAATGCATTACTATGATCCATAACATATTTGATCCATTCAAAACTATTTAATTTTGGAACACATGCCTTCAAAATTTTGCACTATTTTAAATAATGAAGAATTTTTTATGAAGTAATTTATCATAAAATAAAGCAATGGTGACAATTCCCTCTTCTTCATTTAAAAACTTGGCAGAAGGCTGCTGCATCCTGCAGAACATCAGGCCATTTGATGATGTGTGTTCAGCAAGTGAATCTTCTGGAGAGGCAGTTTATAGGCTGAAGTAAGTGACCTCAGCTTTGTTTTACCAGCGTGTCCTATTTGGTTGGGGGAATCATTTCACAGCTGTATCTACAGATAACTATAGTATCTCTCTATAGAGCTACCCAGGCTATCAGTGTCTATGCTTAAGGAAGTTTAAGACCCTGTAATGTGACTATCAGCAAGAGGACTCCTTGCAGAATCCCTTCTGACACAGCTATATCTCACTGAAGGGAACCAAGCAGCTGTCCTGGCTGCAGTTCAGCCAGCCAGTGATCCATAGGAGATAATGCAATTAAATTTCCTCTTACAGCTGAGATCACAGAATCCCAGGATGGTTTGGGTTGGAAGGGACCTTTAAAGGTCATTGGGTCTAAGCCCTCTGCTGTGAGCTGTACAGCTTTCACTTACACTAGGTTGCTCATAGCCCTGTCTAACCTGACCTTGAACAATTCCAATGATGGAGCATCCACAACTTCTCTGCACAACCTCTTTCAGTGTCTCACCTCTTCCACTATAAAAAAATGTCTTCCCCATGTCTAATTTAAATTGAGCCTCTTACAGTTTAGAACTCGTGGCACTGGTCCTCTCACTACAGGCCCTGGTAAAAAGTCTCTCTCTATCAAGAGACAATCTATTTGATGAGAAATAAAATGGGATGTTGTGCTATCACTACCCCATCAGGCCACTAAGGCTCTCTATCACTGCAAGCCAGGGACAGTGCAGGCTGCAGGGCTCAGTCCACTGAACTTCAGGGTTATCCTTCTGACCTCAACACCATGGGCTGCAGAGCCTGGGAGGCCAGCCTTTCAAACATCCTTTGGAGTGGTGGATGCAAGGAGTGGTCCTCATCTGCCAGAGCAGCACTGCATCTTTGCAGAAGTCGTGCATGGAGCCCAGCTTCACACATGACTTGCTGGTTTCTCTCTGTATGCACCAGGGATTGCAGGATGTTGGCCACTGCCAGCTGGAGATCCAGTGCATGCTGCAAAAGAGAACAGCACAGGGCTTGAGAAAGTGCAAACTGAGGAGGCAAATGGAAGAAAAACTTTATACATAATAATAAAAAAGAAACTACCATTAGCAATAAATATAGAAAATTAATTATACTTAAATATATACTTAAACATCTGTGTGTTTTCAGGGGGGTGTGTATGCACGTGTCTGTGTGAAGAAACATTCTGTATAAAAAAGGGTAACTAGTTAGACAAAGGATTACCAGAACCCTGGTCAAGAAAAACAATAATTCAGGTAAGAATAGTTAAACTAAGTTCTACTTTTCACCAGCAAAGAGAGCCAGCTTAGAGAGAACTAGCAACTCTTTTTGTGACTATTAAGCTACTCCTAGTAACTTAACATATAAATGTAATCTTTTAGGTTGGAAAAGACCTTTAAGATCTTTTAAAATCACTGAGTTGAACTCTTAACCCAGCCTGGCCCAGCCCATCACTAAACTATGTCCCCAAGTGCCACATCTACACATCTTTTAAAGACTTCCAGGCCTGGGGACTCAAACAGTGCCCTGGGCAGCCCATTCAAGTGTTTAACAACCCTTCTGGTGAAGACATTTTCCCTAATATTCAACCTAAACTCCTGGCACAACTTGATGCCATTTCTTTTCACACTCTCACTTCTTTGACTTGTTGAGATTGTCCCTTCCCTTTCCACAACCCCCTTTCAAGTAGTTTTAGAGACTTGAGGAATCTCTCTGAGCTTCCCTTTCTCCAGGCTAAACATCCCCAACTCCCTTAGCTGCTCTTCACAGGATTTGTGCTCCAGACTCTTCCATAGCTCCTCTGCCTTTCTTGTAGTGAGGGGTCCAGAACTGGACACAGGACTTGGGGTGTAGCTGAGTACAGGGGGATGATCACTGTCCTGGTCCTGCTGGCCACACTGTTGCTGATCCAGGCCAGGATGCCACTGGCCTTCTTGGCCACCTGGGAACAGCTGGCTCACACTGTAGACCAGCACTCTCAGGTCTTTTCCAGCCACTCTTTCCCCAGCCTGTAGCACTGCCTGGGGATGTTGCAACCCAAGAGCAGGGCTCAACATTTGGCTTTGCTGAACCTCACACAATTGTCTCAGTTCATCAATCCAGCCTGTCCTCCAACCAATCCCTCTGCAGAGCCTTCCTGCCCTCCAGCAGATCAACACTCTGGCTGAACTTGGTGCTATCCACAAATTAAGTGAAGATGTACATGATTCCCTTGTCCAGATCAATACAGATACTAAACAGAACTGGCCCACTTCTGAGCCCTGGGGAACACACTGGTGACCATTTGCCAGATGGTGCAACTCCATTCACCACCACTCTGGGCCCAGCCACCCAGCCAGTTTTTAACCTAGCAAAGAGTCCACCCACTCAAGCCATAAGCAGAGTTCCTCCAGGAGAATGCAGTGGGAAACAGTGTCAAAAGCTTTACTAATATCCAGGTAAACAGCATCCACCACCATTCCCTCATCAATCAAGAGAGTCACCCTGCCACAGGAGACCAAGTTAGTTAAGCAGGACCTGCCTTTCATACAGCCATGCTGGCTGGGCCTGATCTCACAACTGTTCTGTGTGTACTGTAGTATGCTTGGAAACTTATCTGATGGCCACTTCAGACCTTTCTTTAAACTTACATTTCTACCAAGAATTTGAAAGAGATAAATAAAAGAAAGTCTATGAAATAAAGCAATTCCTATTAGACTTCTATGCCATCAGTTATTCAACTCAACCTGTGAAATATATTAATTTTCAGCACAAAATGAGAGGACATCATCAGCTTTCCTATTTCCCACAGCCATCCTTCTCCCCAGCCACTTTCAAAGCTTCAGACACATTTCTTTTCCCCTACCTCTGGGTGTGTAGCTGATCCAACAGAGGCCAGAAGATCCAGCATTGCAAGCATAGCACCAGGGTGAATAATGACTGCATCAGAGCTTTGTATGGATGTGGGTCCTGTTTGGAGTTTCACATCAGCTATGTTTTTCTGAGGGCAAACAGGAGGTGTTGAAACAGAATGATATGCATGCCTGCAGGACAGAAAACATCCCATGGTTACAACACCCAGCTATTATGAGCTCTGCATTTTTCAAACAGCTCTAAGATTGTACTGGTCTATAGATATTATTCCCTTTTCCTTTCTCTTCCCTCAGTTAAACAGAACAAGTGTTCCTCTTCTCAAACCTGTTGGGCATGTTTCCCTAAAGACAGCCTTGAGAGGTTTCAGTTTCTCAACTATTTTTTGAACTTGGAAGTGTTTTCCCCAGGTTTCAAGAACTTAAGAGTTTGTTTTTATGGCCTCCCTCCTTTTATTATAGTTGCAGTGGCAACACACAACTGCAGTGAGAGAGACCTACCATTGCTCCTGCTCTTGGGATATATGTCCCCACTTGCTTTTCATTTACAACTGATTATGAAATGTGCTATCACACATTCCTAGGGGCATAGAAGGGTGGTCTCTGTTCACTCATGCCAGCAATCTGCATGTTCTCAGTCCTTCCAAAACTGCTACAGCTATTTGGTTTTACATTAAGATGCTTTAGTGTGATCCAGGGAAAAGGGGATTTGACACACTGACTTAGAAGCAACCACTTGTCCTGAGAAATGCAGACACGATCTTCAGTGAAACTCTTGGAGATGCCACTCTTCTTACAGCAAGGGTTTCAACACACAAACAGCATGAGCAGCTTACAGAACATATGCTTTCAAGATAGTGCTTTAGAAGCAAAGGTGAGATTAAAAGATTCATGCTCATCACAAAAAAAGAAAACCAAAACACACAAGAAGCCCCCACAAGAAAAAACCCACAAACCCAGAAAAACCCCAACCCAAATCACCCATAGGCCATAGTATTTATCCTATATGCTTATTTGGAAGAAGAAATAGAATACAGTGTGTAAAAAATGATCACATCCTGTCTTTTGTTTCACAATTGAACACATTAAAACAGGAAGGGTTTCTTCTTATCAAATCAGTTAAAAGAGATATTTCCTCTCTTCTGTTCTCAGTGACAGAAATTTACTCAAACCATGACCCTAACACAAGTTAAGACTTAGAGACTCACTGTGCCTCACCCTTTAGCCACCTCCAACAAGGTAATCTCTTTCTCCTGGGAAAAACAGGACACAGATGGGAGATGAGGAAGGCTGCAAACACAATTCTGCCCTAAACACAGCCACCAAGCCCAATCCCCCAGCAAAAAACACATCTGTAGGGGAAGGCTGAGACATTGGATTGTTCAGCCTAAGGACAACAGGAAGCACAGCACAATCTTCTTGTGCTGGCTGGAAACCAGGTTCAATAAATAATGTTCCAATAAAAAGGTTCCTACTGAAAAGCTTTATGGCAGATCAGCAAAAACTTGGCACTTGAACAACCCAAGAGTATTGTTCTAAAGAGAATTTTTAAGAAAAATTAGATTACTGATGCTTTACTCATTCAGCTAATGCTTACAGGAAACAGAAAATAATATGGCAATTCTACTGATCCAACCACTAAGAAAAAGATCTCCCTACATGAACTTTTATAGTTTTTTTTTGTTTTGTTTTTTTTTTTTTTTTACAAACCCTTAAGCCATTAATTTTCCAAACTTTTTCTGTTGGCCCCACCACCTATGGAAATGTCTAGCAGGTAAGGAAGGCTTCACTCTTTAAAAAATAAATGGAATTAAGAACAGTGTGACAACTGGTAATACTATCACAGAGATGTTATCTCAAGCCTCTGCCTTGACTTACTGCAGCAATTGGAACACAGGCAATTGTTTCTCATGCATCCTAAATGCACTGCTACTCATCTGAAGGAGGAAACAACAGCCTCTTTCCAATGTCACCTTGAGCATCTCAGTGCAAGTTCCTTTCCTTAAGACATTCTGCCTACTTTTAAGTACAAATTTTGTTTCTAAGCACACTGATCTGCACTATCACTTTCACCTTGTAAGATAAATTGTGAGGTTATAACATGGTGGCAGCACATGCAGAGCATAACAAAAACATTGCTCAGTCTGAGTCAAAAACACAAATATGATCCTGGTCTCAAACCACCTAGACTACAATATTCCATGTAACTGAAAAGGCAATACAGCCCAAACTAGGCTTCCTGTTAGCAGTCTAAGGAAAAAATATTTTCTTAAAGCATATAGTATTGAAAGTTTTTCATATAATTTTAAAACACTTCTATTTTTAGTTTTTCCATATAGGGAGTACTTATATCACCTCAACAGGGAAAAAATAAGTTTGTAAAGGTATCTCTACACAGGAAAAAAGAAAACAGATATAACAAAATCCTTCCAAAATACGAATTAGATGTTATAGCTCTATGGGTCAGGGTAGAACTTGCAATAAATTCATTTAGCCATGCTTCTACATTCTTATATGACACCTTTAAGGAAGAAGAAAAGGATAATGGATAAAGGCAATGCACACAAGATGACATGCATCTATATGTCTAATCTGTCCCATTTAATGAAAAATATGATTGAAGAAAAATAATTAATATAACTTTAGTTGTATTGATGCAAATTGCAACAGCATTTTGATCTGGAAAGAAATAAGTTAGATTTACTGTAGAAAAACCCTCTGCATATCATTCCCCAAGAATGATCACCATCCAAACTCTTTTAAAACAATGGCTAAAAATACTGCAAAGTCAAAGCTACATTCTATTCTCTACTTTACCCTGGCAAAATATCCTTAAAAAAGAATGCTTATTCCTGCCAAAATTTACAACAACCAAAAGATGAAAAAGCTGCAGTTCCTGATTCAAGTTACACAGGTGTGGAAGAACAATGCACTGGAGGTAAGAGGGAGGACAGCCATGTACTGCCATCCCAACTTGTGCTGCAAGAGTCCCACCTACTCCATAAGGAGAACACTTGGAGGGCAGCACTCCCCAGGGAAATACAGCTTTGAGAAGTGACAGACATGTCTGAGAGAGAATATTAGCATAGCAGTGCATCCAAAACTGTTCTAGACTGTGTGAGAAACAAGAACTGCGCTATTTTTGTTTACAAGAATTATTTGTGCACAGTGTCTACTTGCTCTTTTAGCCAAACAACAGAGAGCTCTCCCTCAGGCATCTGTCTTACAAGGCAAAAGGCAGAAAACCAGGTCACAACAAGAAGGGAGATTCCAGGGATGCAAAGCTAAGGAGACAGAAAACAATAAGAGAAGAGCAAACACTTCTCTGGGAAGAGTCAACTTTGACAGAATCTGACCGTATCTGACATTTAGGAGGAGAAAAAAATAATATTGGACTACAAACCCCAAGCTGCTTATTTTTGAAAGCAGAAAGATCACAGCTACTGGCACTGAATTCACTAGGAATGACAAACATTATGCTGTGAGAAAGCAGACAGCTGTTCAAACAGACTTTTTGGAAAGCCTAATTCTATTTTTTTACTTAAAGCATGCTTTTCAGAAAGGATCTGAAAGTCATCCAGGCAAGCAAGATCATTCTTTCTGTCCATTTTTACTTTGTCTTAAACAATTTGTTACAACCCAAAGGCCTTTTTTAGTAAGTGAAAATCCATTTCAAAGGCACTTAACCCCAGCAAGTTACATTACTGTACTGGAGCTTACCTGAATTGCTGAAAGCACCCTACAGGGATAATGACTTTTTAAACTACCCAATCTTTACCTCGGGTTTTCAAGCAACTACTTGCATTTTCAGTGCTACAAAAAAAGCCCAGAGGGAAGCCTAATGTATCTATTCATATATAGCTATATTTATATTTTAATTTCCAGGCCGCCATCAGCCAACCATCTGGCATTCTTGTTCATCACACCCTGGAATCAGCTCCTGTTTGGCAGGCACTGCTTGTGTTCTGCTGCAAGCCTTTGCATATCTGTGTGTTTGAGTAATTCAGGGAGCCTGAGCAACCCTGCCAGCTACACCTGGGAGAACAGCAAAATGTAGCAAAGGGAAGGGCAATCTGCAACACTTGGGGTTAATGCAGGGCTGAAGCTGCTAAGAGCCTCCACAAGAAACACTGTTTTCTTATGTTTCTTCAGAGTCAATGACAGGGTAAAGACTTTGGCAGCTAAGGTCTTTCTCTCTAAACTATAATGTTCTTAAATGCCTCAGTGTTAATAACGAAAGGCAAAGAGAATCTAAGAGGTTCTGGGTTACTGGGAAGGTGCCTTTGTCCAAGCCACTTCCTGTAGAATAGCCAGGAATGACTTGGGTAACATCACTCAGCAAAGAAAAAAGGATCTCTTTACTAACCTGCTTTAGCACTAACATTCCTTTCAAACCAGTTTCTAAAAGCATCTTTGCTTGTATTCCTTTACAAAATATTTTACATTCCAACCATGAAGCTTGATGGCATATCTTAAGCAGTATAAATGATGTATTTTCTACATTATGGTACCTGCATCTCAGATAACCCTGTATCTTTTAAATGCCTTTTTAGCTTTCAAAGGCAAACTCTGTCTAACCTGCATCTGTAGTGAAGGCTTGCTCCATTCCCTGGGGACTCCAGGAAATTTTTTTTGGCACTGGCACAATCCTGTAAGTAATACCATTCAGACAGTAACCTTTGCTTTTTAAAAAAAAAAAAATTAAAATCTACCAGACACATTAAGATGCATAAAAAAAGCCTGTAGCTTAGGAGTGAAAGTGAGTGCTTGGATTTCTAAATTGAGCCATTTGTGCCTTCTTTCCAAAGCTTTTAATTCAGCATGTCTCTACATCATTTCATAGTCAAGTACTGACAGGTTCATTCTTTACTTTTTATTCTCTGCAATTACTAACAAATGAGCACCTTTAAAGCTATTCACCTTCCACCAAAAGTAAGCTTTCTTGAAAAATTAGTCAGGAAAAAAGAAATCCTGCTGTATTCAATGATCTACTAGCATAGCCTGAATGTCTTTGAACTGCTCCTCAGAGTGTCATATACACCTCCCTTAGATCATTTCTTATACTAGAATTCACTTGGTTTTGAAACACGAGCCTAACTTTAAGTGCTATGGGAATCTGGAGATGTCTCTGATCTCATCACTGCCTAGGATTTACTATCAAACATGCCTTTACATTTTTTTAGCCAGTAAACACACAGGTGAAAATGCACTTCTCAGAACAGAAGCTTAAGAGAAACATCCCTCCCCACCAAAACTAAGAAACACAACAGCAAGAGAGAAAAATTGGAAACGAGATCAGCTTCTCTTTGAAGGGTCGGTACCTTTTCCTGGACAAAGCTGGCGTACCCCAAGGAGAGGGGAGAGAAGTCTCATTTGTCAGGCAAGGAGGGATCTGTTCTGCATGACTACAGACAAAACAGACAGGGGTAGGACAGAGAGGTTAGAGAAGAAACCAGAGCCCATAAGCTTGTTAGTTTTACAAAAGCACCGATAAAATCGTTACTCGGATCCATCCTTCAGAAACAACACGATGACAAAGGACAAACAGGTGAACACACAGACATGAAAAGAGTGCACAGGTCTGGTGGTGTGACTCTGCAGTGCTTGTTCACTGCTCTGCTGAGATTTACTGATACCAGCAAAGCAGAACATCAGAACTGTTCAATGTCCAACAGCAGAAATTCAGAGGAGGAAATAAAGCTTCAGTAAATTAGGTATAAGAAACAGGGGTAAGAAATAAAGTCAATATAAATTCAATAATGAATGAACAGAAAATTTAAAGAAGGAAATAAACACTAAAAATAACAGCCAAAAAAAAGGAACTTGGTGAGGTATCTTATGCAACACCACCATGGGATTTACTTACCCCATTGTTTCCTCATTTTCTGCTGTTAGCCAGTGTCACAAGTAACACATTCTTAAGAGAAATTGTCCTCCTGCTACCTGAATGCTTTAGTAATGCTTTAAAATGAGATCAAATAAACTGATTTCCAAAGCTAGCTTTCTGGTGAGTGTGTGTGTATGTTAGAATAGTTTTTTTTGTTTCTTAGGTTTTTAAATTTTCTTTACAGAAGAGAAAAGCATTAAGATCTACTGCTTTAGGGGCAAGATGGCCCATCTTATTAGAACAGGGTCACATGCATTCAAAGGCTGGGGAATAAATAGCTTCAAGGTCCCAGATGCAAAGCTTAGGTCTGTGTTTCATGTTTTGTACATTAAACTGTGGGCAAAAACTACTTTAAGACAAGCTAATCTTCAATACATACTTCACAAAGTTTTGTTGCAATTTTGAACCATCTTTAAGACACATTTCTGTTAATTTTGAGTCTTAGCATAATTTAAATTCTACTTTAACACTGGGAGTGTCTCCTAGTGAAATTTAAAAAAACCCAGTAATTTACAGACTACCTAGAACTTTAAAGAACAAGCAAACCCATGTAAAAGAAGACATGAGTCTTATGTGCTAGCATGGAGAAAAGGAGGCACAGGGAAGGTCATGACAATCTCTAAAACTACTTGAGAGATGGTCATAGCAGTAAGGTGTCCATCTCTTCTCCCAAATAACTAGCCAAAAGGCAAGAGGAAATGGCCTCAAGTTAAACTAGGGGAAGTTTAGATTTGATATTTGGAAAAAAAAATTCACCAAAGGGCTTTCAAGCACTGGAACAGGCTGCCCTCAGATGCAGCTGAGTCATCATCCCTGGGGGTCTTTAAAAGGTGTGTAGATGTGGCACTCAAGGGCCTGGTGTAGTGGTTGACTTGGTAGTGCCAAATTTACAGTAAGACCTGATCTTAAGAGTATTTTCCAACCCAAACGATACAAATTCTCTAAGTTAATAATGGTATTATTTAGTTACTTACTTTAGAGCTCCATATCAAATGAAACATGAAGTTATGACATTCAACAAACAAATATTCATTTCACTTAATAAAAGGATAAAAATCTAGTAGTTCTAATGATGATAATGCAACCTGTCAGCCAACAGGTTGCTCCAACACTTTAAATATAACCAGGAACTGATATCTCTATCTTAATGCTGCCACAATAAAAACATCCACTGCACACCCTGGAGAACACCAGCAAGTTAAGTCATTATTTGGTCAGATGTTGGCACTTTATCCTTCTTTCAGTGGAGTGGAGGAAGAAAGAAATAAATTAAAATGGAAATACTAAAGCTTGCAATGAAGATATGTGAAGAGAATTATTTTGGGAACACTGGCGTAGGGCAGGCAGAGAAGATGAAAAAAAAGCAAAGTTCATACCTGTCAAAAGAATCTGTTGCTACCTTGTAGAGGTAAATAAAAAGTTTGCTGCAGTGTCTTAGAGTAGGTGACACAGAATCCAGGGATATTAGGTCATCATCCAAAAGTCTCTGGAACAGTTGTGTATTTGAAGGGAAGACATTCAAGGGACTTATTTTCCTCAAGTCTGAGAAGCAGCCAAGCAATCGAACAGCATCTGCCAGTTTTTCATACTGGATCTCTGTCTTGAAGAAGTGAGAGTTGGCTGGCTCGTAGCGCATTGCTGCAGTCAATGTGCAGAACACAGTGTGAAGCAGCTCAAACACTTGGTTCTGGTTTACTTTTTCCCAGCCATTCTTAGGTGGTGAGCATAAAGATCTTTCCATGGCAACCAGTAAAGATGTGACGTACACAAATCCACCGACTTTCCTAAAAACGGTTCTTGTGCGGTGACTCTCTCTCAGCACCAAGAGGAGAGCCTGTGGACAAAACAAACAATCAAAACAGGGAAACAACAGCAGCAACAAACAGCAGCATTGCAAACAGCTTGGAAAAAGGTTGTGAACCGTGTTCACGAAACATGGTTGTGCTAGCAAAATCCTTGTGTCATTTGTAATGCCTGAAGTCTCTGAAGATCAGCTTTGTACTACAAAAATTTGCATACTCAAAAGTTCACAAAATAAAGAAAAAGAGTAGGGGGAAAAGTAGAACATTGCCTCCATTTAGAAATAAGAAATTACGTTCCAACAGAAAAGACCTGACCAAGCCCAGAATGGAACCCAAAATTGCCAGGTAATTCTCTTGGTGACAAGATGGAGACTATCTCTGTTAGAAAAGAATCCTCTCTGCCACCCCACTTCACAATTTCAAACATGAGCAAATGACTTCTTGCAGCAATGAGAAATCTAAACCTTGGAGTATCCTAACAGTCTGCTGGAAATCAACAATGCAGAAGCACCTGGCAGCTATGAAGTTACAATGGCATTCAAATGTAATAACTCAGTAAATTCAGGCAGTAAAAATTAGCCAAATGAGCCCACTTATTTTTAGCTTTCCTCTATAAATCTCTGAATTGATACTGAGACTATATTTTAAGAGTTTCTTTCAAAAAATAAGCCATAGAGAGAAACAAAAGTGGATAAAACCTTACTTGCTGAATAGATAAATATAAAACCATGGTATAAACAGCAGAAAATACATGAATTTAGGTACTAGAGAGTAATACTCATTATCTGTGAAATCTGGGGCTGGAGAAGCCTCTCCACTCAGACAAAAAACAAACAAAAAACACCTGTCATGGGAAGTTTCACATGTGAATATAAAACATAGAAGAAAAAAGATCTCCTTGCAGAAATAATAAAAACCAGAAAAACGTTGCTGATACAGAAAAATAGGCCAGAGGGAATTTTCCATGACCAAAAGTTTACTTCTTCAGAATCAGGCTGCTTTTTTAAGCACTCAGAAGATGGACAGTGAAATAGCAGGACTGTCATTCCTCTGAAGGCAGTATATCCTTTCCTGACAAACTTGAACAAACAGTAAGAGACACATCACCACACTGTTCTGGGCTGTCAGTTCCATAACCAAAACTTCTGAGAACAGCACCAATGAAAGACAAGTACAACAGGTCAAGGGAAAGACAGAAACCCTGATTTTCTGTTAAATCCTCTCGGGAACTGCAATATCTTTTCTCTCCCCTTAAGTATGGTAAATAACACATGCTAAAAAATTACTGAAGACCTTCATAAACATTACACAGTAAATGAATAATTTTATTACTAGCTTTTCTTTCTGTCTTTCAGAATAATATGAAGCTGTTCATCTGCCAGAGAAATACTACAGCTCCTTTGAACAGAGATAAACCTAGATGCCTGAGTTCCCTCCATTAAGTCTCATTTGCTTTCTACAATTTGATTCAGTTTTTCTTCCCCAAAATAAATCAGTATTTTGTCACTTTAAAAAATAACATTAGGTTTCTCTGAGAAGAAATTGTGGGTCTAGATTAATAAACAAAACACCTAACACAACAGAAAACAGTTCTCTTGCTTCTTGCTCTACTCCCAGACTTATTTTCTTACTATTCAACTATTTTGCTTAAGCAAGCAAGTCCTTCAGATTTATCTTCTATTGTGATCATTATAATTTGCAATCATATTAATTATTTCACCATTCATAGATACAAATTGGTAGAATAAGATGCCACAGAAAAATGCAAGCCAGCGCTGAAAATAAATGTATGTTGCTTGCTTTTTTCCCCAATACATATTTCCATTATTTTTAACTGAATAAGACCCCAACAGGAAAAATTACCATAACTTATAATATCAAACTATATCATTACTATAATACCAAAATTATCATATTAGCAGAACTTAATTATTTATGCACAAAAGTGATGATGCTAAAAACATATTCCCTAGCCTACATCTCCAATACTGAAGAGTACCATGGATAGATAGTAGAAAGCAAAAATCATGGATCAAATATATGTATTTCAACTCTATAATAATCTATATACAGCAGCTGAACACCACTTATCCAATTCAGCTCAATCCTTCTCAGTGTTTTCTCTATGAACCACACCTCAGGAGCAAGAGAGCTGAAGAAGAGGCTCCACCTACCCTGAGGATGTCAGTTTTGAGCTGCAGCTCCGTGGGAGGGGCCGAGTGCATGAGCCCCAGCAGGGTGCCCATGTCGTCCTCCCCGCTGGGTGACAGCACCAGCTGCTGGATGATCATCAGCGCGTGCTGCCGGCACTGCGGGTACTTGACGATGTTGTGCACACACCTGGCACCACCAAACTCCCTGAAGATGCCTAGTTGGAAAGAGGGCAGCAGGGTAAGAGCTTTAGGAGCCAGCAAAATATAACCAGTGGCAAATAATGACAACAAAACACCAAAGGTGTTTATCTTCATTTCTAAAGAATCGTCTTGGGTTGCAATACAGGATGTGACCAAAAGTATGTATTCTATCACCATCTCTGTGTTCTTTATCTTTTCCACAACCCATCCCTCCTCCAGGGAGATATCCTCTGTTAATGGGCCATTGAGTCCCACTGTATGACTGATAAAATTACATCATCCCACTGGGGAGATACTCCAGCCAGGGGGAGGAGCCAAGCCTTTCCTACCAAGATAAAAACTGAGATTTGGAACATCAGAGCAGCCTTCATTCCACTGGATTCCAGAGGAAAAATGGACCTTTCCACATCATCACTGGATCTTCAGAGGAAAACTGCACCCTTCTACAGGAGCATTGAAACACATCTGTCTCTCCAGGAGGACTGCAGCCACCATTTAATGGTTCTGCTACCAACACCCTGACTGACAGGGTGTCAGGTTGTATTCTGACTCTGTCAGTGTTTTGGGCTTGTTTTTTCTTTTGTAATACTGTATTTCTATTTTAATTTTCCTAGTAAAAAACTGTCATTCCTATTCCCATATCTTTGCCTGAGAACCCCTTCCAAAATTATACTAATTTAGAGGGAGGGGATTTACACTTTCTATTTCAAAGAGGGGGTCCTGCCTTTCTTAGCAGACATCTGTCTTTCAAATCAAGACAAGAATGAAGGATGGAGTTTTAGCTCTATGGATGTGTATGATTTACTATTATTTTTCCTCCCCTAACACAAAAATAGAACTTCAATGCCTTCTGACAAAATTTTTCACTAAAGCCATTGAGTACAAGGATGGAGGTCAGTTCTAAGAATTTCCTCAATAATTCTGTTATTCCAACTGCAGTTACTCTTTTCATGCTAAAGATCAAAGAGTCTCAGGCTGAAACAAAAAATGTAACAAGCCTTCCATGTTTTGTGATGACCATATACTTTTCTGGTTTATCTTGCATTTAGCAATGAACTAAATGCAATGTAAACTGAAAATATAACTGGGCTATTTCTGGACATGTTGAGAAGTGGTTCAGTCTATCCACATGATTTGTAAGGCTCTGCAGAAGATTTTTTTGTGGCAAGACCTATCTCTGTAGAGATTAAGCTTAAGCCAAACAATGGTCTTCAAGTTTACTGGCTACTGCAGTAACTTACAATTATATGAAACTTGATTCTGAAAACAACCCCCAAAGCAGAATATATATGGCATATATAATGTGTGTTTAGTACAGAGTCAGCACCTAGAACATTGCCCTATGTTAATGACTGAAGATGAAAACTGACTGGGACAATGGATCAATGCTGCATCACAAGGCATCATTTTCCATGTGATCATAAACTCAAAGAGCAGTTTAAATGACCAAGTTCAGGATTAACATGTTGATTCACTCTAACAGATATATATATATATATATACACACAAAAACATCAATCCCACTATCCATTTTGTGCCTCCTGCTTTCTCTGATGTCTTGGATCACAGAGAAAAGGAGAAACCTCAGACCTGGAGACAAGTGAGTTTGTTGCACCTCTTCACAGATAAAGCCCATTTCCTCTGTGGTCAGGTTTTCACAGAGACTGGGGTAACATTTTATATTTCTCCCACTCTCAGTGTAGGTTCTCAACTATCTGGTGAACCTGTGTGGGTCTGGACACCCAAATTTCCTGTTGAAATGTAGATAGCAGTTATGGAATAATGAGGAAAGCTTATCAGACACTGCTTTAAGACCAGAAAACAAGCACAGAACGTGTTATGAACCACTTCAAGGCTGTGTCTACTTATGCTTCTGTGATGACTTATAATCTCTGGCTGGCCTCTGGACACAGTGCCACTGAGCTCACACACCAGTACAGACAGCAGCCAAACTGTATGAGAAACAGTTTCTCAGCTCCTCTGTATGCTCTCTCCTACTCCTGAACTGGGAGTTTTCCTGATGAAATTAGGCTCTTGAACTCTCCAAAATTCCTCAGAAACATCATCGGTGGCATCATCCCAAAGTATTGATGTCTTTTACACTCCCTGCTGTTGTTTCTGCAGTGCATATTCAGAGATTAAATCAGTCCTGAGAAGCAGCAAGGAGGTTCTGATGGCTGATTG
Source organism: Erithacus rubecula (assembly GCF_903797595.1). Classification (NCBI taxonomy): domain Eukaryota; kingdom Metazoa; phylum Chordata; class Aves; order Passeriformes; family Muscicapidae; genus Erithacus; species Erithacus rubecula. Next base: position 57,589,832 of record NC_136687.1, read on the forward strand.
ATGTTTCCTAGGTGAGGTCAGGAATGCCATCTAACAGCAGCCAGGATTTGCCACATGGCAGGTGGACACTACCACAGCTCCAAAACCACCAAATCTTAATGAAACATAATACAAAACTGCCTGTTTTAAAAAGGACAATTGTAACAGAGCCCTGTTTGTACATACTGAATGGGAATAACTCTTTAAAAATGAAAAGACATCTTTAACTAAAGAACACATTACATTAAGTAGACATGACACTGGGAACACAGAACTGCATTTCTAATTATGTGCTTAAATTTTTAAATATACAAACAGTGCTACTATGCACAAAGCACTACTATGAATTATTATAGAACTGCTGAAAAGTGATGGGGTCTGGTATTTGCCTCCAAGTAAACAATACCAAAGAAATTTAAGTTAAACACTATCTTGTTCTCCTTTATTTTATGCACTCTAGGTTATGCTGTCTATTCTCCTTGCTGGGAAAACTTGGTCAGAGAGAAAGTGCATTTCAGTGTATTTGAATATTGGCCTGGAGATAGAAAGTCAAGACATGATTTTCTGAGTCACTTTTTTATACATACCTTGACAACAATCTTTTTACTCACCTGCATTTGTGTTTGATCCTTGTAGTAGTACTGTCAGGGTCTCCATAACCAATAAAGCCAGCTGCTTTTGGTCCTCAAATGAACTGTTTCTTGAATCCACTACAAAAAATTTCAGAAGTTAAAGTCATAGAAAATATCACTCTTTTCAAAGATGCTGCTTGACACTTTCCACCAACACTCTTATTTTCTTTGCTTCCTCAGAGAGCATGCAGTCCTACCATTTTCCAAAGTAAGTTAAGATTTAGTCTACACATGCATTCCTGGGAAAGCTTAACTCTGAATCATATGAAAAATAAATTTTATAAAGACAAGAATTTAAACAGAAGTTTTAGAGCACTGTGAGTGCCTCACATTGCAGCTATTGTTTCTTCAAGCCACAAAACTACACCAGCTGAAGAATAACTGCAATGTTCTTGTTCAGTTTTCAGTACTTGAAAAGAAAAATTCCACAAAACCCACAAAACTCCACTGACATAATTACAGCAAATGTGCTCATTGCTGAACAGGTGTAACAGACTAATACTGCAAGTGGCATAGTACTGAGTAACACTCCAGAAAACAACAGTGGGGTTTTGCTTATTTGAAAATAAATAAAAAGTAAACCCCAACACAAGGACATGTGCACCCAGGGAGCACCTTGCTTAGATGAGTTTCATCCATTTATTTACAGGAACATGAGAACTGATGTGTTTTTCAATGGAGTTGAGGGGAACAAAGATTTCTAACTAACCTAGAGCTGTCACTCATTAATGAAGCTTCACACAATTAAACCCAGGTGAAACATCCAGCAGTTATGGTTAAAAATTAAATGCCACTGAGGCATACAAGCTCGATTGCAGTTTGAATGAAGAAGGTAAAAAAAAAAAAAATTGGTTTTGTATGTGTGTGTGTATGCTCCTATGGCACATGGCAGAACCTGCTTTGCAGGTTATCTGGGGTGCTCCAGTCTAGAGATAACTGATATTTATTATTTTTTTTAATGCTTTAAAAAATGTAGACTCAGCTTGTAATAAAAAAGTCTCCTATTCAGAGCTCAGATAAGCACCCTATAGTATTTTTTTCAATGTTGAGGCTAAGCACAAAGGTACAAAGTACCTTTAAAACTAGGAAGAACATTGATACTATGCAGTGCTCCTTTACTTTTTTTCATGTTAAGTAACAAATATTGAATCAGTACATTAAAAAAAATTCAAAAAACTACTTAAAAAGGAAAATATGAGCTCCTATTACTTTGCATTCATACAGCATCATTCATTAAAGTTAGCCTTGAGCTTCTCTCAAGAAATTGAGAGAAGCAATTCCAATGAGTTTTCAAGATGGCACAGCAGTCCTCAGCAGAATTCAGCCCTTGAGGTACATATGTTCACACTCTCATTTCTCCTAAGTGCTCGACTCCATGATTTCCAGCCAAAAAAACAAGTATTAGAAAAAGAAATGGACACACTACCTTGATCATTCAGTGCCTGAGTGGGATCTTTCAAAAGGGCTGCATATTTATGAAGAAGATTTACCATCACCTCCAGAAGCCCCACTTCCCTGAAGACATCCTTAAAGATGTAGTCGTGACGGGTGAACTTCAGGAGTGTCTTCATGGCAATGATGCTACACTGAAAAGAAGTGCTGGATTTTAAAAGGATGCTCACACTGATCAGTTCTTTACAGGGTATGTAATTCAAGCTGAAGACAACCAATTCCAGCATCTCAAAGTATTTGGTCTGCACTTCTGGAAGTCTAGGAATTTTCTCTGCAAACTGAGACAATGTGTGCTGCGATTCCAAAATGAAGTAGTTGGCATTGTCCGCCATATAAATATTCGTGATGGCATCAAGGATGATTTGTGCTAGATAGTTGGTTTTTGCTCTCAAAAATGCATTCTGGAGGACAGAAAATGCTTGAATATTCCTCACACTATGACCTAAATCAGGAAACAAAGTGGGATGGGAGGAAAAAGGAAAGAGAAAGTTCTTAATCATCGTAAACAATGAAAACACTTTTTAATAATGATCCATGCATTTTAATAAGTGGGAATAAAAATAACAGTGTACCGTATCACCTTTATTTAAAAAAAAAAATCATTAAAACTAACTTAAAAAAAGCCTCTGCATCACCACTTACACACAAATTCCACAACCTACTATTCTTTAAGATGGCTTTGATAGTAAGAGTTTATGTAAGCAGCTAGAGATGCTGATGAAAGATAATTTCTTTAAAATGGATAAGTACACTGATTTTGAGTTAAAACATATGTGAGATACAGTCCTAGAGACAAACAAAGCCTGCCCATCATGGATCCAGGCCATAGGAGAACTCACAATAGCAACAGTGATATATTATAGCTATCTATCTATACATATACTATATCATATATACATTATAGCCATCCTTTATTCCCTAATGCAGAACACAACCCTTGCAGCTGGGAATAAAAAAGCTTTGGCAGGGTCCAGTATCATTAACAATTAAGGAATTAAAACACAGGGGAAGAGTTGTAGAGCATAAAGTAGCTCTAATATTAGCACACAAACATCTCACATCTTTAAAGCTCATCACATTTCTTGTAAGTACCTTCAAGTTGATTAAAATCTCATTCACTCAGCAAAAGAGATGCATCACTTCTGAATGCTCCCCAGAATTTTCTATGGGTAGGTATAATTATTATTCTACTCAAAAGAAGCCTTAAATTCAGATTTTTAAACTTCTGCAGGAGTAAATGGACAAATGCCACAATGTAGAAAACAACTAAAAGTAAAAACTAACTAACAAAAAGAATCAAGAGTGAGAACTTTAAAGACAATCCAAAAAAGCATTTAGGATGTTTTAAAAAATTTTTTTTCATTTGAAAACCCTTTCCTAAACAAAAAATTCTTATCTATTACATATTCTCTATGGCACACTACCCTCTTTGGATTTGTAAACTAAAAACTTCAGTTTAAAACTTAAATTGTCCAACTGAAGAGTAAATTCAATTATCTGTATGCCTGACCTCCCCACCTTCAACATCAGTATTTCTCCAGAAGGCAAGAGAAAATTTCCTTGTAAATGAATATAGAACAATTTCACATCTGGAAGAATATTAGTTACATTATGAATCACACTCAGTTGCTCCTAAAAGGACTTCTTTACCTGCTTTCTTTGCTATGAAAAATGTTCAAATGAGGGGATTTAGAGCTTAGTAAATGTGACAGGAACATGGTAGTGACACAACTATTTCTATTCTAACTTAGTATCAATGGTTGTTCCAGGCAATCAAGCAGATTAATAAATTATTTTTGATTATTAGGAGAATAATCCCTGAAGAAATCAAATTTTACCCAGCTCTTCAGAGTTCAAGAACTAAAAGGATTTAAATAGAAGTAATTGAGGAAATGAGTAAATTGAGAAAACACAGTCTTCATAGAAAGACAATTTGCCAACATTATGAAAAGCAGGTAAAAGGAACAGAGAGATCCTGAAAAATACCACAAAACTAAAAAACTCTTTTGTAGATTGCAACAGACCATGGTTCTCTCACAATATTGTAAGAGAAAAGCTGATTAGCCTAAAAAAATAATACTACTATCAAAAATGGAGAAATTAAACTCTGAGTGTTGACTTTCTTTCTCTATTTAGTGCAAAAGTAAAACAATTCCTAAGAACAATGAACTCTCTCCATACCAGAGAAAGGAACTTACTGTCCACAAAACACAGGATGTATATTTGTTAGTCTATAAATTTATAAATGCATTCCTATAACAAACTTTTCTTGTGCAATGGTATATCTCAAAGTTCAACAAACTAGCTCCATAGTCACTATTAAACTCCTTACATCTAAGACTAACCTGAACTTTAAGTTTATGCAGAGGATATGAAACAGGTTTATTTTTACACAACCCTTTCTCCCTTAAGACTTTCTCAACCTTATCTCCAAATCAGAACTGACTGTGGTTTCAAGCTCACCACAGATTTTATCATTCTCATCACACTGGTGATGAAATAACAGATTTCAGCACACAAGTTACATTTGCCTGAGCAGACAAAAGCTAAAGAAAGCAAACTGGGGTGGGGGAAGGATTGCAGGGAAAAAAAAAAAAATCAACTCAGCACATCAGCCTTTCATATCATTTTAGTAAGAGCAGCTTAAAACACCATAAATCAAATCAGTGCATCTCTCCAATAAGATAATCTCTTCAAATCTCCATGTAGAAAACTGTCAGCTTTGCAGTGAAGAGGCTGGACTTGTTCTCAAAGACAAAAGCCCTAAGCTTTCTTATTTGGGTACCAACCCCAAAATAGTCTTTGAGACCAAAAATAACTGAGTATTTGATATACAATCATAGATAAAGAACCTAGACTTGATTGCAAAGGGTTTTTGCAATACACAGCTGGTCTGTATCTTGTCATTTGCATTTAGAAAACAAAAAAGCAAACAGAATGAGAAAGAAAGCAGACTCACCTTTGCCTGCAGGCTGTGGGACTGCAAATCCAGGTAGCAGGAAAGGTACTCCAGTGGTAACACCAGCTGGCTTTAATTCATTGACACCGTATGTTGTTAAGGAAGTTATCAAATTAACTAAATCCTTCAAAGCATCTTTAGATTCAGCTTCTTTTGCCTGTTCTAATCTAAAGAAAATACAACAGGATCAAGTTAGCAGCTCTAGTTTATCTGAACTCAAATCACTTTAGTAAGATCTGTTTTATTCTATCAGTTTAGAGACCAGTTTTACTGCCTTATTCCTGCAGTATTTTCCATGTTCATATGTCATTCCATTAGGTTAGTCAAACATTGGACTTATAAGAGCAAGCAGTTCTTGCCATAGGAATTCACCTCAAAAATCTCTTCTTGCTAAAAACCAAGAGACATGAACATTACATTAAAAATTCTCTCACAGACATGAAGATACTCTATAGGAAAGCACATGGATAGTCTGTAATTAAATAGATCTGTAATTAACTTGCTAAATTACATCTGCCACTTTGAGAGTGAATATTTTGTGCTAATGAAATGTTATCTTGTAAAGGCCTAGCACTTAGAAGCATGGGATGAAGCACCCTCAGAACTACAAACTCTTACCACCTTTGAACACAAGAGAACAGAAATGTTAAGATCCCATTCCAGCCATTGTTTACTGGCAGGAACACCATCAGACCAAACCCTAAAAACTTACTCTGAATCATAAAACCATCCTCATTTCTAGTTCACTACAAATAAAACCATGTTCAATTTACTAGCTCTGATCTCAGGAGTGAACTGGGGATCACATTCTTCTATCACTCAGGCAGTGCAAGCTCTGTTTTGCTTCTTGCCTCCATGTGATTGTGGGAGCCCTTTACAAGCAGCTCATTCTGCATCCTCCCTCTTCTCAGTCAAACAAGGCTGAGGAAGGAACCTCCTTCAAACAAAACAGTCACTATGGAAGCACTGACCTCACCTATTATCATTCTACTAATCCTCCACATGCCCTGCCCTTTCACATCACCCAGGTGAAATTATCAAAGTGCTCCTCTAGCCCTCAAAAGATCTGCAATTTCTTACTGAGCCACATTCTTCACACATCCTTCTGCTTTGCCAGCTCCAAAGCCTTTCCTCTCTGCACTTGAGACCCAGTGCCCAGATTTCCTACCCTAACATGCCAGTTATCTTCACAAAAGTGCCCCAGAACGAAACAAATCTCTTTGGCAAGTTTGAGCCAAAACAGGGAGAATACATTTATGTGAACCATCACTGACCAATACATGGGCTAATTCAAGACCACTGTTTTTTGAAAGGAACTATTTTCTTCTAGAAAACCACCTCAGGAAGAAATGAGGATAACACATTCCTATGCTCTTAACCTTTACTGATGTCACCTGATGATCCCAGGTGTCCTTTTTTTTCAATGAGACATGCAAATCCCAAGTCTTCCTATGCATTTGGCAGGGATCTCCCATTCTCTGATTTAAGGATGAGCAAGCTCAGGAGAGATTTGTTTAAAACACTTCAACTACAGAGAATTGCTTTTGTACTTCAACATGTAACATGACATGTTCTCCTCATATTTCCCCTAAATTCTGGCTGACAGTTTCTGGAAAACAAGTACATTTGAACTACTATGCATTAGTAAATATAACATACTCCAAAACTCCACTGGTAGAACAAGAAAATAACAATTCATTAACAGGTGCTTTAGCTTCTGTGACCAAAGGTAATTTACAAGTAACTTTAAGTGTGGTTAAAAATTTCAAATGCCATGTCTATGTCTGGTGTCCATTTAAAACAAACAAAAATCCCCCTCAGAAGTATACAAAGTGGAAAGTTTAGCTCAAATATTTGGGTGCCAAAACTCAGCATACTAACACCAAAAATAGGGAGATAACATTCCTCAGTAAATAATGTCTTAAGGATTTTTGACCCAAATACACATAGGAAGGTATACATATATATTACAGTTACCCAGTATGTACCTTCAATTTGTAAAATATATGTATTTTACAATAGCAACAGCTAAGCATTCTTCTTCAGAACTTCATATTCAAACAAAACAACACAGACAACCCATAGATTTTACACAAATAAATCAAGAGACTTCTTTCTCAGTCAGAAAACCAAAGAAGTTTCTTTCATAGAAAGAAAAAAGAAGATCATACACCCTAAGTTTTTTGGGCAAGCATTTTCATTACCATATTTTTAAATATGTTAGCAGCTTAAAACTACTTTTAATTTTTAAAAAATACTCCCTCATAGCATGCATCACATTTTTTCATTATGATAACATGATAAGACAATAATATAATTACATAATTATTTTGGTTGGAAAAAAGACTTTAAAAATCATGGAGTCCAGCTATAAACCCAACACTGCCAAGCCCACCACTAAATCATCTTCTTAGACAAAACAAAAAAATAGGCAACAAACTCAAAAATCACTAGGTGCGGCCAAAATTTTATATTTTGGATTCTCTCTAAATATTTTGTACTGTTGTTTTTAAGCAACTGCTTTCTTTATAAAGCAAGAAACATTTAGTAATAAACAAGTACTAAAGAAGAAAAAGTCAAAGAATGTGTTTTCATAAATGGAGAGCAGCATAGAATTTAATGTTTTGGTCCTAATATCCTCATTCCATAATGATCTACAATCATTTATTTGTTTAAACCTATTTATCTACTCTTTATTAAGAAAACTTTTTCGAAAAAAAACACATTGATCTGTCTGCATTTCTTCAAGCACTTTTGCCTACCTGAGGAGGAGGTCACAGAGGAAGCTGTATCCTTGCCATATCCTAAAATCATCCAACAATGTTTGGGATACATCACTGGAGTCTTTGAGAAAACAAGAAAGTCCAGCAAACATCTCAACTATTTCTAAGGGAGAAAGGTCATCAGACTGCTGCATGTTCTGGACACACGTGGACAAACATTCCTTTTCTGAAAAGAATTGTGGTGGAGAAATTTTACTGACATTAATGACAGCAAGAAGCATAACTAACACACAAAACACAGCAATAAGGTAACTTGTTCCAATATCTCTTGTCACAGAACAGTTAATACCACTTGAGGATGAGTAGGATTCTCAAGTGGCTTTGGATCAGAACCCTAACCTCTTTTTGCCAACCCCTACCTCCCTTTAGTAACCTTTATTCTTGTAAGGAGGAAACTGTGTACAAAAATACTAATTTTTACCTAAAAAGTAAATTGACTCAACAGAATAAAAAGACAAATACGGCAACTGTAAATAATTCTAAACCATGTTTTTCTTTTAAAACACAAAGTTATACAAAGCACTGACTTGAAGTGTTCTTAAAACCCTACATATAAATGTTTACACCACATCATCTTATTCCTTCTCTGGTGAGCATTTCATTGGCTGGCATCAAAGAGAGACAATTTCTCTTGCCTTGCATAATTCTCACATTCCATCAGTTCATTAGGTCAGTAACAAAAAGTCTTCTGAAATCTATAGTGATATTTGAAGTTGCACCCTGTTTTAAAGATGCTCCTTTCAATTATATGCTATTTTAATTTTGCAGCATGCTCAACACAAGCACAAATCTTTCTAGCTAGACTGATAACAAAACTTCCCAGAGATTAAATCAGAGCATGAGAGGTTGGAAGGATGCTCCTTTACATATGATGAAATAACTTAAATTTTTCCTGAATATAAGATGAGCCTTGTGACAGATGTTGTTATCTCTTAAGTCAGGTTCACTTTTTTAATCAAAAAGCAATGCTGACTGGCTTTCTTTTTAAGACTCCATTTTACTTTTTAAAGAACTAGAGTATCTTTTCACATGCCAGTTTCCCTCCTCTATGGATCAAGCCCTTAGAGAAGCAATAATGGTAGCAGCTTAATATGCCAAATTTATTGAGTTATACTGTACATTCACATCTTTTTGACTGGAATTGGAAACACACTGCTAGCACAAGAAAAATCACAGACTGAAATTTTCTGTGAAGTATGTGGGAGCAGGGTGATGTATTTATTAAACCATCAAAATGGTTCTGTGCAGCCTTGTAGCTATTTGCTTCTCAGGGTATGAGCAACCCCAAATTGTGGGTTTATTTTCTTCCAGTAGGTGTACACTGGTAAAATGTATAAGGATGCTAGTTCACTCCAACAGTCAGTCCAATTAAAATCTACAAATGCTACCCATGTGGCCCTACAGTCTAAAAGCCTTAAATATAATATTAAAAACATATTTTATTGATTTCTTACCTTAAGCCCTACATACCTAAACACCCATATAGTTTTCAATTAACACAGAAAGAATAATTTGCATGCAAAACTGCTTCCAGGCAGCTAACATCCTCTCCAATGCTGGTTTTCATTTGCAAGTGGTTGTGAACCAGCCTGGCACTTGCCTCTTTACCAGCTCCTTGCAAAGATAGATGATGAGTAAAGTACTACTTTTATTAGCTACTAAAATCTCTAACCAGCTCCAGAAATGTCCCTGGACACTACAGTTTCCATGCCAGCCCCAGCTAGGATCCACTTGTCTTAAAAAATAGACAGGAAACAAACTGGAATGACTCTGGATGCTTCATTACTTTGGTGATTTACAGGCTGGATTAGGCTCATGAGATAAATTGAACTTGGTCTTCAGGATGCACAAACAAGGTGGGAAATAGGAGGGCCTGGCAGAAGAAATGCAGGCTGACTGAAGTGTCAGCAATCCAGTCACTGAGAGAACAGGGACAACACAGGGGCTCCAAACCCATCCAGCACAGGTATGGAACTCAGCCAAGCAAAGAGCCTCCATGGGCCAGGCCCTAAAAACAATATCCTTTCCCATCCTTGGGTTGGGAAAGCTGGGCTGGACCAGAGCAGAGGAAGACTGTTAAGAATTAATGCATCTTCACAGCAAGTATTTTTCAATACAGGCATTCACTGAAGTTACTTCAAACCTTCCCTTTTGCCTATCATGAACTCTACACCAAAACATGAAAGGAAACTATCCTTCCAGGTTAAACTGAAATGTAAATGGGACAGACTCAGCTAAGATCACCTCTCAGTACACAAGGGCACAGAAATGTTACCTGTACATAAATAAGCACATGTCCAAACTAAAAGCCTAGAAGCTTCCCTATTATTTTCATGACTATTTCCCAACTAAGAAAACTACAAAAGAAGAGCAGGAAAAAATCCCAATTAATAATACTGAAGAAAGACACATACCATGGATGTATTTCACTACATTGACACTAAGGCCATGACGAGATATGGTCATTAGTACTTCTCCTGCACTCTTCCTCCAAGGCAGGTTATAGGGAGGGCACCATGAGGTTATTGCACTGAACAGAAGCTGGAGATCATCCTTCTGAGCCAGTTCTTCCGCCGGGGACACAAAACTGCACAATTTTACTAGGATCTGAAAGAGGAAGTCATTAAACAACTAGCATTAATACCTTTATCACTGCTAATTTTGTCTAGACTTAGTAAAAGCTGAAACATTCTACCATTAAGGAAACACATTAAAAAAGGTAATGTGCTGTTCCCCCTTTGTATATTTTTCTGTACTTTGAAAGGTATTTGACACATGGTTATTTCAAGTTCCAGTTCAGTATAAAATGCTTACCAGAAGACTGGAAGCAGAGTTCAAATCTCTTAGGCTGACACAGCATATTTGCATGGATACAAGGATATTCCATTCTTGAAGAATCTGCCAGTTGCCTAATTGGCAGGTCTAAATTCTGCACTGGGGGAGAAGCTCTGTGAGGCAAACTGCTGCATCCCCTCCTAATGCAGGAAGAAGGCTATTGATGGGTTGTTGGCAGAGCAGCAACCACAACATCTTGGTCAAATTAACATTGTCAGGAAAGGCTACAGCAAAACTGCAGACCTACCTGAATAACTGGCACCTGGATCTGAATTTCCTAATTACCAAAATCAAGACAAAATGCAGCCACACAAGTGAAGCTACTACATCACACTCCCTTTTCTGCATGTTTTGAGGATCTCTGATCTTTTGCATCTTGTGCAGGAAAAACTCAGGCTCCCTCTCAGAAAACTGGAGGGGGTGGTCTGAAACCTCACCCATTCCAGTCAGTTCAGTTGAGAGCACTGCTTTGTTATCAATACTAATGTTTTTACTATGTCTATCTCAATCAGTAACAGCCAAAGATGATAAGTACTGGGACCAGTTAGCTGGAAATAGTAGTCCACATGCTGCTCCTTTTCAGTATTTGTACAGAAGAGCTGCAAGCCTTTCTGTGCAGGAGCTATTTGTCAAAGAAAAAACTAGAGGAGGAGTGGAAATTTAACCTCAACTGTGCTTGCAGGAAAATCTGCCTCTCTCTAAGCCATTAGTTTTTTAAGAATCAAGGAAGAGTAAAAACCTGACTCAAGTGACAAGTTTCTAGACTTTGCTCACATGAAGCAGTCCCATTCCTCTTGCAAATTCCCTGACCTAATTTAGCTTTCTTACCTGTACAAAGACTTTCTGTAGCAGCGCTCGGCGCTCTGCGAGAGGTAGTTCATTCTGTGCTCCTCCAACTACCTCAGGCACGTGTGGAAGGTCAAAAAACAGATAGAGACATTTAACAAGTGTGGAAGGCACTGACATTGTAGTCATGCAGTCCACAGTTTTCTGAGGAAGAAGAAAACACAGCAAAAAAAAACAGTTCAGCGTATTACATATTCAAAACATCAATAATAATGCAGTTGATTGAAATGCTGTTTTTTCTTTCTCACACCTTTGGCGAGGTGTTGACACAGCAGTATAGATTCACCATCTATCCTTGAGTGTCTATCCAGACTATAATTTTAAAAATAGGATGATTTATTTACATGACAACAGCATCTTAGAGAAGTCATTGCACAGGACAGAAACAAAACCTATCAGTCTCTGCCAACAGAAGTTAACAAGTTAATTACAAGACCTTCAGCCAAGTCCTCATCAGTTATCAATTCTTTGTAGCAGGAGAAATGGGAGTGAGAGGAGGACTATTCAATTTATGTTCTCACTTGGCAAGAAGGTGTGAGGAGCTGTAAGAAGCAAGGCAGTAGAAAATATGAAAGCATCAGTGGGAAGAAAAGACAAATTGGCGTGGAGGCTGGTGACATAGTAAAACAGAGATAAGATGAAGTGCTGAATTACAAAGGCAGATTAGAGCAGAAATAGCAAACCACACAGCTGCCCAGCAGAGTGCCAGAGACAGCTCTCTGATGGAGGGCAGCACCAGCAGCAGAGGCAGGAATAATTCACTACCACCCACTCATCATTGTTGCTGGCCTTGATTTTTGCAACTGCTGTGGCCCTCCTCCAGTGAGGTGTGCAAAGTTCAAGGTCTGAGCCATTTAGGTGCTGTATGTGCCATGCATCTCATGGGGCACTAAGCAGCAGTATGCAAGAGAAGCCTTTGGGCAGCAATAAAAGTTGCATGCATTATTCAAAAGAACATTATAAATTAAAGTCTCAAAACTACTTTTTTTTTTCAGGCAACTGAAATCACAAGGAGCTAAAGCAGAAGTCCTGTGGCAGTGTAAGAGAAAGAGGATGTTAACACAGAAAAGCAGAATAAAATTACATTTCTTAGTGAGTCCTCATGCAGTTCATTTTATTATTGTTTTTGTCTCTTCCACCCCATAATTTATTTTTAGCTTTGCTGTTTCAGACTAACCTGTCCTGATGAAGCTAGTAAATTGATTGTGGTGAGCAGCATCCAACCTCTACTTGCTTCTTCACTTTGATTGACCTCCAGAAACTGGACTATGGCACGACTTGCAGCCTCTGTAGGAGGCATCAAAAAAGAAAAAAAAACGCAGTAAGAATTCAGTCTGCTAGTCTGCAGAAGGGAACAGATCTTCTCAGCAGCTCCAAGCACTGAGTATAAATTCACCTTTACAGCACTACTTGAAAAAAAGGACTAGGCTTAGGCCTATGCTTTCCACACACACATTTCAGTCTTACACACACACACACACTTGGCTTTGACACTGGCAAGGCTGCAATAAGTACATTCTTTGGTCACACATCATACTTTGACCAGCAGACAGATTTCAGTAACCTGCAGTGACTTTTGTTTGAGTAGTTTTGCTTTATCAAATATAATAGACTTTTTTCAAAGACATGAAGTCACCATCACTTAGTGACCTCCATAAAAATAGCTGAAATTTCTGAAAAAAAAGCACTGCACTAAAACAACAGTACAGAGGATAATGGGGATTATAGGGAAGGAGAGGTGCTGAAAGACAAAAGGAATTTTAAAAACCAGGGAAAAAAGTAACATTAAGACTATGATCAGAAATTATCCCATCTCCATCCTACATTTTTTGAGAATGAAAACAGTAACAGCTTATGGGTAATTCTTATGATTGAGAACCACTTCTGGATGCTATTCCATATCAGTCAGAGCCAAGGACAAATACTCAGCCTAGTAAACAAGTTATCAGCCTCAATAAATAAATCAAGAGAAAATGCAACTGTATTTTCACTGCTGCCTGAATACACACTTATGTAAGAAGTCTATAATGCCAGCTGTGATATCTGCCCATTACCTTTAAGAGACATCTAAAAACATTTCTCATTAATAACTGTGTATCAATCATCTCCTGTGCTTTTAGTGTCAACTAGGACAGAAAAGGAAGGTGAACAGTATCACATAAAAAAGAAATTACAAAGGAATTGCTAATGGAGGAATAAACCTGCAACTGAAGAAAAATCCAATTTTAATATTGGCTTGTTTGCTTCATCTGCTGTTAAGAGTCCTCAGCACATACCTGGGAAGGAGTTCATTTGAAAGGCAGCATCTTTCATATGGCAAAGTACTTATCAAACTTATAGTACCAACTACATTGAGAAGATCACTTTCTAAAGCCTTACACTGCAAACTGTGCAGATTTGGCTCATTTGGCAATGGCTCCTCTCTCATGTTTTTGTCTGGCAGACTTTTTCCCATAACAGGCTTTTGTACAAACCACTGGCTTTTCCAATTCTGGTGGTACAGTATGGAGAGGCTCCTACTATTTCCCTCCACGAGACTGAGATAAAGCTTAAGATACCAAGGTGAAAGGTAAGGTAATTTATAAAACTCACACAAACAAGGACAAGTAGGAATTTCCCAGCATGCTGACCTGAAACCATCAGCACTGGTCAGGTGGCTGGGTATATGAACAGGCCAACTTAGAAAGCACAACAGCCATGACACAGTTGCACTTCCTACACTAAAGGCATAGGCAAAATGCCAGAATTCCTGACAAAAGCCATGTTTCCTCAGTTCTGAGAGCCAAGCATGTCTAAAGCATGCACTGCTGCTACAAGGCCAATGCCCCACCAGCCCAGCACGAGGTGATTTTTTAGGCTTGTTCTCTTTCTACCCCACCACAGACAGAGCTGGGCAATCAGTCTCTGCCTGCAAGACTGGTACCAAACTGGCTGTGCACAGCCTCCTTTGGGCAGTCTCCAAAGCCACCAGTGGAACAAGGGCTTGTTTGGTTACCTTTGAAAGAGAAACTCAGGGGTTAAGTCTATGCTTCTGAAAAAGTTGTCATGCTGCTGGCATCCTGGCATAGCAGTTGAACACTATAAATAGCAGTTTCAAAACTGCCACTCTTAATTAAGCACTACCTAAAACACAGACATCATTTTAAGTGCTGGAAGACGTTCTGTTGTCATCTGCTCTGAGCAAATTTGATAGTGCTATCATTTAAGATTAATTTCTATCATCAGCACCAGTCTTAATTTATTCCTTGTACCTTTTCCATGTTTTTGAAGTGCCCAAGCCATCATTTAAAATAACATTCTCTATGTGCCCCACTCAGATGTCCTTAGCCCTTCAACTTCTGCTGCAGAAGAAAGCCAGTTCAGGAGTGGGATATGCTAACTGGCAAAAACAGCAAAAAGACAAAGAGAAAAACCTATAAATAATATGTAAATATACCTATTGTGACAACTGTGCAAGTATGTACACATGAAAATCACTATGTTTATGTGGTTAATATGTGGGAGTCAGATTTTCCACCATGGATTCAGTATATGGGAATAGAGGCTTGGTAGAATCAAACAACAAAATTAGTTTCACATGTAAGAGGGGCATTGCATCCTGGACTTCAAAAAAACAACAGGCAGCAAGTAATGGGATTAGACTCATTCAGATGGGTGGCAAAAATCAGTGCTATAAGCACTGCAGGCAATGTTGTGCCTACAGCAATAGCATTAAGGGCAAATTCAGTGCAAGAAGCTTTTGGTTAGATGGTCTAGAACCATAAACAGCATACAACAGTGTCATCAGACTTCTGTATAGCTTATTCTGGAGGGGAATATTAGTGAAAAAATACCAGTGCATGTGCCAAGGGTGGGAGGGGAAGTGCAGTAAGAGGATAGATGTGTCAGGGGGTGGTGAAGGTGAAGCTGAAGTCAGGGATCCCTTCTAGAAGCCTCTGCTACTTCTTTAGGGAAATGCCTGAAGGCAGTCAGGTACCTAAAGTTACAGAGTACAAATAATTCCAGCTACCTAGATAGTGAGAGAGAAGCATCAACCCAAAGAAAAATGTGATGGCACAAAGTCTGCCTTCCATCACCAGGAGCAGAGTTGGGCTGTCATCACATGTGGCAGACATGAAGTGGCTTTAATGCCTCTGCAGTGTGCAGAAATGGAGGGCTGCTCTTCCAAAGATAAAACAACTCAACTGTGCCAGCTTTTAGCCTCACTAACACAGATGATAAAATACCAGGCTTTCTAGGATCTCTTGGAAAGGCTCTATGTTGCACTACATATGCCTTGAAAGTGGTAGCAAGCATCAAAAGTAAACAGAAAATTGACCAAAAGTACTCAGATATAGAAGTTTTTGATCAAAACTGGCTCCTGATGAATAGCAGCTGACAGGACACTTCTTTTACCTTTTCAGTGCAATTTCAATAAACACAAACCAGAATCACCTTATAAAGCAAAGTTCCCACAGAACAGGAAAAATATGCCTATGTAATGAAAAACACAAGATGTACAATCCCAGCATGTAAAATCATTGCTAACAGTCTCTTCTGAGCAGAAGAAAAGTTAACATGCCAAAACCAGTCTGAAAGCAGCCCCTAAGTGCACTTATTTTATTGACAAAGATCCTCCCTATCAGGAAAACTTCAGATTTCATTAGGCACTTTAGTAACAGAAGATTCCTTCAACTACCATCTGTAATCCACCCAAATGCAAGATACACTTAAATTATATCAACTTCTCTGGATTGAGGACAAACCTAAAATCAGTTCTGTTGATGTGACAGAGATTAACTGCAAAGAAAGAAAAGAACAATAAAAAGAGAGTTTGCAGATCAATGGAACTTTAAGAAGAATAAAGGTAGGCAATGTCAGAGGCAAAGTACAAACCACTGATGTGGTTTTCTGCAATGAATGATGAATGTTTAATCAACTTGATCTCCCAAAATGGTTTGAAGATGAGATAATGATAGTCTTTCAGAAGTTCTGCTAGAAAAATGCCTGAAGAGATTAAAAGCATTTTCAGTGGTGAAACAGTTTGAGCAAAACCGTGAAATGAAGAGGAAAAGAAAAAAAACAGGGGGGCAGAACCTCTCCTGCCCAACAAAAGCCAAACTAAAAAAAAAAAAGCCAAAAAACCCAACCTGAAAACTAAACAAAAGGATGTAAAAAATCCCAAACCAACCCTCCCCTCCTACTCCCCCCAAAAATAACCCTTTAAAAAAGACAAAATCACTAACATTCAGAGAGGGTATAAACAACAACCGAAATTGTTGGAGGTAGGAAGGATCAGCTGAACAGCCTAGCAGTACAGTAAAAATAAATTTAGCATTTAATAGTATTAAACAATATTGAATATTAAATCTTGAAACAAATACAAACAGAAACTGTTGTAAATATGAAATAAAAAACAGACTGAAATTAATACAGACACAACTGAACTTAAAAGGTGGACAAAACAGTGATGCATACTAGTTAGCCAAATAAAATGTTTAAAAAAACCAAACACACTTTTGAGACTGTCTTTGAAAGGAGGCAAAAAAGTTCCAGACCTGTGATGTACCACTTTACTTTCTCATTGTTCAATTTTTTCTTTTCTTCAGTTTCACCTGCCCTTGCAACCACTCATTCATATTCTGTCTATGGTATGATCCAGGTAGCAGGACTGCCCATTGCTTAGGGAACCATTCTGGATTTCCCTGGGATAAATGTTAATGTCCTGACTGGTGTGCTCGAGATGCAGACCATGGAGAGGACTGAGTTAGAATCCCATTTTAGTAAAAATGGAGTTTGGTCAGGTACCAAATCACAGCTTTGCACACCCTCAACTGATGAAATATGAGAAGGTGTTTAGAGTGAGGTGTTGGTTAGAGCCTGGTGCTAATAACACCGAGGTTGTGGGCTCAGTTCACATAGGAGCCACTGACTTAAAGAGTTGGACTCAACGATCCTTGTGGCTCCCTTCCAACTCAGAATATTGCCCAACTCCTTCCTCAGCAACTTTGGTTTAAAGACATACTGTTGGAATATCTGCAAAATCACAGAACTACCAAGTGCATCTAGAGTACATCTTTAGAAAAATACATTAAACAAAAGTGTTACTTCCTCTCCAGCCAGAGCAGCCATCAGTAGCCACACTGGTTTTACCAAGTTTCAGCTGTCCCTGTTCCTTTTCTCAGAAGTCTTTTTCAGCTCTGAGCCAGATGCACTTGCTCCCAAAAGAAAAGTTCATTCCAGAACTGAGACTACACTAGAAAAAGATGTCTGAATATTTATTTTACAAAGGATTACCATGGCTCTTTGATCAATTCAGACACAAAATTTGACTTATTTGTGGCAAATGTGGCAGCTAAAAATCTCAAATATATAGAGCTATCTCACCCATGACCACACTTTTGTACAGATTACATACTCCATGGCAAGGGAAAACTATTCACTAATCCTCATTACAGTTACTGCTGTCACCCAAAAATCATCACTGTTGTACAGCAAAGACTGAAACCTGCAAGATAATTGAACTCAAATTTAACTGATCCCTACCAGAGAAATAAGAGTTGAAACTGTAGCTGAACATACAACTACAATGGCAATGTTCAGAGACCACTTAAGACAGGGTGCTGGCACAGTTACTAGTGAATCACAAAACACTCTTCTGAGAAAACTACTACAGTCTGCCAAGAATAACTGAGATATGCCTCCACCACGGCAGGCATTACTCACACAGCTATTAGCATAAATATTCAAAGGCCTGATGAAAAAAACTGCTGTGTTCCATTATCAGATGGAGTAGGGAAAAAAATGAAAGAGCAAAGAAAAAAAAAAAAAACAACCACAACATACCAACAGGTAACATTTAACCATACCACAGTCCCTACTGTAAAATACTGCCAACAAATTTATAGAAATCAAGTTCTTGTAAAATTTCTTCCCTATCATTAATTACTGAAAGTTGACTTTGATTGTATGGAAAGCTTTTCTCTAACACAGACTCAGCTATTTTGTTGACTTTCCTGGAGCACTTGACACCATCAGGAAGTTGCACTTGTGTATTACCAGACACAGCTCCTGCATGTTGTTGCTACTGAGCTTTTTACTTTCAAACACATGCTAGGAGTTATAATTACCTGTCAACAACTATTAAGACATGTTATATCCTTTCGTTTGAGACACAAAAAGGAGTTTTTAAAAAATTTTGCAAGAGTCTTTACAATCCACAGACCCACTACAATGCCTTTAACATAAAACATATTCTAAAAAGCCAGTAATTTCTGTATTTTCAGATCAATATCATAGGAAGTGTCTATCTAGTTCTAATCATTTTAACACAGAGTTCTACAAAGTGAATTTTAACAGCTTGTTAAATGGTTACTTCTGGAGCTTCTGCAACTCACTGGTCCCACCAAGAGTCACAATGCAATTGCAGAACATGGACTCATCAGGCTTCCTTGAGGTCTAAAAAGTGTTTGCTCACCAGAATAACAGAACTCCTGATAACAGAGGAAAAATGACTGCTTTCTTTTTTAACAGAAACATTGGTATTCATTACATTAAACTTAGGAGAGCACCAAACTGTCTTTTTAGTCATTGTGGTCAAGTTTCCAAGTGAGGTAGAAAACATGAAAAATACTCCACCACCACCATCAACAAAATCTACCTCTGACTTGTGAGGTTTAAAGAACTGGATAATCTTGGAGCAATAAGCAGAGATATGGTTGAAGTCATAAACAGAAAAAAATGGTTATTCCCAGCAGAATCCAACTGACTAGCAGGCATAACAGACGTTCCCCAGGAAAAAAAGGTCAAGTGAACAGCACCGTTCTGCCAGCACGGCTGTTGGACATTTATTTCCCCCTAATACTCAAAGAAAAGACACTTTGTGCCTGTTTACCCATAGAGAACAGGTTTTGTCTATGATATCTGTTTAGCCATCTGGAATGTTTCACTGTTTCACTGTTAGTCACGCTGCTTAAAATGGAAATATATTGTAATTGGCAGAGTTTGTGACTCCTGACTTCCTGCACAATAATTTTCACAGCCTTTTCCAGTTCTCATTTACCGTTAGATCCAAACTGAGAACACAGCACAGATTCTTAAAATTGTCTAGTAGGCAAAGACTTGATACTTCTTGGAAGCACTCCTCTTCAGAAAAGGAGGTCTAAGAGGAAGGGTAATGAAACTGCCCTCTTGGTGCACTGCCCTCAGTTATGCAACTGCCAACACAAGATCAAGTACTGATACATTCAGGGGTCAAGAGAACCAAATCCCATCCTGACATTTAATAACCAGAGAAGAAGAACAACCCATTGACATTTTTCTAGGGCTGGCAGTGCTGGTCCTAACGTGCGACTTGCTGTACTTTCATATCTTATTAGCTTCCAGGCCAGCAGCTAATTTAAAATGCATAGTTTTGGAATGTTAACATATCCAAGTGACACAACACACCACCAACAGGCACCTCAGGCAAGATACAGTAGCTGTTCACATGCATGTTCTCAGCCTCCTAGTAGGTCATGCAACTCCATTCATGCATCTCTCTCTCTCTCATATAATGGAATTTTGTGAAACTCTATTATCTCCATAACTCAGGGAGGAAACCTCTCATCTCTTCCTTTTCCTCCTCCTGTCTCTCTCAGTCCAAAGGAACAAAAGACAACACATTTTTATTGCTAAAAACTCAGTTTCTGAGCCTGCACTATGAATGGCAGCTCATAGTATTGTGACTGATCTGAAAACCACAATGCACAGATGTGGAATTTGCCACCCTTGTGCCCATGCAATACCTGTGGACTTGTTCGATGCTCTCCGTCGAATTTCAGTCACCATCAATCGTGACACTTGAGTAGTAAACTGCAGGAGGTCAGAAAATTTCTCTGTCATTGTACTTGGAGGAGCATTTCCAAACACCTAAACCAAGAGAAAAATGGATGCATTAAAATCACTCAGTTTACAAGGATCACTACAAACTACCATGTTCCTTTATAAACAAGTATTCCTATAGCAATTACAAGCTTTTCTTCACACGCTGCAGCATTCATCACTGCACTGGTTTGCAAAGTGCATGCTGTTCTGAGTTGAAATTCAGACTTCATTCAGGGAGGTAAAATCTGATGAATGGAGGGGGAAAGAGAGCTTTAACTTTTCTTGCAAGATGAAGACCCTGCCGAGCCTCAAAAGACTGAGAGCGCATTTAACGGGGTAAAGAACAGGTACCAGACCAAATTCTGCAACAGGACTTCTATTTTTAAGATCAACTCCTTTACTATCTACCAGACCTAAATAGAATGACATGTGTAAAGTCTTTTAAAAGGACTAAGAATTAGAACTGCCCTGTTACATCCTTCCTCAATAAACTGACAATACCAGGAAGCCTTCCAGGTTGCTGATATCCCAAGGACTTACCCTCCTCTTTTGAGATCCTCCTGAACACAACAGCAGCCTTTTTTTTTTTTTTTTATAAATTGTCACTTAATTCTAGTAACTTACTCTTCATGATTAAGCATTGATTTTGTTATTAAATAATATATTAGACCACATAAAACAGGGAGAAATGTGTTAACTCTGTGGTATTGCACCAAGCAGTGGAACACATTATCTGAAAATGGATTAGCTAGTTGCTGCAGTAATTTACTGCTCATTTAAGACTGCACAGAAAAAAGAGTCTTTATCCACATCTCCAATGTAAAACTTGCACTAAAATGGTCACAATAAACCCATGATATTCAATATCAATCAAAGCATACAAACAAAATTATGGTATCATCACTTATATTAGTGCTGAAGAAAGAGCCTGTTCAAGAGAGCTGAACAGTCTGCTTGTTTAAATTTTCCTTCCTTATAGATATTTATGTAATCTTCAGGAGTGCCCCTGATGAGCATAAAATAGCAAAACTTAAGTTCAACAGGTTATGCTGGCCTCCCAGAAGGAGGATGTGCTCTACAACAGTGCAGTTGATTTGGACTCAACAGCTGCTTCACTCCTGTCTCCTTTCTCTGGGTGACCTAGTTATCCTGCTACAGCTGAGCTGCTGACATACTTGGCTGGGGTCATGCTCAAGTCCAGAGACATCCAGTGAAATCCATGATTACAGCCAACAGAGATGCAAGGCAATTGTGGTGCCAGCTAACCTTGGAACCCCTAAGTCACTGAAAAAGACTTAAAAGGCAGAAGGAAGAATAACTTTTGTCAAAGTTTGACTTCTCACCTCCCTTAGTGTCAGTTGCTCTGGTATATCACAAAACAGCCAACATATTTTTCCTGTCTACTTGCACTGCAGGAAAAACACCTCTCATTTAAATTACAGACTACACAACATGCCTAGCACAGATAATCCAAGTTTCCCTAAATATTTCACAAGGCCTCCTTTTGCAGCTGCCTGCATTAGCTCCCAGAGCCCCTAATCATCCAAGAGCCCCTAACTTCCACAAGGCTGTAAGGGAAGAGGGCCTTGAGGTCTGTATGCTCACATAGCATAAGCAAGATTATCTAGACCAGAATGCACATTAGCATCTTGTCATCACTAACTGTTTAAAGCTCCTTCACCCAGAAGAAGTGAAGAGGAAAAGCTATTGGCCCTGTTACCTGTCCTGAGCTTGCTCAGATTTATCAGTTCCCAGAAAATGCAGAGAACTGAAAGTTACAGTAAAAGGTTAACTGAGGTCAAGTGGATTTTAATTAGCTGCCCCATAACCAAGTTTGCAGTATGTAGAATAAGCATCTCTATTGCTTATTTATATACCCTTTGACTAAAAGTGGTAGTAAAATCAGGAACAGGATGTTAAACATTTCAGCAGTAAACAGTCTTTTTAATAAGGAAAAGCAAAGCTCTTTCAAGATAATGTACCACTTATTCAAAACCAGCCTCCTCATCATTCCATCCACTTTTCTCACATACCACACAAGTGTTACCACCACATTGGTAGAGCAGTGCTTCCACAAAATCACTGAACTCTGAAAGGAGCCTTTTGACCACTCTTCTACAGGGCCAATCTTTTGTTAATTATGCATCAATTTAGCTTTTCATTACTATGTGATTCACCATTTCATAAGCCTCCCTGAACAATGAAGAAAAAGAAGTAGTCTGTAAACCCACTCGTTACCAGAATGAGCAAGATGGTTTTATCCACAGCAGATTTGAGATGTGCTCTATCTATAAAACAAACCTAAGAATGCTTTAGCTCTGCTGAATTTACTGATTAATAACCCTCACCATAAAAAAAAAAAAATAAAAAGGAAATGAAGCTGCATTTCACACAAAACGTGAGATACCTCTGATGAAAGGAAAAAACTCAACCCCATGGCTAAGCAAGAAAGCCTCAAAAGAGCTCCTGGATACCCTGGTTATTTAACTGCCTGCTGCTGGCCACTTGGATGCCTCTGGGCAGCACAGTCACCTTCTTCACTCTAGATCACTGCACTCAGCAAAAATAATGCTTCTCCCAGGACTCCTTACTGCATTTTGTGCACACACACACCCACTGATTCCAGCCAAACACATGCAGCTCCCACTTGCAACAGCTCACAACTCTGGTATAGGAGACTTCTGTACTACACATTAAGGGATGGCACAGAAGTTTTGATCAGAGCTTCACAGTTTGTTTGGAGTTTCTCCTCCTAACACAGACACTCCAATCTTATAACAGAAAATGCTTTTAGGATACACCATCATAATCTTTGCTTGAGGAAGTAATAGGAAAAGTACATAAAAATCTTCAACAGAATAAAGACAACCATGCAAAGAAACTGATGGATAGATTCAGAGTCTGAATTAAAATGAAGTTAATATCTGATCACCTAAAAGATCTGCAGCTAAAGGATTATGTTTGAGAGACAAGAAAAATTTTAGAAAGGAACTTCTAATAATGTTTTAGCGTTTCCTGACAGCAAAAGTGTCCCTTCTCAGAGAAAAATGTTGTCAGGATTTTAGAATGAACCAAGATTTACCATCTCTGCCACAGAAAATCTCTTCCAAGACTCTTTAGAAAAAGATTTTTTTTTTCTTGCACTTTTTTTTTTTATTCCAATCAAAATTTGGCTTGCTGTGACCTGCAGAGTTACTAAGCTAGCAGAATTGTTCCAAAACAAGCTGCACCATCAAGAGCTGACACTCCAGAAGACACAAAACTAGATAACTAGATAAGGAAGCCACAGCAGACTCTGTATGTGAACATCAAAAGAAGGTGGCATTAGCCAGGAATCTAAAGAGGTAAACTGTCAAAGTAGAAAGAGATGGCATCACACCTGCTCAGCCTCTTGAATACAGGAAAACATAAAGGCCTCTACATGAAATGCAAGGAAAAATACTCCTATAGCAGAGACAGGATGAGATCTGACTGATCAAGAAAAGCCAGTTTTCTTTGGGTTACACTTTCCCATTCACTATCATTATCAGTTCATTGATGACTGATAATAATCATTAAGGTCTACAAAAAAGAAAGTGAAAGAGCAGAAACAACATCTGCTTTCTATAATATGCCAAGCTATGATCCAGATTTTAGAGACTGAAAACTGAAGTGACATCTGGCAATGGCCTGTATTTGTGGCACAAAGGACAGCTCCAAGAAGCTCACAAGCTCAAAGCATGTAGAGCTTGAGGACAGTGATGTTAGAACTAAACAAGGAAATGGGGGGGGAAGAGGAAAGAGGAAGAAAACAACCAGAAGTGGGCTGAAAAACAAAACATCTGGCACACACATAAGAATGTGCTTTCAGCACCAAGTTCACTTCAGTAAAAAAGGGGACAAAAGAGTCTCTAGGATTCAGAGAAAAGAGCCCACAAACAAAACTAGATGGATTCTGCAAAGAATAGAAAAGAGACATGGGGAACCTGGGGAAGAAAAAGCTACTACAAAAAAGGGGACAAACTGAGGAAAAGAGTAGCCAAGATGCATTCACACAAATATAAATCACAGAAACCATCAATCTGTTCAAGAATATGTTACCTGAGATTACTTAGACAAGAGCTAATTTTGATGAGGTAAAAAGAAAATTTGAGGCTACTGATTTGGTTTTCAGAATGCTTCAAGCTGAATGAAGGACAGATAGAACAAGTGGTGCAAAGAGATGAAGTAACTTCAACTAGCCTTCAGCAGAGTCCAGAGGAGAAGCTGAGAATTATGACAAAGCCAGCAAGTGGTGCAAAGGGAGTGGGGGGATGTGTATTAAGAAAGAAAACAGAAAAGAGAAAAGGCAGAAACAATGGAGAAATTAAAACTTAACTGGTTCTTTCCATCTCAGAAGTCTAATCAAAGTCTTTCCTTAGACTGCTGTGCATGCATTGATACACTAGGTTTACTTAAGCCCTGCAGTATCACCAACTGCAATTTCTACAGACATAATGCTTTTGCCAGTAGCTACCACAAAGGCTGAGAAAAAATTCTCCACCTGCAGATCAGAGTTAAGTGCTGAAGAAACTTAAGTGGGAGCCTTCTATTTTCCAGAAGCATCAGCCTCATGTAACCACCAGAGGGAGATTTCCAAGCATAACTACATCAAAATAACCTTCATGGGCTCAAGGCAAGATTAAGATTCTATTGTGGTAATTTGTAGAAACAAATCAAGAAAGTCCATAACTAAAAGGCATGTAATCCAAGAAGATAAATTAAAGAGGAGGCATATGAACTGAGCTTACTTAGCCCAAACTCACAAAACAGGTTACCAGTAGAAATAAGACCTAGGGCAACAGAATGGCATTCAAGTGATCCATCCACTAAAGAACACTACCTAGTAGACTGAAAATCCCAGTAATACTATGTCTTGACTAGGATTAATTTTTCTACACAGCACTGTTGCAGTTTAAGGTCCGCTGGCAGCTAAGCACCACACGAGCTCACTGCTCTCAGGTGGAACAGGGCAGAGAAACAGCAGGGTAAAAGGTAGAAAACTCATGAGTTGAGATAAAGACAGTATAATAGGGAAAGGAAAAGCCATGCAAGCAAGCAAAGTAAAATAAGTAATTAATTCACTGCTTTCTGGACAAGCAGGTGCCCAGCCTTCTCCAGGAGAGCAAAGCCCCATCATGTGTAACAGTGACTTGGGAGGACAAATCACTTTGAACATCCCCCCACCTCCTTCTCTCCTTCTTCCCCCACCCTGTTTTACATCCTGAGCCTGACATCATATGTAGGGGATATTCACTGGGTCAGCTGGGGTCACTGTGACTCCTCCCAGTTCCATCTGCACTCCCCATCTCTTCACTGGTAGAGTGGGGTGAGGAGCAGAAAGGCTTTGCCTCTGTGTAAGCACTGCTCAGCAGTAACTAAAACATCCCCATTCATTATCAGCATTATTTCCAGCACAAATCCAAAATACAGCCCACACTAGCTACTACAAAGAAAATTAACTCTATCCCAGCAAAACCAGCACAAACATGCAAGCAGCTCAGTGTCTAACACCTTCATACTTTCAACAAAAAATCCTTTTAGGTTTTTGGATTATTCCAGTTCTCTGGGGTAGCATATACAAGCACAAATCCATCATCCAAGAGGTAAGGTGTAAGAGCATGCAGCAGGGGAAAAGAAAAGGAAAGCTAGATCTGTACTTACTGGTCTTTCATGACCCTAAAACTACTATCAAAATGATTATTCACAATAACCTGACAGGGTAACTGAATGATATAAGACATCAAGAGGATTTAGTTCCTATTAATTCCAGTGACAGCTGTCATAGTTCTACCTCCAAACAAAATCTCAGTTCCTAAGTACAAGGGAGTAGTGAAATATGAATGCCACAGTAGAAGTGGCTATTATACATTCCCTACAGATTGCTTGTTCAAAATCTCCCTTGTCCAAGAAGGGGAATTCAGACTCAATACATTGAAAAAGGCCTAAAAGGGTGATAAGAATATAGAGAACATATCACATGAGAAATTA
This sequence comes from Erithacus rubecula, assembly GCF_903797595.1. NCBI lineage: Eukaryota > Metazoa > Chordata > Aves > Passeriformes > Muscicapidae > Erithacus > Erithacus rubecula. The sequence goes on from NC_136687.1 coordinate 57,616,171, forward strand.
AAATTGCTCAGCTCATGTAGCATAGAAAAACCAAGTTGGCAGGACACAGTATGATTGCTATCTCAAAATATACATCAGTACAATAAATGCAAAGAAGGGAGAGGAGCTATTTAGACCCAAGGACAGTGCTGTCACACAAAAAAAGTGGGTATGAACCTGCTCCCAAAATTCAGGCTGGAAATCAGATGACTGTAATAGCAGTGGCCACTGAAGAAAAGTTGTCAGCCTACATTGCATCTGTGGATTGCACTTGAGAAAAAGTGGTAAGAAACCTTCAAAGGTAAGTTTATCCCCTAACACAACACAGTGTGAGGACACGGAGGAAATTGCAAGGACGCCAATGGGAGAAAACCTGTTGTGCTAGAACCAAAAGGTCTTGGGAGGCAATTCAAACAGAGGACACCCTGTTGCACGTTGCCTGGCTTACCCTGTTGAACACGGGCAGCATCATGTAGAGCTTCTCCTCCTGCTCCTTCTGGGTCATGTGGCGCGGGGGATGGCAGAGCTCGGTGAAGAGGCGCCGCAGGTGCATCAGGCCCAGCGCGTTGTCCTGGGGGCTGCACTCCTCCTGCCGCGGCCGGCCCATGATCCGCTTCACCATGTTCATCTTGGCTGGCTGCTGCAGGCGCCCCCGGGTCCTGCCAGGGAAAAGCAGCTGCTGAGAACGGGCTGGGGCACGGTTCTGTCACAGCCTTTCCATGCACAGCACCCTCTCGCACACCGGGTTAAGAGCATTAGCTAATTGTATAAGCCAGGCATTGATTAGGATGTGTCTAAAAGAGAAAAACATCCAATATTCTCCAGAAGGCTTTGAACACTGCAAAATTCTTTGGTACCTTTTATTGGATGAGTTTTACAATCCTTTGGTGCACATCCCACAGCATTTACAACAGTGTTACCTACTGAAATTAATTCTAGCATCAAAACAGTACTTGAAAATCTAATCACACAAGACCTTCCAGCTCTCCCAGATGTTGGTTTTATCATATAGAGACAAGCATAGATTTTTTCCTGACTTTCCTATGGCAAAGAGACAAAGCTGTCCAGTGGAGCTATAATTCATCTCACCCCCCAGCTACTGGCTCTGCAGAACAACACCTCTGTCTTCAAAACAACACCAACCAAATCTTCCAACCTATCAGGCAGAACCTTGCACAAGAGGTGTGAGGGTCAGAGAAGAGAAATCCCTAAAATTGATGTAGCCAATTGGACACTGCAGCAAAAGGGACTAACCTCACAACCATAGGGAAGGAGTAAGGGGAATAAATGGAAAAGAGTTTCTGTTCCATATATAAAGACCACCACCAATGAAATACTCCAAAGAATTGCAATGCCTACATCTCTACTGCTTAAATGTAGCTGAAAAACCAAAGGTCAGTAACAGCTGCAAAAATTACTCAAGAATAGAAAATGCCTTGCAGCAAGAAACTTAAAGAATTTAATTATTTAAATTATCAAAAAGAGAGGAGGGTCAATTAATAAAAGGAGAAGTGATGATTCCAAAGGTGCTGTAATTAGAGCAACAAAGGGAAAGCAGACATTACTGAAGAACTCCAACCCAAAGATTAAGTTGTGATGAAAGACAGCAGCTGGGTGCTAAAGCCAGGAAAATAACATCAATAACAAACTGGAGTTATGCTTGTAAAAGTGAAGGCAATAAAACAAAATATTCTCTCTCTAAATGAAGAAAGAGATACCTTTCTGGAACATGTTCATAAAACAGATTCATAAAGTATTTTACTAACACATAGTATAACATTAGGAACTAATGCTAATGAACATTTTGGTTCCATGCAAAACATAATTCATGAAATGAGAAGTCATCAAAAAAGCTAAGTTACAAGCCACTGTCAGTCCATGCTGAAAATGTGCACTAGCTTTTCACAACTGAATGAAAATTGGATAGAATTAAATGTTGTCTTTTGGCATATCATCCCTAAGAAATAACATAAGTAAGATTTTGAATCAGCATTAATCACACAGTGATTAATCACAACACTGTTTCCTCCAGAAACTCAATGCTTTTCCCAAATTACTCAGTTTGGAGATGCTACTCTTGCTGTAAGAGGTAAACTAACAGAATAACACATCTGAGCTCAAAGACCCAAACCTTTACTGCCTAAGCAACAGGAAAAAAGTCTGCATCTTCTTTTTAATAAAATATTTAAAAGACAATATTTGAAATTTCTTTCTATGATTCACAAAATGCTGAGAACTTCTGTACCCACCCAAAATTCATACTGCCATGAAATCCATGACTGCTGTGGACTTTTGCTCATGTGGCCAATTTTTCTTTTAAATTCTATTGCTTTATTCAGCCTACACATACACCTAAAACATAAATTTAGACTGGTTCAGCCACTTGTAATTATAGACCTGACAATTTTTTTATAGTCAGAGAAGTCCAAATAAATGTTACACACTATTTTCCTGGTATACAGGGATTTTGAAGCTGTGATCTATTTACCTCCACCAGGGCAGCTAACCCCAAGGAATGACAAATGCAGAGAACAATTAAAACAGTTCTCACTTCCCCATTACAGTCATGGTCCCTCCTGTCTATAAGCAGGACCTCAACATAAAAGACTGGGCAGGCAGGAGAGGAGAAAGGACATAACAAATAACATCCCAATTAATTACCTTTTTTTCCTTTTCCCCAAAAGTGACTAAATTCCGAAGTAGATACTACTTCTGGAATAATTTTAGAGTTTTCTCCTACTGTATTTCTCTCTTATTAGAAAAATGCTAATGTGAGCTCCAGGCAATGTAATCTGAAATATATTGTAGGTGGAAAGCTGAAAGAACTTCTGTGATTTATTTTTGCCTGCCCAAATTCAGTGATATTTTCTCTGATTATCACATATTATCTATAGGAAGACAGTTTTCAGCTTTGGGACCTCCAGCATTAGGCCCAAATCTTAGATAAGTGAATGTGAACAGTGAAAGAACAAATTGCTACTTTTTCATGTACAAATATTTTGACTGATATTTTCTTTGTTTAGAATTAGAAAAAAGAGAAAGCAGCACACCTAAACCTTTTACTATATACAAAAAGTATGCAGAAAAAAGGGTCCTCCTACTCTACTAAGTGAAAGCATTTGCACAATCCTCAGTCAGTTGCAAGCATCACATGTGACTTGAATTCAGCATTAAGACCTGGCAGACCCCTTAATATCAAAAATGAAAATATTTCAGTATTTTCAGTAACCATCATTTCACCTGTACACAACTGCTTGTTTATAGCACATGACAATCAAGCACCTTGCACAATAATTAAGAGAGGCAAACTCAAAGTTAGTAAATGACTGGAGAGTTTGAATTTGGCCTGGCTCTGCACACACATTGCAGTAGAGTCTTAAATTGCACATTCACTTCCTACAGTTGCCAAAGACCCTCCTGCCAATGTCAGCAGATGCTTCATGAGCAGCTGGTCAGTATTTTGTTATTTCATCCCTCTGAGCATGATGCTACACCTTGATTCCTACAACCTGGACTGAAAGGCTCCTCTGCACACCCAGTAGTGCATTTCCTCAGGGATTCTCCTGTCCAGGCAGCCCCACCAGATCAGAATGCATCACAACTAATAAACCAACTTCCTTTCACAGATGTGCCCCACAGCACAGGCATGGCAACAGCCTCAATATCCACAAATGAACACACACAACCTCCCTTATGCTGAAATTGATGATGTCTAATAATAAGGGATATATATACATGAAGATACTTTGTAGTGCAGCTAATCCCACAATCTTGTAATGCTTGAATTTTTCTGCTTGCTTGCATTGTGCCCCTTAGAGACCAGCTGATGTCCTCCTCCTCTCAGCTTGTGATCTCAGAGCTAAACACTCAGTACACAAAGGATGCAATTAGAGGGCAGCTCCAAAAACCTCAAGAGGAGTTTTGTGGAAGTGGCAAGGACAGAAACCTGTTCTCAGCACAGGAGTCTCTTCCCTGCCTCACATTCCCTGTTCTGGTATGTGCATCCCACTGCTGCCCCACATTTTTTATTATGAAGCCCTGATAAGCTTCTTCCCCCAGCAGGTGCAAGCAGACACACTCTTCATAGGGAACCTGTGAGTTGGACATTCCAGCTGTTGGGTGTTTGGCTTTTTAAAGTTAAGTAAGAAGTTAGAAGTTATTCTGAGGAAGCAAATTAAGCAAGTGGAAGTCCTATGACACCATGCCCACCATGACAGGCACATGGTTTATCAGGAGGATTGAGGCATTTCAGCCTATTGTACCCACCTTCTGCTACTAGAGCTAAAAATGTGAATTAATGGCAGCTGCAGAGCATCATGTCCTGTACAGACCGAAACTAAAATAAGACACTTGATGAGCAAATTACAAACATACACAATAAAACCACTGCTCTGGTAATAAACATTACAGCTTTCTCTTAGTGGTAGAAGCAGAAGAATCTCCATGTGAGGAGAAATGAAGCAAGCAGTCAAAGCACAGCATTCTCACTTCAAAAACAGCCCTTTGTGTTTTTTGCACGGGCTGTCAGACGGCTGCACATCTCCCCATGAGGATAAGCAAGGCTGACCCATTTGAGCAGCTCTGATAGAATGCCATTCACCAAGGTTCTTCACTTTTCTGTTACATTTACATGGCAATCCCACAAGATGAACCCCAGAAGTTTCACTGGAGTCAGTGTAAGACCTAATTTATAACCTTGAAAATATTTCAAAGTGTTTTTTAATGTTAGTGGAAGCTGTTGGAAAAATGATCATAAATTACATTACAGAAAATACCAACAACTTACAAAGCTCAAAGACAGACACTGCAAGAAAAACACAACACACACACACACAATCATTAATACAAGTTAGGGTATAATAATGTATGGATAATACTACTACAGCTATCAAAACATTTGTGAAGGAAAAAAAGTAGACAGAAGCTGCATGAGACATACTCATTTTAACAATAGCTATTACAGGTCCGAGCTGTGCATCTAGTTCCAAAAGGATGTTATTTAAATAAGCAGCTAGGTAATTATCTGCTTAGTAATTACAGTCACAAGTGTTTCTCCAGGCACTCTGTTGGTATTACATCAGCAGCTTAGCACTGAAACAGGAATCAACTTCTTTCTTTGCAGGTTATAATGGGACACCAGTAAACACCTCCACTCTAGCTATCTCAAGAAAATGAAATTTAAGTCTTCTTGCTATAATCAATCACAGAAATTCATTAGAATCATTTTATTCCACACCTGTTATTTCCCTCCCATTAGGCCTGTAACTTCTTCCCTGAATTTCAGATTCCCTACCCATGTAGTTAATACTAACATTCTGAAGATGATCACCAATATGCACTATTCAAAAGGACATTGTCTGGCCTTCAAAGGAAACAATAAAGAGCTGTTACTGGCTAGAAACACATCCATTTGTGCTTAGAACTGAGCAGGAATAAAAAATTCTCTTTGTAGACAAAAACATCAGCAGGAGGGGAAGAGAGGAACACAACTACTTCCTCCCATTCCCTTCCCCCCCAACCAGTCCTGCCACCAAACACAAAACAACTACTCACACACAAAGAAAATCATGCACAAGCAAGCTGTGTTGCTGAAAAGGATGCCATGAGCTCTCCCTGACAGACTGAACTGGCACACATGGCCTTTGGGAAATGTTGCCTGTTCCCAGTAAGGGAGAGCCTGAAGCAAATCCCATATTCTGCCCCAGTAATAAAAATGCCTATTCCCATACTATGATTTCCTCTTGTTAAATATCCAGTCACCTGGCTGAAACAGGAACTATTTCATTGAGAAATCCCCCCAACAGGAAAACACCAACTCCCACTCCACCTTTTATATTGCTAAGTATCATTAAGGAAGGTAAGGAAGGTGTGCAGGCAAGGATTTGCAAGGTCACACTATTATTTCAAGGTCATGACTTCTGTATGTGTGGTTTGTTTTTTTTCTCCTTTGCATTGAAATAATTCAACTTATTTTGAGGAACCTTATGTTACCACCTAAAAACTTAATCTTGACTTTTTTAGATGAACAGAAGAGTTAACACTGTTCTGTTTCTACAGGTTGAAGAGCTGCTTGAGGTGTCTAAATTCACAAGGTAGTACCCAAACCTGAGAATTCAAGGCAGCTACTTTTGCTTTGACACCTCTAACAAACAAACAAACAAACAAAGCCTTGCTCTCTGATTCAGGACATGTTTTTCCTGTTCTCTGAACTCCAGTCAGATGACAGCTAAAGATACAATTTCTCTGTTATTTGCAATATTAGAAATGCTATTCTTATGCTCAATCTGACCTTAATGCCTTGAAATCTCTGCAAACAAGAATTCCTAATGCTTCAACAAATATGAAGAAACTATCTTTCTCAATAAATAGTTACTAAAGATGTAAAACATGCACATCACTCATCTTCTTCCATTTCCCACAAATTATTCATGATAATGACACATAATAGCAAGTGTTGATAGAATAGATTTCCTGTGGTTTGTACCTTCCTCAAGGTTAATGTTTTATATTCAGTGTAAAAGGACAACAATTAAATAACAGTGATACTTTTGACCTATGCTGTGAGGATGGAGGAGAGCTGTCTTGCTAAAGACTAATAAGTTATATATTCTTACTTATTAATAACTTAAATGAAAATGACCTTTAGGTATATCAACTTTTTACACTTCATTTTGTTCAAATAAGAAAATAAAGTGCAGCTTTGGACTTCTGCAAATAGCCTATTCTATTCCTGATTTACTGTGTAAAGCTTATATCTAGAAGATAACTTTGTCCCTGCATTTTATAATGCTTTATTAACCACATTTCCCAAAATTACTTGTGCTACTATAACAAAATATTTCCAGGCTACAAACACTTTGTCAGCCACCCTCAAAAAATAAAGCCTGTAAAACAAAGTATTGAATCCTACCCCAGCTGAAAATACCGTAGTACTTCTCCAAACCTCAGCTGAAGTTGCATCACTTTAATTTGTTGCTATTTCTGTGCGAGAAGAGCACAGAGAACTTGGATATCTCAAGTGCAGTCCCACCATCCAGGCTGCTCTTGGGACTGAAGAGCCTGCTTGAACATCACTGCTCAGAGCAACAGCACAGAACAAGAGGTACCTGGCATGAAGGATACCCATGCACACGTGGAGGCAAAGGATGTGACTGCAATCATGGCTCACAGACATTGGGGATGGTGTGCAAAACTCACACCTTGTGAAACAGAAGCTACTTTTACACAGAGTAAAGATAAGACAGTACACAAGGAAGCAAATGTGTGTCACCTTTTCCTGTGAGGAACAAATCTGTCCACACTGCATCTAGAATGTGATTTTTGGCTGGATGATGATAATTCCACTTCCTACATCTTTATTTAGCACTCATTATGATCTGTCATCACCATGAACCCAATTCTCAGTACTGCTTTTCTTTAAGGAAGCCTTTAACAAGATTTAAGGACTTGCATTTTCTCTGCTCAGTAATAAAGTGATAACTAAGCTAAAGAAATGAAAATGCTGAAAAAGCAAACTGCCAGAAAGCTCAAATACAGGCTATTTAGACTTGAGACATTGATTTAAGGTGTCTACCTTTTCACACTTTACATCTTCTTCAACTAAAATGAAAGATTTTATTTTCATATATATATATATATATATTCTTATTTTGTCTTGAACTATCACACACAATCCTGAGAACCAAAAAGTAAATCTGCTGTTGTAAGCATTTGAATAGGTACATTTTTTACAAAGGTCAGGGGACCTTTGAATGAGTAATTTTAAATTTTCAGAAGCCAAATGGCACATAATGAATATTGCATCCAACTAGGAGGAGCAGAAAACCTCATCTTTGAGGTATTTGTAACAGATGGCCATTTATCTCTCTACAAAACAAGACCAAGAAACACCATCCAACCAACCCTAAGGCTACCTGAAATTCATATTTGACTGCTGGGTTCTATATACCTTCATCTCTGAATTTCAATGCAAAGTCTTAAACCACCTCATCTGCATATAACCACAGATCTGATCAACAAAAACCAGTTCAGGTTTGCTAGCCATCATAGAAGGTGGAAAATTCCATACCCCAAACTGTTCTTGCTCCATGGTATCTGCTTAGGTCGGAGAAAAAAGACAATATTTATACCAGAAAAAAGTTTTCAATTATTTGTTCAAGACACAATCATATTGCCATTGCTGGGCTGAGGACCAAACAAAACTCTTCATGTGTAAAAGAAGCCTTTCTGCTCTACAAGATGAGGAATGGTCATTCCAGAAAATAAATCAATCTTGGCACGTTTCATTACCCCTAATCATCAGTTACAGTGAAGACTAAAGTACAAGGCTCTATACAGGTAATATGTTAGAAAGGAAACACCTGCATTAGCACCTTCAGGTGGTTTATTCATAGACATCCAGGCTCCAAGAAACCATTTGCCCATGCTTATGCAATCATACCACTGAGGCATTTTTTCCACTCCTCTGACCTGCTCCAGTGTGGTCTCAAACCAGCAATCCAGCTTTGACTGCCACAAGCTCTGGACATACAATTACTTCTCCACTCAAGGAATGCAAAGGACATTTTTTTACCAGAAAAAATATGCTAACTGAGGAGACAAAAATATATGTAACACAAAAATCCTGACAGGCAGAAGCAAAGTCCAACTTGGCTGGAGCAGACACAAAACATGACAAAAATAGAGACATTTCTCAACAGCATGTATTTTTGAACCACTTATTTATAGAAGAGTGATGCCTAGTAAGTTAACAGGTTTTGGACTGAGGGAACAGAAATCATGTTCTTCAGTGTATCCAGTATGAATACATTATAAACCCAGCAGATTACTTTTGGAACCTAAAATTCATCAGATTAGTGTTAATCTGGAACTTTGTAACTGGACATTTGAGGTAGGAATGATCCTCATTCACGCCTGTTGGTTGGCAAGAATCATAACATCAAAATCTCACATTATCCTGCAAACCTCAATACTGCTATAAACACCTGGAGCTGAAAAACACATAGAGGAAAAGTAAATACTGAAATATCACTTTGGTTTTGAGCATATGCTGGCAGAGTTGAAACAGCTCAGAAACATTTGCACCTCAGCAAAATCATCTGAAATGGAGGAATCAATTGGAACATTTTATTGGAAGCTTATGAAACAACTAACTTATGCAGCATCAGGAAAAATATGCAGAATATCAAGAAGATAAGGTAACAACTGGTTAAAAAACTCAAACCAAAACAGAACAGACTATTTGCTTCCTCAATATTCTTGGAGAGAGCAGCAGCTTGTAATTGAATTCTTGACATGTTCGTGGCAAAATATCTTGAGCATCTTTGAATGCTGTTTTTCTTCTTTTGTTTTTGTTTTGATTTCAAAAGGCTTAAATAAACTGATTTGCATTAATTGGACAAACAGAATACTAGTTACAGCCCATTGGGAATAGAGCAGAACTGAAATTTTAGCTTGATGACCTGAACTGCATGGCAATGAACATGAAATTCAGGAGAGAAAATTCTGGTAAGAAGCCCCTAGAAAACACAAAAAGGTGAGAGGATGAGAAGTGGGGGGGACAGAGAAAAACAAACAAAAAAGCAAAATAATCTGGGATATGAAGAGATAAGCATGTGCTTGGTTGGCATGTAGACACTGAATGCATAGGAATAAAAACACTGTCCTGGAGAGTGGCTCTTGCATTTGTAGTAAACAAGCAAAGCAAAAAAAGGCCTACCTAGCAAAGTTACAGCATTCAAATCAATAGTGAAACAGTGAGCCATCACCAAGAATAGAGAAGAGTGCTTTGGTCTATTCACCTCTCCAAGTAATGGAGAGTGAGAGGGTGAGGTGGGGAAGATGGGGAAGGAAACCTGCAAACAGGAACAGGAGAGCCTGTACATCCTCACATTAAGGCCATGCTGGAAGCAAGTAGCCCCCAACAGCACAAACTCAGTAATGACAACAGTGACTCTGGTTCTCATATTTAGCTAACAAAGTCACCAAATCTTTTAATCAGGAGCATGGTCCCTATTTGGGGTGCTGGTAGTAGTGGGTTTTCTTCTCAACAGCAATTTAAAGCAAAAACTTCCTGTAGCCATGTAAACCAGCCATTTATATACTGAAAAGAAAACATTTCTTTTGCCTTTAGGAAATTTGCATATGAAGAGCAGTAAGTAGAAGCCCATTACCTGTAAAATTTGTCTCCATAGAGCCAACCCTTGTTTCTAACAACACGGATAAGAAAAACAACAAAATGATCCTACCAGCACATGTTTGGCTGATGTAATAAAATTCCTCTCTCTGCTACCATCGAGGCAGAAAGATTGCAACAAAAACAGCAGTGTATCTGCATTTAAATCAGCATTAAAGCCTGGGCACAAAATACTTGCTTATTTCTGAAGCAATAGGAAGAAAATAAGGGTGAATAAATCCCAATGTTTTAAGCTGCATGTTCATAGTATTCCTAAATGCAAAACAAAATACAACAGCCCAAGACCTTATAATTAGCAATTCAGTCCAGAGATGAATGGAAAGGCAGCAGAAGTATGTGCATACATATCTACTGCCTGAAATTAGGATGGTCCAAAGGCATCCATTGAGCTCCGCTGGAATCAAGTTCTGCACACCATACAGTAAAGAACCAAAGGGCCACTTAGGTGGGAAAAGACCCTTAAGATCAAGTCCAACCCCTAACCCAGCACTATCAAGTCCACCACTAAACCATGTTCCCAACTGCCTCATCTGCTCATCTTTTAAATACCTCCACGGATGGTGACTGGAGCAGCCTCCTCTCTCTGGGCAGCCTCTTTCAAGGCTTGATAATACCTTCTGTGATTAACTTTTTCCTAATATCCAGTCAAAGCCTTCCCTGGCAAACTTGAGGACATTTGATGGCTGGGGCCAATGGGATGCTGGGGTGCATCCAGCAGACTTGGGGAGGTGATTCTGCCCCTCTGCTCAACCCTATTGAGGCCACATCTGGAGTGCTGTGTTCAATCCTGGGCTCCTTAGAACAAGACAGACTAGGAGCTACTGGAGAGAGTGCAGAGGAGGAACACAAAGATGAGGAGTCTGGATCACCCCTCATGTGAGGAAGCTGGACCTGTTTAGTCTGGAGAAGAGAGGACTGTAGGGGATCTCATTAATGCCCATAAATATCACAAATGTGAGTGCCCAGAGAATAGTGCCAGACTCTGGCAGTGCTCAGTGACAGGATGGGAAACAATGGCCGTAAACTAAAACACAAGAAGTTCCACCTCAACACGAAGGAGGAATTTCTTCACATTGAGGGTGGCACATACCTGGAAGAGGCTGCCCAGGGAGGTTGTGGTGTCTCCTTCTATGATAACATTCCAACCCCACCTGGATGTACTCTTGTTTCACCTGTTCCAGGTGACCCTGCCTTGGCAGGAGAGTTGGACTGGATGATCTCCAGAGGTCCCTTCCAACCCTAATGATTCTGTGATTTCTTCTCATCCTTTAACTTGGGACTAGAGACTGTTACCCACCTCCCTAGCACCTCCTTTCAGGTAATGTCCTCTCCAAGCCTCTTTTTCCCCTGGCTAAACAATCCCACTTCCCTCAGCTGGCACCACCTCTAGGAGAAACAGAAAAGATTCCTATGCTTTGTGTAACTATTTATAACAATGGGAGTAAAGTACTGTCTTTTCTCCTCACCTTCCCTCTCTTCTCCTTCTCCTGACCCCTCTCTGTTGAGTGGCAGAAGATCCTCTGGGGATGACAGTCACAAACTGAAGATAAAAGCAATTCAACCCCTCTCAGTCTCATCTTCAGTCTTCAAACACCTGAGGATTGTAGGTAGAGCTGGATTACATCTTGGGCTCCCAGCCTGGTTTTGGATCCAGCTCCACCAGACTGCACATGGAAACACTTCTCAGGAGCCTCACATGGAGCAAAGAATAGAAACAAAGGACCTGATTGTGAATCTCTCTAGCTCCCCAGTAACACAAGAGATTGCTGCTCCCAGAACACTGTCCTGCAGAGAAAGCTTGGGACAGATCCAAGGCAAGACTGAGCTGTTTGCATTTAGAAGTAGCCCACCAGAGCTACAAGGTTTCCATCCCTAGCAGTGAATGTGTCAGATAAAGGATTAAACAGGAAAAAATAAAAGGGGGGAAAGACAAAACACCCCCAACAAAAGAAACACTTGACAAGAAAAAACACAAACACATAAAGCAGATAAAACTGCAGATTTTAATAGCAATATTAATTACTCAAATGAATGGATTGTTCCAGCTCTCCAGGGAATTTTTTTTTTTTTACAATGGCATACTTATTAAATGACCAAAGTGGGTGTAAATATTCTTGTATATTAAAGTTGGTGTCTCTCAAAGGGTAAAAGCAGCAACATTTTAGAAAACCTATACTTATCTTGCTTACTTTTGATTGCCAATAAAGAGGTTGGTATATTTACTATTTACCAGAACTACTTTCAAAGCTATTTTTGTTTTTCTCTTCATTACTCATGTTCTTGCCCTGATTGGCAATAGTTCCAAAATAAAAGCTGAATTTCACAGTGAATAAATGATTTCTCAACACCAGTTTGCAGTGTATTACAAGATTAAATAGGACAGCTGGAAATCAAAAGTGAATTTCTTATTCAAAGGGAAAAAATGAAGCCTATAACATGCAAGAGAAAATACTATTTTCTCCTACTTTGTTAGATTTCTTAGCACATGTGTAACACAACACTATAACAACTACTGCACTCAAGGCTCATATTAGCTGTATTTTGAAAACTACCCATATGACAAACTAATTATTTTCTTCCTTAGCTGGGATGATAAATGCAAACTACCTACTTTTGACTTATTTCTCTAGAGCCAACATCCCAAACACTGAAAACTATGCACCCATACATTACTCATTTTATTCAAAAATGTCACTAGATTTTGACTAAAACTCTGATCAATCTCAGTTTTGTTTCAGCTTCTCCTATAACAGCAAGAGGTACAACTTCACATGTGCTAGTCATGGAATTAAATTTTAGCCTTAGGGGGAAAATATAACGCAAAGAAGTAAGAGTAGCTGGGATTCATTTAGGTGTCACCCTACCTTGAATTCTTGAAGTTCAGTGCCAGCATCTTCTTTTTCAAGCCCTGTCCTTGTAAGACACCAGAGACAGGAGGCAAGCTCTGGTGCCTCCAAGGCGCTGGCAGCCCTTGGTCAGTAAACATCGCGGCAGCAGTCAGGCGGCTCTGCCCCCCGCGCCGGCTGTACCAGCACCCAGGAGGGAGGGACTGGGAGCCAGGAGCAGCTGCTCCCCCTCCAAGGGAAGGGATCCCTCCTCCTTGCAATGCACAGGCCCCAGCCACTGAAACAGCTGCTTCACAAAGAATAAATCACAATCACACAAGCGCCGGATCAAGATGAAAAACTGCGCGCTCGAGCAGAACGACATCTGGTCGGCAGCAGAGTCACTGCAAAGGAGGATGATGGATCATGGCTCACAAATTAATTTGCAAGATGACATTTTCCTGCTTCTCTTATCTCACAGGAAAGTAAATATGTTTCAATTTTGGTTACAGTAGAACTAATTATTCAGGGGAAAAAAAAAATGAAGGATAAGAGACACTACTTAATAGAATCTATATGAGGTGCAATGTGGATTTTCTTGATTAACTTCTGCTTTTCAGGGGTTTGTTGTTTTGTTGTGTTTTTTTTTAACACTGTTTACTATTCTAGCCTGCCATGCTACTTTCATGCACAGCACCATACAATCTAGAACTGCCAGGTGTTTTGTTTCAGTAACAAAAACTATAGAAAGAAATACATTATGTTATCCAGCTCACATGTTATGCCTCGCCACTACACTTGCCCCTTCCCCTAGTATTAAACAAGCCTATAGAAAACAAATTATGATTGAAGCTGGAGTTCTCTGAAAAGAATTCTCCCAGAATGATACTCAAATGACTACAGTGGCACTGCTTTCCAACTAAATTTGTCCCAGAAGAGAACATCCACTAATAAAAACACAACTACTGACATGGAGTTTGCCCACATTTTTCCCTTGAATTCACCTACACATACGCACAATACTCACACTAAGGAAATAGACTTCCTTGCTGGAGGTAAAAACACCAAGAAGAAAACAAAAAAATAGACAGGAATTGTCTTATCAAATGCACTGTAATGCCATTTACAGGTACAGAAATCACTGAGTAGCTATTTAATGCAAGTCCTTGCTTCTGCAGTGCATCTGTGAAAGTCTATGGGCTCACTTAGATGACCTGCACTTGCTTGGCTGTTTCTGGATGCAATAAACCTGGAGAATTTGCTCTCCACAAGAGAGAAAACAAAACTTTTTCAGTGCTACCCCTTTTCTCTGGTTTTGTGCTCCTTTTAAGATTTGACAGTTAGCAGTGTACAGAATGAGGATAACTATTCTTGTTCATGTTTAAGACAAACATAATGCAATAAACTGAGTGAAATCCAGCAATATGCTGACAAACAAAGGCACATGAAAAAATTGGGTAAATAAATGCTCAATACTAAGATCTAATTGCAACAATAGTATTACAGCAAAGGCTTCTTCTATTATACATCCATATATTCCTTCACAATTTTATCATACATTTATTTCTTAAGTTGGGTTTTACTTCTCTGTCTTCTCTTAAGGTGATCTTTTAGCAACACCAAAAAATAAACAGTACTTCTAATATACTCTCACTGCAACACAGGCAGGTGGTAGCCCATTTCTGCACTATTATTTCCTTCCTTAAAAAATTGCTGCACACTAGTTTTATCTCCCAGCACTTTGAACAGTTATTCTTGCATCTACAGGAATGTGCCTTTGAGATTTCTCCCAGGCAGCTTCTTGAAATTAAAATCAAACAAGGGAAAGCTCTAAAACTAGGTTTACTGTACCTCCAGTTTGTTTCAATTCATGGGACTTAAAAGTCTTTCCAAGGGACTGCCTAAAGCTTGCCTTTCACAGGCTATCACTTATCAGCAGTGGCTCTTCCAATATCCCCCCTCCCTTTGGGACAGAAGATGGGGCATGAAACTTCTACAGCATTCTTGTAATTTCAATTACACCACTGGTGCACCACTCTCTGCTGTGAGGGTGTACCTTCTTAATTTGTAGTTTTGCTAGAAAAACATTTGCTAGGATACCAAGGAGAAAGTCATACCCACAAAGTCAGGAAAACAGCAGCAGGGATCACAGAAACAGACCAGCATCCCCACAGAGATAACCTAAAAGGAGATTTCTTCTTTTTTGCCTCACTGTGTTTCACATCCATAAGAAACTATGGAATCACAGATGGGAACATATCAAAGGGAGTTTCAGGCATTAATCTATTGCTAGCAAAAATTACTGACCCAGTGTGAAATATTGGTGTTTACCTCTAAGGGAGCCACAAAATGAATCTTCCATGATAACCTGACAACTATGAAGAGCACTGTGTGCCATACTCTTGTATACACAAGAGCAAACACCCCATTCCATCACAGGGAACTTAAAGCAGTATGACAGACTTCTCTGACACCATCCCAAGACAACAATTATTTCCATATTTCATATCGTATTCTACAAAAGCCCTTAAAAAATATGGTCAACTCCTCCCTAATCACACATTTTCTCCCTCTGGCAGACTAAAGAAACTGCTACAAATAAACACTTCCTTTCAAGTTCTAGGTTTCAGTGCTGCAAGTTTCCTAAAGGACAGAAAAGTACCACAAGCTGTGAGTGTTGGAAGAGGCCATCCAACGCAGTAAACTCAGCATAATTAGGTTATACACACTGACTGAGCTCCTGTGGTATAACAAATAAACACAGGCTGAGTCAGGTCAAGCCAACACACACACTTTGTTTACCCCAGTGACAAACAGCTTCATATCCACACACTGGGCTGCCCATTCTGTCTGCTCCCAAACTGGCATCACCTGCACAGCTCGTAAGCAAACGCTACTCCAGGTACCAAAGTCTAAATCATGGGTGTCATTGACAAATCCAGCCATGACAAGCTAGTATGGAAGCCTACCTCAAATGCCTTTCCAAGTGATCCCAAATCCCTATTAAATGCTCCACTGAACCATTCTTAATACATTTTGCTCCTGTAATATAGTAATTTAAAGATGATCCCATTTAAAAAAACCAATGCACATATTACACTCAAAAGAACATCCTTCAAAACCTTATACACTCCTATTTGTATCACTTCTATCTCTTGCCTCCCTTATGCACTAATCTAATTCATCTGTCAAGGAAGCAAACAAATCAGTTTGACACCATTTTCTCTCTGGCAAATTTATGTTAGTTGGCTGTCTTCCCTTATCTCATTATCTCCTGTGTGCTCATAAACTGCATCACAGTTTTTACTATTATCCATGTAGCTGCAGGTAAGTCATTCCACAGCTGGAGAGAAACTCAACGTGGCCCCACAGAGAGCTCAACCAAATCAAATATAGCAGGCTTGGGTCTGAAAGGAACATAACCACAACCCTAAAACCAAGCTGTTAAGCTCTGCCAGTTCTTGCATGTCCTCAGAACTGGAAGAACAGGATGCATGAAGTGCCAAGGAAATATTTCCTACATAAGTATCTGAATAGCAGATTGGGATTCTAACAAGACAGTCTTCACAGATTCATAAAATAGTCTGGATTCAACAGGCTGCTTGAAACCAACTGCTTTTACTAAGTCAAGAGGAAGACTACCAGGAGAGGAGATGAACCTTTCATCTTATTTTATTCTCTACAAAGTAGTATATATGTCTCAAAAAAATCTAAACACAATAGGTTGAAGGGAGCTAGGTATTTTCTACTGAAGTAAAAAAAAGACATGGTTCTGTCAGACCCCCTTGTAGACAGGTTTGTGGTTTTTGTTAATGAATAAAACATTGGAAACAAAAGCAGCAGCACAGAGCTAGAATGATAGCATTGATGTTGGAGTGCAGGACTTCACATGGAAGGATGTGCTTTGGGGTTTGTGTCTTTCTGTATGCTTTTGTTAAATTAGAAGTGATACCTCACCCCTGAATACTTTACAAGTCTCAGTTTTATATGAAACAAGATAAAGATTGTGAGAATGCATCAATGACTAGAGCTCTTGATAAGAGATGGCAGCACTTGCAGTTGTTGAGCTCTACATGCCTCAAAGAGTGATGCCAACTCTTCACTTTCAGTGCCTGTGACAGGCTGCAGCCTTTTTTCCACTGTGCTGTTTTTCTTTTTGCTCCAAACAGAGCATGTATGTCAAAGGGTGTCCTAACAAAGCTTGGACATTACTCCTCAGTAGCCATACCACACACACAACTCCCACCATGTTTGTAAAGTAAGCTAACAAATATCAGAATCCTTTACAGCCAACCACACAGATCTAATAGATATTAACTCAACTGCTCCTATGGAAATTCACTTCTTTGCTTTAGGAGTACTTCAATAGGCCTAGCTATTCCCTCTCCCCCCTTCTCCATCTGATTTTACTTGCTACATTCATTTTTCATCAACAAAACCAAGTTTTGCTGAATTTAACAATTATATATATATAAAGTTATAAGGCCTTTTTTTAACTTCAGTAGTTGAAAAGTAATCCATTCACAGATGATAAATCTACTTAATCCTTGCCAGCTTTCCAAAACAAATGGAAGTAAACTAGACTCAAGTTCTAGTTGCAAAAGGAAACCTCTTGTAGGCTGTAATATTTGTAGCAGGACTATGGAGCTCTGGGGAAAAAGCATTCACAGCAAGCAGTCTATACAGTTTGTACAAACCCAAATAAACTAGGATATAACACTGAAATACAAGTCACTTAAGGCAGAAGTAGAAATAACATTACCTCTGTGTAGATACAGAATGGACTTTTCCTAGCCTGTCAATTCTACTGAAGATCAGGAGTATTCTTCTCTCAAAGTAAAAATGAGAGACTTGAGAAATTCAGAGAAGAATCAGGCATTAGTCTCATGTATTATGATCATTCTTACCTTTTTTTATTTAACCTATTGATTAAAACCTCCAAGTTAATGCATCTTGTCTCTGAGCATGCATCACACCCACACAACTTTTTCTGACCACCCAGCAATGTATTTCCACAGCATCCCCACAGATAAACAGAATACTAAATTTTGTTTGGGTAGAGCAATTTTAAGCTGACTGTGTTCTGACAGTGCCTGAATTAACTCCCTTTCTGTGACAGGCAAATGAACAGCTTCACACAGAATTTACTGAAGAGTGTGCCAATTACAAATCAAAAGGCAATTTGCACAAAAGCTCTTCAACATTCACATCACTAACCTCTACAGCATTCCTGGGATCAGGGCAAACAGCTTCAAGAGAACAGGGCCCATTCCTTTCTGAGGTTTCTCTTCAACACCAAAGCTGCTCTCTCACTAGGTAAAAGAGAAAAAGGTTAGAATACAAATGTGACAATGAAGTCATGGAGATCTGCTCTTCTGAAATGAAAGAAGAGTCATTCCTATGACAACTGGACTTTCAGAAACTAAGAAATCTTTTAAATAGCTCTGGGAAAAGGAACTGTAGCAAACTAGAAACTGACACACAGCAGCATTTCTCTGATTAAATGATACTGACTGAGAGCACATGAACTGCTAAAAGAGTTAATACAAAGTGCAAACCCAGTAATTAATGCAGTGACAGCCCGTGATCAGCAAGAGCATCCCTCTGAGGAGCCAAGTGATTTCTCATCATTATAGCAGGGGAATAAGAACTAAGCTACATTGACACTAACCCAGCTGAGCAGCTGTGAAGCTACTGAACATGCAGTTTTCCCTGGCCCCTCCACTAGTTTTTCTGCCTCTTATTTTCAGAGTTATAAAATATTCATCTTAGAATTTGCAAGTGGACACACACAAGCCAACAAGGGCCACTGAGACTGAGCTCACTTCAGCACGATTCCATGAATCCAGTACAAGGTTCTCCAGCTAACCTAGGCAGGTGGTAGAGGCAGTAAACATAGCAGTAGGACCTGGCAAATCACTAGGTGAAATACTGCACCTTGGTTATCAGCCATGAGATGACAGACCTCTGATTATTTGACCTCTGATTCCCAATCAGCCCCATTTGGCACTATTAGTACAGAGTTCCTGCACTCCAGAGCACTACACAGTACAGCCATGCCTAAAAGAACTGGAAAAACTTAATAATACAATTTATATCATTTATTGTTTTATTATTTTGAAAATTATCAGGAGCAGATAATATTCTGATGCAGTATAGCATCAGGTACCTTTGAAAGGCTTTGTAAAATAGATGGCACTAATGTGAAAATCTTGCTCACAGAGATGTTGCAGAGGTTAAAACAATATAAAATTTTGTTATGATGTTGTTCTATCCTCTAAAATCTTAAGTCACTTGCTTGCAAGTGCAAGTGTTCAGCATTAATAACTAAAGGAGAATGTCTGTGAATGACTGTGAAACCTTCTCCCTCCAGTTCCATCTGCTCTTGGAGAAAAGTAAGGAGCCACCAGCAAGAACGAAATAACACCTGTGTGCACAGCACATAAAACTGTAGAAATTGGACCAGGGAACTCAAAAATACCAAAACTAGGGAGGGCACTTTGATTTTATCTCTGCAGAAGCAAGTAAATATTTAAAGTAAGATGATAAACAAATGGTCTTTTTGTCATAGGAACTGGACAAACCTTAAAACAAACAAGGAACTGCAGTTTCAGCTATCTTCATTTCACCCTATTAAGAACTTTATCATACAACCGTCTCTCAAGTTCAAAATGAAACATTTTTGTTTTTAAATATGGACAATGGAGGTCTCAGGCTCCAAATCGGATCAGACTGTGATTGCACTAAACTTAATTAACACTTACTATATTTGCAAAGCTCAAATGACCAGTTACTCTACAAGTACTCAAAATCCACAATCATCCTTGAGCAGAAATTAAAGGATAGTATCAGCATCTTTTTCAGCTAAAACTGTAAAAAAAGCCATGAGGAAGTACAACTCTGAAGGCAGCTTGCAACCCTCTTTCATATGTGTTATTTACTTGGTCCTGAATCAGAAGTTTATCTATGGTTTATCTATATTCCTACATTACATTTGGAATGCCTTGTCTCTAAGTCCTGATGCCCTTACATTTATCCTACTTCCATATTTTGTTAGGGTCACAATAGCTTGAGAAAGACTTTATCAAATGTATGTGCACAAAGTGAATTGTTGTGAATAGCAGTCTCAAAACCAATAAACACAGGAGAGCAGGAGGTCCTGTTTAAACATAATTAACAAGAACTAAATGCCTTCTGTGGTGCCAAAAAACTAAAACACTCCTACTTTACTTCCATCAACCAGGTCTTCAGTATTGCCCAAGCTTTAATTCTCCCTGTGGTCATCAAAAGTGGTTAGCAAAAATGACTGCAAGAATAATAGCACACACCATCTATACCGCAGCAATGACAAAAAAGGAAGATGTTTTCAACCTTGAATATCCCAAAACATCAATATCCTCCAAAGAAATGTAACTAAACTAAGTAACAAAATAGGTTAGTTTTGAACCCACCAGTCACAAAGAGTAAAACTCTGAAAGCACCAAAGATAGATTCCAGCCTCCTCACAAGTCCCAGCCTAGTGAAGGCACAGAAGCCCTTATGAGAGCTACTCTGACAAAAATCCTCCTGCAAATTCTGAGAAAGGAGAAGCCAGTTCTGGTCAGTGTCAAGGGGACATCATAGCTTAGTCACCTTCCTGCCTCAGCAAGTCTCCAGTGTAAAGGAGAAATATCTCTGGGACGTATAGTGACTGGCACGAACAACAAAACCTTTCCAGGAGGAAAGGATCTGTGCTTTTCAAACAAGATTCAGATTTAGCTTTCCTAGATGATTTCTTAGGGCATTCACCTTCTCTCCATCCAAACAAGGTTCCTGACTTTCACAGGAACAATGGATCTCCTGGCAGCACGCAGGCAATATGGGTACTCCATGGCTGTGCTGCCTACAGGCTTCCTCACCCATCTCTGCCCACTTGAGAGGGTGCAGAAAGGAATCCAAGCACACCTGAACCTCTCCAGACAGGCAGCACCTTGCTCTCTCTCTGGCTAATGGCTTTCCCATCTGCAGATCACACATTATCCAGAGGCTGCTCAAACCCACAATGGAAAAGCAGCAAAGCAGAGAACAAACTGCCCATCCCGTATCCGGTGGCTGCTCCTGATCACTTCAAAAGCATCTCAAGTGGCCATTACCTCATGAAAAAGTACACCACAAGTAACAAATACAGCAGGGAGCCACGGTGGTTCCACTTGCAGTGCAAAACAAACAGAGTGGTGATTTCTCCTCCCCAGAACACAAGCACAAGCCGTGTCTGATTCAGCCGACACGGCGCAGACGAGCTCTGCCTCACCTCGTTTTCGTGACCCACCACTGAACCCTGGCAGCAGCCACCTCTATTATTTTCCAGAATCCAAGTGTCATTCAGTAAACAAGTCTCAGCCATCAAAAACACCCCCACCCATGGCTTACATAAAGCTCCCTGCTGCACTGAAGGGCTTTCCTTTGGTTCAAAGAGCTGGAACATATCATTTGCAACTATTTTCTCAAAACGTAATATTAGGGTGGCCTGCTTGAGTGTGACCAATAAAAACCTAAGTGACACTTCACAGCAGTTACCATCAATTTTAACAGATGTCTTCTTTTTCAGACAAAACCCAATCTACAGGCATTTCTTGAAGAGTTTATTTAGGTAATCTGCATAATTACATAAGGTAATTAAAAATATTTTTTTCCAATCATATGAATAAAAACTTTTTAGCTTTTCTGAATGCAAAGTCCATTGGGTCAACATGCATTTTATAACTAATGTACTCTTGCATTACAAGTTTTGGGTTTTTTTGTATAAACATGTTTTTATTTCAGTCAACTGAACTTGAACTATTTCTTATCCAACTATACTTCTTCAGAACTGATGCTAAAAAGTTTAGATCAAGTTCTAATAATATGTATTTATGACTTGAATAGCTTCTTTGAGCTGCCATTACTCCTTTGTCCTTGTCATTTAAATAATTTGCTTGTTGTAACAAATGTTTCCAAACCTGAGCGTATTTAACTAGATGTTTTAGGTTTCTTTATATTTTGTCTCAGTATCTCAGTACTCACTATTTCTAGAGCTTGACAAATCAAACAGATACCAGACATCACACAAAAAGTGCTAATTAACAAACCTCAGCAATCACAAATCACTTGGTTCCTGCAAAGAAGAAAACACAGCAAGTAACACTATTAAAATTTGCTTTTATGTACATATTTCTGAAAAAGAAATACAAACATTATGCAGACTTCCATTTTCACTGCTTTCTCCTTATTTATTTTCCAAGTATTGCTCTATGGATAAACTATGGTTATCAACTTTATGCATACCATAGTGGTGCCATCAGAATATCAAAAAAATGAAAGCCTTACAATGGCACATGGTTTCTTCTGTGCCTACACACACCACAGGCATTCAAAAGAAAACTATTCACACCTAATCAGCCATTTTCCTCCCAGCTTCCATGTTTTGCAAAGTTACAAACTCACTCACATGTTACATCAAAGAGAAGTCAAGGAAGACATCACATAAAACTGTTGTTGATAGGAATTAAGAGTAGCTGAGTGCTAGCACTTACTCCACATCCGATAGAGATAAAAATCCTGCCTCTGATGGAAAGAAATCAAAGGGATCATAAACATTATATGATCCAAGTACACTTTCTGCCTTTTGTAGAAGAGATGTGTGCTTAGCATGCATTCTTGACCTCACTGGTTCACTTTCAGACACACTACAAAGCATGTGATGTCAAAGCCAGATGAGGTCAGAGGTCAGGACCACAGACCAGCAGGAGCCTGGATCTGAATTCACACTGCCTCCTATAATGAGAAAATTTTGGCAACAACATATTTCTGCTGTACATAAAATCTGAGAGAAGAAATACAAATGTGGGCAATATGCTATCTAAGTACTCCCAGCTGTTTTAACAGTAGGATAAGGATGAAAGAGACAGATGTTTCCCTCTGACAAAGACAAGACCTTAAAAGCAAACATAAGGGTCAGCCCTATTTGTAAAAAACAAATAAAAACCTCAAACAGGTAAAAAATCTCAGTTTCTGGCTCCCACCAAAAATCTCTTTTCATTACTGTTTCTTATTCACTAGTTCTGCTAAAAACAAACTCTAGTATTGTAAAACTGCATGCAGGAACAAGTAAAGAAGGATACCACATTGGTTTCCAGTAAAGTTCACAACTCCAACACCTGGGTATTTTTTTTTCTCCTCACCAGTAGTCCTGGATCCTTTTGCTTTTTGTTTATACATCCAACTCTCAGCAATCTTGTCATACTTCCAAATGAATGCATACTTCCTAGTGAAGGCTCCATTAACCTCCTCCTGCTCAGGAAGGATAAAGGAATGCAATAAGGCATGCACTTCACCTTCTCAGAGATCAACCCCAGAGGTTCACAGTAGAAAACTGCAAAAATGGCACACCCAAGTCTACAGACATTTGTCACAACAGACTGTTTAAAAATTTTCACTATTATTCCATCCATCTTCAAATTAGAAGATGGTTGAACACCTGTAACTCTGTGTTCTTGCTGTCCCCAAGAACCAATGTAACACAGCTTGGAAACACTAGAAAGATCAGTGGTGAGCACAGAGGAAACACCACTACAGCTTAAATACAACATTCTGCAGGTAGAGGGGGAACATATAATCCCAACAACTAATCATGTTTAGACAGGTAAAAACTAATTGGGTGCAAAAAAAATGAAGATACCCCACTGTGTGCAACAACATGCCAAGTTCCAAACCAGCCCTCAAAATACCTTCAAGAGCAAAGGGAAGAGGAAAGTCTTAACAACAAACTATTACAGCCACCCTACTATTCACAAGTCTTAAATGTTGCTCCTCTTCACTGAAGTTGTCCAAGAGCCAAATATAGACAACAGAAATCTTTGATAGAACTCTTGGGCACCATGCACTCTAAGTCTTTCAAAAAGTTCTTCCCTATCCTAAAAAATTCAGGTGTTGCCTTTCAGCCAGGTTCTTCTCAACATAGCAAAGCCTGAGAAGATGCAAATTGTCAACCAGATACAATAAAAGGAGACACCACCCTAGGGAAACTGCTTGAGCTGCAGCTGCATTCACATCTCCACCAGAAGCATCCTCTACACAGAGAAGCAGAATGCAAAACAAGAATTTCAACAATCTGGCACTAGGTACAATTTAAAAGCAAGGAAAATTTAACAGCAACAATTTAAACTTTTTTAAAGCAAGGCAACGAAAGTCAAGGAAATAAATCCAGTCTCATTTACTGCTAGCAAGCTCTGTTGGACAGCCCAAATCTTGCTTCAGTGTAACTTCAGTCATTTGGAAGTCAGGGAGACTTAATGCAACACCTGATTTCTATGCCACTGGAAAGAAAATGTTCCATAAACTACATTTATGTTAAGTCAAAGCCAAAATTAGTCTGAAAAAGGAACAAGAAAATTGTCATACACGCTTCATGTTACTTCACCTTTTAATTACTCCCTAATTAAATTTGCATGCTTTGATAATATCTTACTATTATAAGCTGATGCTCCAAATGGAAATAAATGCTAATTCCCTCTGCAAATGAACCATCAAAACCATGTTCATTTAAATAGATTAGTAAAATTTATTTCAAGTTGTCTTCAGAATGCTCTCACCTACCATACTCAAAAAGTCTTTGACAAGGATGCATTAATTCAGTCACCCATAAACAGTCTTCAGCTCCTAGCAGCAAAGAAAAGTGCTTCCTGCTGAAATAAATCACAATGTGTCAGTGCTAAACTCCAGATGCTCCCTACATAGACATGCTGAATTGACTTCAGGTCACCTGTGACATAAAATTTCATTAATTATATTGCTTGATAAGAAGCATGATCTTTATTACATAGGGGTTTTCAATTAAGCAGCTGGGTCCTAATGCTATAGCACTAAGATCTCTGTCACTGAAATACTGGATGTTGTTTGCATGTAAGTACAGAATGGAATAGGATGGAAGATTTCAGTGAAGCTCAGTGCAATCCAACAGGGGTACAGGGGCAGCTTAGATCAGCTGCTCATGTGAGCTCTGAGCATCTCCAAAAGCAGAATTCCCATTGACCCTTTAAGAAACCAACTGTGCTGTTTATATTCATGGTATAAATTTCTACCCTACTTGTAACTGGCCTTGTGCTGCTTGTGTCTAATGCCTCTCATCTTATCCCTGTGCATCTCTGAGAATATAAAGATAGTCAAAATCTCTACAGTGGCTATCTCTTCTGAATTACAGATTAGTGACCACAGAGATACTTCATAAGTTGATCAGATATCTGAGGACAGGGCCCTTAATCAGATCAGTCAGGTTCACACTGAAATAGTGAGAGTACTATTATACAAGCTATTATTTTATTTATGAATGAATAAAATGAACCTAAATTAACACAAATAACATTTTGCTTCATCAAATGCAAAATAAAGACCAGAATAATAGAGAGGGGTTCTTTGTTTATTTCAGGAAGCTAATGCCTGTCTCGCTATTAAGCTTTCCACAGGACAAATAAAACCCTTTGCATATAGAGACAAATCAGGTATTTAATATTCTGAAATCCAAAAGTCAAATACCTGCCTGGAGGACAGATGCTCTGGCATTCCTAAGAACACATAAGCTACCTTGGTATGTGGAGGCTTCCAACCCAATTTTAAATATTATGTTCAATTCCCTCACTGATGGCTGTATGGTTATTTGTTTCTTTCACAAAGAGAAGTGTGTAAGTTGCTGCAAACAGTACACTCAAAAGGAAATAAAGATTTTTCCCTCTCAATTAGTGTCTACATGCTAGCTTGCTCAATATAGCCACACTCACTGATGCTATATTGCATAATGTAATCAATATATCACTATGCTATCCCTGCCGTTCATTCCAAGCTCATATGCATTTTTATTTACTTTAATTAATCACAAAGTTACAATTTCCTAACAAGGACTGAAGGCTGACCTATATTAAAAGGTGCCACAGGCTACTGGCAAACCAAAGACAAAGTCAGGCTTTTCACAGCACTGCATGGTGGGAAGACCAGGGACAACAGACACAAATTGATACAAAAGAGGTTCAAACTGCACATAAGAGAAGCCTTATTATCCCACTGAGGACAGAGAGGCAAAAATGGGCCCAGAGAGGCTGTTCTGTCTCCAGACTTGAAGGTTTTCAAGACATGATAGGATCAAGCTCAGGACAACTTGGTCCCATCTCAGAGCTGGTCCAGAAGTGGGCAGGAGGCTGGACTACAGCCCTGCTAAAGTTTCTGCCAACCTGAGACCTTGAGAGACTGGCTCTATACACGACAGTGGGAAAGAGAGTCTTAATCCCAGTGTCCCATTCTAACATTTAACATGCAGTCAACTGCCTTGCTGCCCTGCTTTCCCAAACCTCCCAACTGCATGGATTCTTTTCACTCTGCATCCTTCAGCTTCCTGCTTATCCTGACACTTTACAACAGGGAAGATCACCCTTCACCAGTGGACATAATTTTCTCTCCAGGCATCTACTTCAGGGCTAGAGAACCAGTCACTAAGTCTGCAGTACATGAAATACAGGAGTTAAAAATCAGAAAGCAGACAGACTACAGAACATGCTGGGCAGAGGACAGGCCCTCCCCAAGCATACAGACCTCCTGACTAGCACAGCCTTTTGTATTTGACACACATCCAGCCCTACAAGTTCCAAGCAGGTTCCTCCACAGCTCTACCAGTCACCCAGTCCAGCACCTGAGTCCTGTGACGAGTTTTCCTCCAGCACCTGAAATGTAGGGGCAACATCCTGGCCTGTGCTAACAACCCTTCCTTAACAAGGATCTCAGAAAATCTTGTCACAACAACATTTTGGTGGTGCTGCCTGGAGTTAAGACTGGGGTACTACCCAAAAGCAGCTGTCCTAGTGAGCTGACTTTGACAGCAGCACAACCATTTGCATGGTGCTGCACTTCAGGTAACATTTTAATAAAGGCAAGAGCTGTCTTGCATCAAGTTAATTCTTGTTTCTGTGCATCTTCACTTTTGCCCACCTGCAACATGGAGAAATTGTCCCAGAGCTAATGGAGCTGTAGCTGTGCTTCCTGGAGAGCAGCTTCAGCCTACATGCACCTCCTCAACAGTGTCCTCACCCTCAAACACAGCACTGGGCCACTTGCTCAGAGTGTGCTGAAAGGAAAATTAGGGCAGCTGGCAGAGAGGAAGATGTTTTCCAGGTAACTGGCCTGCCAGACTGCACACACTTCCCACCAGTGCTCCTGCCCTGGGCTCAGAACACAGTTCCCAGGCTGAGTGCTGCACAGCTGGTGTCCAGGTATATCCAGGGATCAGAAGAAACAGATTTGCAGCAGAGCTTCCATTTCTGGGTTTCCACGTAGCTATTTCTGTTCTGCAAGAACTCTCTTCTGGTCAGTGACTGACTCCAAGCCTTGAAGGGCATGTATTTCAATAAATTGTTTCCTTCCTGTTAAATTAAATGTTACTTTTCTGAGAAGATCTGTGGGTCGTGTCTCTTTTGGACAGAGAATTTTGCCAGCCCAGAGAGAGCTAAGGCAGCAAGTAGCCTGTCCACCAAAAGAACAGATCAGTACGTACTTAAATGTTCATGAAGAGCCTAAAGATGCTG
This sequence comes from Erithacus rubecula, assembly GCF_903797595.1. Lineage (NCBI taxonomy): Eukaryota > Metazoa > Chordata > Aves > Passeriformes > Muscicapidae > Erithacus > Erithacus rubecula. The sequence continues at coordinate 57,643,752 of NC_136687.1, forward strand.
TTCAACATTGCAACTGAACAAGCCACAGTTGATGACACACAGGAATCCTAATAATAAAGATTTATTTATTTTATCACACACTCCACCATGAATCTTAAGCTCCCAGATTCTGTTTCCAGGGCCCACGTACAGCACTAAAATGTTTTGTGTAGTTATTGTGGTGCTGCTCATATCACCACAATTTGCCAGCCCTCACCTCTCAGGAGAGTGCTGCAGAACTCTTGATTCTCATCTCACAGAAGAGTCTTTTTACTCAGCTCCTTGAACTCCCACCTACAACCAGTTGCTCATACTCTGCAGGTTTGCAAGGCTGGTATGTATTTGGACAACTCCCTCCAGTTCCAATTTATAACTTCTATGAAGTAACAAGGCATGATAGAAAAGGAACATTAGAACAATTTCCACAAATGCTGATTTTACTGCACAGTTTACCAGCATATAATAGTAAATGAGATGATGCCTTATTCTAGTAACTGCATGGAAACAAAGAAATCCACTGAACTACAGCCACCATCCTGAGAGAAGACAGATATTCTGAATATTGTCCAAGACCATTTACAGTGTTCCTGGGAGAGCTTGCTCTGCAGACTGCTTGCAAAGTCTTTACATCTTTGGATTCTGCCTTCTTGGCAGCTGCCAGGAATCTCATTTTGAATCAAACTTCCCCTGCCTTTCACGGCTAATACAAGTATTAGAAATAAAATTTTTTAAAATCCCAACAAGCACCAGCAGACCAAAATGATACTGAATATCTCAATAACTGCTTCAGTCTCCAACGTGAAATCAAAGACTGCCTAAAGTAAAAAGTCACCTTCTTATTAAGTAACCTCCATATTGAACAGACATGTCCCCACAAGAGCATGTCAGACCTCCCCATGCAGCTCATCATTGCCACTTAATAAACTAAGCTAATTGACTTTTCTTTTTCCTTGAACCAAAGGGAAACTAAGATACTGCTGAACAAGTCCTACAAGGAAAAAGAAGTGCCTAAATGGAGCCACTCTTAAAACCATCTGCAAGAATTATGACCATGTACTTATTTTTCTTCTTTCAGAAAGCAGCATTCACTACTTGAGACACGCCAGTCTGTTTCTCAAAAGTGTCTCCCTTGACTATTCCTTCATTGCTCAACTCATTCATTCCTTTTTCCTTTTTTTCTGAGATGTTAGATCCAAGAGAGATCACAGTCCAATAAAGACCTGACAATACCCACTTCTGAACACTACTAACTTAAATCAGATTTGGATGAGTAACTAATACCCATTTTTATCCTCCAAGTAACAGTACAAATTGATGTATTGCCTAGCAGTCCTAACAAGCTGAAAGTGTAAGAATGCAGATAACAGCTTTAGTTTTCCATGTTTTCTTTCTGACCATGTTTTCTGTCATTCCACACAAAAAACTTCCTGCCAAGACTTCATACCTGATGTCTTTACATAAAACAACATGGGTGAATGTTCAGAGCAAGATGTGTAAAAACACATGGATGCAAATTTTAGATTCAGACCATTTTCAATGGCTAAATTTTAATAAGCACAGAGGAAAAAAGTCAGACACCAAATTACTTAAGGAAGTGTCACTTGCCAATATGAAATGACAGCATCTCTTCAGACATCCAGTAACCTCAATATTTGCATGATCTGCATGACCAGTCATGAAGAAACCTCATAAGAAAAGATATCAACAGATCAGAAATTTAACTTGTTTTCCACAGTTATCCAGCCCTCCCTCTTACATAAGCACAGAATCATATCTTCATTAATAAATATTTCTAACAGATTTGTAGTTACCGAGTTTGTCTACGCACGAAGTTTTTGTTTCCATCTGGATTTTTGTCTTACTCTTTTTTGGGGACAGGTGGTCTGGCTTGATTTAGGGTTTTTTGCCGAGGAAGAGAAAGGGGACAACACTTATGAAGAGAAATCCAACAGCTACTTCATGATGTATCTTGATCCTTCCTTGCTCTTAACACATTCTTACTCAACTTGCTGCAGATATAACTTGAAGAACTTACTCTTCCTCTGCCTGTGAGCTACTAACAGTATCATTCTATTACAATTTTTTTCCTCTACTACCTGCCTGGAGTATTTCCCAAATGAACAAATCCTACTGCTTATATTAAATGCAACCTAAGTGGTTCATAATTATTTTAACTATTGAAAAGTTAAAACTCTTCAAAAAGATTAGAGTTATCAAAGTAAACCAGAAAATCATGATTCTGGCTGCAATTTTGTGTGCCATAAAAAAAGTATATGAAAATAGTGAAAAAAGAAAAGAAACAAACCCCCAAGCTAATAATAAAGTTTTATTACCATTCTGCTACATGAGAAATAAGTGAAGAAGTTTAAAAAAAGCTAAAAACTGCTGAGGTATGAAAGCTACTTGTTAACACTATTTAAATTGCTGTTAATTTGTGTTTGGGTGTATTCTTCCAAGGGAAAGGAAGTGTCTTTACAGTCACTCTGAAAAATATAATTAATGATCAGGTAGCCATAATTTGATGTCTCTAGATTCTTACTCATTCTGTAAAGAAATGTCACATTTGTCTTGCTGCCCATGTCACTGAAAAACAAACCAAAGTTCACGTGATGTTATTTTGAAGGAATTGAGCTTTTCATTACATAATCAGAAATATTTATGTTTGCTCTGACAAAATGGGGAACACTGCTGAACACTACAGGGTGTCAAAATAAACACATTTAAAAACTAAGATTTGGTGAAACAGAGCTCAAAAAAAGCTATCAGGAAACACCATATATATTTCTCTTGTATGAAACAAGTCATGGTAATTGATGTCATCACCTTCCTAGCTTATAAGGGCTTCAATTCTTCTTTAGAAAAAGAAGCTGAACTAAGACAAGATACTAGATTTTCATGCTTTTCAATGTCCAAACAAAAACATTTTTCATATTGCAACCAAAATCTGTCAGGAGATGTCAAATTGGAGTTAGCTTCTTTAGAGAGACCAATTCAGGCAATAATATTTTGCTGTATGTGCAGTGAAAAGTTACCACCACAGTTCTTCTCTATCTAGGTTTGAAGTGCAAACAGTCTTTAAATAATGTGTTCAAGTACCACTCCTGATCAAAATTCCTCTCATGTGTCTCCATGCCAGGTAACAAAATTGAGATTTACCTCTTGTAACAGTAAAGGTACAGTGGACAGATTAGACTGAAATCTCTTTCAAGAGAATTAACATTTCATGAATATGGCCTTAGTAGTTAATTAGAAAATCCAAACAGTGCTTAATAGGAAAGACAGTACAGACTGAAAAAGAAATTCAAGAGTATTACTGAACTTGAGCTGCTGTTCATTTCCAGTGTGCTCCTAATACCATTGTAAACTGGTGCCAATCCTCATCTGCAATTCAACACAAGCATGTGTAGATTTATCATTTCTCATTGCCTTCACCAGAATAGAAACTAACCAGTAATCAAACTCAACACTGCACCAAGGGCGATTTAAATAATGGCAACATGGAAAAGAAACCACCAGATTTAAAAACAAAAACAAACAAATCTTTTCTCCAAAGTAGGAAAGAAAGATCTTCCTCCTAAATTGTTCAATTCCTAAGATTTCTAGCCCAACTGATAACTATTTTTGGAAAATAATAGTAAGAAAAAGCAAGTCTTTTAATTACCAGTCTACACCAGACTTTGTCATCTAGTCACACACTAATTTATGCACATATTCATTGAAATAGCTGAACAGTCATTAAATGCTTCTCAGGGATCATACCACTTAAATCCTTGATGAATAAGTTGGAAAAATTACATATATAAAACAGAGATATGGAGGCAAGCAATAAATACTCCAGGAACCCACTGCTACTTGGACCACAGAATATTTCACTAAGGTGTGAAAATCAATTTCATAATTCCCAATTAATTTTTCTACCTTACAAAAGCAGTGCTTTTGTGAACTCTGCATAAGACCAGGGCATGCTGATAAAGAATTAGACATAATATTAAGCTTTTTTTTTTTTTTTATGCATTTTCCCAGAAAAATCTTCCCTTCTCATCATGACTTTCTGGGTTTCTCCAGTACCAGGTGCTCTGATCAAGTACAACATTCTCATATTCACAGTGCCAGAACTTCAAGACTGAGGAAAGAATTCTACCAGAATTCACTAACAATGTTCACTAACAATGGAAATAATCAAGTCTGTGATAAATGTGGCTACAGCATACAGTCTCTTCCAAGCTAGAACTCAATGTCCCTGCCATGAGAAACTGGAGGGGAGATGTGTAAGTAGACAAGACTGAAGCATACATACTATACCTCCAGTCTATCTCCTGTGTGCTTGATCTGTTGAAAGCAGACAGGGATAGAGTGCCACTGGGGGAAAAGAAATTCCAACAAAAAGAGCCCAAGAGAAAGGACCCCATTTCCTACAAATAACACCTTGCCACCTCTCCAAATACCCGATCTACAGTACAGACACTGTGAGCAAGAAAACACAATCTTTGCATTCCCTATAACACCTTTAGCATGACTTATCAACTAAATAAGGACCTTAAACCCTTAACCCCAAGTTATTTCCTGATATAGGACACTAAGCACCAGAGCCTATTTATGACTAATGCAGATCACACTCAACACAGCAACAAGCAGTGCAGCCAACAGTGTGGGATCACAGACCAATTATCATTTCTCCTCTGCTGGGACTTGTAGATGGTATACTCAGCTCATCTGTAAGCAGGGAACAGCACTGTAATCTACAAGTCTACAATTTCTTCTCCCATCCCTGAATGTTTGATCAAGGATCAAAACAGCCTGTCTTGGTCACTCACACTCACAAGAAGCCATGTAACATGAAATGGAAGTGACATGACATAAAACTGGGAGCTGAAAATGAAGTGTGAATAGGGCAAACATTTTTACAATATATTAACTGCCTTTATTATACTGCAGTGAGATCACTTGGCTGTAAAAGCATGAGATTTACAACTACCTCATCTTATACACAGGAGTACTATATTTTATTTGGTGATTCCAGGGCAGGGCTGGGGGGAGAATTAAAAATTTCTCTCAGGCCCACCCATTGAAGGAAAAAAAAAAAAAAAAAAAAAAAAATCAACAAACTAAACAAACACCAGTTATTTACATGTTTCTAAAATCATGAGAACATGAACTTGTAACTTTTGACCTGAACTCCAACAAAGGCCATCTGCAATATTTCATTTAGATTCAAGCAAATGCCTTTTCCTATGTACCCATAAAGTACCAAGCTATTTTATTTCCCTATACATATTTCCCCTGATGTAAAAGGGCAATTCAATTTTGCAGCATAGTGAACTGAAGAATGAACCCAAACAAGCCACTGTCTCATTGGCACTAGAAAGAAAAGAGCAATATGGGAAAAAATAACTTGTTCACAAACCAATCAGGGGGGGTGGAGGGGAAGAAAGAAAAGAAAAAAGCAGCAACCAAAACACAAGCAGCTGGTGCTCAGGGACTAGGAAGGACTTTGACTCCACAATAACAGGATCAGTTGCATAATCACTGCTGCCTGAGAAGTTATACAATGTCTGCCCTTCTCATCATTAAGAAAACAAATAAGCAACAAAAGTCTTTTTAGGGCACAGGAGCTAATAAATGAAATACCACATGTGCAGTTCTGCTGAAGAGAAGGAGCTTGGTAATTTCAAACACTGCTTTTTAGCTTACTGAAACATTAAACATCAAACTCCCCTTGCTAAAAACATCTATTTCCCCTAAAAGCAACATGTCCTAAAGCCAGTGCCAAGCCTCAAGAATTTACCACCTGGCTTTTCCAGCTCTGCTCTCAGAAGTCATGTTTACATGGGAGAAAGCTGTCCCTAAGGCCAACTTGCACGACATGTGACCTCTCTTGCTGCTGTAGAACTTCATGAATTCTGTGGCTATTGAGGCATTTGAACCAAAGTCATAAACTACAAAAATAGCCCAAGCACTAACACAATTCTAATTGTCCAACTGGATATTTTGCAGATACTTACAGGAGAACCAGTGTAACATTTATAAGAGAAATGAAGACAAATCAATTAGGAGGAATGACATCACTGAAGAGTGGGCAGGATGGAGGTTTTCCTGAGTGGTCATGTATTCTGCAGACCTGACACTGAGGCATCACACAAAGAGTCAAAGTGAAGTTCAATTCAAAAGTGAAAGACCACAAAGATGCTGCATGCTAATTAAGAGACAGTTGAATTTGGGTTTGCCAGCACTGAATCCATAAAGATAATTCTAGCCTAATTACAGCTCTCTCATTAAGGACTTGGGCCAAAAGAACAAAAGCTCTACTTCCTCATCTAAAATTTGCATTTCTGTATGATTACCTCTCATCTGCTTTAAGTCTTGTCCATTTGGTTCTTCTTACTGCTGGGTCAGAAGTTTTGTATCTTTTCACCACAATTTGGGCTCACAGCCCAAAGCTACTGCATTGCAGAATCAGCAAAGACATGATGCAGCAATATTCCTGAATTCCTTTGGATGTGGAAGTACATGCCATTGCTGCCAATCTCTGAAAGCCATCCAGATAAAATTCAGAGGCCCATGGCATTTCAGAAAAAAAATTTTAAGAATTGATGACACGATGACACTAAGATGGCCATCTTGGCACTTTATGTCCCATTGTTATTTTTCAGTTATCATCTAAAATGCTGCAAAATTCACTGATTGTGTAAATACAGAACAAACATCCACTCTGCTACTCAGCCCTACAACTCCAAGCATTACCTCCCGTGCTCACCATTTCCAGAAACAATAGTAGGAATTAGCACAGAAGTGGAAATACCAGGATCTGTATTGCAGTGGAAGCACAGACCAATTTCAGAAGGAAGGGACACACCAAACCTGTATTCCTCCTGCCTCCACTCCAGCCTGCCAGTTCCTGGATAAGCAGACAGAATGAGAATGGCACATCCCCAGTGAAGGGAAAGGAAGCTGCACAAAGGAATATGCTGGCCACGTGCTCTGTATCTACAAGACATTGAGGGACCAGCAATCAGAGAAAGGCACACTCCTCTCTGCTGAAGTCACAGTGCTGAACCTGCCTCAGGAAAATGCAGCAGCTGCTGTTCTGCCTCACCAGCCCCATCACACTCAGCAGATTGTCCTGACCAGTTACAGCTCCAGAAGCAGTGGCCAGGTCACAGCAGCATCCCATTAGCAACCACCTTAACATTTCAACTCCACCTTGCTTATACTTTTTTTTTTTCATATCAGGGATTGTTGCAGATGGCAATAATCCAATCCTTAAAGCCCCTTATTGTGAATATGCTACAAAGCAGCCTAGCTTTATCCATAATGTCTCAGTTCTGAATTCAGTAAGCCACTTACCTCTCCTAATGCTTCTGCAACAACTCAGAACTTGGATTAATGATCTGCTCTGCAACAAGCACACCTTACACCAACTTCATCAGCAGTCCCCTCACTCCCCTCCTGGCTCTGGTAAATGCTTTGAACCATTCTCATGTTCAGGACTCAGGGGAGCCATTTTACCTGCTCAAAGAGTAAAGCAACACCAGGCAACTCTCAAGACATTACTGTAAATTAATGCAAGTGCAACTGGAACAGCTATTGTGGATAAAGAATGTGATGCCCTTCCTGGAGGAAAAGAAAGGAAGATCTGAAAATCCCCCCCACTCTCCCATTCCTTTTGGACTTGGTGCTAAGGAGCAGAAGGAGAAAAACCACAAACATGAAGTGCTCCAGGACTCCAATAAGAAAAATCTGGCATTGCAAAAAAACTCACTTACAAGACAGATACTAAAAATGCTAAAAACTAAGTAAGTAGTAAATCTCACAGCTAAGCTTCCAAGGCTCCTCACTCTCAGTAGAAGTGGTTTACATAAAAAATGTGTCTTATTAGTAAACTAACACATCAAAAAACAATTGACTCAAAAGACACTTCTTAGGTGGCTAGGGCTGCTCTAGAGTTGAAAATTTCTGATTGAACAGCTCTCTGAAAGTATGATTTTCAAACCAACACCTAAGGTAATGGGAATTAAGCACCTGCAAAAGACAATTATTTCCTCCCAAGGCTGAAAGGGCATTCCACACTCTGTCTTGATTTTGGACAGTTAGGTTCACACACTTGCAAGAGGAGAATTCTGCCCTCTGTGCAGCTCAGCTGATGAGCAGTCTCTCTTAATCACCACTATCCATTATTGGATACTTCAAGTCCATAATGATCTCTTTTCCAATGAAGAATGGACACAACTAACTCAAGACTCACTGCAGAGCCTCTCCTAAGAGTCCAGGCTTTTTACATCCAGGTAATTTGTCTTCAGGCTTCACAAAAATAATTGAGGCTCATTCCGAGTCCTGACAAGTCTTCCCCATTACATTAAATCTATCTCTATCTCTTTATTCAAAGGGGGATGAGAAAAAAAAAAAAAGCAAACTAGAAAGAAAGAGGAAAAAACCAAAAGGCAATTATCAGTGACTTGGAAAAAATGACAAAATTGAGCAGGCAAGTTCTGGGTGCAGGAGGAAAAAAGGACATACATCCAGAAGGAGATGCAAAATGGAAGATGAACTACAATTCTGTGGACACACAAGTCCTGAAAACCTATTTACTTAAACCAAGAGAAGCTCAAACACAGATGTTCAAATCTGATTATTCCCGCTTTATAACCCTAAAGCTTTGTTTCAGAAGGTCAAAAAATGAAGGCAACAGTAGCATAAAATAATGAAAATAATTGTCATTTGTTTTCCTCTTTAAATCATTAAAAGGCTTTTGCTTGCTTTGTCAGTAGCATAATCTAGGAAATACCAAAGCTTACTGCATTTTGGCCTAAACAAAAAAGCAAAGAACATACCACTTCCTAAACCTGTCAAGTCTCAACAACTCTCCTACCCAGCAGAAGAAAAAAACCACAAAACTTTCATTCTTACATCATCCCAGCCAACAAGAAACAAAATTAGGATTGAACATTTACATATCTTACATAAAACTGAAGTTTATGTATGTCACAAGCCTATGGACAAAAGGGAGCCATTCCAGATTCTATTAATCAGGAACAACTATGCTGCTCTCAAATTACCTATGCATGTATATGCTGAAACAAAAATAACAGCAAATGATTTGTCTTAAAAAAGCAATAATATTTTGAACATCAATGATATCCTGGATTTAGATGAACTGAAATTACTAGAAGCAATTAAGTGGGGGAAAAAAAAAAATCTCTTTAGTCTTCAGTGTACTCTCCCTTTGATTTTTAATGATAATTTAAAAGATCTCTATATTTAAAAAAAAAAAAAAAAAAAAGAAAAAAAAAGAGGAGGAGCAAGTTCTGAGATGGATCCAAGTACATCAGGCCCATGCTGCTATCTGTGGTTTCTTCCCTGCTTTGACACATTTCCAGGAGAACACTGGAGGAATTCTCTGTAGCAATCTTTCTCCAAGCAATATTTTGGCCAGAATCCAAAGCATTTGTTTTAAAACAGAAGCCCAGCAGTCTGGATCAGCAACAGACCTGCAGAAAGTCCATAAAGCATAATTTTCTTCCAAGGGCAGATCAGGATCTGCATACAATTGAGATTATGCTGCACAAAGAAAGAGTCCAAAAAAATCTCTCAATCCAGCAGAACAGATAAATGAATGATCTGACAAATCAGCACAGTCACACACACAACTCTCCTTTTCTTGCTCTCATAAGCATTTTTTGCAAGTTATTAAACAACAAACAAACAAAAAACCCACAGAGCCAGGAAAGGGAAATAACGCATTTGTTTCATTTGAAGCACTCCCAGGAGCAACAGTAGCACTTGCATGCCAGACTCCCAAGAACAAACACTGAAAGAGAAACACTAACTGAGAGACAGAGATGGGTCACTAAGCTGGGCTCTCTTACTTGTGGCAAGCTGACACATTCCTTCCCTCTGCCTGTCCAGACTTGCCAGCATTCTGCCTGGAACTGGCAGAAAAACCTATAGCCATGCTGATAATGTAAGGCATGTTCAGAGAGCACCTCTCCCTCTACCATCCCAAAGGGAGAACTCCACCATCCAGCAAGAAGTGCCCAACAGGACACAAACCTAACAAGGTGTCACTAACCAGCCACATGAAGCAGGAACTCAACAAAGAGTACAAATAAACATTCGGGGTGACTGAGGAGTAAACAGTGTCAGAGGTACAAAAGAAATACTCCCTCTGAAATTTACCACACTTTTCTCATCCAGTTAAAAAGCAGGGACAAATCTCTGCCTATGTCCAAGTGAGACTGACTAGTACTATTTCCTAAACTGAAAGATGATGAGGAAAAGAGTATTGCATGATGATTGCAACATCACTTTCTTAAGCCTGCAGATCTATAAAAAGAGTTGAGAAGAGAAACTGTCTTCCAAGACCTACTGTGGCACAAATGGCACTGCTTTGTCTCCACTTCCACCTCCCTGACCTGTTGACAATACAAAAGCCAAAAAGAAACAAACTGGTTTAGTACTAGAAGAACCTCATACTCTGAAATCATATGACATGCTTAAACTATTGAGAAGAAATTAAAAAACACACACCAATAATAGCAAAACAAAACACACAGCCAAAACCCCACAAACCAAACAAACAGACACAAAACCCCAACTCCCTCCAAGCCCTCACTTACTGGGTTGAGTAATTAAATTTCTACCATTTGAGACTGAATTGTCACTACGATAATGTTATTTAGACAAGCTATATTAGTTCAGCTTTGCCAGACATCTTTCTCAAAGACATTTATATTTGCTATCTCACCTGCATTTTGTTAAATTGATCACTTTGAGATAAGCATGGTATCTGCACATGAATACACTCATTCACTACCAGAGCTGGCACGTGCTGCTCAGCATCATTAAACTGATACCTTCAGCTCAGCAACCTCCCTTTAATCACATTAAAGGCACACCACCTCATACAAGAAATAGAAGCCAGTAATTCATGCACCTGGGTGAGCACACTGGGGGAGTAGGTGGTAATTATGAACCAATTATTTGGATACAATTATTGGCGCCTCTTTGCAGACAGGTCACCTTCCAATGACACCCATTTCAGTACCTCCAAATGGCTACATGCTAGAAACTAGAGTGGGAAGAAGGGATCTGAATACACAGAACACAAATCCCAAAAGAAGCAACATGAGCTACGTGACCCTTGGATGCAGCAGGAGGCATCCCTGAATTGGGGAAAGAGGGGAGGGTTTCAAAGCAGGCAAGAAATATTACTGCATAACCCAGCATGCCAACAGACTACTCTGAGACATCTAAAGGTCAGCCTTCTTATAGCTCAAGAGAGCAACCAGAATACAAATGACTACCAAACACTTAAATGTATTTTATTACTGAAAGCTAAATTTATTATTGAAGGTCAAGATAAAGTTAAAAAGAGCCTGGGTTGTCGTCTCTGCATGCAGATCGTATTTACACAGCTCAGGGTGCTTGGACCAAGCAGATAATGGCATTACAACACGTACTGGAAGGTGAGCAAACTCACTTCCAGTAGGAAAATGAAACCTCTTAGGAGTGGTACCTGGGCCAGGAGAACAGATTATTAACCATGTAACATTCCCCCTTTGCTCACAGCCATTAATTACACAGAACATCTTTTTAAAAGAGACACCTCCATTCATATAGAAGATATTGCAACCAATGCAGCACCGCTCATGTGGATAATAATTTCTTACTGCAAAAAACATTACAGTCATCCAAAGTTGATCATCACCACTGAATCACAAGATTCTTCAAAAAGCAGTTGTTTTTAACTAAGAAAGGACATCACACAGAGTGAAAAGATGTCATGTACTGTAATTATAGTGCTCCAGTAGACACATTTTTCAGATACTGCTTTAGAACACCCATGTTCTCTGTCCTTATCTCTTCCTCTCCTCCCCCTTTACCATGCCTTTTTATTGAGGTAAAAATTAATTTAGACTGGGCTAGCTATTCCTCAAGATGAATCAACACGATGTTTCAAAATTAACAGAAAATAAGAGTAACCTATTAAGGGGTATAAATTTTGAGACAGCAGTACAAGCCTACATATTCAATACAAGCCTTCAGGTCATGATGAAGTTGTGTAATCCTTCTCCCAGACCCATTCAACATTCTCTGAGATCTTAGAGGAGGTCCCATCTCAGAAGTATTCATTACAAATGGTATGAACTAATATCAAAATACTTCAGCATAGCAATGAAAAAAGAGAGAAAGGGCAAGAATGCCACTTTCTTTCTGCAAGAGAGGAATAAGGAACAGTATTAATTCAGTATCTTAAGCACATACACTCCACACAGCTCAGCCTAAGCCTTATGCCAACAGTAACTGAGGAGAGAGTTGGAGGGCAACACAGAACTTATTGTCAACCCAAACACTAAGAGTCACAATAAAATGGTCAAAACAAAATCCTCACATCTTGTTTGCCAGATTAGGTTTTTTCTTCTCCTACTTATATGTTAGAATTATTAATTATTATTAATAATTATTATATTAATGAATAAACTAGGGACAAAGGGAAAGGGATCTATTTTGCTGGTGTTTTTTATTAGTAGATTTTTGCTTGTTAACTGGCAAACTGGACATTGCCATATAAGCAGTAATTAAATAGAAGGTGAAAAGAATTCCACAAAATTCAAGATACATGCAAACAAATACCTCTTGTTCAAACTAAAAAAAATAACAGCAATACTTGAATTAGAGAAAAAACAATATATAAGAAAATAAGTCTTCATCAAGCCTACATTTTCCATTCATGTAGACATCCTGAAACATTTGTACAGAAAACTACTCAAGGAGAGTTTTCATACTTCATACATTAGTAAGAAACTGCAACTCTGTGCACTTACTTTACTTCTTTAAATATCAAGACCATTCATGAACCCCAAACAGTGCAATTCTTTTAAAAACATGGGTTGTTCAGAGACTTTTCATCCAACATTATTTAATGGTTTAACAATAAAGTGTGACTTCTGACCAATGTTCTTTGCATGTTCCAGGTTAATGGAAAACTTTCAGCCAAGTCAGCATGCTCCTGATCAAGCTCCTGTCCTTCTCCACCTGAAAAAGTGCAAGCTCATTTCTTTGAACATCCACCTTAAGACAAGTAAAAGGGTCAAAGGGCACTTGTTTGTAGTTCATTTGTTTATATGCACCAAAGCAGCTTGTTTTCTCCTGGGTAGAGAGAGGTAAGAGCTCTGCAAGCTGTGCTAACATTCAACAAATTTTCCCTCAGCCACTGCTGGGATCTCACAGCTGCTGGCACATCACTGCTGTCCACCACTCCATAAGCAAACAGAGAAGTGTAAGCAACAGACCAGTTACAAGCCCAATAGTGGACAAAAAACAGCTACAGTAAAATAGCCAGTACTTTCATAGGTGACCACATTAAAAATTATCTTACTATCTTCACTATCACATGGAAAAAAAAAAGGGAAGAGAAGAAAAAAAAAAAATCACATTCTGCCTATCTGCCACTGGGCTTCACAGTGGACATGAAAGATTCTTATGTTTTCATTTGCTATTTAAAGCATACAAAAAGCTTGTACCATACCCTTACCCCTTTCTGTAAATAGTCAGGCCTCTAAGCACCATGATCCCAACTTCTGCAAATATCCTGCTTCAAGCACAATTACAGATGTCCCTTCCAACCAATATTTGTCTCGTGTGTTAGAATTTTTTCATGTGAACTTAAAAATTAAGATGAGTCCTTCACATCACATGATAAAGATGAGTATTCAGAGACAGCAGCAGTCAGTCTGTTGAACCCAAGTCAAGAAAATGTATTTCAATTTACTACCACCCTGCAGCACTTGAGGTGTTCCACTTTGCTACTCATTTTGAGGAGCATTACAAAGGCAGACAACAAGCAGGTCTAGGGATTTCCACTTCAGCACCACAACCCTCAGCTTAATGCAACAAGACAATTCTAAGCTGAATTCCACACAATATGAACACCTACTAATGATGGTATACTTTTCCTAAACTACTTAAATAAGCTTATTCTCATAATTTGTACTATTATGTTTTCATTTCAAATGTTCATCCTTACACAAGTGGCAAGTTCAACTTCATCCTGCAAAAAGGATGATGGAAAGGAGGATCGACAGGAAAGAGGAGGAGAGTTTTCATCCTTTAAATTTATTCTGTCTTTGCCAGAGGAATCTAATGCCTCACCTTGGTATATTCTCTACTTAAACTCAGTTTATTCAGAAAAATATCAACTATATTGATCTCCTTCTATAAAGAAAGATTACAATAGAAAGACACATAGCTAGACTAAAAAGATTTTTCCAAGTGCATTATTTGCAGTACACATACCTCCTCTGTCTCTTTTTATTAAAAAGAAGCATCTTAAAAAAAAAAAAAAAAACACAACCAAACCCAAACAAAAACCTAAACATTCATATCATCCTCTGTATTTGAAGCATATAATATATACACCTATGTGCTTTACTGAAATAAAAATGAGTTATAACTTCAAGGGTTTAACTGATCAATAGGCTATCCCAATTCACACCAGGAAATTCCATGTGCTGATTTTGGCTGGGGCAGAGTTAATTTTACTCACAGTGGCTGGTATGGGGGTGTGTTTTAGATTTATGCTGAACTCAGGGTTGGTAATACAGAAACATTTTTGTTATTGCTGAGCAGAGCTTACACAGAGCCAGGACCTTTTCTGCTCTTTGTATCAACCACACCAGCAAGCAGGATGAGGGTGCCTGAAAAGGTGGGAGGAGACTCAGCCCAGACAAGTGACCCCATATGACCAGAGGGATATTCCAGAGCATGTGGCACCATGCTCAGTGTATAAAGTGAGGGGAAAAAGGAAAGGGGGCACATTTGGAGTGATGGTGTTTGTCTTCCCAAGCCACTGCTACCCATGATGGGGCCCTGCTCTCCTGCCTGCCCATGGGAAAGCAGGGAATTAATTTCTTGTTTCACTTTGCTTGTGTGTGGGGCTTCTGCTTTCCCTGTTAAACTGTCTTTATCTCAGCCCACAGGTTTCTCAGCTTTTACCCCTCTGATTCCCTCCCCATTTCTGGTACAGTGTGAGTGAGTGAGTGGCTACATGGGGCTTGGTTGTTGGCTGGGGATAAACCCTGACACTGTACAAGTAATTAAAAAAAAAAAAAATCTTCCTACTTGTACAGCACATCCAGTTTTGTCTGTACAAAACCATCACCAGTCAAACTACAAGGGCTTTCAACAGACAGCAGGGAAGCCCCTATCCTGATCCAACACTGCTGGGAACATGGCTAGGCTTCTGGAAAGAAATGAAAGCAAAATATTTCTGTCTCCATAAATTGCTACAGTCAAAGTAAGACATGTTGCTACGGTGCCTTTACAAACCCTAATAATGAAAAGCTTTAAAAGATACTCCCTGGTTACTTCATGACCCACTCAAAACCTAAATTAAGTATTCGTCACTAGCTTAGGCTCACTGCTCAGAACTGTTAAAAAGAAACTTTTGCAAACCTAATTAACAAGCAAATTAGCATTCTCTTAGCCCATATCCATAGAGACTTTGTTTTCACATTTTACTGTGGCTCACTGCTCAACTGCTGACTCAAGTATTAGTATTTAACTTGTGATGCAATACCAAAACAGTTTCTATGCCTATTCCACATGACTGCTTATAAAATTATAACAAATGTTTACTTCTGCTGTTCAGAGAGCCATCCTTTATTCTTCAAGTGTAAAGAAACTCCCCAAATAAAATAAATTTCACTCCTCAGTCACTTTATCAAACAGGAAACCAGTGATGACAAGAATATTACCAGCTCTGATCACAGCCTTCTCAATCTCATCATACCTGTGGTACTCCAGCCCAGAGCATTTTGCCATGTGAAGATTACAAAGATGATGCAACCCTCATAGTTGTAGGGAAAAAAAAATGACAACTGCATGCTTAAGGCCCAAAATCAAAAAAGCACAAATGCTTTAAAAGCTGTAACTTGAGCCAGTCTCACTACTGAGGGCCTAGACCATGACATTTCAACTCTGAGAACATGAAAAGGCCCAGCTTTTACATTCAGAAATGCACTCTTTACCTGTTTTGTCTGTCATTCTGCCATGTGATACATTCTGTACTCTATGCACTCCTGCAAATACAAACCAAGACCTCATCTCATCCCTGGCTCTCACTTGAAGACCCGAGGACCTCCTTAAAATCCCATTAGAAGTAAACAAGCCTTGGCAAGCATACAAATGCAGAACCGAATCCTAAGACCATCAATGGCACTCTGAATGTTATCAAGATGGTGAATTCCTGTCTCTTGGTTCTCATTACTCCTTCTTTAGGCAGCTGTTCAATTCCATTTTTTGTTTTTGGTTTTTTTTGGTTGTTTTTTTTGGAGGGGGGCTTTTTGGGGGTGTTTTCATGTTTGTTGTTTGGGTTTCCCCCCCAAGCTGAAGCATCATTTCTGAGCTCCCTTCCATGAATCACTCACCCCCTGCTCTGCACACTTTGGCTGAAGGAATCACATGAACTGGTACTGCCACTGATGCCTCCATATCAAAAAACAAGCTTTCCCTAGAACAGCTCTGCTACCACAGGCCAGTACTCCCCACTGGTCTAAAAAACCTCAGAGAAAAGCTCAGGCTCATTATGCCAAGTGCACTTACATGTGATTAACCTTCTCAGGGATCTTTACCTAAGGCACTCTGAACAGTCTCCCTTTTGGGATTGCCCATCATCCAAGCACTCGAAAAGTCTTTAAAAAAGTTTTATTACCAAGCCAAGTTGATATTTTGGCATTTTATATTTGGATATTTTATCCCTTTGTATCCTTTAAACAACACACCTTCTGGATACCCTAAGCATTTGCCTAACCCTGCAATTTCTTCTTCTATTCCTCTTATCTCAAATAAAAAAGAAAAAAGAAAAAAGAAAAAAGAAAAAAAGAAAAAAAGAAAAGGATGTGCTTACAGTGCAAAATAACTAAACACAAACTTTAGGAAGTTCCTGCTGTACAAACCCCCTCTTCCTGTTACAGCCCAGCTGTGAGCTCAGATTTTGGTTCTCAGCAAGAACCAGGGATAAGAAGCAACACTATTTATCACCATGGCATTCAAACACATTCCACTTTCTGAAGTAACATCCCATCACCTATTACTTCACAAATCAAACCATCCTGCTTTGGACAACACTGACATTTTTTTTTTTACCATGTCTTCATAGGAAAATAATAAATCATCTGGTAATGTAAGAACATAAAACGTGGTTCACTCGCACCCACATTCCACCTGGCAGAATGATACTGAGAAAAGCAGCACTAGGTAGAGCTCCCCTCTCATACCCAATGCATGGTGACAACTCTGACAAAAGCTGCAGTGAAATAGAAGCCAGATGTACATTTTTCTCAAGAGCTACTGATCCACACTCTCACTGAAGTCATCACATTCCAAAATTGAAAGACCCCAAAAAAAACCCAAAACACCTAAGAACGTGTAGGAGTATCTTCTTCTAGCCATGTGTCTATCTTAGCACTACCAAATTGTCAGCTCTGAAGGTTTGGGGTTTTTTTTCCCATTTGCTTATTTGATATAGCTGGTTTAAGATAAGGAACAATTTTGTTAACTTCCCCTTAACTCTGGAATCCTTCACTACAAATCCTCAAATGCACATTCAAAAGCAAAACTGTCACAGCCATTAGTAAGAAAATGGATGATTCAATAGAGGCATCAGCTTTATAGTTAAAAGGGTCTGACTTCTCTAAGGCAGATGTCTTAGAATTGGAAAAAGAAGCTTAAGTTACCCATGCAACTGATGAATACCCAGCCAGCCTGAAAGAGCAGGAATTTCTTTCTTATATGCTTCCAGTGCAACAAAAAATTTCTGTAGAGCAACAGAGAAAGAGATTAAATAAGCCATCTGGAAAATCTACTTCTTCCATGTGTTTTCAAGTTTATTATTGACCGTACATTAGGTTAGCCAACCTGATCAAAGCTTTTTCCATGTCATATTGTAGTAAAAACACATGGAAACAGCAATATTTGTGAAGGTGTAAGAACTAAACATTCTATTAATGCATATCTGATTGCTACAACTCAGATTCATCCACCTCAACTTCTGCTGACATTTCCTAAAATTTGCCTGGAAATGAGAAGCCACCTGCCTTCATACCATTCAACATCCCTTATTGTCTATGGCTCTCACACAATTCCCTCTTTCCTAGCACAACACTCTTTTACTGTATTTGAAATTTCACAAGGTATTTTTTTTACATGTGTAAGTTCTGAAAATCTGTTCCTATTCTGTGGTATGTGAGAATCATTACAAGTCACATGCTTAAGACAAGCAGAAATCCATCACAGGGTAGTGATGAAACACCAAAACCAGCAAAGCAGTCAAATCCCTCTCCTTCAAACGAGAAAGATCCCAAAAGATGGCATGTAGTTCTCACTGGAATAAAGTAATTCCAAAGAAACAAACTTTTTTTCCCCCCCCAAATCTCAATATAGTTTTATTTCCACTATCAAGACTGTTCAACAGGTAGGGAGAGAATAAAGAAAAAGAAAAATTACACCATAAAAAAGACAAAAATATTCCCTGCTATCATTCAACATTGCAAAAATGTCAGCACAATTGTCAAAAATGATGCCAATTGTACATTTCCAGACAGTAAAAAAAAAATCAGAAAATTTTGCCCCAGAGCTGTTCACAGAAAAAAAAAAACAAAAGATGTAGGTCATCTTCACTTACAAAAGACTTAAAGGAAAGAAAAAAGAAAACCCTCCTGCATATTTAGAGCAAAGCAAATAGAAAAGGAGCAGGACCTATTCTTCCTTCTTTAGACTGGACAAAGCTGCCCTTTGCACTTGTTTTGAAAGCCTCCATAGCAGCCAAAAGCTCCTAGAAGTGCAATAAAGTTCCCCCAAGAGTGACACCAGCACCTGAGACCATGCCATGGCCTCCTCAGCAAGGTGTGACCATCCAGTCCTCAGAGCAGCCACCAAGTCCCTGTTTGTACCAGGGAGGTGCTGCACACACTTACCTGTAATATCTAGAAGAACAGGAGATGTGACCAAAAAGCCAAAGCCTGCACTACTGCCTCATCAAACACGAGCTGCTTGCCAAACAGATGCTCTCAAAGCTGGATCACCACTAACACAGTCCTGCAAAGCTTGCAGTGCTCTCACCTGAGCCAAGAAGCTGCTCTCACCTCCCCACCAATGACTTCAGTTAAAATGTTACATCCTGCCAGCAGGATTTGGTACCCAACAAAAGGATATGGCAACACTTTCTACACTGGCTGTGGGACAAACAAATGTGCACAAGGGCCTTATAATTATGTCCTGTTTTCTCTACCCCAGTCTGGACAAGGTATGAACAGCCCACGAGCAGAATACAAAGTCTCCAACAGAAGATAAACAATTTCACTCTTGTATAGCTCCTATTATTACAAAACTGTGAACAAAATTACAAAGTTAAAAAGAGCTGTTCTAGGAGATATGACAATGTTACATCAATGCATCTCAGTCCTTCAAGGCATGAAGGTTTAAAGACTCAAGCTGTTGGTCACTTAGACATTTTGAATTGTGTACTACTGCAATCAGCAACACCACCAGCATGAAAAAAAATCAAGAAGGAAACCAGTGAAGTTAAAAGCTTCTGTATTAAAGCCATGAGGACATAATTTGTTTTCCACCTACATATATATCCAGAAATTATACTGTGGAGCAACAAAAAATTCTATTTCCCGTTAAAAAATGCAAGTTACATCCCAGTAACGTATCATGGTACTATCACAAAAGCAAGCAAGCAATAGGGGGTAAATTGTGACTTACATGTATGGTTTCTCACAGCACACTTTATCTGCAGTCTTCAAAATCTGTTTATTTTGGACAAATGACACAAGACTTCCTCATGGCAGGAAGTCCTGCAAGTCAAAGGCCACTACTGAAACAGTATTTCCACTATTTTGCAATAGGGACTTAAAATCACTTACAAACATGAGCAAATCTACTAATTAATACAAATAGATATGTTCTTTGGCAATTTAACCACCCAAGAGGGAAACACTGTCTTCTCTTTACATTTTTCAGCTTAGGGCATCTTCAGAAACCCAAGGGAATACCCAGAACCCAGCCACAGAACAGTTAATATCAACATTTGGGAAGTGAAACACCACGTTCCAACACCAAAGTTTCCAAACAATCTCATGACAGTCCTGAGCATTTCAAAGGGCAAAGAGAACATCTGCTCACACTCACCCCCATCCCTGTACATAAAGCACCACTGAAGTTTCCTGAACACTAAAAACCCCACAGAACACTTAGGGGAAGCTATAAATTACTTAATGCAAGGTTGGTGGACATGAAACACACTGCTAAATTTCTACAACAGCAGCACACATCAATACATCCTGAAGACCTGCTCATTTTGCCCACTTCTGACAGTTTAGCTCCACTAAACCAGAGCTAAGTACTGGTAGTAATTATGTCAAGATGGACAGGACTGACACCATCATCAGTCCTTTATTAAAAACTTCTTGTGTCTTTTCTCAATAGACTTGTCTTAGGCAACTCCACACAGCACCATCCTTCTCTCAGCATGACAGGCTAACCCCAAGCTGTCCCTTACCCAGCCACCTGACCCTGTCTGTCCCTCACACAGCATCTTCTTACCTTATCTGTCCCTTGCATGACTGCATGTCCCTTCCTCCTCACAGCACAGCCAGCAGACTGCATCCCAAACTGCAGCAGACTCTGCTTCTCAAGCTCCAACTCCATCTGCAACTTATTCTCAACAGCTGACCCTCTCTATCCTAACCCCCCTCCTCACTGGGCAGGCAAGGCTGTCTCCACTTTGCAATCAGTACAGCCATAATTCATTGAGGAAAATTGCCTCCTGCACTATCCTTATAAACCATCTTCCCACAAATACCAAGGTTTGCACAGCCACACAGATAGATGGCTGGCAAATCACCTTCTCAGACCACTCCTGTACCAAGATGCAACACAATAATGCAGCCTTGTAACGTCAAGGTTGAAATTAACAAGAACTATAATTATTTTTTTACTTAGTATCTTTCTGTTACCATTTTGAATAAAAAGATACACATTCTTTTCCCACAGTACTGTGAGGTACCAGTACTACCAAGTAGCTCATCTTGATGTACTGAACTGGAAATAAACAATTGACTGGACACACTAAAACCTTGATTTAGAAATGTTGTAATACATTTTCAAGTGAGTGCTGAAGATATCAAGTCACAGCTGCACCATGCTTTAACTTGCTTCAACTAGACAATCAGCTGGCTAAGAGATGCAACATGACCACAAAATCTAAAACATAAAACACTTTTATTCCAAGTCTAGCACTCTAAAACTGCCCAACAAACTAGAAAAGCAAATGTGTCCAGTTCTTAGCAAACACATATCAAACAGAAGAATACCATTCACTATCCTCCAATCTTACATTTGAGGGATTCTTCTACCCAAAGCACCTTGTTATCAACAGTGCTGAGTATTGCAGAGCTGGCTCAATTGAGCTCAGCAGACCCACACCACATAGTGAGGAGACTCCCCTACAGTCCAAACGTGCAGCCAAAGCTGGACTGCCAGCAATTCTTGACCAAGGCCATGGAGCAAAGGCACAATGCCACATTAACATGGACACACTTCTAGGACATGATGCCTGCCTATAGCCTCAAAGCAAAGAAAGAGACTTGGCTGGCTCACTGCCACTGACCAGCTCCCACAGCAGGTGAGTTCATATCTTCAAATGCTGTATGTCTACCAAGATTGCATAGGATGAGTGAGATATTGCAGAAATGTCAGTTCCTGCAGGCTGCACAGTTTGTTCACGTAGCCTACTTCAAGATACTGCTAGCTTGTCACCAAAATGTGCCAAGGATGCAATCAAGCTGGCTCTCTGCAGAGCCTGACTAGATCCATAGGAGTCTGTGAGCTCAGGAACATCCTACAGCTGTACAGCCATAACTGGACACAGAGGCACACACAGGCATCAGGGTGCAACCCAGCTTTGGTGGAGAAAAATAACTTCTGTTAGGTACAACATGCAAAATGTACTTTTCTTAGCAGGAAACCCACCACTTGTTTTTCATAGCAGAATTTCATGGTCCAATATGCGGACATGCATGGACCTCGTAAAAAACCTACCTTACCAAGAAACCAAAATTCAGTCATTAAAAGAAGGCCAGGACTCACAGGTCTACACTGAAATCTTGCAAGTTACTCTAGTCAGCAAAAACATTTCAGTAAAATCATTTATGAAACTATAGGTCAAAATAAATACATCTAGTCCTCTGCACTTCTTCCATAAGCGTTTCTCTATGCAAGCACAGCTAGAAATTATAGTCCTAATCTTTCAAGGTGAACATCACACAGGGTTTCAGCACCCAGCACTACTGACTGGTGTCTATGTAAACCTCTCCATTTGCCTGGACCACCTCCCAGAACTGCAGGGTGAAAACCACGCTCAAGACAAGGCGCAGGTGCTCCAGCAACCCCGCAAATCCCCCCAACACCATGTTCCGACCCCTCCGACCCCCCTGTCCCCGGGGACAAACCTGTCGGGCTCTGTAACTTCAATGTCCCTGCCGCACCGCGGGGTCGACAGCTCGAGGCTGCCGCCAAATTCAGCACCCGCACGAAAAACCAAAATAAAACGCGGGGCGAAAAAGCCGAGCCGACCCAGCGGCTGCGAGCCGCCCGGGGCACCCCCGCCCTCCCTGCAGGCCTCCCCAGCGCCGGGGCTCCCGCGGGAGAACCTCCCGCCCCGGCCACAACAAAGGCGGCCGGAGCGGCCCAGCGCCCCTCCGCGACCCCCGGGCCCCCGGCCGCACAGCCCCTGCCCCGGAGCGGAGGGGGCAGTGACAATGATCGGCCGCCCCCGGCACCTGCGCCGCCGCCCCCTCCTCCGGCCCGGCCCGGCCGCTCGGCATCCCCGGGCAGCGGGGCCTGCGGCCGGCCCGAGGGGGCGCCGGGTCTCCCCGGGCCCGCAACAAAGCGGCGGGGCCCGGGGGGCGGCGGGCACTCACCGGGGGGCGGCGGGGTCCCGGCGCGGGCAGGGGGCGGCGGGCGGTCCGTCGCTGCGGGCTCTGCTCTCTCCGCTGCGCTGTCTCCGCGAGCAGCGCTCGGCTCGGCTCGGCTGGGCTCGGCTCGGGGGTTAGGCGGCGCGGCGGCCGCGGCCGGGCGGTGCGGGCCGGGCCGGGAGGGCGGCTCCCCCCGGGCGGGCTCGGGCGGGAGGCGCCGCCGCCGCCGCTGCTGCACCGTCCGGGCGCCGGGGTCGTCCCGGCCCCATCAAGGCCGGGCCGCGCCGAGGGGGCCGCGGAGGGAGCGGGGCCGCTCCCCGCGGCGGCTGGTGGCCATCTTAGTCCTCCTCCTCCTCCTCGGCGCCGAGTGCCCCCTCCCCGCCCGGCTGCCAGCGCTGCCTCCTCCCTCCGCTCCTCCTCCTCTCCTCCCACCGCTCCCGGCTGGCTGCGGTCGCTCCCGGGGCCCGGCTTGGTCCCGGCAGGCCGCGGGCCCTCTTCATCGTTCTGCCGCTTTTTACCATTATCTTACTTTTTGGAGGGGTGGGTTTGGCTTCTCCCCGTTCTCGGCCAGAATTCCCTCTCCTCTGGCGCTGCCCGCCCTGTGCTCTCTCCTCTGCCCGCCGCCACAGGCCCGGGCAGCTGACCGGCGAGGAGAGCCGTCCCGGGCAGGGACCTGGAGGGGGGATGAGGAAGGGAATGCAGGTGGATGCCGGAGCAAATAACCCGCCCTTGAGCTGGGCTCGGGGTGCTTTCCCTTTCTCTCGTTGTCGAGTGTACATCTATGGAAAGTCCACTGGATATCCCTGGTGCCGACCTCAAAGAGGATTGTATCCCTGTGCTGGCTGACCAGTCTTATCTGTATGATCCAGATGTTTAAACAGAAATAGTTACCCCTTTTCCTACTTAACCCAGAAGTTACGTTAAATTCCCGACAGCCGAAAGACTCGTTTTTGTCTGCAGGACAGGCTGGGCACACAGTGCAGGGGCTCACTGCAACCCCAGACAAGCTGCATCCCCTGGGACACTCCCGAGGAGCAGTGCAAAGGTGTGTCCAGATACCCTTCTGCCTTCTTCCAGTCACTTATAAACTTATCTCCTCTAAGAAATCGCCTGCTAGAAGCCATTCACTGTCTAGCAGTTTTGTTGGGGGTATGTTTTTGTTTGTTTACAAAATCCCTTCTGAAGCCTTCATTGAAAAAAATCAAATAGCAGTTTGGAAGATCTGGCTGCAGGGGTAAAAGCTGCAATAAACAATCTATGTTTCATTGGCAAAGGAACCAGGACTATTGCCTCTTGCCTGTGCTGCAGGGGTTTATTAAAGGAAGCTGTGTACTCTGTTGTGCTTGAGGACAAATGGAATAAACACCATTTATCCATTCTTCCTCCTCTGGCCGTTAGCATCAAACATGTAAATGCACTTAATGTTTTTTTCTGGCTGATGTTCTGCTGTTCAGATGGCAGTGGAAATTATCTGGTCCCGTTCAGGTGGGAAAAACTCTCCTTAAAACTTATGGATGTCTTAAGTGAGGCTAGCTCTACTTCAGCTCCTAAGAAGCACTCACTAAAGACAAAAGTATAACTTCAAACAAAGAAAGCCTACTTCTCCCAACTAAAAACAAAACAAGCAAGGACAAGTGTCTAACATTCTTGCATACACAATACCTTTACTTGTTAAAGACATCTTCAGGCATTCAAAATTCACAATGTGGAGAGGAGCAACATCTAGCCCAGCTCAGGAGGACACTCCAGGCTATAGTTTGGGTTGAAATGGGGCTGACTGTCCCTTTGGAATACCTGTATTTTTTTCTGTGCAGGACAATCAGTGAAGAACAGGCACCGAGAGAGAAATCAGGCACAGTATATCAGCCACAGTCCTGTCCCAGCAACTGTATCAGTGGCAGAAGCTCTTAAGACAAGAATACCAACTGTGTCTCTTGAGAAAAAATTTACTCCATGTGTATCTTGTTTTGCCCCTCCTAATGAAATGCTTATTTTTGCCTACTTTTGAGACATGAAGCATTGTAACAAATTCTTCCCGACCACTCTTTGCAGCTTCCCATTCCCATGTCATATGCTAAGACCTGTAATTGACACTGTCTGCTATGGAAAAGAATACATTTGTCTATGGCTAAGACCATATAAGAAATGTTACAAGGATATGAAGGAAAAATGAGAATGGTCAAAACATCAAACTGCAGATTTTCTTTCAGGGGACGCCTTTCTGAGGGCACTCACCATGTTTTGTATGCATCATATAGCAGTGTATGCACAGAAGGAAAAATATGTGTTGAGTTACATGCTATCACATATCAGACTGACATAATTTACCCCTGGAGTGAAGGCTAAGCTCAGGAGTCTGTGGAAAATGTTTCTGCTACCAAACCTCCAAGGTTTCTATCTCAATCCATTTAAAGCTAACATGCACTGATTTTTTACAGGTGCATCTTCCAGCCATGCCAGTCTAGAACCAAAAAGCACAATGAACTCTGCTAGGCAGAATTTAGCCCCGTTTGGTGTTTTCATTCTGAGCTGCAGCAAAGGGAAGCACTGATTCCATCAGCTTGTTCCAACAGTTATTTCACTTACTGTGCAAGATGCAGCCTGTGAATGGTACATAGCAGTCACACTTCACAAAACAATCTCTTCCCTGTAATTTATGTGTAGGAGGAGACTTGTATCTTTCTTAGGTAAAGATTTAGCAGGACCTATCTGAGCCAGCTCTACAGAGTGAGAATCAAAGCTAACAGAGATGGTGCTGTTCCTAATCCCTATAAGTAGTGGGAAATCAGCAAAATCCCCCAGGATGGCAGTGTGAGTCACAGGGGACAGCTGTATGCTATGCCAAATACACATTTTGCTGCATGCCAAGTTACACTGTTTTTTTCTTCTTGTTCAGCTAATGCTCATTGCATTCCTATTTATAGTTCCCATCTTTTGGTCAGTTGTCACAGTTCCAAAAGAAATAATGGCAAGCTGTAAGTTCCATACTGAGTGACACCAGACACTCTTTTTACCTTCTCAGCATCTCTCCTCTCACAAAGCTCATCACAGGTACCTGCTTGTCTTTCTCAGAGAAGGTGTGAAACAGTAATTACAGTGCTATAGTTAGACTAAAGAATTTACAATTAATCTTTCTTCCACTTTGCAAAGCAACTGTGCACAAGGGACTGCATCAATCATTAAAAACAGGGAGATATATTTAAATTTCTTGACCTCCTTTTCTAAAGGGTAAGGTGAAAACAACACAATTGACTTCCAGTAGTGCAACGCCACTCTGCTTTCAGGTGAGATGCTCATATACTTCCATTGCATTTATTCACAAATCATGGGCATAAAGCTACATCTGTCCTCTTTGCATGTACTAGCTTATGGCAAAATACAGGCAAACCCAGAACTGGAAAGAAATTGCTACAAGAAAATGAAATAAAATTGGAAGAATTTTAGTCTTTTTTTTTTTTTTAATATATACATTTTTTAACAGAAGAAAATTTCCTTGCTAATTTTACACAGCCTAATGTTTTAATCATATGGGATTGTTAATATTTCCTCTGAGAATTACTCTTCCCTCCTTCCTTTTGCTTGTTTACAGATAGTTTTTGGTATTAAATAAGAGGAAGGGTGGGGCTGTCGAGGGTCTAGTGCCCCTGTCCTGTGACGCTCATGTTAAATTTGGCTGAAATTTGAAAAATAATAAAAAAAGTCAATTCCCTTGTCACACATGTTCTTCAGAAAAATAATGGCCTGCTTGTCAGAAGTTAATAAATTATACAATCCCCAAATAGTCCACTGCTGAGCTCATAGCATTTGTAAAGCATTAACACAGTCACCACAGCAGAAACATCAGCAACCTGATGGAGTAACAGCCTAAGAAAGCAGCAGCCAGGGCTGCTACTCCTTCACCCTCTGGGATCCAGCAATCCAGCCCCACTTTGGATAAAGAGCCTTTCTTCTGCTGTCAGTGTTAGTCACATAGTTCAAATGAATAAACATTTGCATCCCAGTGCTGCAGAATCCAAGTTTAAAGGTGGATTGTTTAAGAATAGTTTGTTACAGCTGGACGTAGTATGTGGGTTTTTTGCTTCTAAGATAAAACAACTAACAAAACAGCATTGAAAACAAGAACATGAGGATGAAGAGAAGAAGCAGAACAGAGGATGATGAGATAACAGAATTCCCAGCCCACAAAGCTTTAGGACACATCTGTACCTAAAAAATCCTAGACCTTGCAGTTTAGTACTCAATGCTTCAGATTATTTGTCCAGAACAGAGTTCTTGCTACAGAGGTTGCAAGTCTAGTAGAACATAACTTGTCATACGTAACTTGTGTACAATTAAATATTATTCAAGGAATAAAGTATTGATAGAAAAGTACACATGCCATACTTGCTTGTAAACAAGTATTACATTGTGCATGTGTGTATATGGAAAAAGCTGTAGTTAACAAGAATATCAAATAAACTTCATGATACTTAATATTTAGAGGATATGAAAGATTTAAAGGTCAGAGCTGTATTCTCTGGGTGTAAATTTTTGCATACCTGTATGCTAATGATTATTTTTAGACTCTCAGACCTGCACAAAGGCAAAAGGCAACCACAACTTCAAGAGCCTGGATTGTGTTCAGGCCACCTGAATGTGACAATAAAAGCAGGAGAAAGGAGCAGGTGGCAACAGAGAAGGTGCAGTTCAGCCGAGGTCATTGTGGCTTACGAAGCCTCAAAGCCTGATGATCCCAGGAGTGAATCTGAGAGGATGAGATCACACTCAGTGAGGGAAAAATGCTGCCATCTGGTGCCTCTGGAGAAAAAAAAAAAAAAAAAAAAAGGATTATGTTGATGGTGTGCTTCATCTGCAGTGGTATCAGTGCTGCTGGTTCAGTCCTGCAAACCTCCAGCTGTCTTTTTGTTGTCAGGAGGTGTTACCATTCTGCAAGTGTTACTTTAAACAAACAGGCTGAAAAAGTGCATTTTACAGTGGTTTGCCTGCAAGAGGAATATCATTAAGTATTAATGTAGTCTTTGAGATAATTTTAGGAAAGATGGTTTCGAACAAAGTCACTTGCTGAGAATAACATAAACCTTATTTATTTTGATGAATTTATGCATATTCACACAAGAGATTGCAAAATGCTCTCCTATCAAAAATCCTATTTATCCTATCCTACATTTCACTGTTATGCAGCAGAAGAATCTTGTACTCTGTAAAGTACATCTGAGAAAGAATGAAGATGCTTGTCATCAAGTTGAGTGAAAAAGCTTAACAGAACAAGAACTCAATGCATTTCTTTTGCAGAACAGAAGTGACTTTGACCTTGATCATCCCTGCCCAGCCTCTAATGCCCACTATTTGATCTTATGAGCATTGCAGATGATACTGAGTGCATGTCAAAAGCCTCAGAGGATACAGGACCAGACACTAAACACCACTTACTTTTATAATTCGCCTTTTACATCAGCTTATTTTGGATTGTTGTTGATGGAGCCTCAGAGGATGTGCCAAATATGTACTGAGACACTCCACAGTGTTCGAGTGAGGGAGTGTTATTTTTGTCTAAGATATTTTTATTTTTACAAGCTTTCACAGAAAGCCATAATGGTAGCTTGGAGAGATTTAAATTACTGATTGAATTAAAACCCATACATTGCTCTATTTTGGATGTAATAAAGATAGCTCTTTCTGGGAACTTACATTTGTTTATTCCTTGACTAAGGGAAAATGTGAGGCCACAGGTCAACTTTCCCCTGGAAGTAAACTGGTTCATATACCATATTCATTTATAGACACTACATTTTTGTAACTAAGTGGTCACAAAATCTCAGGAATAAAATTCACTCTTGCAGATAAACTAACTCCCTTAACATCATTGATTTCCTAGGAAAATACTCTTATCTAAGAACAGCTTCAAACTCATGGAGTAACCCAAGGACCAGAGAGTCTTGCAAAGGATTTATTGTACAACTCTGCTGAGCAAAGAAAAGGAACATGTTCCATTTTGTTCCTAGCCTTATGTATCTACAGCCACTTCATACATGTTTTTCCTAAACAATCTCTACATTTTCATTCAAAACAGAGCTAGATCCTCATATCACTCATGTTGCATTGGAAGAATTTGGAGTTTCTTCCTCGCCAACAGCATTGGAATTGCTTATAGGTACATGGAGGGAGTCTGGACATTTCAGATGTGTACCTAACTTATGGTAGAGGAGTAATTTATCTGACAGACCCTTGACCATGAACAAACCAGACATCTTGAAGCCCTTCTAATATTCTTAGCCATGTCATATAAAACCAGGTT
Organism: Erithacus rubecula; assembly: GCF_903797595.1. NCBI lineage: Eukaryota > Metazoa > Chordata > Aves > Passeriformes > Muscicapidae > Erithacus > Erithacus rubecula. The sequence continues at coordinate 57,673,002 of NC_136687.1, forward strand.
TAAGAAACAACAGAAAAGTTTTGTCAGTGCCTGTGGCAGCCTTGTTAACAGCAACTTCAGTCATCAGTCTCCCTTCAAATTACTGTCTGGGAGGGCATTTCATTTCACACTTTAAAGTGGTTTTGCACAACTTCCACCTCCACGTAGACTAACTGAATCATGCCAGCAAGGTGATCCAAAGAGTTAGTAGCCAAACTTCTGACTATTCCCAAAGGAGATGATGAGAGTTTTCTATAGTAGATTGATAGGTGGCCAAGAAATCTTCTGAGCAAGCCATGGGAAACGTGGCTGGAAAGAGCCCCTGCCCATGTGGGTTTGTATTAACCTGCTCTACAGGGTCCACATCTCCACTGGATTACTTTTAGGTTTCCTGGGTTTTGAGACGAGTGGGAAAACACCAGGCTAAAATAAGCAGGGGTGCAGAGAAGTGGAATTATAGTAGAGATAAGCTTTAGCCCTGGTTTATACGTGGGGTCTTGAGGATAACAAAACACAGCTCATGCTCTTTGAAATTACTTGCCCAATGCTTTCCAAATAACTAGATGTGCTAACCTCTGGGCCCAGGTTGCCATGATACCATGAGATTTGCTTACAAACCCAATTAGTTCCTCAGAATATTTTAGCCACTGGCCTACAATCATTGCTCAGTGCACTCATGCATTTCAAAACCTCCTTTACAGGGCTAAGAGAAAGATATAGCATGTCTTAGCTTTTCCTTGATTTATGCAGATGGGTGCAGATAATTATCTGTCAGCACCATTGTCCATCTGTGCACTAGCATATGCTACTTTAAACATATAAAAATGGCACTTTGTCTTCAGTCACAAGAGGAAAGCAGTGACTCCTGGCTTTTTTATGTCATCACTTTAGCCAATCAGCTTTTGCAAATAAGTTTGTTTTGTTTTTTTTTTGATACACGAAATGGATGCTTAACCAGTTCTGGAAGAAGAAGTGTACAAATATCCCATGGTAAAACTACCACCAGCTCAGTACACGGGCATCATCTTCCTTATGCTTTAAAATAAAATTTATACATAAATACTACCTAAAAGAATAGCTTCTTCTTTCAACACCCAATTGCCACTGTAGAATGTTGACTTCTGAAAATGAAGCAGACCCCTCAGCTACCCCCTAAAGCAGAAGATGTGGTTGCAGGTTGATGTAATCCACTTCTGAAGTTCAAGTCAGCCACATGGCCAATCACACAGGATGGGGTTTGAACAATGCTTTGCCAGATGCACATTCATCCCAACAATATTTGTGGCTAGCATGTGCACTTATTTTATTGCAGATGGATAACATGTCTGAAAATAAGACTTGGGTCTGAAACAGCAGTTTCCTGCATGATTTTAAGCTTGTTTTTTTCCCCCCCATTAAATCAGCTGACCAAAAAGTACACAAACTAGCTTGCATGTTCATTTTAATCCTCTCATCTATTCTCTTCCATCATGTGATCCTTTCTTCCTCAAAACACCCTACAGCTTTGCACATTGTCAGCAGTAAGAAAGCAAGTGCAGGATTCTCCAGAATTTCATGGGCTTTTGACAGAAGGCAGTCCTGAGTATTATTGCACACTTGCTGTCTCTGCATCAGCCACCTTGCTCTCTCAAAACATCCAATGAAGACTTTGGAAAACAGTCTCTTCCCATAAACTCTTCCTGAGAATATTCCTTCATTTGTAGCTTTCCTGTTAACAGATTTGCTTGCTCTCCTCATCACTTCCTCTTGTGCCCTCTGAAGAGATAAACTGCAAACCTTGCAACTGGCTTTTATTTCCTCATTCAGGCATTGACCAGAAAGGCACAGGGATATTCTCTTGTCGAGTCATCAGCATAAAATGCTGACTGTCACAACTGAGCAAAGAGATGGCAGTTCCTGCAAAATCTGTGTTCTGGGAAGTGGCCAACAGAGCTTGGATAACCTCTCCTAGCTGGTTAGTGGGAGTATCCACTAGTACATCTGAAACATTACATTCTCCAGAAGAGGCTACAGGAAGGAAATCAGGTTGAAAGACTGATATTTATGAGGAAAATAATGTATGTCAATTCAGTTGCTTCTAATAATTACAGAGATGGACCTGTGCAGAAAACACTTCAGCTGTTAATTCTCCCTATTTACCTATTGAGAAAACATGCAAAGAGATTTTTCTACCTCTTTTGAAGGAAAACCAAAAATCACATTTTTAGGAGGAGTGCCCTATTTAGCTGCACATGCTCAGGCCAAAGAGGTAGAAGGTAATGTTTGCAGAAGTGGCTGCTGCAGTAATTCAATTCTGCAGCATCTTCAAGAGGTGCCAATTTTTTGGCCACCAAAAGCTCAGTTATCTTTCATAAGGAAGTTTGATCTAGTTTATTCTGTCATTTGTGACACAATGTTAAATTATTATGAAAATGACTCACCTTTGGTCAGAGATGAGGAGAGAAGCTGTTGGCCTTCAATCTCTGCAATAGAGACTCTCCAGATTCTTCTCATTTCCCCTCACCAGGGAATCACCCTCAGATACAGAGGGTATGATTTTCCTCACCTGGGAATCACAGCTGGTTCTTAAGCCTACCTGTTACAAGTCCTATGGAAGTGGTCTTCAGATTTTACTAGTACAATGGCTGAAAGGGAGAAATTAAGAAAATTTAAACAAATACTAGGACTGAAGTGGAGAACAACATCCTGTGTTCACAGCAGAATTCATGCTAAGAACAGACTTTATGGTAGACTCACAGTATTGGATTAATTTAGGGGATTTTAACCTTTATATGTAATCCTAAACAAGAAACACTAATGGGGGGGGAAAATCAACATAATGTTGTTACATTTTTTGTCTTTTCCTCCATGACTGTCAAAAGACTGGGTAAAGACAAGAGAAACCAAAAACCCCAAATTATATTGGCTCACATGACTGACTCTTAATACTCTGAGAATCACATTTCTGTGAGCCTTTGCCAACAGTACAAAAGCTTCTAAATTAAAGGTGAGATTGCTTAGTCATCAGGATATGGTGGTGTAGTTGTACCTGCTGTAGGGGGTTGTATTACATGACCTATGATTACCATTCTATTCCTACTTCTCTGTCGCACAAACTGCCCAGCAGAATTCCTAAAATTGAAAGGTGACTCAATCTCCCTACCCAGAAATAACATTGATATTTTTTGCATGAGTATAAGCTCTAGCTTGCAATGTGATGTTAAAATCCTTCCTGAGACACCCAGGGAAGGTCTCTACCATGTAGGAGTTTCCATCACTGTTCCTAGAGGCTTACTGAGCAATTCACATGCTTCCCACGTACCACATTTCCACCATCTGCAGCTTCCACGTGGTTTCCAGATGTCCTATTGCCACCAGCAGCCGTTTGTGGAGCAGCCTCCAGAGCAGGGCTCTCACTGTTTCCAGGGCAATGCAACATGACCACACAGCACAATAAAACACTACCCTTGGCCAACACAGCATCCTAGTACCTTCTCATCCCCTGACAGAAGGCTGAACTCAGGCCAGGCTCACCTTGTCTTTATTGCACAAAGTGATTCAGAGCAAGAGGAATTGTGTCCAGCAGGCTGCAGAAGGGATTTTTTTTTTTTTTAAGGTGGATTGTATGGGGTGAGAGCTGCCTGCCAGAGACAGGTGCCAGGAATGGGACAGATCTTTTGGGGGATGGGAGTGTTTTCTAATGGAGATGGCCTGAAGAATATAATTTGTGTGCTTGAGCAGGTCCAACCAGGCTGGCCAGCTTCACTTGGGAAATGTGTGCTCCTTCCTGATTATGGAGACAGTTCTCAGAGTTGGCTATTTTGCACAACTGCTTTCATTTCAGATCATCTCAGTCCATACAAAAAACTATAAAAACCTTCATCTGCTTCCTCTATCATTCTTGTTCCAAAACACAGAAAAACCTTTTCTTTTATTTTTCTCTGCTTCTTTTTTTTTTGGCTCAATGAGCAGGTGAGAAACATAAGTGGCCAATTCAGAAAGATGGTCTGTCCCAAAATTGCAAAGATATTTGCATGCTCTTGTGAAAAAAGATGTGGCACCTCAGTAGAGTACTTGATTTTCAAGTAGTTGCACCTAGACAGAGTCATAAGGTAGAAACTCACTTGGTGTTTTAAATAGCTGGTTCTGGCAAAGTATCATCTTTCCCTCAGGTTTGGGGAGTTTGGTCTGTGAATACAGCTAATTTAGGCATTATACTGCATTCTCTTGGCTGGATGGATGTTGGATCAGGTGCCTGTGGCTCTGTGGGACCACCAAGAATGTACACTCTGCAAGGCCATCCAAGGTGCCAGGGGCTGCAGACTTGCCTTCAGGGTGGCTGGAACAGCAGAGGGGCATCCCCAGCACCTAACATCCCAAAAAAAAAGCCAACCCCATTCTCAAGCCTCTGGCTCTGCTTTGAGGGGTTTTTTTACAATACCTTGCAGAGGAGATGCCTGGTACAATCTGTGTTTCACAGCCAAGCAGGTGGGTCCTGCAGGAGGGCTGTAGGTTGCAGGCAGTGCAAGAGGGGAGGGAATCAGGATCTGCTCTGCAGCTGCAAGCAGCTCCTTCTAGGGGCAGGCACACAAACAAACTTCCTCCTCTCCTCTCTTACTGTACTTGTCCAATCAGACAGTGTCCAAAACAAATAGTCTGCTTTTGTGGAAACGAGGGCTGTTCTCTGAAGACATTGAGAGCAGCTCAGCATCTAGCTTAGTCTTTTGTCTAAAGGAGACAGGTTTCATTTGAACTACCAAAGTATATCCTAGTTTTTTAGTCCAGGACACAAGTGCTGTTTTTCAAAATATTGCATTCAGCTGTCAGTGTCTTCCTATGCGAATGCACTTAATTTCCAGGTTTCTCCTCAAAAGTCTTGCTGTAGAGATTCCTGCTTTCATGTTTTGGGCATGTTTTTAAAGATAATTAGCCCCTCCAAAATAAATGTCCATCTTTACAGCACATCTAAAAAAGGCAAACATAAAATAACCTCTTTGCTGATGGCTAGATAGAGAGCAAAGCTGAATGGTGGCAAGATTGATTTGTAATGCATTTTCCCAAAAACAATTAGTGAAAGAAGAGTGTGAGAACCAGGTTTAAGCAATGGAGCAGTTACACATCATTTAATAAGTTGCTATATTAATCCTCAGTAAAGCAATAGTTTAGTCCTTCTCCACTCAAAAGTACACTAAACTACAGTCTGAGCAAATGTAATACTATTCACCCAACTGTGTTCTCACTTAGGTCAAGTTTAATTAAGACTTGTCTTAATTCAAACAGTAATATCACATCCCTGATAAAGAACAAGTTAAACCTCCCCTTGCAATAAGCACCATCACGTTCCCAAGAGTTTCAGTGTTAGCTCAAGTTAATTATGTTTAAATTATTTTCTTTGGTGAGCCGATGTAAAGATCATCATCTGACCCCTTAGAACAGGAGCAGTGAATTAAAGCTTTCTGCCACTGCCAGCAAAGGCTGCCTTACCACTGCACCCTCGTGGTGGTTTGCCTGCCTTCAATTTTAACACTGAAGGGTTGCATCATGCAGAAACCATTGCTCAGTTACACTGCTTGGCTTCTTACCTCTTAAGATTCTTCCAGAGAGGTTTTCAAAGTTCTCACCTTCCAAATATCTTTGTCTGGCAGTGGCACAAAAACAAAAATCACTGAGCATAAATGCTCACCTGTGAGTGTTTTCAAGTATGGGAGTATGTAAATTGGAAGCTGTTTCTGTCTTACAGCACAACTAAAGACAGATAATTTCCAGGTGAGGCAGTTAAGAAAACCCCAGTGTTTCTTGGGCAGCATTCCCTTTTTGCCTGTTTTTAAAAGAGCCCTTCAAACAGGCAAGGGACAGGAATGAAAGAGACTGGACAAAATTTCCTCAAATCTCTTTTACAAGTTTCTGAATTTTTAGCCCAGGAACATTCAGATTATCAGACAACTGGGACCTTTTTCATATATTGTGAGTAAACAGATGCTCTGGCCACAAAACCAAACCAAACAACCATGAACCAGAAGGATTTGTTTGTAGTTAGTGTTATCAGTGGCTTGAATAAATCATTCTTGAGCTGAAGATGTGCCAAATCTCTGCACAAATTAAAAACTGACCATGAACTACACAAAGGGACCTTGTCTGATTCTAACAAATGCTTTCTTCTGACCTTTTGGGGGTGAATTTCTACACTGTAAATAAATAAAAAAGTACTTAAGGGTTTCTCCTAGAGATTTACCCTTTGTGATCTGGTGGCTAGGGATGATGACCTCTGCAGCAGACAGACCATTCTTTTGTTTTGCTCTACAAGGGTTTTCACAGAAAAAAAACCCTTAAAAGCAGCAGAAATCTACAAACTGTTTTTTCTTACAGCCTCTGTTCAAAAAGGGTGGCATTACATTTGCTGCATACCAGATGAATAAACATGATAACCTCAATGCTGACAAATTGTTTAAGAGAAGGCAGAAGGCAAATACTACACGGTCTTCTAGCCAAAGCTTCAGAGGACTTTGTCCTTGGTTTAGAAATGAGGTCAAATACACCAATGCCTACAGACTAGCACTCTTTTCAATGCCACCCTAGCAGGGGGCTCAAAGTCCCATCCAACCTGGCCTTGAATGCTTCCAGGCACGGGAAGTTTAAAGCCATTCTTCCTTTTCCTATCACTACATGCCCCTATAAAAAAATCCCTCTTCATCTCTCTTGTAGCCCTTTATGATACTGGAAGGCTGCTAAAAGGCCTCTTCAGAGCCTTCTCTTCTGCAGGCTGAACAATCCAAACTCCCTTAGCCTGTTTTCATAGGAGAGGTGCCCCAGCCCTCTGATGACCTTTGTGATGTACCCTAGACTCCCTCCAACAGTTCCATGTCCTTCTCATGTAAGGGGACACAGTACTCAAGGTGGAGTCTTAGGACAGCAGAGTAGAGGGGCAGAATCACCTCCCTTTACCTGCTTATGTCACTCTCCATGCAGCCCAGGACACACTTGGCTCTCAGTGCACATTGCTGGGTCACATCAAGCTTCTCATCCACCAACATCCCCAGTTCTTCTCAGGGCTGCTCTCACTCCCTTTGCTGCCCAGCCTGTACTTGTGCTTGGGATTGCCCTGACCCAGGTGCAGGACATTGCACTTGGCCTTGTTGAACTTCATAAGGTTCACATGGGCCCACCTCTCAAATCTGTTAAAATCCCTTTGGATAGCATCCATCCCTGCAGTGTGTCCACCACACCACACAGCTTGGTGTCATTGGCAAACTTGCTGAGGCTGCACTCAATCCCACCGTCCCTGTCACCCACTAAGATTTTAAAGAACTCCTTTTCTAACTGTGCCTTCTTTTCCCCTTTGAATAGGAAGTGTTTGTAAACACGTATTTCTGCAATGTGAAATTACTTTAGTTGCATAATGACTATAATTTGTCAGTTTACAACAGAGCAGGCTAAGGTCAAATATACATGCTGCTTTTGAAAGTACATCTGGCATTAGAAGAGCCAAGCATGCTGCAAGCTGAAGAAAAAAGCTTCCCCTCACCTCCATTCACTTGGTCAAGTAGCCTCCCTAGTTTTTGTCTGAAGCTGAAACTAGCTACCTTAGGACTGGTTTGGAAATTCATTTTTGCTGAAGAGAGGAGAGCATTCAAGTATGGGAAAAACTGTTTAGTAACAAGGTGTCAGATAGTTTTGAGCCTAAGTTGAAAACCTAAATTGTTCCCTTCTATTTGCTAACTGTGCTTAGCCTTGAAGTAGTACTGATTGCATGGGGTAGGAGCAATTTGGCCACTTTGCTCAAGGGCCTGGGTATAAAAGCCTTTAGAAAAAAATCATTCAAGATTATAAAAATCTTTCAGATCAACACAACATGTTTCAATTAAGCCTGCTCCAGTTAATGTGAAATCTAGAGTTTCATTTAGCCTTTACTGCATGTTTGTGAAACCATAATCTCAAAATACCTTTGAAGTGACTTTTGCTCAGACAAACAAAAAGGTTAGGGGGTATTTAAATGCCCAAATCCAGATATGTGTTCTGCAGGATTCCTGCTGACTGATCCTGAAATTTTTTGACAACACAAATGCCCACAAGCTTTCAAATAAAAGCTCTGCAGTTCACCAGCTCCTGCTTCTGGGACAACTCAAAACATGAGACTTTTCAGCCTGAGGATTAGCCTGCATATCTGTGCTTATCCTGAGCACACCAAACCCAGATCCCCCCCCTCTGAGGTGCTTTGTATGCAGCATCTGCCAATGACAGCTTTTTCCAGAACAGACCAGAAAGACAAGATTGTTTCCCAAGATGGAGAGAGCACCAGGACTTGGGACCTGCAGCTTTGGAGGTAAATGCTGTGCCCTTTGGGATAACTAAACATGGAGGTTCCTTCTCAGACAACCTCTGCATCACAGGATGCTGCTACAAACAGCCACTGTGGGAGATAGGGTATCATTCCTGATACTGTACAGAGGTGCTCTCTAGAGACAAGAAGGAGACTGGAATCTGAGTTGGCCACTGTTGCACACTGGAGTAGACAAGGAGAGGTGATGGCTGCACCCCTGCCCCACTGCTGGATGTGGGAATGACGGTCCTTACTTGGCTTTCAAGAGTGAAAAATTCATTCTCTTTTCAGCAGCAGGAGGCACCTCACTATAAATCACAGTACCAAAAGGAACTGACCAGAAATTTAAGGGACTCTGGGATGTACAGGAATTGTCTGCACTGACTCTGCCAGCTCCTTATTCTGAAACACCCAATTCTTATAAACATTTAAAAAAATGCCTGTTACCAAGATTATCCTGAAATCCCTTAACACATCAGGACATCCAGATTTCTAGCCTCAAAACAGTGTATCCCTGGTGCAACTAAAAGTCTGCTGAGACACAGCTTTGTTTAGTAGAAGCTGTCCTTTATTCCTGTGACCTCTACCACGGCTGGCTGTCCCTTGCTATTCTTTTGATGAAGAAAGTTTCCTAATACCCAAGCTGTATCTCCCCTGGTGTAGCTCATCCTATTGCTTGTTGCTTGGGAGAAGAGCGTCATCCCGCTCACCACACCCTTTTCTTAGATAGTTGTAGAGAGTGGTAAGGTCTCCCCTATCTCCCGATCCCGCTGCTCCTCCCGCCGAGGGAGAGAGTGGTATGAGGCGGGATGAGGAGGAATGAGCCGGGATGCGCGGACGGCAGGGACCCCTAGTGGCACCGAGACCCGGCCGGGAGAGGTTTTAGGTCCTGCTGTCTCACGCAGGTACCTGGTGAAATCCTTGTGGAAAAAGTAAAGTCTATTTCTTTGGACCACTCTGTTCATAAGAGAGAAAAACAAGTTCAGTGTGAGTAATTGCCACAAAACCGAGTCCACAAAGCATGGCTGTTTTCAGGTGGCACACACTTATTATTTAGCCTAACACTCTGAGTCTTACAAACCAAGCTTAAGAAGGGAGATGAAATGTTAGAGAGGAGAAGGATGTACTCAATCCAGTTAAGCCTCACTTTAGTGTCCTGTGTCCAACACTGACATTAAGCAATTGACACCAAAAACATGAAGCCAGAGCCTTTCTTAGGACACTCCAAATACTCTTCTGTCTTCATAATTTTCAGCTCATGCTGGGCCACGTACTGGTGTTGTCTGTTCAGGATGTCTCGTTGTAGTGCAGACAGGCCTTATACTCATGGGGCTGCAGTGGTACAGCACAGTGGCAGAGGGGGTCCATCCCATCCCATCCCATCCCATCCCATCCCATCCCATCCCATCCCATCCCATCCCATCCCATCCCATCCCATCCCATCCCATCCCATCCCATCCCATCCCATCCCATCCCATCCCATCCCATCCCATCCCATCCCATCCCATCCCATCCCATCCCATCCCATCCCATCCATGACACTCACCTGCCCAGGTTTGCTGTGGAGCCACCAAAACCATGTCAGGGGAACAAGAGCTGCTCCTTGCCCTCCTGCTGCAGGAGGTCTTTCTTTAGCAGATGTAAGAACTGTAAGACAGATGGTTCTGATGCCTGCAGGAGCTGTTGAGCTGCCACCTGCTTAGAGGTAATAATAATATCCTCTGAAATGTAAAACTGTACTTTTTCTCAGCTTTTTGTGCTGAACCAATTTTTTTTATGCACACAACTCAGTTAATTGGGCTAAACTGACAGTTTTATTGAAGAAAAATGATAACCTATTATATACAAATACATATATAATACAGTCTATTTGCAAAATACGTGCAATAAAAATGAACTAGAGCTTATCAGAATGTCTGAAGGGGAATCACAGGCTGGTGTCACGAAGACATGGCCAAGAGCAGCCTGGCAGCAGGATGGCCTGGGGACAGCCAGGGGCCTGAGGCACCATGCTGCATCCATCCCTGCATCCATCCCTGTGTCACTCTCTCAGAGGACGCTGCTGAGGCTCTGAGCAGCCCTCTCCAGGCAGCTGCCTGGCACTGGGAGTAGGGCACTGCTGCTCCCGTGGGCGGTGGGTGCCAAGGAACACCCTGCACACAGCCCTGAGTGCCCTCCTGAACAGGGACGGGCGCTGCTGTTGCGCCGGGCTGTGGGTGGCTGTGAGAGGAGATCTGTCTGCAGGGGGCTGGGAGTGCAACAGGTGAGCTCTTCTCTGCACTCGAGGCACTGGGACCACTTCCCAGGCAGGAGTGGATGCTGTCTGGCTAGTGCCTGTGGGTGGGGTGGTGCTGGCCTTCCCTTGTTGGTGTCTTGAAGACATGGCTGGTTTATCCTCGGTGTTCATGGAAGTAGCCAGGGGAGGAGATATCCTCTGCAGTGTGCTGAGATCCTTTCTTTCAGCTGCTTCATTCTCATCCTGCTCCCGTTGAAACAGCTCTAGGTCACTGAAGTCTTCTGACACGCCTTGGCTTCCGCTTCTGTCTTCATACGTGTCTGAGGGCATGTCCTCTTCCAATATCTCATGAAACTGCGCCTTGTCAATCTTGTTTTCACTGTCCTCATTCTCCTTGGCCCAGGCCCCTGGATCACTGGGAACATAGACTTCAAGCCACTGAAGCACCTTCTGCATGCTCGAAATGGCCTCCAACCCCTCCAGGCCTGTTGGCGATGGCTGCTGAAGGTTGAGAAATGAGCTCCCCTGGAAGGAGAGAAAGGAGACAGGGGCATTTCTTGAAGAGTTCTTCCTCAGGTTCAGTAAGAACTTCTTTACAATGAGGTAGCAGAGCCCTGGAATAGGCTATCCAGGGAGGCTGTGGAGTCTCCCCCCTCTGGATACATTCCAAAGCCACCTGAACTTTTGTGTGTGTAACCTGCTGAAAGTGACCCTGCCTTGACAGAGTGCTGGACTGGACGATCTCCTGAGATCCCTTCCAATATTTGTGATGCTATGTGATTCAGTTAATTGTAAAGGTTACCTGGCTCCCTCCAGGAAATGCCTGCTGGAGAGCTGGCAGCAGCAGCTGCTGGGACAGGGCTGTGATGGGAGATGATGGGGCTGCAGTGGTGCAGTGCAGCTGCTGGCCCTGGCCAGAGGGAGGCTGATCCCCCTGTCCCATCCTGTTCTTGGAAGGCACCTGCCTGACAGACTAAATCTAACCATAATTAGTCTGCCATGGAGCCACTGAGCCCTTTCTCCTCCAGGCTGTCCTGCTGCCGTGGCAGGATGGCAGAGCCCTGCACCTGGGATGGGCCTGGCCTTGCAGAGGCGTCATTGCTTGACATGATGGCTGGGGGGCTCCCTTACCCTGCAGGCTCTGTGGGCAGAGGAGCGGTCTGAGCCTGTCCCCATGGAGGGACAAGGTCCGGGCCTGGCTCTCCAGGCCTGTGACACACCCTTGGGAAGCAAGACCAGGAGGAGGAAGAGGAGTGGGATGGCGGCAGCTGCCTTGGCACAGCGCTCCCCACAGTGCCAGCAAGCCCAGCCCCATCCCAGCCCGGCCTGTCCCTCCTCACCTGGCACGTCCAGTCCAGTCTGGGCATCCCCTGGGGGTTGGCATTCCTCACACGGTTCTCCATGTCTGTCCCCGTGTGTGTGGAGCTGCCGGGGCTCCAGGGGAGCTGCTGTGGAAACGCTCTCCTGGGGCTCGGCGCCCTCGCTGCCCCGGGCAAGGCCAGGCCCCGCAGTGTCACAGAGCTCTCTGGGCCCCTCATCACAAAGCACCGGAGCCTGGTTCCACTCCCAGGGCACCTCTTCCATGGAAGATATAAGAAACCAGCATATTGGGTTTTCAATCCGTTTTTTTTTATGCACACAACTCAGTTAATAAGGCTAAACTAAAAATTTTGTTGAAGAAAAATTTATAACCTATTGTATTAAAATAATACAGTCTATTTACAAAATACGTGCAATAAAAATGAACTAGAGCTTATCAGAATGTCTGAAGGGGAATCACAGGCTGGTGTCACGAAGACATGGCCAAGAGCAGCCTGGCAGCAGGATGGCCTGGGGACAGCCAGGGGCCTGAGGCACCATGCTGCATCCATCCCTGCATCCATCCCTGTGTCACTCTCAGAGGACGCTGCTGAGCTCGGAGCAGCCCTCTCCAGGATGCTGCTCCCAGCACAGGGCACTGCTGCTGCTGCTCCCGTGGGCGGTGGGTGCCAAGGAACACCCTGCACACAGCCCTGAGTGCCCTCCTGAACAGGGACGGGCGCTGCCATCGTGCCAGGGGAGCAGATCTGTCTCCGAGGAGCTGTGTGGACATCAGAGCAGCTCCTGCCTGCACTCCAGGCACTGGGGACTCCTCCCAGGAAGGAATGGATGGTGTCTGGCCAGTGCCTGTGGGTGTGGGGGTGCTGAGCTGGCCTGGTGCTGCTCCCTGTGATGGCTGGGTCAGGCCTGCTTGACTCAATGTGGCTCATCCTTGGTGTCCATGGGACCAGCTGGGCCAACAACACACTCTTGTAGCTTTGCTTCCATCTGAAATTTATTTTGTGCAGCTGGACATGGCACAGCATGGAGTCTGGCAGAGCTTGGTTTTCTGCCTGTCCCTGAATAGCTTATGCTTGTATCATAGTTTGTCACATCAGAAACAAGGTCAAAGTATGCAGAGCTACACACACCCTTCAAGTGCACACAAGCCCTAGTGATAACCCCCAGCTAGGTAGGTAATATAAGCCACTATTGGGCAATTAGAGCTCTCGGTATGTTTTCTTTAGAGGTGTGCATGATATCTGCCAGATAGTACAAGTATTTCACTTCCTGCAATCAAGGAGCAGGGTCCCAACAGGAGAAGTGAAAACCCAGCCTCTTGCTTTGAAAACTCTGTGGGACTAGCTCAAAACTCAAGTTCCTGCTGAGCTGGGCACAACTGGCCCAGTCACTTCACATGGGAGCAGCAACCCTTGAGGAAGCAAATTGCTTCTATTGCACCTGGACACAAAGAAGTGCAAATCACCTTGTGGCAATTAAAGGGAGCTAAAGCTTTACACCTTGACTTGCCTGTGAAAATGCATTGCCTTTACACAATCACTTGCAAAGGATATGTGCATCCTAACAAAGTCCTTATAATACCAATCTTTGGCACCTGTTCTTTAGGGATCAAAACTTGTCCCTGTAATTTATTAAGGAACAAGCATTACTATTGATAAGTCAATATAAGTCAGTGTAGTATGTATGCAATGAACAAATCCCAGAGTCTGTACTACTCAGCTGTAAATTAATGGGGGAGTTGGAGTACTGGGCTACTGGCTAGACTTGATCATCTCAAAGGGATTTTCCAACCTAAATTTGGTGTGTCTTTATGGGTGACACATTCCCACCTGTTTCTGGCATCTTGTCAGATACCGGACTCACGCCTAAGTTCATGCAATTTGAAATTGCTAAACAAGGAACTGGATATCCATTTTGTAATTGGGAAACTACTTGCAAGAGAAAGGGAAATTGCAACTTAGCTACCTGCAGGTAGTAATACCAGCTGGACAAAAGGATACTGTGCAAGTAACAGTCCCAAATATTATCTGTCTAGCAGGAGAAAACTTGCTGCTAATTTCCCCCTTCCTTTCCTCAGAAAACCATTAGGAAGTAGATGCAGACACAGGAAAGCTCTGTGTTTCTCCACAAGCTTTCTAAAACCCAAGGAGCTGCACAGCACACACACAGTTGGCTGAGGATGTGTGTTTAACAGGTATTATAGTCTGTGTAATTTAGAAATAAGATGTACTTCTTACCTGGCTTGTTTGAGGCTGTAAGAGGTGAAGGGTCTCAAATTCAAGACTTAAAAGAAAAGGAACAGGAAAGCAAGGAGAGGTAGCTGCCAGCTGCCACCCCATCATCACCACAAATGGTGGTGATGACAGGTTTATATTACTATTGCTGGAGTGAGCACCTTTAGGAAAAGATGACAAGCTTGAATACCTTTGAACATGAGGCATATTGCACAAGTTTCAGCAACAGACATGGATGGTCTGAATCCTTGAGTAGCAAAAGGTTGGAAATTAATAGCAGACTTTATATTAAGAACACAAATACAAAGGAAGCTAAAAGAATATAAATTCTTGTTAAGAAAATTCCACCCACTTTACATGCCATAGGGAATAAAAGACAGGAGGACTTCTGTCCCAATTTTATTTTATTTTTTTATAACACCTGCTTCAATGAAAGATTGAAACAGTCAAACTAAAACAGACATTAAATGCTCATACCATTTACAATATTTACAGAATATACATTTTTCTTTTTTTGCTCAGCAGGTAATTATAGCCACTTGGGACAAAAGTGCAAGTGAAAAGATTCACTGGTGTATAAAGTTAAACTTCCCTGTTGATCAAGCTGCAATGCTTGAACTAACAGAAGTAGTCAGTGTGGTAAATTCTCTTTATTGTAACCAAGCACAGATGTCACTTCACAGTGACACATCCTGCTCAGCCATATTTACACTGAGCCTAAACCAGAAGGAAGTTATTACTCTACCTAGAAAGTTGATGAGTGAGTTCACAGGTGATTCCATCTTCATTTTAACATTGAAAAGCAGAATTGCAGTGTTGACTTTTCTATCGTAGGGCTATGTATAGATAGCAATTAATTTCAAATCCTCTGTTGTATTAAATACTAAAATATATTTTAAATTTCCTTATTTTACATGCTATAAAATTACACTAAAAATTTCAAGTTTCTGAATAAACAAATACCCTTTTACATATATATTCTCTATATAATTTTTAAATATTTAGATTTTTTTTGAATACCCAGGATAAACATATATTAGTTCCAGTATGGTTGTGTTTTACCATAACATCTACCAGAGTCCCATACATAACCAAAGCCTCATCTAAAAGCTAGTTTTGAAGATATTCTACTTCGGTTTCCCTCTCATTTTCTCTTCCCTTCTTTTAAAATCACCTTCTGAAAGGTAGCTGTGCTACCTTTTAACTTCAAGTTATGCTCTATCTAGAATGAGGACTGAACTCCAGTCCCCTCCAACTAATAAACCAAATCACAAAGTCACTGATGGACAAGCAGCAGGTGATGTTTTTCACCTCTTGGAGTGTTCCTTCAACAAGACTGACATAATCTAACTCTGTCAATACTTGACATCAACAGGAATTACTTTAGACTTGGATTTTGTTGACTGTACAAGGGGGTGCCTTCCCATACACAAGCTGTACAAGCAGAAGTGCAAAAACAGAGTGCACGGTGGTCTCAGCTCCACAAAAAGCAGTTTGAACTTTACAGATACATCTTATCACCCACCCAAGTGATTTTCTCCATGGTTGTATCCTCAAGTAGCACCAACCATTTAAATTTTAATCTTTAGTATATATATATACACACATATTTTAATAATTTATATACACACACATAGATGTGGCATCGGTATGTGGAGAAACTTATTTACAGTTAGTTGGAAAAATGAAATTGTATCAATTTACAGTATATGAAAACAAAATTGGCATTTGTGCTTTCTGTTTGTACAGCAGTAACTTTTGTCATTTCATAAAAGTTCATATTTTTATTTGCATCAAGACATGTTACATGATGAAAAAATTTGTAAAACTAGGATCCAGAATAATAGAGCATTAATTCTCCTCACATGTCCCACTAAGCCTACAGAATAGCTGCTTTCTATAAAAATTCTCCATTCAAACCCCTCTGTGGGGTAAGCTTGCTTGAGGATCTTCTTAATAAATAATAACACACAGCAGAAGAACCACACATCCTGTCTTGCACTGTGCACATTCATGAGATAAAAGTTCCTGCCTTCACTGAGTAATACACTGATACACACTGCTTAAACTTCACTTTTTACTCAGGACCTCAAAGTGCTTTTAAAAAGAAGGAAATACCCCAATTCTACACAGCAGTTAAGAGGCACAAGGAATAAGGCTTGAATTACTGCCTTCAGACACTGACCTGGCCATGGAAACTAGGGACTTAAGCATCAGATTCTCCCTGATCAGTTTATTGGGCTGAAGAATTTTCTCAGGTAATCTCTACTCCTGGAGGTACACACTTGTTTATGATGTGCAATGCTGACAACAACAAAAAAAAGCAGATCTACAGCCCAAACTGCCCAGCTGTATTTCAATGCCCAGCTGTATTTCCATAAATGTACTTTTCTCTTGAAAGCATGAAATGGTTTCATAAGAAAGCTGTTTCAACCTAGCTCTGTTTTTAATTAATCTTCATAACAACTAAATAAATACAGTTAGTCTGATACAGCAGGCTAGAAGTATTTCTTTGACAAGGCTAACAAGTGTTTTCTGGCCAACAGTAATTTCACCATCAGCTTATACAGAAGTTTCTGCCTCCCTGATGTGTTTACACTTCTGTAACCAATTGGAGACCAAAAATGTATTGCTAAGACATACTGCTTTAAATAATTAGTTAAAAACTTGGAATTAATTTCTTTTTTTTTTTTTTTTCCTTAAATACAAAAGGTGTCAGGCTGGGTGCTGAACAAAGACTGCTGTCATCCACCTCAGGAGCTAAAATACACAACATGTGTACCATCACTTTGTAAGCATTTGAATTATTTTAGGAGTAAGAGATCTTTAGTGTCCTAGTAGGAAGTCATAGCATTCACATTCATTTCAGGAAACATTCACCTTTTTCAGACTACAAACTACTCTTCCTTTAGCCATTATTTATGTGCACTTTTGCAACATTTTTCCACAGGTTTCTTGTAGATGGAGTTTTCTTCTAGTCCTCTGTTTTGACAAACTACCCTCTTAGGGATGGCTGCAAGATCCCTTTTTCAACGAGATGAGATTTCAGAGTTTTATACACACTTAACTGCTGTTCAGGTTGAAGTATCAACAGCTGTTTCAGTAATTTGCTGGGATTTGGACCCCTGTCAATGAAAAAAAATAAAATTCTTTTGTGTGTGACCACAGCTCCAAAGAGTCATTTATATTTCTTCTTGCTGCCCAAACAATGCCTTCCATTTCTTGAGGGCACCAAGTTAAAGGATTTCTCCCAGTCTGTCTCCTCAGGATGCATGGGGTAGCATGACTAGCAAAGCATACTCTTAGCTCAATATAAACAGAGACTAATAAGCATTTCTATTAGTTGTCAAATGGGGATATTAAGAAGGCTTATGACAAATAAGATTCTTTGATTCATCCTTTATCACTGTAATAAATGTTTTTTATTAGCAGATCTTTATTTAGTATCTGTTTCCTGCCAGATAAGCTATGTGTTACTGAACTAAATGGGAAATTGGCCAAGTTGATAAAGAAAACTGCAAATTAAACCAAGCTTTTTTAAATACCAGGCTATTTTTAACTAGCCACTTACAATCTAAGATAAACCAAATATAAGGCAAAGAATCTGTTGCTGATTACGTATCTAATAATTATTTAGCCATATGCATTTACAAAACTAAGGGCATGTCTTGATTTGGCCCCTTGAGCCACCTCTGCCTCAGAAACTAAAAAGCCTGTTGTAAGAGAATTGTATTCCTAAGATTTCTTCTTGAAAGCTGGTGTGGTTCAGGGAAGATGAGCAATATTTTAGAAAGTTTTCTTCTTTAACTATAGTGTTTTCATCTTAAAACAGAAAATCCCAAGCCAAGCAACTGAGAAATATTGAGACTCATGGGAAGAACTGCAGCCTCACAACCTACAGGCTCTTTAGGAACCACACAGGGAATACAGGTTCTGCACAACCCTCCTGCCTGAAACCCCATCCTACACCTTTCTGTAATCAGTAAATTCTAGTAAAACTTCTAATAGGCTGCTACACAAAACTTTCTGGTATTTCAGGTACACAGGTTATCTTCAACAGCAGTCACAGAACACTAATGCATAGCTTAAACCTGACACAAATCCTAGGCAGGGACACTGTTTTCTTATTAATCCTGTATTTGAAGTGATTGGATAAATCCTATTTAGCAACCTGCAATCTCTGCTATGCTAACATAACTCCCCTATGCATTCATTATGGCACAGCTCCTATGCATGCTTCAGTAGCTAACACTGTAAAAAGTCCTTACCTTATGAAACTGGTGATATAGACATGGACAAAAGTGGCCATCAGGTACTGACAATCAAATCGATCCATTATCCCACCATGCCCAGGGATTGTGTCTGCAAAATCCTTTTGAGTGGAAAGGACAAGAAGGGGAAAGAAGAAAAAAAAGAAGATGGTCAGTGGTTCCCATGAAACACACAAATGATGTCATCACTTGGCAGCAGCATATTAGGCTGCAAGTCAGCCATGGTTTCACTGCATGGAGCCAAAAGTTAGCAAGAGGCTCCTCTGCTAAAGGAATTTTTAACTGCAAAGGCGAGCCAAGGGGTGAGAAGAAAAGGAAGAGAAGCAGGAATTTGTCTGCAGTATCACACAAGAGGACAGCAGTAGGTCAGGTGCAGGTGTGCCAGTACTGAGAACACTTGTGTGCCTATACACAGTTCATTTTTGAAGCAAACCTCTTCAGCTACTGGCTGCTGTTCCTTGCATCAGCACAATCTAATTCTCCTCTTTAGTACCTTTTCTGCTTTATCCTCTAGCATAGTTAAAAACCATAGCAAGTGCAAGCAATATAAATGTATCTAATAGAATCAAAAAACACACTGTAAAAAATGATCACTACTTAAAAAATTTATTTCTGATGCAAGGAAAGCTTGATACACTACCTTTGTCTTATCAGTCTTGTTTATAGAACAGCTTTATCAATCAAAATGCCTTCAGACATCCTTTGTGTCAGCCACAATCACTCGTGTCCTTGCTGAGTGAAAAACCTGACCTTAGTTGCATGGGGTGACTGCCAGCAGGTTAAACTAGTCCTGCCTAGTGCAGGGGCAGGCATGGAGTGCACTGCCTTCAGCAGCAATTCCACAATATCCCTGACTTCCCAACAGTCCTTAAGTCATCACTTTGGGGCCCAGAAGTTTTTAAAGGAATCTACTTTTTTCATATTCTACTTTTAAGAATAAGTGCTGCTTTTCAGCAGCATTTTTTTCATCCCAGATTCCTTCTTCTCCCAGTCTTTTGCTATGTGGTACAAGAGTGCTGTGGCCAGCAAAGTGCTGGGCAAGCTGCTGGGACCAGCATGACAAAGAGGGGTTAGTACAAGCACATGTACAGGAGTCCAGCACAAACAGAGAGGTTTACACACCTCTGTGCAAAGCACATGCCAGCTTGGTGGACATACAGAACAACATTGTGAAAGACAACAAGCAACAGGGTAAGAATTCCAGCAGTCCTACCAAGACATAAAGAAGGTCGGGAGAAATTTGGGGCTGCCCTCTTGCCAAACTCCTGCTGCCATTTAATACCAGCCAAGGACAGCATTGCCACAAGCAACAGCACACACCTTGCAATAAACAGAGGGTAGCAGGTCACAAAGTTTGCCAATACACACTCCTGTTACAGGCAGCACTGTATTGGCAAAGGCAGCCAGTGAGCCTGACACACCAGCATCTGTCTGTACACCAACACCACTGGTAAAAACCAGACAGCCAAAATCTGAAGGGTAAACCACTGACAGCACTTCTGAGGCATCACAGATTGCCTTTCATATCAAGTATAATATCTCACATCTTGCTTGTCTAAACCACTTCTGAAACATGATTTGGAAGAGTAATTATTGACCAAGCTATGTAACCAAATTGTGTTTAGATTTCCAGCATTGAAGTCACATGCTGACTATGCAAAGTTTGAAGAATCACACACACACATCTGATAGAACAAAGTCCTGCTTCTGATACTAAAAACCAGTCAAAACATCGTTGCAACTTAGTAGAAACACAACTACAGTGAAGGATTTAAAAAACCCCTAACTCCTAACCCACCAATTAATCTTATCCAAAGAGAAAACTAAACCAAAACTTAGAGGCTTACAGGATTCATTACATACCTTGATTTTGAAAGCTCTTTTAAAACCACTGGCAAAGAATCCTCCAAATGGCCCAATTAATGAGGCAAATGTTGACAGTGCAAAGCTGTGCATTTGAAATGGGTACATATTCACTGTTTCCTACAAGAAAAATAATTAATACTGTGTTTCAATATGTATGGTTGTAGGCATTTTTAGCTTACATATTTAAAGGGTCAGAGAATACACTACATGTAAGTATTGCTGTAGTACTTCTTCACTCAGCATGGAAGTAATGGCACTATCACACAGGATGCTGTGTGGTGAAGAGAGTAAAACCCCCAATCCAAGCAGCAGTTGCACACTAGCTGAAAAGAGAATGAAGTTCTACAGGATTGCCACTAATTCAGGCCATAACAAAGCCTTTGTCCACTCCCCACAAAAAAAATTCCAAGGTTGCTCTTCAAAAGTAAGTCTGCAGAATGCTTAGGTGGCACCCCTGTGCAGCACAAAGAGAACACAGGCAGGATCCCTCGGGTGACTCCAGCAGTGATTCTGAGTGACCACATCCCCCATGAGCAATGGAGAGGCTCATGGTATTGATTCAGTTCTTAACCTTGGGCTTTACCAGCATTCAGGTACCCTTCTAGAATTGCTTGAAGACCCATTTAAGCTAAGAAGCATGATTTCAATTTTAACCAAAGCCTGGGTTTTTTTCCTTACCCATCCCAGCACAGCCTGAAGTAATGGTGGCACAGAGTACTTCTTCATTTGGAAGAGCTCTGAGGGTTCACACTCTGTCACAAATCTGTTGGTTTCACTGTTGTATTCCACAGGGCAGACAAAGTATTGATGTTGAGCCAAAAAATAGGAAAACTGAAAAGCAAAACAACTCCTGAATTAGAATTACACTCGGAAATCATGCTTGAATGAATGGTTTTATCACCACAAGCTCAGGGTAATATAAATCTAATAAGAGACATAGAATGGAGAAAAATCAGCCTGCTTAAACTAGAGAATGCCTCAAGGCAGATGCTCAATGAGCTTAGTGATGATTTCCAAAATTGTTTTCCTTTTTCTCTCTCTCTCAGATTTGCATCTACTGTATCTTCCACATTATAAAATCCAAAAACATCCACTCATCATTTTTTTGCAGTTCACTTGTCTACTAAGTCTGGCTATTATGAGTTCTGCTGACCTTGGTGACAAATTACTTATCACAACAGTTACACATGTTGGCATTATCATCTGTGTATATCATTTGAATAAATTGCTTTCCAGAAGAAATATCATTATAAAGCATGTAACACAGGACTACTTCACAAAGCATAAATACTGCTATTGATAAACTTCAGTTTCAAAATAGAGATGCAATTAATAGATAAAACTATTCCATATACTGTAATAGAAATGGCAAAAAATGGTCAATATAACCTATTCAGGAGAGGTTAAAACCTTACCTACCCTTTCCAGCAAGTTATGAATTGGCAGAATTCTCTAGGCAAAAAAAACCACCCTAACTCTTGAGATAAAATTAGTGATCAATTTGGTTATTTCAAGTAAAAATACAAAGACTGAATCTATTCAAGGAAATCCCCATGACTAGAAGTGTTCAAGATCAGGTTAGATGGGCTCTGAGCAATCTAGGATAGTGGAAGGTGTTCCTGTCCTTCCTGTCCATGGCAAGGGGATTGTAATGAGATGATCTTAAAGGTCCCTTCCAAACACACCCATTCTTTGGTTCTATGAATGTCCTGTGGTTACTTACAATAAATCCAAATATAACAGTGGAAAAGAAGCCTCCAATGAACCCTTCCCAGGTCTTCTTGGGAGACAGCTAGGCACAAAAGAGATAGTGTTAGTCCATCAGTTACATCACTGCACCCTTTTTTACTCTATTTCTTGATCTTTCTTATGAAAATTAAGCACCTACTTTGTTTTTCAAAGGTTTGTGTGAAATACCGGATGTCAGCAGCTGCAGCCACTGAATGTGATAAATCAGTATGCCAAGCTGCCACCAAATTCTGTCACATTTTCAATTTAAGAGCATTTTAGTACCAGAACCAATTAAATCCCCAAAAGTTGAAGAGGCAACATAATGAAAATAATTCATGACTTTCGTGGGGTCTTGCATATTCTACCAGAATGGGAAGATTAATGCTTAAACCCTTCTCAGTCAACTAGAGGAGCAGGTATACATGACCTTGTGGCTTGTTTCAAATTACAGTTTCTGTGCAGTAAGCATGCAGCCAAACCTGCATCTGAAGTCCAAAAAGAATGCAATTATAAACAATGATGCAATAGGCTCAAACTGCATCATCCTGTAATGCCAACATGACATTAATCCCAGTCTCCCATGTACAAATTTTTAGGAACAGGATAGCCAGTTTGGGCTTTTTTAGCAAAGATGTGACTCATGCAGGACTGTGTAAAGTATTTTTTTTCCATTAACATGCTTTTGAACAAGTAACAGAATTGCTATAAATTGTGAAGGCTTGTTAGTGAGGAAGTGCCTAAGCACCTACCTTAATTAATGGAGTTCTGCCAAAGAAGAATCCAAAAATATAAGCAGTAATGTCATTGCAGATAACACTTGAAATTGGAACCAGAAACCTAGAGAAAGACATTAAAAATTTCACAGAGGAAAACTGTGCCTGAACCTAAACACAGGACAAAAACTGAAAGAGCAGAATTTCTTTCTGGGAACTTTTTCTGCAGTATTTAGAAGGAACTATGTTTCATAATGTGTTTGCCTCATTCCCCTGTGAGCACCACACTTTGCTATATTGGTTTAGTCTTCAGCCAAACTAGATCATAACAGATTCATGTTAGTTCAAGTTAAAGAGTTATTTTGGTGCATGAGCTTAAAACATGAACAGGCTGGCTTTTTCCTATCAGGATTAAAGACTGGTACCACAGGTAAGAAGAAATCAACAGATACAAACATGTGAATGCTTTTT
Source organism: Erithacus rubecula (assembly GCF_903797595.1). Classification (NCBI taxonomy): domain Eukaryota; kingdom Metazoa; phylum Chordata; class Aves; order Passeriformes; family Muscicapidae; genus Erithacus; species Erithacus rubecula. Next base: position 57,696,119 of record NC_136687.1, read on the forward strand.
GGTAACATCTAAACAAGGAAATTACTCAAAAAGTTTACATGAGAGCTAAATTTTTAAGAAAATAGTTTTCCTTATATTTTTTTTTCCCCTCTTGTCAGTTTGGAGCAACTTTTTAAGTGTTCTTTGCATGCAGACTGCATCTGAAGTTGTTATTCAAGCCTATCAAGCTCTTTTTTTTTCTTTTTAAAGCTGGGATGTATTAATAAACTAAAAGATCATCTGCCAAATTGTCTAGCAAGATTGGCAATAAGAAATAGTAGGTTCAGGTTTTGACACATGAACATAATCACTACTAGAAGAATTTGCATGTAGAAACTTTGTCAAAGGCTTTGGCCCTTCTTTCTAACTGCAAGCATGCCTTGTCTGCAATAATCTCCCCCCAGATATACATATATCAGGAAGGGGAGAACATACAGCATTATGCCCTTGGAGGAACACAAATTATCTTCCACGTGCTTCTTTCCTTCTTTCTCAACTTGAAATTGACCCTGTCCCTGAAGAAGTGAGGGGTAGAAAACACACCTGCTTTCTGAGGAGTGGCTTTACGTAATCACGTTTAACTGCAGTGCCAAAATTTAATGTATTGCTGGAAATGCAGCACAAAGATTGCCCAACCATAACCAAGATTAAAACTCTTAAAATATTTTAAGTACTCTGAATTTATTTGAACAGGACAGGCTGCAGGGAACGTGGCCAGATTGGGGATTTCAAATTAAATGGTCCAACTTCAATAGCTCTGAGCAACCCAAAGCTCCCAAGCAATTGCAAAAGAATCGTTGGATATTCATCCATTCAGCAACATGCTGTGGAAACTATTTGATCTAGCATGCAATCAATCCTATTCCCTGCAAGTAAATGAAGTGGTTGTTCAAAACTATCAGACTTGTGTCTGTCAATCTAGATAAAGAGGTTTCTGCTGCTTCTCTTGTATGCTTTACCTCATCACTCCCAATTCCTTTGATTCCCCTTCCAACTAGACACTAACGCTCCTACAATTTGTACTGCTTCAACTGTTCCCACAATTATTCTCTAACCAGATCTATGCAAAAGCACCAACCTTTCAATGCAATAGAGGTACAAATGAGTTTGTTACTGTCCCCTTACCAGATCATGCCTTCAAAGAGATTTTGGATGACAAGATGAGATTGAGTTACAGTGATCAGCAAAGTGACATGAGTCCATGCGAACTGTTAACAATGCAACAACACAACAGTTAGTGAAAACACCTCCATCAATCCTGGCACAGCAGCTGCAGGAGCTACTGAGGAGCTCCCTGGCAAGACCAGTTCTAGTGATAATGCAAGAGATGTGTGCATACAGTATATCACAAGTGAGCTGGCTTTCTGAAGCAAGTGCTGAAACTTCAGCAGGTCTTTTCATCACTTACCTCCACCCAGAATTTTTTAACATGTGGTTTAACACCTGATTTGATATGACATACACCTCCAGCATGAAAGCAGCAAAGAAGTTTAAGCAATGTGATATTCTGTATATACATATAACAGACATGTTAGAACTGTAACAATAAAATGGCAATGAACTACTCATGAAAGAGTCATGTTACACAGATGTGGATCTCTCTCAGAATATTCTTATGAAACATGAAAATTCTCAGGATTAGCAAAAAAGAAAGTGTTTGTTTTTAAGGGCATGGTCATTTAAACAATCATTTAGTTCAGTACTACTGTACATACTCGGTGTTTAATCTGTAGAGTCAGTGTACAATAAAGTGGTTTCCAGATTACCAGTAAAGATTCTGCAATAGATTTTATTTTCCAAGCACTTTTAAATCAAGAACTGGTAAGTTTCTCATGATACACCAAACTTAAGCATTCTGTAAACTTCTGAGACATTTATACTCAAAATGTCCTACTTCTTTAATTCCCTTATCACTTGTGTTTACCTATGGCAGTCAGACTCTACTTCCAGATAAGACAACTCGAGAACCCTTAAAGGGGGGTGGGGGGAGGGTACAAGAAATGACAAAATATTTCTGAAAAGATTACCTACTGGTTAATTAAACCAGCTCTGCAGCTCAGTTTTTAGTATTTGTATAATGACATTGGAACACTACCTAAACCCAAATGCCTACTGTACTAAAATAATGGAACAGTTTGGTTGGAAAGGACCTTAAAGATCCCATAGTTCCAACCCCCTCACCCCAGGCAGGGACACTTTCCATTAGGGTTAGACCATGTTGCTCAGGGCCCCATCCAGCTTGGCTTTGGACTCTTCCTTTAGACTCCCCTTTTCTTCTTCCTAAACACTGTGTTGCCACACAGTAGATATTTGGCTTCTCTCTGTTTTGTTGCAATTCCTGACTAGTCACATTTCAATGTTTTCTGGGCAGGCACCAAGTCATGTGACTGACACTACACATTTCCACCTTCTTTCCAGAAGGGGAAAAAGGAAAAAAAAATCGTGGCAAATTAATTTATTTAGTTGTGCCAATCTGAAGATGAGGTGGTTTTTGGTTTTTTTTGCAGATTAGGAGATAAAGGCTACATCTCCTAGAAAAGCTGCATCTCACAGTCAGCTAAGCTCTCCTACAAACAGGGTATGTTACTTTGAGTAAATTCTTTTTCTGCATGTCATTATAAGGCTCAGTTAAGTCCTAGTCTAGAATTGGGGATCCTCAATAGTAAAGTGCTACCTAAAGCAGTGCAGAAACAGGAGGGTTAACCACATTCCCAGAGTTTTAGGAAATCTTGAAGTTGTGCAATGCCCTGATTGCTCAAGTTCTTTCAAGACAGGAGCTGTACTGCACTGCTGTTTCCCTGTGACTTCCAATCATTCCTATATAGAAGTGAGAGGTGGGCTGTTGCTAGTGGGGTGCTTTGGTTTTAACCTGCAATGTTACAGAATTAGTTTTCAGCATATAAGATACACATAAAGAAAAGGTTCATGCTGTTGCTTAGCTACTGTGCTGATTATTAGGTGGACAAATATGAGGGGTGAGAATGCTGGTTTCTTTTAACACATCGAGGATCTATTGAGACACTGCAGAGCAGAAGACCAGAACAGCTGTGAAGTGCCACAGAATAAATACTCCACAGGGGGCTTAAGATCAAGATCCCTTCATGGCACTTCAGTGGGGCCTCTAGAAAGCAACACTTGAGTCACAAGAACCACTTTCCACACAATGCTGAACTGTTTGGCTTCAGACCTGGCAGGGAGATGCATCCCCCTTCTCCAGCCACCTCTTTCATATCAGGCTATCACCAAGGGAAACATATCATGTTGGACATGCACAAGGCCTCACCAAGGACAGCTTGTACTGGCTGAGAGGCCACATTCCAGATATAATAACAACCATCCTCATCATAATCTGGAAGGTGAACAGATACAGTCCAGCATGACTTGATTTCACGTCACTCTCAATTTAAGCACATCTTCCACACCCCTCTTCCAGGCTATCTTATGAGCATATGAGCATGACTGTTTCTAGTGACATCCATAAGGTGAATGACCACAGCAAAGTGGGTAATACACACCATGTAAAACTGCAGACGATAATGTTTCTTCACTAAACTCAAAACAAACATGCAGAATCCTGCAAAACAAAGCAAGTGCAGTTTGTACCATTTTATATGTAATGACACTGAACTGTGATATACCAGTAATTCTCTTCCTTTGAAGCAGTTAAAATCCCTCTGCTGCTAGAAGTGTTGGCTTATATTCAGTTAAAAGTACATATACAGTTATTCTCATACAAGATTTTGATTTAGTGAACACAGCTTTAGCTAACACCAGTAAAGAACATCCATCTAGGCACATACAATGTCCCATTGTGGACATCAAATTTTAGCAAAGAAAAATCATCACTTCTGAAAACCACTCAAAAGTTAAAGTCAGCAAACTGGTTTTGATAACTAGCAGAAATTAATGAAAGGAAAAGACCAGCTTGCCCCTTTCCCCCAGACAAGCAAATGGCTGCATGTGATACAAGTGTGAAGCACAGATTTAGAGAATTCAACTGACCAAAAAGAATTTTCTGGGTGGCTAACTGAGCACCTCTTCTCTCCTATGGCAACTTCCTGCACAAACAGGGGGTCAGGGGCCCTCAAAGACCCTGAACCCTGGGGATAGCCCCAAAGTGACCCCATAATCCCAATGCCAAGGGGCTCTGCTATGCTCTGCCTCCTCCTGCTGCTTGGCTTGTCTCATGTCCTCCTCTCACCAGCTCACAAGGCATTATTTAAGTTAGTTTCCCCAAGCCAAAGCCAGGTGAAAAAGGTCAAGTTCTGCAATGCTGGTTTCAAGTTTGTGATCTAAGCACTGAGCAGGATTTTTATTTGGTTCAAGAAAAATAAGAAAAATACAAAAACTGACGGATTATCACAAAGATCAGATTTCCCACTACACTTTAGAAATATTTGTAGCATAGCAGGCCCTTGTGTCCTTAAGCTAATCTGAATCTTCAGCTGATTTAATTTTGTGCTAACCTGAAAAAGCATATTTACATATTCACCAAGCAGTATCCCACAAGAGTGCCAACTTGTATCTCTTCTCCCTAGAAAAAAGGCTTGTAAAAAGTTTCTCTTTGGACAGGGAGGAAATTTTTCCATGAGGCAAGTATCTGAGTATCTTGCAGACAAAATTAAGACTCGGGCATTTTGACTAATCAGTTTAAAAATATATTAGTAAATCCTATTACTGGAGACCTAGGGGAACACTTGCACAATAAAGAATCAACCCAGCACAGCAGTTACACACAAGTCATCTCTATAGCCTGCCAAAACAGCACCAGGTCTTCAGCAATCAAAATTAATGCTTGCCAACCTCTTATCTCAACTGTCTCAAGATCATCTCCTTGTTTAGGCTGCTTTCCTCTTCACAGTGAATGCAAAATTTGTGCTCATCTTTCCAGGGGAAAAATTTAACTGCAAACACCTAATTTCCTCAATCATTAAGAGGAAAAGAAACTGGGAGTGCATAAATATGAGAAAAAATTACATATATTTTTAAATTAAACACAGCAAAAAGTTCTTTCATTTTTGTGATTACCTGCTAAATAGAGTGCAAAAGATATAAATCTGTGGTAACGGATGAGGAACTGCAGCTGCTCTCTTCTTTGCACGAACGTAGCAAAGTAATCAGCTACTGTCTCTCCATAAAAGAAGTAGTTCACACACAGCAAAAAGTACCTGCAATGTGCAACAGCTAACAGTTATTTTAATAAGACAATATCTAAAATGCAATTCTTAAAAACAGACCAAACAAACAAACAAGGATTTGTTTATAACGAGTTAAAAAGCTAAGAAATAAAAGCTCAACTGATTTGTCCAGGTTCACAAAGGGAACACAACTACAAAATTTTGTTAGACATAGAAGTCAAGTTTTACATCTGCACATGACTCACAAAGCTGTCATTTCACCACAACAGGAAAGGAAATGATGATTTAAGTTTCACATTGATTTCTTATTGATGTTCTGGCTTGCTACTCACCAGCTGAGGGATCTAAACCATGGTAAATCATAGGAGTGGTAGACTCTGTAACCAATAGTAATGATTTCATGATAGCACTTCACCTGGATGCTCAAGACCTAAAATAAGAGAAATAAAATCTTTGTAAATATGCTGCAGTTGTTTCTTACAGGCAGTAAGGAGCACTGCAGCCTCCATTAAGTGAAGACATTATTCTGAAGTCAAATTCCATTCAGAAAATAGCTTCAAAGCAAATCCAAGGAAAAACTAAGCTCCATTTAAAACTTAAGAAACTAAAATCTCCAAAGCACTGTACATGAAGAAAAAAACCCCACACTGGGCTAGCTTCAAGAATATATTCATGAAACAAGGGAAGACATTAAAACAGTTTGACAGGAGCAGTTCAGAAGTGTTTCCTGTAAAGAAAGCTCTCCTATTTACTTTGTCTAAGTTTTATCTTTACATTTGATTCTAGAAATATTTTCTGGGCCCAGTGGAGAAAACTAGCTGTGCAACACAGCATGGACACCCAGGTCTTTCACTTGCAAGCATCTCATTAAGGGCAACTAGCACTTCTGATTAGAGGCAAAGCTCATCTAACCCAGGTCTGGATGTCACACCCTCCCAGCCTTGTTTGTTTTGCTGACCTCACTGCTCCCCTGAGTTGAGCACTTTGTCCTGTCCTGCCTTTGGGCTGCAAAGGGCTCTGCCACTTCTGCCCAGCCCTCAGTCTCCCAGCAGATCACCCTACCCAGACATATGGGATTGCCAAACTCAGTCCAGGGGGAGGAGTGAGAAGCTCCAGGCAGCCAGAAAGGCTTTAGTGCTCATCAGTGCAGCTCATCTTGCTCAAGGTGTGAATGAAAAGCCTTACTCCCCCTCAGTGAGGTAACTCTCACTGTTAGCTCCCCTATCTTGTGCTCTTTCTTCTGCTTGGCCAACCTAATAAAACTTGAATGCTATAGGGAAGAGCAACACTGTAGGATTGCACCTGACAGTGGAAAAGGACACCAGGGTCCAAGCCTGTTACCCAAGTGGCCAGCCAGGCAGAACACACATCCCAGCTCTTTAGAGCAGTTTCAGGTCTTGCCCTCCAAACCTGTCTGTATAACTCTTCCTACAAGCTCTGGGCATTTTCAGCACTGAGATTCAGTTTTAACATGACAACTGTTATTTTAATACAAGTTATTTTATTACAGTCACATTAAATAATTCATGAACAAGACTGAGTTTTTTCCTCCACTTCCCCTTTTTACACAGTCTCAAATATGAAGTTAATTACCAGCTCATTATATTAGAAGACAGACTTTTTGCTTTATGGCACAAAAGAACTCTATTACAACTCTATACTAACTTTAATTACTTTCTGGTTCATGTCTTAACAGCTTGCCCATGATGGCAATCTCACAGTATACCATGAATACACAAAATCACCCTGCAAATTAATTAGTTCCTTTTTCTCATAATTATAATTCTCAAATGTAACAGACCACTAAAGAAAGGATTGCAGGGGGAAAAAAAAATATTTTTGCAGCAACCTGCAGTTTAAAAGGGCTTTTTTTGTTGTTCCTATGGACACAAAAAAGAAAATCCTCTATGAATGAGACAATGAATTAGTAGTTTGTTATATCACTCATCTGAAAAGAGGCAATATTAACCAGACTAATTCAGGTGTAGAAACTGTAATGCAGACCATAATGCTGGTGAAACAGCATTCCAATCTCCCAAGACACTAGAATTTATGACCTTTGGAAGAAGGGACAGGTGACTCAGAATGACTATAAGGATGTTGTGAGGTTAGGCAGGAAGAAAAGCAGAAGGACCAAAGCCCAATGAGAACTTACTCCAGCTACTGCCATAAAAGACAATAAAAACACCTCTATGAATACATCAGAAGCAAAAGTAGGGCTAAGGATCCTTTGTTGGATGCAGGAGGAAACAGCAACAAAGAATGAAGGAAAGGCTGAGGTCCTTAATCCTTTGCCTCTTCAATGGTAAGAACAGTTGTTGAGCTGGTTACCCTGTCCCCTGAGCTGGGAGACAGGGACAGGGGTTGGTCTCTTCTCCTAAGTGAAAGAAAATGGCCTCAGTCCAGATGGGAGTGGAGGTTTAGAGTGGATCTTAATAAAAATTTCTTCACCAAAAGGTTTGTCAAGCATTGCAAGATGCTGTCCAGGGCAGTGGTTGAGTCACCATCCCTGCAGATATTTGAAGGATGTGTAGATGGGGGACTTGGGGACATGGTCTAGTGGTGGACTTGGCAATGCTGGTTCAAATACAGTTCAATAATTTTAAAAGTATTTTCCCACCTAAATGTTTCTAGGAATACAATCCTAAAATTGCCTCATAGAAGGCCAAGAAAAAAATAAAAAAAATTTTGACACTTGAACAAACTTAGAGTCAAAAATTGAAGCAGTTACATAGAAGGACCAATTTCTGCCCATTAAAAGCTAAATTCCTGTCTGTTCCTTGCCAAGATTGATAAAGATAATTAAACCATCATTCCATAAAAATACCAGCAATTAAAATTGTGCAAAGAAATAGTAAAGGCTGACCTGCTATAGGGCATGTATGAAGAATATTATAAGCTTTTTTATTGTTATCCTCATCAGTATTTCACTTCATGAACTAAAAATGCACTTCGTCTGTACCTCAGGAAGGGATTAACTCCAACCTACAGATAAATGCAAGGCCCATAGAGAAATATGGAAATAAAGGTGCACATCTGAAATGGATGATAGTAGTTAAGTAAGGCAATTGTAATTCAATTTATTGAAGTTACTTTAATTCCAAAAAACTCTCCAAAATGCAATTATATATATATATAAGAACTCCTTAATCTATAAGGTCCAGTTTTGAATCCCTCAATTGTTTTTCAAGAGTATTTACATTTACAGAAAAAAAAAGACAATTGCACTGAATTGTCCATGCAGCTTCCTTTTAGTTTAGGCATGATGAATGAAGAGATCAAATAACTCTTGCACAGAAGAACGCATTTAAATAAACTTACCAGAAGCATCAGCATAAATGATCCCAGATAGATAATCAGAAAAAACCCAGAAATCATAGCTAGGGAGAGAATTCCACGAATCCACCAATTTTTCCATCTATTAAAAAAATAAAAATAAAAAGCAAGCAGTTACAAATGAAAATAAATTCCACTTCCTCACCTAACTAGATTTTAACTGTATCAGAAACAGTGCCTTGCAATGAATTGGTACAACCCCACATGGAAACTGCTGTGAAAATACATCAGGACCCTCAAAAAGCATCACTTCAGCTGGAACACTGCTGGGGGCCCAGCCATGCAGAGACTGGCATATGAAAGAAAGGCTGCCTAAGGAAAACAGTACAAAAATTTCTGTCACTACAGAATCATAGAATTGTTTAAGATGGAAAAATATTAAAGATCAAGTCCAACTGTCAGCCTAGCACTGCCAAGTCCATCACTAAATCATGTCCCTGACTGCCACATCTACACATCTTTTAAATACCTCCAGGGATGGTGATTGCTCCAGTTCCCCAGGCAGCTTGTTCCAATGCTTGACCTTTTTCCTAAATTAAGCCTCTCCAAAGGTTTAATTCCAAACCTTTTTCCTAAATTAAATTTTTTGTAACACCCAACCTAAACGTCCTTTGGCACAATTTGAGGCCATTTCCTCCAAATGTCCGCTGAAGCAGCAAATCACCAGTTACTGCTAAACACAAAGCCCCTACTATAACCTGAAGACATTCTTCCTGATGTTTTGCTTTGCATCAGTCTTGTGTTTCACTTCTCATCAGGAGACACCTGATTCAGTGCTAGTTTTGAATCAGACTCCAGTTCCAATGTACACTTCTCTACAATAATTTGATTTTCTAGGATGTGGCTCAATGACAGGTTAACAGCAGCCACAGCCACTAATTGGATTCGCCTTAACTATCAGAACAGAGGCAGGAGAGGCTTTATCACAACATGTTTTATGTTGCTCTGTGATGTGGCATGCAAGGTAGCAGCTTGGCCCTGGTGGCATATCCATAGTGGGCAAACCTCCTCCAGAAGAACTCAGCTTCCTTTATGAATAATTCTGATACCACACGGTATCTTGGGGGTGTTGGCAAGTACAGGAAAGACAACATCAGTAAGACAAGAAGCTCCAGAATTTAGGAAGCCATCTGGCAAATTTATTGTATCCTAACTCTTTGCTAGAAAGTTATAGATACTATTTCTTTCAAAGGTCAAATAGAAGGAATATCCCTATTTCTGATATTTCTATCCATATTTCCATATTTATACCGTGCAACCCACTAATATTGCACATGATGACAATGGCTCTGCTGGGACTGCTGCTTGCTGAACTGGCAGGTAATTTCAACTCTAGCACTCATAAAGCTCCAAGAATTTAATTTTTCACTCAAAGAAACCTTTGAACACCTTTGTGCAAACACTCCAATAAAGAATTTCAAGCACATGAAAAAGGAAAGGTTTTACCTACAGTTGCAGGCTTTGAGGTATCACCATGTCCTTTGGAACAAGTTTGATTTGGAGGCCTAAGACTTCCACATTTAACAACAGACCTCTGAAACAGACAGTCCTTGCACCGTGATGGCAATGGAGAATATCCCATTCTGCTCACAGCTGGTGCAGTTTAGAAACAGGCTTTTTAAAACCTGAAACATTACATCTGCTTGTAGCTCATGGATATAACAGAAACAGAAAATAGACTAGAAAATGAGCAAGGCAAAAGGCTCAATTCAGAGTACTGTTGGAAATGTCTGCTGGACACCAATTTTTTTACAAGGATTTGGAAGGTTTTAATTACACTGGATAGTGATCCCTCTTTTGACTTTTGCAGGATGTAAGTTGATTCTAAAATATACACTGTATATTGCTTGATTTATTACACTGAGCATAACACATATATGATACCCATATTCATTTTAGTAGGTAGTTTTTGGTATCCATCACCTAAATGCTCTTTCATTGCATTAGAGGAAAAAAGATAATGCATCTTGGTTGCCCCAAAAGAATTTGGCTGATCAGGTGTTTTAAAGGGACTGCATAAAAAATTATACATCCCCCCTACATTTGGTGGCCATCAAGCTCCTGGAAGGCTGAAGGTAGAAATCTAAGTTGGAAAAGAAAGCAGGGGAAAAAAAGTGTTGTTTTAAAAAGTATGGATGTATCAATTATGATGCATTTCACTCCACAGCCAATTATTTAGAAGTGGAAATGTCACAAAAATGTAGCAAACCTTATCTTGAGAATTTACACATCTTTTAATTCATAAACCAATCCCCCTCTCAATCTTGAGGGCAGGAAATCAGTTTATTACAACCTCAGAAATTACAGAAATAATCATTCTGTAATTCAAATTCTTTAGCCCATGTTATTGCAATGCTTAGACTCAGTATATACTTCTTTAAACTGTGTTTACTTAGCAAAGCATGCAATGGATAAATACAAAAAATGTATGCAAAAAATATTCCAGTGAAGTAACTATCAAAGCATAAATAAATCAATAACATCCAGCAACAATTTATCCTTGAAGTTTTCACATCTACCATATGAAACTTGAAACTGCAGCACAATTTGTAAGACTTAAAGCTGCAATATAATCTATATGAATTTCAGCCACCAGCTGTTAAATTTGAGAGGTCTTTGTTTCACTTTACCTGGCAGACAAGCCTGACAAAGCCCTCTTGAGGATTTCTGGAGTGCTGTCTGTTGGTGGAGGCACATCAGGAATATCTGAATCACTTCTAAGGTCCAACTCATGAAGTCTTTCTTCCAAATCCACCTCCTATCACAAAAAGGAAAAACAAAACTATCAGAAAACTCAATACATTTCAAAAATGAAAGATTATGAGCTATTTTGTCAGAAAACAATATTCTGAGTCAAACATTACTTTAGGAACTGATAATATTTGCATTATATTCTAAAAGACAATAGTGGTGTACTAGTGAAACTGTAGATGTAGGAGATTAATGTATGCCTGTAAATGTTTATAGGAAGGCCTGTACTTGGATTTTGTGACATTACCTGCTGTACTCAAGAAACTCCCCATTCTAGGCATCACTTTTTCATGGATATATGTTTCTAGAAATACTACAGCTGACATAGAGTGCTGGAGTTAGCCAAAAGTCCCCAAGCCTCTAACACACTCCCTCATCTGCATCTCAAACTACCCTTCTATGGGATACGGGAAAGGTTTAATGTCACATTAAGAAAAAAAAAAGCAAATATAATGCATGAAAAAACAGTCCCTTTATACAATGAGAAGAGGTTGCTGGCAGTTTTATATGTGGTAGGGCTTGAAAAGAACAGTCCAAAACCAAACTGTGAAGTGACCAAGTGTCTCACAGACACAGCATTACTCAAAATAATTTAGTGTATGGCTGCAGCACTATGATTCTTCCTTCAATATTCACTGGGGACTGCTAGGGAAGACATCATCTAGACAGACTGTGTGTCTAAGCTGAATTCAAAACAGAAATTTTGGTGACAATGTACAAATTGTCTCCAACTCTCAGAGCACACTGTCAGGACAGTGTTCCCCTCAGTTAAAGCCAACACTAAGGGTGACTTCACTAGTTCTAAAGTTGCACACCACAGTTCCAGGGAGCTGGAAAGCTGCACTCAGCCCTGGCACAGCAGCAATGCAGAGAGCAATCTCTAGCTCAGTGTCTGGCTCTCTTGAGACCTGAACTTCCTCCTGACCTCCCTGACTCGCCTCACCTTCTTACCATCTCAGACAGCTTCCAGCCTGCCCTGCTGCCTCAAGTTCACCAGCTCTTAACACTTCTGGGGACTGTTAAATAACTGTGCTTTAAAACTTTCTTCTCAACTGCTACACACTATTTCTCCATCTCCCTCTCTTTCCAGCTTCCTCATCTGAGTTCTTTCCCCTTTATTTCCATTCTCCTCTATTTCCATTAATTAGAAACTTCTGCTTTTCTTTCCTACTTTTCCTTAACAACATGATTTTCTTCCCTTATTCTGAGTATTTTTGCCAATTTTTCTAAGCCAGCAGAGGCATATCCTCTCTTTCACCCCCACTACAAGACACAGAATTTAGGTGTGTGGTTACTCTGTTATAATCTATGGCACATAAAAAAGTAACACACTCACAACCCTGCTATTCAGAGATGTTTCTCACAGTGCTGTACCACAGGCTAGGAAATCAACTGTAGATGAATTGGGGATCACAGCTCTCTCCAAAGCCATGCTGCAGCTCCTGTGACCTGCTCTGGAGTGCAGCAAGCTGTCTGCACAGCCCAGCAGCCCCTGCTCACTGCACAGACAGGGCAGTAATCCTGCCCTAAGACCATGACTTAGCGTCTTTAATATTAATCCCTGCTTGCAGATGGCAGAGATGCCCTCTCTTCTAAGCACTCACAACTAAGAATATCCCCCAAACTTTTTTATTTCACATTGGTGTTGTGGAAAACGATTGTGTTTAATTTTTTTTTTAAATCATACTTAGTTTTGTCCCTCTGTCAATTATAAGCGTCTCATTATCAACTATATTTTAAATTTGCTGCTTCTAATATCTGAATTCACAAGTGCACAGCTTTCTTCAGAGTATCTAACCAGCCTGAAGGAGTTTGTCTTTATCTGATGTGGTTTTCAGTAGCTCATGGGAGCTTGGCTGGTGCAACCTGCAAGTTGCTTAGAGCTTGGTCCATTTTTTCACCTTATATTTTTAAAATAACCAGGGGGAAATCAACACCTCAACTATCTTCAACTTCCCTGGCAACATACCTCAAAAATTACAATGAATGCTTTATTTTCCAGTCAACTGCTATCTCAGCCACAACAATTTCCTGAATAAGGCATTTAATCTGTAAAGTCAGGAGTCAAAGAGGACATTGCTCACTAAAAGCCAGTTAATTGTCTTCTACATCATTAAGTGCTTAGAACCCCATCACTGGGGGACAAGACTTTCTTGCTAATAATTTTTAAAATTATTTTACATTATTGATTATAAACATTCCAGTTTATAGCCACAAACAACAACAATCATTATGGAAGGAAACAGTAAGTTAATCACTATAAAAGCACTCAAAAAAAAAAAAAAAAAAAAAAAAAGCTTTGCTACTGCAGCTTGACCTTGCAGAAGCAGTTTTGGAGTTGAGCACAAACTCAAGCAGCCCTTCCTTCTGCTCTTCAGATTTGAGATGTGGCCAAGCTTAGTCCACAGTAACACCAAGGACCTGTGAAGGTCCGTGGGAAATGCTGTGAGTTTCACACTGTGAGCAGGTATTCATGAGGTTTTCAAAGGCTAATTGAAAGCAGCACAGGTTGTACTGCCCTAAGTGCCTAGGAAACCCTTCAACCCCATCTCCAAATCAAGTGTTTTATCCAAGGTGTTTGGATTTTTTCCTAGAGTTTTCAAACTGCAGGTGACAGAACTGTTTATACACAGAGGGTGTGCCACTCCTTGATGGGTGTGCTCAAATCACACCCAAAGTCTCTGTAAGGGGTAGATGGCTTAACTTTGGTGTTCTCAAAAGACAAGATTTTCATCCTTGTGCTAAATCTTCTGCACAAGATCACAAACATTTGGCCATGCAAAGGGGGATACTCAACCAGTCAAGAGCTTGAGCCTCCATACCAGGAATTCAGAACATGTGACATCTTGCCATAAATTGAGCTTCCATGTGGATTTCTGCTCACTTACTATTTTGCAACAGCTCACAAAATACAGCCATGTGTCATGGAGGAAAAAAATAGACATCTCCATTTAAAAGGCCACACACTTCTGAATTGCTGTTTTGCACCACACACCCTCCACTACAATTAATACATGCCAAGCAAATCACACATCAGAATTATTCTGGTTACAAAGGCACTTGCAATGCTCCTCTTGCACAGCATTTTTCCAGGACACCATAAGGAATTCCTAAGTAGACAGCAAATATGTTCTTCTTTGAGAATGCAGCATCTCCACAAAGAGCAACTGAAAAAAAACCAACCATTGCCCAGCAATTTATGTGAAAAAGTTAATGAGCAAAAGAATTGATAAAATTTAGTTATTGCCATTTTATAAGTCTAAGTGTTATTTGAAGGAAGTTTTCCCCTCCATCTTTGATCTCACTGAGGTCTCTCACAAGTTTCATACTAAAGTCAATAGTTCAGTTAGAACACATTGTAAAGTATTTAATTAGGTGTACCTTGATACCTTCTTCTGAAGCCAAGATATCAAAGTATCAGAAGATCCTGAATAATGAAACCTTTTTTTTCCAAGCTATTAAAGCCTGACATATGCAGAAATACACGTGAGAAACCTGCACATACTAAATCAATGACTGGAAACTACAGACCCTTTGCTCTCTGCATTAGCACTAATTCATCACCATTTCCAAGAAAACAGAGGCTTGGAATTAGTCTGCTCTTATTATTATTGTAGCAGAAAGCATAGAGATCAGACTTCTCTGTGAAAATTAAACTGATTTTCAGAGTATTCCATGAGAAGTAATCTCAATGAAGTAACTAAGTGATCCATGGTAGATCCACAATAGACTACACCTCAGTTAGGAATTTCATTTATTTTCCAGCAGGTGTGTGAGGTTTTGGACATCAAATATCCAAGTGTCAAACTGAGCTTCACAGGTCTGAGCAACTTATCTGGCAATTGATTCCCTGGAAAGGCTGTCCCATGGAACAAAAGCAGCTTTTTCAATACCACATGAGAAGCAGCATTCAGTGATTCCAAGCTGGTTGTTGTTACAAATAATTAACAGTCAGCAATGCAATATAATCACATTTCCCCTTCCCTGTCCTACTCTGACAACTCTGTACAGTAGAAAGAGGAACAACTGTATGATTTCTTCCAGGACACACTAATGTTTTTGGAAGATTTGAAAGCACTGTCTCTTGCTTTTTAGCAAAGACTGCAAACAATTGAAATTTTAAAAGAATCATGAACACATGTAGATCAGCCTGTAAATCTTTAATTGATTTATACATATTAAGTTTCTGAATGCCAAGTCATTCCTCCTTCTCCCAAGGCTCACAGAGGATTTATGAAGGCACTTTGACCAGACATTCTTAGGAGAAGAACAGCCAGGGCAAGCAGCAGGAAGTAAGAAAGTGACAACAAAAAAAAAAATTACTCCTTCATGCCACAGGACAATACAAAGAAAACAACAAACTTGTGAAATTGCAGGGCCCTACAAGGAAAAGGCATGTTCACAGCAATTTTGCAAAATGTCACCAGCTCAACATGCTAGTGAGCAACTGAAGACACTAAAACTTGCAGAGCTTGGGAACTTCAAGAAGCTTTCACAAAAACATCGTATTCCTTCATACAAAACCAAGGGATTTAACTTTCCTTTGAAACTTTATCAATATAGAAATAGCTACCAGTTGTTTCCAATTAGTGACAAAAAGGCATACAAATGAGAAAAAAAAAAAAAAAAACCAGTTTCACTTAAACTCAGTAGGAAATACATCTATGGACATAGTGTGACATGAGAAGTACCAGATAGCACACTGAAAACAGGGCTCAAAGTAGAATACAAAACCCTTCAGATGTATTTAGTGTTTCTGGAGTTTTGCAACAAACACAGAGGGGCTTCTCTATTTGGGAAAAAAAAAAAAAAAAAAAAAAAAAAAAAAGTTATGTTGCCTATATATGTCTAGAATGCTTGGTTTGGGCCAACCCCAGCAGAAGCAGAATGAAGCACATATGGTCCAAAAAACCAAGTTTCCTCCTTCATTACAAGTGATGAAGAGGGTGATGTTTCTCAGCAGCATTCTAGAAAGCAGTGCAAACCCACTGCATCATGGCTATCCTGAACAGTCATCAACCAAAGAACCAGTTTTGTGTCCAAATACAGGATCAACAGACCAAAAAGGTCATCTCAAAATAGCCAGAGGAAATAAAAGTATCCACTTGTGAAGCCCAGGGAAGAGACAGAGCAGTGATAACCATCTAGGAAGCTGTATAGTGTGACACCTGTGAATCCTGATGACCAGATGCTGCTCATCAAATCACCTACAGCAGGCATTACATGTGTGCTCATACTCAAAATAGAGTCCCAAACTGTCCCACTGATTGAAACCTCAGTAGAAAATACTGATTTATCTCTACAGTTAGCAAGGGCACTAAAAACACCTTAATATGTAAAACCAATCCTTACTGCCATGACAGGGGCAGCAGTGCTGGGCACATTGCAGATGGGTTAAACAACTCCTGTGGGAACAGGGAAGGTCCCACAAATAATCCATGAGAAAGTCTCTTGTGCAGTGGAAAAGATTTCCTTATCTGTTGTTTAAGTGAACACAAATGTATGCACACTGAAACCCATCTCTTGTAACCAGCCTCCTGCTCATCATCTGAAATGGGATGAAACACCAGGCCTGCAAGTAAGAACAGCATTTTCCTCTCTGAAAGTCACACAGGTAAACCAAGATTAGGGGGACCTTTTTCAGGTCTGGGTAGCACAGGCTTTGAATTGCAAGAATTCTTTGAAGGCAGCTCACTGCACACCACAGAAATAAACTTACTCTGCAAAATAAAGCAAACCAGAGCAACTCCACAGAAGAACAGCTTTTGGAGCACACTGTGATGAGTAATTATGCTTAAAAGTTAATTCTCATCTACAGAGAAATACTGTGCACAGCTATAGTCTAAACAGTACCTTATGTGATCACAGCTCTCAATGCAGCACAGCACTACAAATTTACAAGTTCATTGGCTTTGAGTTAAAGCAGCCATAGCATGGAATAAAGTCTTGAGTTTCACTTTCCAGTTCCTTGCCACAATGCCTAAGGCAGACTACACACTCTGCAACATTGACATCCATGCAAGTTTAAGCAGTTACTGATTCAAGCAAAAAGACAAGGATTGCTACCTCAATTTAGCAACCAGAAAACTTTTTTTTTAAACTTTAATTCCAGTTACCCAAATGAGCCCTTCTCTTTCATTTCATTCAGACAATTAGCAACTGTGATGTGCTTAGCTTTTATAGAGATAAGCCTTAACTCCACAGCAAACAAAAGAACAGCACTGTGGCTATTTTGCCACTGTAATGAACCTGATGCATAGACTTAGTATTTCAAAAACCTCTTGCCTTAGCAGAAATGTCATATTGTAAGTCCTTTCCAGGCCAGAGGTGAATGCCTATCACTTAACAGGCCATAAAGCAGAAAGAGTTGCTGGGGAAATGCTGACACAGCCTTTAAATGGAGCGGATCACTGTTCTGAGTTAGTTTCAGTGCTACTGGACTGGCCCAACCACACTGAAGAGTGCTCTTTGCCAGTTTCATCTGGAATAGAGTTAATTTCTCTTCCTAGTGGCTGCTACAGTGCTGTGTTTTGGATTTAGCAGGAGAATGATGTTGATAACACACCGATGTGTTGGCTTCGCTGAGCATTGCTCAGCTCAAGTCAAGGACTTTTCTGTTTCCCGTGCTGTGCCGGTGAGGAGCTGCACAGGAAGGCGGGAGGGACACGGCCGGAGCAGCTGATGTGACCTGGCCAAAGGCTCTCCGGGGGGGATTGGCTGAGAAAGGCTGATTGCTGCTCGTTGTTGGCCAGGTGGTGAAGCAATTGTATTCTGCACCTCTTGCACTTCCTTGGGTTTTATTGCCTTTTAGTAATTTCCCTTTCCATTAATATTACTATTTCATTATTTCGCTCAATTATGAAACTGTTCTTATCAAACCAGCGGGTTTGACCTTTTTTCCCGACTCTCCTCGCCATCCCACGGGCGGGGGGCAGTGAGGAGTGTGAGGGTGGTGCTCAGCAGCCGGCTGGGGTTCCACCACGCCAGCAGCTCAGACACGACACGCAGCTACGGCGCTGAGCTTTCGCTGCGGGCCCGGAGAGAGCCGCTCCCATTTCGGTCTGGCCACGGAGGAATAGCAGCGGGGTGAAACACGCGTGGGCCCACAACCCCTCACTTGGCACCTGGCCCCCTCTCTGCTCCCGCCACCCGGGAGCTGCGCTCCAGCCCGGGGGGTCCCTGGTGCGGGGCAGGCAGCGCTGCCCCCCTGCCCCAAAAGCCGCCCGTGCCCGTCCTCACCTTGTCGCTCCCCGCCTCCGCCTCCTCCTCCTCCTCCTCTTCCTCGTCCTCCTGCTCTGCAGCCGCCCTCCGCCGCCGCCGCGCCGACATCGCGCCGCGGGAGCGCAGCGCCCGCCCGGCGGGGAGCGGGGCCGCGATCCGCTCGGGGAGGGGAGGGCGCGGAGGCCGCGCCGCGGAGCCCGCCCGCCGCCTCTGCTTCCTCCTCCTCCTCCCGCTCGGAGCCCGGCGCTGTCCCCACCACCGCGGAGGCGGCGCTCCGCTGCGGCAGCTCGGGGGCGCGGCCGGACCCGGAGCCCCGGGAGCGGAGCAGCGGCCGCGGCCGGGGCGGAGCGGGCGGTGTCGCCCAGGTGCGCCCGGCGCTCCGCCCCCGCCGCCGGTACCGCCCCCGGGGGCGGGCAGAGCCCGGCCGGGCCCGCGGGGCTCTCGGGTCTCCCGGTCCGGTGCGTCCCGTCCGCCCGAGGCCGCGCGGTGCGGCGATGGGCACCCGCAAAGCCCCGCAGCCCGCCGGTGAGATGCCCAGGGAGCCTGGGACAAGCATCTCCAGGCAGCCCCGGTGTCAGCGGGCATCGCTGGGTGTCACCCTAAGGTGCTTTGTTTCCTTCTGGGATGCTCATGCCCACCTGCTCTATGCCCATTTATAAAGGCAGGTGCGCTGCTTGGCTCGTCCCTGCCCCACCGGGCCAAGTGTGGTGCCACCAGCCTGCACAGAAACCAGACACTACTGCCTAGGAGCTCTGAACCCAGAAAAGCTCTCTGCAGAGCCGGCTACGCGGGCTGAATTCCTGCAGCGCCCCGTGTCCGTGCTTGTGCCGCTCCACCGTGTTTGTATGGCCACAGCTGCCTGGGAGCATTCCCATAAAGTCACTAGCCTAGATGTCACCTCAATGCCCCCACCGTGCCAGCACCTCTTGTGAGCCACTCCTGCTGTCATTCACATTATCCATATGCTGACTGGCTTCACCAAACTTGATTGGTTTTCTTTCTTTTTTTTTTTTTTTTTTTTTTTTTTTTTAGTTTTGTTACATAAACAAGGTTATTATTATGTCCCTCCAAAAATATGCTTGGCATGTTTTTAATGTAAACGCCATGGTTCAGAACTGATGCTGTGGGTGGACATGGATTATGACATTAGTAAAACAATTCTAGTCTTGCTGCCAAGAAGTGTGGACACCCCAGTATTCTGGACAAACAGCCATTTATATGAAAGATTTTAGCTGTGCACGGCTGACAGTGTTAGAGGGTAGTATGTCTGCAGCATCCCCCAAAAAGCTGCAAAAACGTGGTGTGCTAAGAGAAGGGCTGGTCCAGCACAAGGCAAAGCAGAGACCCAAAGCCAGGCCAGACAGGCCACAGAAGCACAGCTTCTGGCATTGTGTCCCTTATGGACAAAGGTGGAAGCAGCAGCCCACTGCAGGCCAGTGATATGGCCAGGCCTCTACAACCCTTTGCTCTTGCTAAGTATAGTTTTGATGTATTTCTCCATAAGGGAAATATTATGGGGTAAATTGAGTTGGAAAATTCAGCTCTCCTTACTCAGAATATGAGAGGGTGGGAAACGGATCCCCAGCAGATCAGAAACCTAAACCATAAAGGGTAAGCAGAGAGGACCCCAGTGAATCATAAAGTGTCCTTTCCACCCTCTCCTTTTCCAGTTGTTCCTCCTATTGAGTTTTGTTTTGTGAGTGTCCCTCCAGCAAAGCTCTCAGAAGAAATCAGTTTCCCCTACTTCAAGTGCAAGATATGCATTTACCCTGCTGGCCCTGGAAATGGGAGGAGCTCTCTGGGGGAAAGCATAAACATTTATTGTCCCTGTGCAGAGAGAATAAGAAGTGGTTTGTCTGGTCCCCACAGCTCTGGCAGCCATGGTTGCTGCATGTGTGGAGCAGATATCCAGGCTGTTTCCCCCAGAATGCAGGTCCCTCACATTGGTCAGTAGCCTGGATTGGGGTGGACACCAGCTGCCCTATTTCCACCAAGGAGCAGCTGGGTCTAGCTGAAGAAGTACATGCCTCGTTACAGCCCTTTCTGGTAAACCTGGAGAGAAAAATATAGGGTTAGAACAACTAGATTTCTTTTGTCACAGAAAAAAGCTTTCTGTGGTCAATGAGGCAGAGACTGTGCTTCAATACCTGTATAAAGATCATTAGGCAGAGCTTTACAACTCACCTAGGAGAAGAACAAGAACCTCCATTTCTTTTACATCTGTGCTCCTAACGTAAACAGTGAAGGGGAAAAGAATTTGTTTAGAAAAGCTCAGAGGAAAAAAGAAATTTGTTTAGCAAATGGTGTGTTGGAAAAAAAGTAGCAATAATGCCAAAGATGGAAAAGGTGAAGTACTCGATGTATATTAATGAGCAGAGACAAGGCAAATTCAAGATGAGTCAGTGCACAGCAAGCAATGAACAACTGGTGACAGTGGGGTGAGGAGTGAACAATCTTCTGGGCAGGGCCACAGGGAGAGAGAAAATCAAAAACAAGGACCAGGCCCCGGCGGGATCAGGCAGGAATCCAGCCCTAGCTTCACTCCTCTCTCCCAGCTGGGTGTTCCTGCTCCTGTCATGCACCTTTTCACCCATGGAGTGCTCAGAAATGTGAGGAGGCACAGCAAAACCACTTCAAGCCTCTCCATCTCAGAGGAAAGAGGCAAGTAGCTCCCAGGAGAGCTGTGGGGCAGGGGGTTTAGGGATGAAGCAGATCGTGGGAGTGTGGCTGTCCCATTCTCAGCTGTAGCACCTTGCAGCCATGGGAGCCCAGTACCCGGTTAGACTGGTCGGATGGGAATTTTCCAAGTCAACACCCTGTTACTCAGGTTCCTTTGGGGCAAGTAACTACACTGGCTGGAATGTAACATCACTTCTCCAAATGTTGTGACTGGGCATGGTTTCACAATGTGTGGCAGAAACTTCCATGTTCTCCAAGGACAGAGGGATTAATTAGCATGTCAGCTGACAACTCTCCTGATATTGAAATATGGTCACCTTTTCCAAATGGATTTCAGTGTCTTGATGCGTGAGACCTCAGAGGTTTCTGCTGCTCTGTCTTGCCTCATATTCCCACATGAACTTAGTGGTTCAAAGCTGCCAGTAAACAACCCAAACCTCATCTACCTACCCAACATTTTGTGCTGCACAGGGAAGCCTCTAACAAGCAAAGCTCCCCAAGTTAGGACACATCTCCTGCCCTGTCTCTGCTGCCCCTGCCCTGCACTCTAGTTATCCAGAGCAGGCAGATTTGCCTCTCCTGCTGCTGGCTGAGCCCGGAGCTGCCTCTGCTCTGTGCCTCGACCTGCGTACAAAAGGAGGAGTTTTCTGCAGGCAGACGCAAAACCAGAGCCCTGACATTAAAAGAGTTATATAAGCCCTTACACAAGCTGCATCCAGCCTCCTGGAAAGGCATGGAGCTGCTGCTGTCTCCACTGAGCAGCACGGTGAAGAGGCAGAGCGGAGCAGCAGAAGGAAATGGAAGGAACTGGTTCCCTGTCTGCTCAGAGCCTGGGGAACAGAAAGTATCTGGCTCAAAACGTGTTGGAAAGAATGCAGTTGTAACACTGAGGATCCCTATTGCCAGCAGTCTCGGAAACTGAAGTGGTTTGTGGGGTTTTTTAATCCATTTTTAATGGATTCCCACAAATGCACAGAAGTGAGACAAGTGGAAAATGTCAATACCTACTGGTCAGCACAGATAGCAATATCAGCCTTGTCAGCAACAGTTCAGTATCCTCTTAAATAATAGCAATTATGAGCAATATTGTAATGTGCTGCATTCAATCAATTTATATAATCTTTTTGCGTCCCTAAATCATTTTAAAGAGGGTAACTCCGAGTCAGAAAGAAGCAAGAGGAAACAGTGATACAGCAACCTCAATCAGGCTGTATGATTGCTCTCCAAAGCACTAGGCTAGCTATTAATACCCTGTGGTCCCCTGATGAAACCAGGAGCTGCAAAACACTGCCTGGTGCTGCCTTGAGACAGTGCATGAGAGCCCAGGTGTTCAGGATAAGCTTAAAACTGAAATTCCAGGTCAGAAGCTCGTTATTACACAACTTGTGCACTCTGGGATGAATCCTCCTCCAGCTCTAGGTGCTAGACTCAGATGCTAGAAAAAGGGAAAGCTGCACTGAAATATGGTCTTATGAGTCAATAAAGAAGCTGTTTTTTTCCCCCCCTTTAAATGAACACAGCATGAGCTCTAATACTGTCTAACTGGGTTTAACAGGGGTCAAAAGTCAGTGATACTTTGCCAAAGAATCCTGAAGAGAGCATACATATCTATATTTTAGTAATTTAAATCCACTGACACCACTGAATTGTTCTTTTGTGTTTAGTTAATATGTCATGTAATCTGTTTGCATTTGCTAGTCTGGCATAAAAACCTAATAGTCTGTGGTGTTTGTGGTCGACTATTTGCTTATTAGTTGTACATTTGAACTTTATAAAATAGGCCAGTTGTATGCCAGAAAAAACAAAGCAACAAAACAAACTGACCTCATTATTTCCAAGTTATGCACCAAAGTCTGAGGAACATAATCTAGTGACTGCTGTGAAAGCTCTGGCAGCAGAAACCTTTGCCCTAGGCAGCTGTCACCTTCTGTTTGGTCCAAGTGACTGAGTATTGCACAGCTACTGAGTTATTCTAGTTCCTTTATTCCTACCATAATCCCAGGGATGCTGGTACTTTTTCCAAAAAAAAAAAACCCCAACAAAACAGAGTTCATAAGTGGTGGGTGCTTGGCAAGCTGCTGCTGGTTTTGCATTAGACATGAAATTAATTCTTGAGCTTGTTGAGGTTGTCTGAACATGCCATGAAATTGCAACACATCTTCCTTGTGCAATCACACGTGCACTGTATGTTATATTATCCATTAAGATCCTTTCCTTTCATACAAGCCTCCCTTTGGGATACCATACTTACAACTCTTCTTTTTGCAAGGAGCTGTGAGCACAGAAGAAGGTGGAGACAAGCCTGATGAGGAAACAGATTCGCCAGGGGAAAGGACTCTACATTTTCAGTTCCTACTGAGAAAGGCTAAAGGAGTAACCACTGGCAGAATGTCCCCCAACAAATTCAGCCTAAAGTATTTGGAGAAACTTGCTTACCCTCTGTGTGCTTTGGGCAGGACTGAAGAGCAAACCATTCTTCAAAAAAGTTTCATAAAATGTTTTTGAAAGGTCTCAGTAGATACAGAGCAGCTCCTTCAGGTGACCCTGTGCATGGTAGCTCCCCAGCACCTTCAGAGTGGTACCAGCCTGGTGGAGACTCAGGGGGAGCTGGGAGACCTGATCCCTCACAGGACAGGCAGGAGCCCTAACCCATAGCCTGCAGCAGGAAGGGCAGGAAGAAGGAAGAGGAGAGTGATTGCCTCCTACACAACTCCCATCACCCTGGCAATACCTCCTTGACAGGAGAAGCTTGGCCAAGCAAACTGGCTGTGCCCAGTGCCACTTCTCTCCTGGAGGTGCAGACCATTTCTGTTAACACATACATGGTTGGCACCAGCCCTAATGCCACAGCTGCCTGCAATTCACAGCCAGCTGCTAGAGACAATCCCTTCTCTATGATGTCAAGGGAGCTGTGTTTGTGCCCAGACTTCACTGTCCCCTTCAATCCCAGGTCCCTCTGGTTTTTCCTATGTAACTGAGCAGACCATGGTGCTCTCTGATGGACTGACTCTCAGGGAATGGCCCTTCCTACCACACTATGAGCAATCCCCACTTTATCCTCTGGCAACAGTCATGTGCTCCCTCATATGCCAGATGTGAGGTTCAGACCTGGGCCCATCAGTGGGAATTTTGCCAACTTTGGCAGAGGCAAAAGCTCTCTGACAGTTTCAGCAATATCTCCCACTCTCAGTTCAGAGTAACTTCCACAGGAAGTATTTACTCTTTACTGGATTTGTGGTGCACAGAGCACATCCTGTACTCATCTCTGCTCTCTGTCCCCTCCTCTTTGTGTCACTTTCAATAAGTTTTATATAATTTCATTTAATTTACCTCCAGTATTGCCCACTCTATTACATTTCAGTTCATGGGGAAAGTTCATCTAAGGTGCGATCAGGCCCATGACCATTGATTTTTAGCAGTTTATGAAATATCACTCTGTTTTGCCAGCAATACCATCTAACTATCTTATCTCAAGGGACAGGAGGAGCATTATGGCACACTCAGAGAGTATTTTATAAGTGGTGAGCAGCCGACAGGATGCAATTAAGCCAAGTATTACAGTCACAGTCTGGAAAGGTTGCCCTGTAAAGACTTGGTTTGCTGCCACTTTGTTGTGGTAGTCTTCAGATTGAAGTACATCTTGTACTTTATGAAGGTGCTCCTATGTATCCACTTAGGTAAATTCTCTGAAAGTTACTTTCCAGTGGTATAGCTGTAAAAAGACACCAGAAATTACCAGCTGTTTATACATCTTCTCCAACTTTCTCCAAACCCTGTCAGCTACTGCCAGGAGACCAGGATCCAGAATGGGAATGGAAAGCAACCATAGCAAGTGGCTTTCTACTGCTTCTATTATTGTGCCATATTATGTCTGCTTACTTAAAGTCCTCAGTGTAAAGCTAAAACAAGAGAAAGAATTCCAGAACCATATCTTCAGGCTCACTCAGTCTTTGATTCAGGTAATTTTTTTTTCATGTAAGAGCAAACGAAAGAAATTCCCTGTCTGCCAGCACAAGAAGACTCAGCTTCAGCCAGCCGCTGTACCAGCATGGTACTTTCTGAACAGCATCCTTCATGCCCTCATGACACCTAGCTAAAGATAGTACTGGAAGAAATTACCTGGGTATCTTATTACAGCCGGGAATTCCCTGCTGTCCTGTCCCCAGTGCCACTAGAGACTCATGCAAGATGCAGAACATGACTTGACATCACTGGTTATGAGAGATGAAAAGTCAAGTGTGAATGCAATCAGAGCAGGAGCTGATAGAGATGACTGAGAACCCCATAGAAAAATGAGAGTTTCCTCTGTCAGGCCAGAAACAGCAGTGTGCTTTATCCCAGGAGTTCTTGGTATTGCCATTGCAAACTGAGGCAAGAGCTGGGATTCAAACTCTCACAGTGGGAAACTGTCTCTTCTGGATGCAGGCTTCTTAGTGGTCTACATTTCTGATCAAACACTAGAGAGGGAAAACACAGAGGGGAAAAAAAACCTAAAACACTGAACAGTTCCCCTTAGGATTCAGTTTCTTACAGAAAAATCTGGAGATCAGTTTTCCTGCTTCCTCAGCAGCTCCCTCACCCCTCTGGAGAGCAGGTCCAGCCATCCTGTGCTTCCCTGCACAGTGTCATCCCAGCGGTGAGCCTGCTGTCCCTGCCGTGTGCAGCACTTCATCCTCTCTGCCAGAGAATGGGGTCGAACCTGACAGAAGCCACCACATCCCCTTTAACAAGCCCCCATGCTCCTGTTGGGGCCAGGATGGTGGAGTTTGCAGGGCTGGACGGCACTGCACCTCGGAGAGAAGGAGGGAAATAACTTCCCTGCTGCCCAGTGTACTGCCAGGCTGTTCTGCTCCAGGAAGTCCCAAAGGCAGGAATTGCGCACACCAAAATCAGCGGTGGAGCCTCCAGCCCTGGTCCATCCAAGGAGATGCTCTGGCCCCTTCCATCACTGCACAACAGCCTTCACTGGCATGGGGCAGGCAGGTAGGTGCATGTTTTCCTTCCTGGCCGGACAAATAGGTTTGTACCTTCCTGCGGTTTCCAGCGGCACGCCAGAGCTCCTCGCTAGGTGGAGCTGCCGGAGCGAGCACGGCAGCGCCGGGAATTAGCGCCGGGAACCAGCGCCGGGATCCATCCCCGGGATCCATCCCCGTGAACCATCCCCGGGATCCATCCCCGGGAACCATCCCCGGGAACCATCCCCGGGAACCAGCCCCGGGATCCATCCCCGGGAACCAGCCCCGGGATCCATCCCCGCGAACCATTCCGGGGATCCATCCCCGGGAACCAGCCCCAGGATCGCCGGGCGCTCCCCGAGCCGCACCGCCTCCTGCCCTGCTCCCCGAGCTCCCCGTGCTCCTGACATCGCCGATATCCCTCTGCTCCTTTCGGTGACACTGAAACTGAACCGCAGAAAACAAGAACTTTTCTCAAACAAGGTGGTGGTACAAAGTATTCCGCTGTCTGTGGTTTTCTCCATCCTTTGGGCTGAATCTGCTAATCAATGCGCCCCTGTCAGCCTTTGATGTGATGGAAAATGCTGAAATACGATTTTCTAAAAAATCATAAAATTATGCACATGATGATAGCCACCGCCACTGCTTTCCCCCTCCCACCCCATTTAGATCATCAGTTTAATGATTTTCAGTTCCCTGACACTGGACCACCCTGTGCCAACAATTTCTAAGCAAAGCTCTCACTGCTGATTTCCATGGTGGGGCTGCTCAAAGATCAATAGCAGCGATGGCCTAGTGTACATATATTTGCCTCACAGAGTGAAAGAAACTGTATAAAAGCTCCTGCTCTGCCAATTAGATTTCCATACATTTTGACTGCTAATGTGGAAACAAAGTAAAGCCAGACATTAGTTTTAGCCATAGAGGAGGATATGTGGTTATCCACATCAAGAAATCCCTCATGTGGAAGCCAGGGCAGTGCCTGGATCCTTATCCAACAGCTATGAGGGCACTCACTGCCCTGCAGGTGTTTACAAGGCTCAACTGGTCAGCCAGGGGTTGAGGGCTGATGAGTGAACTTCTCTTGGATCTAAACTGGTGTCTTTATCCACATTTCATATGCACACACACTGCAGAGTGGGAAGTTTCAGTGCAGCAATGCTCAATGAAAGGGAAAAGGAAGGTAACTTTGGAAGAGAGGCACGTTCACAGCCCTTAGGCAAAGATGAATGAGAGAGATGGAGCACCAGTGTTTCTTGTCCCTGCTGTTGCACACCTGGCCTACAGCATCACTTTTAACAGTGGGTTTCCAAAACAGCTTCCTTGCCTGGGGCTGATCAGCTACATGCAGCCAGCCCCCACAGAGCTGCCATGTGGAAATGGAACAGGCCTCTCACCAGCCATCTCATCACAGCCTGAGGTGTTCAGAGGCAGCAGCAATCCTGTCACTGCTGCTCCCAGATAGAGAGAAGGGCCACCCCTACCACAAGGACTTCAGTCCTCAGCAAGTTAGAGGGAAATGCCTTGTCTGAGTGCCAGGTCACATCACGGGAACATCTGTCTGTGCTGGCTGCAGTGTTTGGCAGCACGACACAGGAATACACAAACATGGGAATGTTGAGAAATCTGTTAGGATAGACAGAGGGCTGATAATCAGTAATGCCACAGAGCTTTGGGGCAAGGATTTCAGCAGAGGGGTGGGTGCACATTAAAACATATGTGATGTTTCCACAGTGCAGTGTAACAGTGGAGATGGTAACAAGATCTGGAGATGTAAGCTGGACAAACTTCAGGTAAGGCTTGTAGTGCCCAGATGGGAGTGTGCAGTGTGGGCAGAGCCTGAACAGGGCACGGACCTGGGGTGGGAACGGGGCTGGGAGCAGGACTGTGCCAGGAATGGTCTCTGGCTGATCTGTGCATTCTGCACAGGCACTCTGCACTTGTAATCCTCGCCTCCTGGCTTTCCCCCAGCAGGGGTCAGGCTGAACCAACGATCACAAATCAAAAGTAAAAGTAACTACTCCGCTTCAGCAGCAAATATTCTCAATGTTCCAGAAACGAGAAAAATATTTTGCCTTCCTGAGGATAGGGAAAATGCTTGAACATTTCACTTAAGAAAAGCAAAAGAAATATTGAAGTGGTAACAGAGGTGAATGCAGGCAGCAGCCTGCAACACCCTCCTCTTTGCAGCTGTTTTCAAAAGGCAATGACCGTGTCCTGTTCCCACTCAGTCTGAGCCTCCGCTGCCAGTTACTCTGGATACGCTTCAGGGTAAATGCAAAGAGAAATTCGGACAGAATGCTCGGACCGCAGCGTTAGGCAAAGGGACGGGAGCGTGTCCTCAGAAGTGTCTGGGAGCCCCCGGGGAAGGCAGAGCTCGCAGCATCCGCCAGCGGCTGGAGAGGCAGAGCTGCTCCCCGCGCAAACCATTCCTGCGCGGGCAGAACAAGTAAGTAACGCAGAGCGCTGCCAGCCCCGGCGCGATCCCTCCAGCACACCCCAGAGAGAGCTGGCAGCGCTTCACGGTCCTTGGCACTCTGAAGAGCAACCCAGGGACTTCGCAGTGGGGTCGCCCGAGAAGCGGCGCCTCTGACTTTAGCTGTCCCCAGAGGTCTGCGGGCAGACACTCTGGGACAAGAATGTTAAAAAGCAGGTGAGATGTACTCAAAGGCCCGTCTCCGGAAATTTTTTCTGGCCAGCTTTGTTTCAGTTTATCGCCTAGCAAGAGGGCACAGGATGGCATTTCATGCGTGGAATTTTAATGATAAATTTATTATATTTTAGTGTATTATTGGCGTGCTATTTTGTAGCCTTACAAGAAATTTCCGTTTCCACATCTCCATTAAATATCTGATTCATTTTCTTGGCTCGTGGTAATGCCTCAGACTACATCACTAAAGAATCAGTGCTCTGCATTAGATAAATATAAGACCAAGTCTGATTAACCTATTAACTATTTTTAATTAGCTTTTACTGTTCTTCAAATATTCTGTGTTTTTGAGGAAGCAGAAAGAGGATGAGAGCAAGCTAGTGCTGTAGAGATGTATAAAGCTAACATATGGACCGAGATTATTCATCATCATTGGCAGCAGCTCTGCTGTAGGGAATCTTGCAACAACATCACAATTTTCCTGCTAGAGTGAATGCCATAATGGAAGCATTTGTGGGGTGAGTTACGGCCAAGATAGAAAAAAAATTTAAATCTTTATAGCGTTTTTATGCTCTGTCTTCCTTTTTGGTAATCAGATCTTGATTAAGAGTTCGAATTAGCACCCAGAAGAACATTATGCTTTCCTGGCTCAGTTCCTTCCCACGATGTAGGGCAGGCAACAAATGATTCAGTGGCTTTACGGTGCTGCTACAACAAAAAGGTGTCTCTGTACCTATCCACCGCTTCAGGAAAGTCACCGCCTGCTTGCTTGCAATGAGGAACATATGGCAGTGGCAAAAGACTTCACTTGCTAAATAAAGCGACTGCTTGATTTAGTTCAGACAGGCTCCTCTCACAGCCACGATGACTTACTAGGGAAAAAGCTGGGCAAGGTGGGGCTCGCTGTCCCCGCTGCTGGAAGAGCTCTGTGGGGCAGAGCCTGCCCTTCCCTCGAGGGCAGCGCCCCTGCACAGCTGGACCCCGCGGGCGGCACGGTGCTGCAGGGCGGGCTGTCTCGTCAGCTTGAAGAACATCTGACCCTGCAGTGCCAAAGCACGTTTTAATTTTCGGTGTCCTCGTGGTTTGGTTGGGGTTTTTTCCCCTTTCAGATACGTTAGGATCATTCTGGTCGAAGTGAGTTTTGGAGGAATAGCTGCTCCAGCACTCGTACTTCCTATGCCTCGAACAAGCAAACAAATAACTACAGCTCTTTTTTCCTTCTTTCTTTTTTTTCCTTTTACTTTTTTTTTTTTTATTTTTCCTTTTTTTCTGACTACGCTTCTTCTGTGTACCTGTGAATTCATTCACACCTCCTCTTCCTCCCTGGGCTTCCCATGGCATCTCAGCCCCTCCCTGCCCCCTGTCCCCCTCCGATCCTCGCAGCCCGGGACCCCTCTGTCCCTGCTACCCTGATGTCCCCGGAATTCTGCAGGCTGCCTTCCCGAGGCCCCGAGGGGATTCTGAAGGATCTGCCCTGCTCTCGAGGCGTTGCATACTCCGGGATGCCGCTCGCCCCTGCTCTCTGCGCTGCCCCGGCCGCTCGCTCCTCCTCTCCGCCCGCACCCCCGCTCTCCCTGGCGGCTGTTCCCTCGTTCATTATTGAACTTGGTCGTTGCTCTGTATGAACTGGCGAAGAGCTCACGATGAGACCCCGTGAAAGTGGTAAAAAAAAAAAAAGTGGAAAGTAATCCCATCTGCTTCAGGAGCGCTTCGGCTGCGGCGTGCTCACCCCGTTAGTGAAGTTTGTTGCTGGGATGGGTTTCACCCTCACACTGCCTGGGGTGCTCACGGTGTCCCCTGCCCGCTGCTCAGCCTCGGCTGCCTCCGGAGCTACTTTGCCTGACTACTTTAGCTTAGGGACTGACGCCCTCAGTTTAGGGAAAACAGAAGCTGAGCATGGAAAAGGAACCAAATATTAATATTTCCGAATATTTCGGTTATTAAAGACAGAGAGGAGGTAATTCTGGCTTTTGAATTCGTTTATCATGCAGGGGCAGCCCTATGGGCGCCATCCAACCTGCGATGCTATCTTTAGGGAAAAACTTGCACTAAAAGTCGCCCAAATAAACACTCGTTTTCTCAATATGCCATGAATTCCTTACAGTAGAAAGGGAGGAAAAGAGCTCGTGCTGGAGGGATGGTTTTCTTTTACTTCCGCTAGAAAACAAGCCGAGAGGTGCCGGGCGGCGAACTGCCGGCCGGGCCGGGAAGAGGCGCGGAGCGAGGGGAAAGGGCCGGTACCGCCGGTACCGCCGGTGCCGCACAGCCCCGGGCGGTACCGCAGCTCGGGCCGGCCCGGCAGCACCGCGCTGCGGGCTCAGGGCCCTTTCCCCGCGACCCGTGGCCCTGGCAGAGCTCCCTTGAGGTGCTGAGAGGAGGGAGGCAGCGGGTCCGGGCCGGGGGACAGCCCCTGCCCCCGCACCGCTCCTCTGCAGGAGGGAGGAGAAGAGGCTCCCCTGGGTGCTGGACACGCAGCGGGGCCGCCCCGCGCCTGCCGCAGCACTTCCAAACGCGGTTTAGCATTTCTCTCTCCCCTAATTCAAATGCAAATCGGTCTCTTTCGGAGGCTGCTCCCCCCTCTCACGGCCGCTGCCGGAGCCGAGCCTGGGCGCGGCCGGGACTCGGGGCCGGGGCTGCGGGGCTGCCGCGGCCGAGCGCTCGCTGCCTCCTCTGCAAGCAGCAGCAGAGCACTTTTGTTGGTTTTACTTTTAGAAGATCTGCGAAGTGACAAAAGGACGAAAAAAAATATTTAAAAAAATTTTCAAACTTGGAGATTTATCTCAAGCTTCCCGGAGATGCCCTTCGTGTGCCTGTGCCAAAGTTATGGCGAAGCGCCCTTTCTCCGAGTGTATTCCGCAGCTTTATAATCTAAACTAAAACAATTCAGAGCAACAAGGGGTTATTTAGAAATAGGAGACATTGTTGCAGGTAGAGAACCAACGTGCCTCCACTTTAACAAAGATTCATGACTAAAATAAAATTAATTTACACACCATCCCGTTTTTCCACGCTCGAGGAAAACAGAGTTCTCCACAGGTACCACACACGGGCGCAAACCGCACAGGGTAAAAATTGTTCAGGGTGATTTTGCATCACTCTTCCGTGGAATGCTCTTTAGGGGACAGATGGGATTTTTTTTCCTTTCCAGCCTTAGGCTACGTGAAAAGCCGTAAGCAGCCTGGGGCACGGGGGGCTCGCTGTTACCGAGGGCCTCGGGTGTACAGCACCACTCTCTGGGGTCGCTCCCAAGGAACAGGGACAGAGACAGAGAGAGAGAGGGAAAGGAAAAAGGGAGGGGAGGAAAGGAAAAAATGAAGGAAGGAAGAAAGAGAGAGAGAGAGAAAGAGAGAGAGAGAGAAAAGAGAGAAAGAAAGAGAGGAAGAAAGAAAGAAAGAAAGAAAGAAGGAAAATGAATAGATAAAAAGATGCGGGAAAGACATAGGAATACAGAAGGAAAACATAAATGAGAGAGGAGAAAGAAAAGGAGAGAGAAAAGGAAAATGGAAAGGGAAACAAGAAAGTAAAGGAAAAAGAAGTAAAATGTAGAAAAATAAATTAAGATTTAAAGAAAAAATAAAAAAAATGTGAAAGGAGAAGGGAAAGGAAAAAAAAACAAAGAAAAAAGAAAATCAAGAAAGAAAATGAAAAAGAAGATAAAAAAAGAGAGGAAAGAAAGGAAATGCAAAAGGGAGGAAAAGAAGGAGAAGAAAGCAGAGAGGGAAAAGAGTAAGGAAAACGGAAAAGAAAAAAGAAAGAAAAAGGGAAAGGAAAAAGAGGAAAAGGAGTGGAAAGGGGAAAAGATAAAGAAGAGGAAGAAAGGAAAAGAAAAAAAGAAGAGTGTAAAGAAAAATGCAAAGGAAAAAGAGGGAAAAGGAAAGGGGGGAATGAGAAGAGAAAAGAGGGGGAAATAAAGGAAACGGCAGGAGAGGGGAGCCTGGCGAGCCCGAAGTTGGCGGCAGGGCGGGCGCGGTGGGCAGGGCCCGCAGCCG
This sequence comes from Erithacus rubecula, assembly GCF_903797595.1. Taxonomy (NCBI): domain Eukaryota; kingdom Metazoa; phylum Chordata; class Aves; order Passeriformes; family Muscicapidae; genus Erithacus; species Erithacus rubecula. Next base: position 57,728,817 of record NC_136687.1, read on the forward strand.
CCCCGCCCCCGGCCCGCGCCGCCGCCGCCGCCGCGCCCGCTGCCGGCCGTGCCCCCGCTAAAGGAGGCAGGCGGCGGGGCGGCGCGGCAGTGCGCCCCGAGCCGCGCCCGCAGCCCCGACAGCAGCAGCGGGAGCCGCGCCGGGAGCGATGCGGGGCGCCGGGGAGGAGGCAGGGGCGGCGAGCGGCGGTGCATCCGCGTAGGCGCTCGGCCGCTCGCAGACACACGCACAGAGCCGCCGTCCGACAGCAGCGCCGCTCTCCGCCCCGGGAGCGCCCGCCGAGGCGCAGCCCCGATGCCCGGCGGGACGGCGGGGCCGCCGCTCGGGCCCGTCGCTCCCCGCTAGAGGCGGCGGCCCCCGCGGGCTGGATGCGCGTCGCCGGTGCGGGCGACACCCCCGGGCCGGCCGCCGGGGCCCCGCGGCGCTAGGGGCCGTCCGGGCCCCCCGCCCCGGGCCGGCGGCGGCGCGGGGATGCTGGCGCTGGGGCAGATGGACGGCGCGCCCCGGCAGGGCGCCTTCCTGCTGGGCAGCCCGCCGCTGGCCGCCCTGCACAGCATGGCCGAGATGAAGGCGCCGCTGTACCCCGCGTACCCCCTGCCCGCCGGGCCCGCCTCCTCCTCCTCCGCCTCCGCCTCGCCCGCCTCCGCCTCGCCCTCGCCGCCGCTCGGCTCCCCCGGCCTCAAGGCGCCCGCCGCCTCCGCCGCCGCCGCGGGCGGGCTCTCGGCGCTGGGCACGGCCCCGCCGCAGCTCTCGGCCGCCACCCCGCACGGCATCAACGACATCCTCAGCCGGCCCTCCATGCCCCTGCCGGGCGCCGCGCTCGCCTCCGCCTCGCCCTCCGCCTCCTCGGCGGCGCCCGCCGGGCTGCTGGCCGGGCTGCCCCGCTTCGGCAGCCTCAGTCCCCCGCCGCCGCCGCCTCCCGCGCTCTACTTCAGCCCCGGGGCCGCTGCCGCCGCCGCCGCCGTGGCCGCCGGGCGCTATCCCAAGCCGCTGGCCGAGCTGCCCGGCCGGACGCCGATCTTCTGGCCGGGGGTGATGCAGAGCCCACCCTGGAGGGACGCCCGCCTCGCCTGCGCCCCCCGTGAGTACCCAGCGCCGTGGGGCAGCGGGGGGAGAGGGTCCGGGGAGCTCCGGTGGGAGTCCCGGAGATGGGAGTCCCCGCGCCCCGGCATCGCTGTGAGCCCTCCCGCCCCAGGGCCCGGCCGTGGCCGATGGGGGCTGACTTGGCCTCGATTTCTTTTGTTTTCGTTTCTTAAGTTCGCTTTGCTTTCTCCCTCCTCTCGGTCAGCGCGAAATTCTGTAATATATCGCCGGTTGTCGCTGCCGAAAAGCGGAGCCCTCCGAGGGGAAGGTGGCCGCGCTGCCGCCGTCGCTGCTGGGGACTCTCGGGGCCGGGGTTGGTTTTTAGGGGCGAGCACAAACTTTCCCTTTAGCAGGACTTTCTTACCGCCCACTTCCACCGGCCGCGGTATTTTTAGAAGAAAAATGTATTTGCCCACTCAGATTTTTGATTCTTATAGGAAAAATTATCAGAGAGCCGAAAGGCCAGAGCCGTTGCCTTGCTTAGGCAGTAGTTTTCTTACACACGCACCCCCCGCGCAGAGACCCCTCCATCCCCTGGGGCCGCTTGAGAGCGAAGCGCTTTCCCAAATCCGTAGATTAACTTGTCTGTCCCTGCCTTCCCTTTCTCTCCCCCCTCCCTTCGCCAGATCAAGGCTCAATTTTGCTGGATAAGGACGGAAAGAGAAAACATACAAGACCCACTTTTTCTGGCCAGCAGATTTTCGCTCTGGAAAAGACTTTCGAACAGACGAAATACCTGGCGGGCCCGGAGCGAGCCCGGCTGGCCTATTCGCTGGGGATGACGGAGAGCCAAGTCAAGGTGAGAGCAGCGGCTCCTGCACCGAGTGCTGCGGGGCTGGAGGAGCGGGGAACAAAAGGGCCCCACAGCGGGAACGGGGTCCGTCCGAACCGGCCGGAGATGCTGCGGCTGCCGGGGCCGAGCCCGCGGGCACACGGCGAGGGCTTCCCCGGCAGCCACCGGCACTTCTCCCCTTATTGCCTTGCAGTGGGGCAGAGAAGGTTATTTTAAAGCATTTTAGAAACCAACCGAGTTGAACCAAACAAACCCAAGCAAGACTGAGAAGCCCTAAGCGCCATGGGGGTGGCCAGCATGCTGGGGAAGCAGGGAAAAGGGTGGTGTTGATGTGTCGCACTGTCGCACCCGCACTCTCAGGTTTTGGTTTAAAAGTCTTTTTAACTTTGGGCAAAGCGGAGGTGTGAGGATTTGGAAGAGTGGACTGGGCTCCCCGAGAACATGCAGAGGCGTTTGCTCGGAGAACTGGGCCAGAGGGGCCCCTCGGCGGTGCTCACGCTTTCAATCTGATCCTCAGAGCCTCTTTTGTGACCGCAAATACGTCCCTGTGGCTGCGAATAAATTATTGCAGCTTCTACAATGAAAATGCCCCTCTCCACTGGCAGCGCCCTGCCGGGGAGTAAATACATCTGGCGGGGCAGGGGGTCTGGGGAAGGAATCGGCCCCGGATGTGTGTGCAGGATGGCGGGGCTCCGGGGGAGCTGGGCACGGCTGCTGGCCCGCAGCCGGGTGTCGGCGGCGGCCGGGGGCGCGGAGCCGCGGGGCTCGGCCGCTTTCGTTGTGGGGACATTGCCTGAAGGGTGGATAAGCGGGACTCGCTGCCGCACGCCGGGGATGGGGACAGGCGGGGCAGCGGGGTGGCAGCGGCCCGGTCCTGTGGCCGTGCCGCTGATGGTGACGGTGGCGGCGGGGGCAGGTCTGGTTCCAGAACCGACGGACCAAGTGGCGGAAGAAGCACGCGGCGGAGATGGCGACGGCAAAAAAGAAGCAGGACTCGGAGACGGAGCGGCTGAAGGGCGCCTCGGAGAACGAGGAGGAGGACGACGACTACAACAAGCCCCTGGACCCCAATTCGGACGACGAGAAGATAACGCAGCTCCTGAAGAAACACAAGCCGGGGGGCGGCGGGCTGCTGCTGCACGCCCCGGAGGGAGAGGCCTCCGTCTAGCCCGCTTCGCCGGCCGCCGCTTTCGGAGATGTACAGATCTATTTTTCTAGACTCTACGCGCCCGGGAGGAGGAAGAGAGCCCGGAGGAGAAGCAGAGAGGACTGCGGGCAGCGGGCCGGTCCCCGGCGCCGCGTGTTGTTGTAGGGTGGCGGGCGGAGGGGAGCGGCGGGCGCTGCCCCGACCCCCGGCCCCGCTCCCGGTCTTTGCCGGCTCTTTGTAAATAAACCGTGAGTCACCGCGACCATAGGCGTTCCTTACTGTGAATATTTAAAATGTAAAATACCTTCTTTTTTTTTTTTTTTTTTTTTTTTTTGTACAGCGGGGGCCGGGGGCGCAGCCCGCCCCGCGCTCCCCGGCAGCACCGGGGGCGCCGCAGGAGCCCCCGAGACGGCGGCAGCACCGGGGGCCGCCGAGGAAAAAGCCGCCGTGGCCGCCGGTCCCTCCCTCGGGCCCAAACTGCAGCGGCCCCGCGAGCTATTTATTAGTATTTTTGAAACACTTTCTGTTGCCGTCGTCGTGCAAGGGAGGGGGTGGGGTGGGGGGGGGAGAGGGCGGAGGGACAGAGTTTGCTTTCATTTACACCGTTTCCAATCAACCGCGTGTTGGAAAAGTAGCTGGTGGGAATTGTCACAACCACTGTCAGTCAAAATATAAAATTCATTTAGTTGCTGTATTTGAATTTAAAGTGTGTTTTCTTTTGTATCATACGGAATATTAGAGAATGTAAATTGTTTTCTTTCTTTTTTTTTTTAAGCTAATAACGATGATATATCGTGATATAACATCTTAACATTTATTAATTTATATTAAAAATAATTCGGTTTGTAAAGAGAAGAAAAACCCTTTGCAAGACCAGTTAAATGTAATGCACTTTCTGTTAAAAAAAAAAAAACAAAAACAAAACAACAAAACGATAAATCAATTAAACCAGTTTAAAGACGTCTGCTGCCTTCACTAAAGGGTACAGATAATCTCTAAAGGGTACAGATAATCTCATTTTAACAGAGATTAAATACTGAAAGCACGGTACCGGGGGAGGAAAAAAAAAGAAGAGATAATTATCATGGTCTTTTGTTGATTCTTCGTAGTAGGTTTTTGTTCTTGTTGTTAGGTTTTTTGGAAGATTTTTGTTGTTTGGGCGCTTTTTTTTTTTTTTTTTTTTTTTTTTTTTTTTAAGAATGGAAGCTGACCACGTTGCCGTGGGAGTTCAAGAAGGAAACAAATAAAATAAATAAAATAAACCGATGGTAGTTTGGGGATGTGAGTGGGCAGGCAATTTCCACCCGACCACTGGAGGACTAAGCTCAGCCTAAATTAGGCTGTTTCAACTTTTTCAGAGGCGGGTGGCGCAGGGTTTTATTAACGGCAGAGTGTTACCATTATTATGGGAAAGAATCTGCTTTCTGAGAAGGAAACAGTGGATAAAATAAGAGCCTGTCCAAGCGTCTAGAACAAATAGACCAAATATCAGAACAACTGCTTCAAATTGAAACTCATCTGAGGCGATCATTTCCATATCTAAACAGTCCAGAAACAATCGCTTTTTTTTTTTTTTTTTTTTTTTTTCTCTTCCTAAGGACCATCAGAGCAAACAGAATCGCTGACAGAAGAGAGAAAAAGGACCAGCTATTCTGGAGGGGAAAAAATAAATTATTCTATTCGGGAATAATTTTCTAAACAGGAAAAAAAAAAATCAGAGCAGGTTTTTATTCCTCTTTCAGCTTACACAATGCCGGGACTGGGAGGAGGGAACGAGCCCGGAGCTCTGCGGCTGCCCCGGCTCTCCCTGGCCAGGGTACCGGGGGCTGCCCATCGTCCACCGACACTCCACCCCCATCTTTCCCGACTCCTTCTAAAGGCAGGAAGGGAAAGATCGGTGGTTTCCCAGAGAGCTGACTCGGCCCTGCCGGCTCACGCCGTTCCGATTTCCCTGCGGGTTTCCGAAATCAAAATACCCGGGGTGCGGATCACCGGGGTGGGGACAGGCCGAGCCTGGCTGGGGGGTCTCACCGGGACAGGAGTACCCGCACACCCTCAGCCCCTTCCCCTGCAGCCCCGGCCCTTTTCCAGTTCACCGCAGCACCGACTGAGGCTTTCCAGTTAATTTACTTCTGCACAGAGACCCAGCTGGCCACCAGTTGCAAGTTGGCACCGTCCAAGTGGAATCGCAGGGAAAGGAACCCAGCGCTGCCCGCTTGGTTAGGCTGGTTTTGTCTGGGGCGCTGGAAGAAAGAGCAGGGGATTCACACGAGCTCACGGCCCCCCTTTTCAGGACATGTTTTGGAAGCCAAAGCCGACTGGGCTCCCTCTCCTCCAGGAAAGGACTTTTTAGGAAGAGATTCAATAGCTAACCTCGGGATCGCTGCCACGGACAGCGCGGTGAACAATTAAAAGACAAATGTCAGCGAGCTTCGCGGGGTGCGAGGTTCCCCCCGTGCGCGGCCGAGATCAGCCGCAGCTTCGGCTCCGTCCTTCGCGTGGGCAGGAGTTTGTGGCGGAGCTGTATAAACTCCGGGATAACGGCATTAAAAAGTGCTGCATGTCCATAGGGAATGGGGCCGGCCGAGCCGCTCCCCGGCAGCCGACCCGAGCTCGGGCCGGGCCGAAGCCCCCGCGGGGAGTGAGCGGGTCCCTGCCTGAGCGGTGAGAGACCACCGCAGGCCGGTCCCGGCAGCTCCTTTCGCACACAGCTTTTGGCTTTCCCTTCCTTCAGTCACAGAGCCCTCGTTTTTAAACCCCACTCCCTTCCGTGTGTGGGATTTCCAGGCTCAGAGGAAATAAAGGCGGCTGTTTCTAGGATTTCCAGGCTCAGGGGAAATAGAGGCGGCTGTTCCTGGGTTTACCTTGTCTCGGTCCCTGCCATGTGCCTTCTCTAGGATGCAGAATTTACCGCGGGAGAAGTTCCCGGCTCTGCAATCCCAGGGTGCCTAAAGCATCCTCCCTGCTTTTCTAAAGCGTCTGTTTTGTCTAGGTACTTCGCAAAGGGAACCCGCTGCGGTCCGTCTCCAGCCCCAGGGAGCATCACCGTGGGCAGAGGAAAAACTTTTTCTGCCCGGTAGAAGCGCTCCAGGTGCAGGACCCGCTCCGCGCCCTGCAATAGCCATGGGCACCGCGGGAATGCGGGGATGGAGGGGGGGAGGCAGGGGATGTACGGGAGGCAAGAAAGTGGCCGGGGGCCACCCCGCCGCCCGCACCCCGCTCCCGGCCGGCAGCTGCTGCCTGCGGGACGCATGCATATGGATGCGGGACATACGGACGCGGGCAGGATCCGCATCGTCGGGCCACAGGGGGGATGCAGGTTGCGAGGGGAAGCCCGCGGCCGGCGGGAGGGGGAAAAGGCAAAACCCTCATTAGCGCGGGGTAATGGAGGGGTCGCTCTACTCGGGGCGAGTGCGCTGCAGGGGAGCCCAGCCAGCAGGCCGCTGTCACCCGGCCCCTGAGCAGGCCCTACACCAGCGCTGTCACAGCCCCGAGGCCTTCGGGCTCTCTCATTCCGTCAGCAACTCCCACCCAGAGCCCCCGGCGCAGGCAGGGTAATGCCTGCACCCTGCCAGAGGGATGCCCAGACCGACAGCCACGGGGGACAGCGGGACCATTTCAGCGAGCGATGGCTTCTCCTGCCCTTCCCCTCACGCGTGGTCTCCTGTGATGAGCTCTTGAAATCCCGTTATCGCTCATCACTTCTCAGCGCTATTAATTTTTAACACTCCCATATTACACACACGCCGTTTCCCCTCCGTTTGCTGCCGTGATGCTGTTTCGTGCAAGACTTTCGTTGTACCCTCGCCAGCCGCCCCGAGGCTTTGCTTTAGGGACACGAGTCCTCCCCGCAGAGAACCCGGGGTTAAAATGAGGGTGATGTGCTTTCATCCTCGGCCCGAACACTCCGAGTCCCTGCCGGAGCGAAGGGGAGAGGAGCTTGCTGCGGGATCCACCGCTCCGAGCCGGCATCGCTAGCCGCAAATTAAAAAGTAAGATGAACTGCTCTCCCTCCTAATTGCAGCTCCGCCTTTACCTTCTGCACCGATAGGTATTTCCCAGATACACGTTTCTGGCGGCGCTTGCCAGCTGTCTCCAACAGCGGTTACAAGACTCCGTGAGGGATGCGAACATCTGCCGGGGAGGAGGAGGAGGAGGCGGCGGCGCTGCCGCGGGGAGCAGCGGGCACCCCGCACCGCACCCGCACCGCTCCCGCACCGCGCCCCAGAGCACGTGTTTGACAAGAAGAAAGTTATTGATACAAGGGCAGGAGCGGGCAGCACCGCGCCTCTCCGCATCCCCCGGGGGTTCAAGCCTTGCCCTCGGGGCCCTCGGGCTGCGGGGAGCGCCTGGCACCAGCCTCGCGGCAATAACCCGCTTCCGCACACCCAAGTGCATCCCTGTAATAACGTCCTCGATCATTTATTAAAAGTCGTGTCAAGCGAGCCCATATAATTCATCTTTATGCAAATACATCAATGTCAAGCCATTAGTGTATTGCTCGGGTTTTTTATTAAAGTGCATTCTTTTTAATTCAGCTCAGTAAAATACGAGCCCTATTGCTCAAGAATTATAGCAACTATTAGAGTAACATATGGGCAACATGCACTCAGAAAATAAAAATCAACAGATAAAGTGGCAGGGTCACAACGGGGAGCAAACACTTAACAAAATGGCAGCGGGGTAATAGATTTTCCGCCGCACCCCCGGCTCTGGGGTGTCAGGAGGAACCCGCCGGCAAGATCGTGGGACGGCCCTTCCCAGAGCCCGCAGCCATCCCCGCCCGGTCCCGGTCCCGGTCCCGGCTCCAGCACCTTCCCTGCTCCCTTCCAGCACCTTCCCTGCTCCCTGCGGGAGCGCAGCCCTGCCCCACGACACGCAACTCCGCGCCGCCCCGCTCCGCACCCCCCAAGCCTGTCCCGGATTTAATGAGAGAGTTGCCCACATCCTCATCACCCCAGCATGGTAATTGAGCAGATCTATTAACTTGTTACACTAGATTTGTTTAAAGAGACTATTACACAGTCATTTAATCAATTTGTTACACTGGAGGTCCTGACTTATGAGACACTTGCCGTATGATTCCTTAATGACTGAATTAATTTGTTTTAATAAAACCAACATTGTGTACAAGCACATTTCGAGAAATGTAATTTTGGAGACGGAACAGTCCAATGCTTCATCTGATTAAGTCTTTTCTATGGTTTATCAAAGTCGGGAGTTGCCGTCATAAACTGCATGTATGGGGTATTTTTCTCTTTTATAGCGTCATTAATTTAATATGGATCATTAGTTCTTTATACACATGCATGTTCTGACAAATGTACCCAATGAATAATGCACCTAACGTGTTTGGGCTCAAATGCATCACGCCATAAACAGAAACTGCCGCAATACAAATAACAATAAACAATAATAACAACAATTATTATCGCAGCCGCCCCGTTCGCTCCCGTCCGGCTGCGCTCCGGGCTGGTTTCGGGCCGGAGGAACCGGGGCGTCCCGCAAACCCCTACATCACACCGGGCTCACGCCCACAGATTCACGGTGAGCTAAGGTTATCCCGAGAGCAGATGTAGGACGAGAAAATCGGTTTTGCTCCTGATGGGAACTGACGTGTGTGGAATAAGTGTAAATAAACACGAGGGTCCCCAAGAAAAGGAACTTGATGGTATCGATTATGTAAAATAATCGCCGCATTACAAATGTTAATGTACTATGGTAATGCACTGCAAACAGCCGGCGCTGCGCGGGGGAAGGAAGGAGCAGCTTCGGGAAAAGCTCCGGGAACAGGAGCGATACCGACAGCGTTACCGACAGTGATGTCGCTGTCGCGATAAGGGAGGCACGAACCCCCCACCCCCAGCGGCATCGCCAAACGCGGGGCCGTGCACCGCGCCAGGAGCCAAAACGACTTGTGTACAGAACGTCCCAGCGCCTGTATATCCCTGAGGAGGCGCCTGAACAGACTGTTCTCATCTAAACCCTCACATGCTGCCTCTGAAATTCCTCGCCCTGACAGCGCGGTTTGGTTTTGTTTTTTTAAAGTCATTTCCACCAGTGACCTTGTGGTCCAGGAATTCTGTCTGCCGCCTGCATTTTCTTAGACACTGGGGATCTCCTTCTTTTTAAACATGAACAAGTATTTCTCGGGCTCCAGTGGAACAGAAACCTCAGCCCAAAATGTGACACTGCTGCTACACCTGGCACCTCCTGCCCCCGATAAGCGGCACCGGCCTCACACTTTCCTGTGCAATCCAACCTCAGCTGCAGAGCCCACCGAGCAGCAGCATCCTCCACACCGTAATCATCTGCACATTGCAGAGCTCAAAAGTGAAACCCGGAGAGGCTTGCTGCTCGAGAAAATAAAACGAGATGGTGAAAACACAACTTCAGAGCCGTTTTTCACCCTCCTCACATGGTTTCTCGTAGATAAACTGCCCTCTTCCCTCAAAGGTACATCTTCTATCCCCTTTATAAATGCAGGCAGCACACCCACCAGCAATGCGTGCAGGAGGTGTATTTAAGTAAATGGATTCGACCTTTTGGCCATTTTAACAGATGCTGCTCCTGACCACCCCAAAAAGCTTGTTTAAAGTTAACAACATTAAGCATTGGAGGTCACAAGGCCAATTCAAGGTCATTTTAATTCTGGCTAAAGGTTAATTAGATCACTGCATTAAAGCAAAAATAGACTATACCCAACTTTAACGAGGACAGACAGGTTTTTTTATACACCTCCTAACTTCTCCCTTTATGATAAGGATATAGGGTATGTATCAGAGAAGAAATCTTGCTGTCAGTTCCACAAATCAAGTTACAGGAGCTCCTCTGGCTTTACACTGACAAGGCATAAATACAGCTCCTTTGAATTCTTTTTTTTTTTGTTTGCAAGATCGGGCAGCTGGGTTTCCTGCTACTCTTTCCTCTCTCTGTCCCCTCACGGAGAGCCCAGGGCTGCTCTGCTCTGCCCTGAGGAGCACCAGCCTCAATGTCCAAATGTTTAATCATTGAAGTCAGCAGGACTCAGGGACAGTGAGGCTGATATTCCAGGGAGTGATATTGCCAACTCACAGAGCCCACAAGCCTCGTTTGGAAACTCCAGAATACTTTGCTTAGGAATGCTGAACTCAATGGGAAGGCACTTCTTGACCTGGCAAGTGTTTGTGTGCTTTCATAATTCTTTGCAGTCTGCACTTGAAAAATCCAGATTTTTTCCCCAGAAGTTTATTTTTTTAAAAAAAATCCAGATAGAAGACACCATGGAAATGAGAGACCTTGCTTTGAACCCCATTATCCTTTCTGAGGGAAGGCAAGGACCTCTACTTGTGTCTCCTTTGTCCCATGCAATCCCCTGTCTTCTGGGCTGCAGGACTCTGGTGTGGACTTCTCTCTGGATGGAGCTGTTCAGCTTTGAGTCAGCAACTACATCAGAGCTGAGCAGAGAGGCCAGACATCCTTTTTTTTTAAGGGAAATACCCTCACTGCTGGGCCTTTAGCTGGTCAAGACTCTTATCCCTCATGTCTTCCCAAACTGGATTCATAATTCCTATCTCCATCATAGACACTTTATATGGGAGAACCTAACCCAAATTATGGTTCCTAGGGGAAAAAAATGTGGCTTGGCAGATTTTTTTCCAGCAAAATCCTGCATTGCAGTGAAAATTCCTAATCCGTTTGACATATAAAATCAAGCCAGGACATCAGGCTAGAAATCAGGGTTTGTATTGGTTATTAAATTACAGACATTGGATGAATCACTGACATACAGGGATAACGGTGTGAGTTATGTTCCCAATATGATCATTTCACTAGAACAATTGCCCAAGAGCAGCAGGACATATTCTAAAATCCCCACCCTGACTTGCCATGGAAGGGTGATGAGAGTCACCAGGAAAGCCAAACCATCTGAGGGCTGAGAGAGACTGAGACACAGAAAGGTGTGAAAGCACCAGGCAAGTCACCAGAGGGAAAGAAGTGAAGAACAGAGAGCTGGGCAGTTATATTCCACACAAAACAATGAAAAACCTGAATTATCAGTTCACAGCACCTGGTCACTAATGTTATTTTCATTTTAAAAGAAGAGAGTGTGAATGGCACAACAAAGCCTAGTGAGGTATCCTCAAAACAAACAGGCTGGAAACAGCCCCTTCTTCACATACCTCTGGGTACCAAAAACATCTACTGAAATCAGGATTGGGTTGTTAGTTATTTATGACCACTGAAAGGGCTACATTTATTGGATAATTTATTTATAATGAATAATTCAACCAGTTTTATATGGAAGAGTTTCATTCCCTGGGCTGCTCACTTGGGAGGCAGCAAGGCTGCATCTATAGATATTTTTCAGAGAGCCTTCAATTCCTAAATCTAGTTGTTCTGTTACTTAAGTTACAACACAATCACCACATTCCAAGCTATTTTATGTATATATTTTTCTGTCTTTATATAGTGATTTCAAACACTCACAGCTTCTAACTACAGCATAAAACAGTAAGAGAGACACTTGCTCTTGCAGCATTTCTGGGGTTTGCCCTGCATTTTTAAATGTATTGTTTTATTAAAGCAGTATTATTATTGGTACATGCTGCTGGTATCCTGCTATCCCTGCATGTTGCATCACTGTTTCCTTGTGTTCTCCCCCCACAACCACCCTGAGACTCTCATTTCCCCTGAGACCCTTTGCAGACCAGAGTTAGCTGCTGACTGGGCCAGCCAAATTCTTTCCCAATGCTTCCATCAGGACTAATCCAAATAAGCACTTGCCCCACCTTCTGTTTTCCATGTAATGCAGGTGATTCAGACACAAGCCATGGATTGCAGCCTCACTGGACCTTCCCTTCCCAGTCATCTTAGCTTCTCAAGAAGCTTCTCAAGAAGCCCACTGCAGTTTTTTGAGAGTTTGTTTTTTTATTTTATTTAAGTGATATGATGCTCCCAGGATATATCTCACTAGAAGAGGTCCATCTTCTTACTCATGTCACAAAGAGATATTTAGAGAAGACTGTTGCTTGGTTTCTTTCTTGGGTTTAGGTTTTTTCCCCACAAAGTTTTCCAAGATTTAACTCCCACAGTTATTAAAAAGAGAAAAAGATGAAATTAATACTTGCAATGGACAACTGTGCAATAAATGAATGAATAATCCAAGCATTTGTGAGTCTGATTCTCTCCTAGCAGAAATTAACCTTGCTTGGTCAGATCAACTGCTGAGAACTTTGGAAAGTATCTTTTTTCTGGGGGCTAACAAGCACCTGACCAGATATTCCAGCAATACCTTTTTTATTTTGGTAGAAATTTCTTCCATTGGAAAAAATGGTGCCCAGGTCTGAGATATAAATACATATATATATATATATATATATATTAGAAAATAGGCGTGTATGCAAAATAAACTTTTACCTATCTAGATGTATCCCTGGACATATCTTTATTTGAATAGCTGTTAATCACTGACATTCCCCAAGGAGACCAGCAGAAAGAATGTCAGGGGCCCTGCTCATAACCCAGCTGAATACCTGACTATTTTAAGGTACTCTGGAGCTGCATGAATCAGAAAGAAAACAGCTCCCCCTACCCATTTTATTAGAAGGCAATAAAATCTGGTGGTGTCTCATTAAATTTAATGAGCCTTCATAAAATAACCATTACACTGTGGAGGTAATGAAAAGAATAACTATGATGGTTAGTAAATAAACCAGCAAGGGTGATAGTACTAGATATCCCAGATCCCCACCAGGTATCAAACAGGTAAATGACTCTCAGAGGGGATTATGGTGCCTTACACACCTTTTCATGCATTGATACCTTCTTCTGTATCAGGTTTGAGGAATTTCTTTCCCCCTTCCCACGTGACAACAATGCCATTTGTTTTTACAGCCCCAGGCTGCATGTGTAAAACCCTGAAAAAATCAGTGTACAGGGATCCTTGGAAACTCCATGCCAATTTCCATCAGTGGCCATGGGTTTGGTGCCTGCCCATTTCTGAAGTTTCTTTGGAACCAGCCATCACTGCTGGAAATGTCACTGCAGAAGCCTCTTGGGAAAAACATTCTCATTTAGTATAAACCAGCACCCTCCCATTTTAGTCATGGTGACAGTTGCAGGAAGTAAGATTTTAAAAGGTGGCCCAAAGTCAAATCTCTTTCTTACCTGGCTCATTCATACCTCAGAAATAAAAGAGTTAATCTAATTATAGATCAGCTCCACTGAGAGTTTGTGACTACCCATAAAAAAATCAAGAAGAGGGGCTGGTAGAGACTGGCACAAAACTCCAGAAGGTTGCTGCAGGAAATGCACTTTTTGCATTTCCCATTTCACCTAAAATAGAACAAGGAAAGTTTTCATCACAGCTGGACTGTTCACAGGAGCAAGCAATCTGATCAGTGGGCTTATTTCTATACCTGTGCTTCCTTCTGAGATTCCTCTTGCTCCTGCTGAGGGTGACTGTACTACAGCACCACATTCCTCTGGGATAGGAGACTTTTTCTACTAGTGTAGCAGCATGGGAAGTGGTTTTACCAACAAGCCTTAGGCTTACTCAAATGCCATTTCTTAGCAATTCACAGTCATTATTGTTATTTCATGGTAGAGGCAGTGCAATTTTTGTTAAATTATAAATATTGCAGATCTATTTCCCCCCTCCCCAGCAGCTCCCAAAGACATCTAAACCCACAGTGTGATTGCTCCCTAATCTAGTTGAGGTGATGAAACTGTGCCAAAACTCTCATTGCAATTTCATTAGCATATTCATGAGTCGCACTTTTGCAGTGTTGCAGAAACAACACAAATTGGTTTGTGAATTGTGAACTCCCCCTTCTTCGCCGTCATCTTCATCTTTTTCTTCAGAATCATAAACAGTGGATTAGCAAGGCGGGCATGCTGGGGTGACTTTGGGACTCGGCTGCTGAAGTTTGTTAATGCACGTCTCTGGGTCTCCCTGTGGTTTTCCCCTTGCCTTGGAATCGGTGTGGAAGTGTTCCCCCAGCAGAGGAGAGGGCAGCTGTGGGGATTCCAGCTCTGCCAACAGGCTGCTGCAATTTTCAGGTGACACACCTGGAGAAGAGCCACTCCATAGCCTCAGGAGACACGGGTGACATCCTGCTGGTGGTGGGATGCCTTGCAGGGGTAGTCACCTGAAATTCAAGACACCTGAAGGCAACAACATTCCCCTTCCCTCTGGGATTGCTGACACATACTCCTGAAAGGTCTTCTCTGACCCACCAGCAAGGTCTTAGAGATTTATGAGTGACATCTCCAAGACCCAGCTGATGGGAGAGTTTGTGTTCAGAAACTGCAGCAGAGTCTGAGGGAGGGCTCTCCCTGCAGCTCAGCAGTAGGTTTGGATGCTGTAAGGTAAACTTTGTGGCTTTAGAGCAGGGAATGTATTTGCAGGTGACACCCCAGTCCCTGCCTGGTGCCAGCACTGTCATTAAAGCACAACGGGGGTCAGTACCCACTCCCTGAGCACATGCAGCTGAATTTGAGCCAGCAGTTTTTAAATATGCTCCACTTTAACTACACATCCAAGGGACCTATTTGTTAACTTAGCACGGGCTGCAATTACATCTCTTACAGGGAACTCACTCCTGTATCCATGGGATACACATTTGGAAAACCTGAGGAGCTCCCCAGCTCCTTGGTGGTACTGATGAGATGGGAAGATGGGAATGCTGCTTCTGGGGAAGGTTTCTCACATCTCACAGTTCTCCTCTGTGCAACCCAAACCTCTTAGGAGCACAGGATATGAAATGTATTTGAAATGGCAGACTTTCACATAGAACTTGATTTAATTTTTCTGTGGAAAGATCACTTTAGACTTGCATTGTTCACATGAAATAATGAAACATTACTGATTTAATTAGAGCTCAGTTTTCAGTCTGTGCTTTCTATATTGTTGAAATTGCATTTTGCATGGGACAAAACTATCAATAGATAAAGCAATTTAAAAGGCACAGCTATAGAATATATTCTCTTCCCCTTTTCTTTTGCTAGTTTCAATTCATTGCTCAATTTAAGTATGGAAATAATGTTTGTCAAAGATTTCCTGACACATGATTTACAGGAAAAAAAAAAAAAAGGCGGAGGAAGAATGATATGAAAAAACATCAGGGCATCTCCTGCTTGTACTTCTAACCCATTTATGGCACAATATACAGATAATCCAATCTACTGCTGAAAACAAGGTTTGTGCAGTTCTGCTCCACTACTTCACAATGCTTCACTTAAAACTTGATAGTTTTCTCATATTTTCTTTCTCCTTGAGCTGACAAAGTGGATTGGGCAGGTTCTAGCTGACAGAAATAACTGTTGACCCCTGAGCATTAGCTCTCCAAGGTTTTACATGGGGGTTGTGAGCTCAATTTAGGGAAAAGAGAGAGCCAGTTTGTGAGATCACCACGTGTCCCTGAGGGACAGCAAACCCCACTGCTGGGCCCCAGAGTGGAACAGGAATGGCAAAGGTGTCTGTCCACCAGGACCCCCAGGTCTTTCTCCACAGAGCTGCTCTCAAGAGGTCAAGGGAAGGTCTTCCACTATTCCTCTTCACCCAGTCTCCTGGACCAGAGATTGTTGAGGGCTGGTCTTGCCAGTGAAGGCTGATGCAAAGAAAAGTGTTTGGTAACTTTGCCTTCTCTGTGTCCTCTCTTACCAGGGTCCCCCTCCACCATTTAGTAATGGGCCCATATCATCCTCAGTTTTCCAAACACTCACTCCAGGCAACATTCCCACAACCAGAACTGTGACTTCTGGTTTTTCTCATTCAGGAAAAAAAGCCTGAAATGCAGATTTTACTACTCACTTAAGGGATAGTTGTTTTCCTGCTAGGGCAGGTGAGAAATAACTGAGGCACACCCAGGAATGAATGCTCAGCAGTTCAGTGATTTTGACTCACAAGCCCTACCAGACAGCCCAGGCAATTCTTCCAGTTTTCTGGCACAAACTGAGGCATGAAGTGTGCTATGCCCCAACTTGAGGCACAAGGGGTGAAAACTGAAATAATTCCACTAACTTTAACAACTTAAAATGAATAGTGAAGTGATTCCTAATGAGGACTGAACCCCCACAGAATATAAAACCCTTGAAAACATACACACTTGATTCAAGGATATTATCTAGTCATGTAGCACATCATCTATGGTGTCATTGCTGGCAAAATCAGCTTGTTTGGACAATAATTTTTCTTGTTAACAATATCTGTGCAAGAATGTTGGCACTAGTTGTGTTTCACTCCTAGAGCCACTGGATTTTTCAGCACCAACAGGGACTAGGGGAAGCTTTCCCTGGAGTAAGGGTTTTTCATTGTCTTGTTTGCAGTAAAGAAGCCTTTCTGAGCAAGCTGACATCCACCCTAAATTACTTGCCTGTGTAGAGTGTCTGTGCTGTATAGCAGGAGACTGCTTATTTCTCATATTGATTTACACAAGGCAGGGTAGTGAACATACAATTAATTAATAGTTGACTTCATTGGAAGCCAGCTGTTAGCCCCATAATTTACAATGGGAACAGTTTCAGAATAAGAAGAATTATACTTCTGGAAACTGTATTTCTGTGTTTTAAAGGTCAAATACAGCTTCCACTAAGGTTGGTGGAGACCCTAATGATCTGATGCCACCCTGAGTTTCACATCTTACAGAAAGAATGACTTTTATGGGACACATTATCCTCAGCATAGTCACAGGTATTTCCCCCAGGCCAAATCAGAAATGGTACTGTTAAATCTGCACATCTCTGTCCATCTTTGCCCCTGAAATAAGTCCAATCCAACAAACATTTCTTTCAAAATTTCTAGGTTACTAAGCTAAAACTTTTTACTGCTCCTGTTTGAATGCTATTTGTGTTTAGGTGCCATGAAATAAATTCATGCAACACAGCTTGGGTCTACAGCCAATGGATTAATTTATGGACAGAGCCTTCCTCAATATATTGGGTCAGATATCAAACAGTATTTAATTTGCTGATACCCTTTAAGCTACAATATGGACATTATTTCTGTGTGTTTTCATATCAGGAATTCATCCTAGACAGTCACAAACTGGAACTTTCTGTGTGTTTTGAACATGCTTTTCTCAGCCTCTGTGAAGCACTGGGAGGTTCAATGCTTGCACTGCAAATAAACTGGCCTCTGTTCCCAGGCCTGATAACCTAAAGGCTGACCATTACTTCACACATTCTTCTTCCTGATGTCAAATACACTGTGGGGAATATTGGAAAGAAGATAAGAGAAGAATTCACATTTTGCAGGACAGAATGCCAACATCTGACACCTAGGAAATAAAATCTGGCAGAGTCTCAGGGGTTGGCAAAGAAAACCTAATGATCCCAAGTGATGTAACATGCAATCCTGTTTGGTGCAACTTTGCCTTCCAGGATTTCTAACATCAAATATAAAATGCCTGTGTCTTCCTGAAGGATCTGTCATGCACAGGCTTGGTATTCCCTGAAGCAGCCAGTGGTTTGAAACTTCTTTATGTGGCTATTTCTGAGGATAGGTGAAATCCTGCCAAGGAGGACTGAGGAGCACCTGAAGGATTTTTAACTTTATGCTGTAGACTCAAAAGTGCTGAAAGTCTTGCAGGGTGTTTGGATCAGTGTCTGTGCTTCATATCTCACCCCAGCTAGGTTTGGAGGACTGGACTATGTCCAGAGGACACAGTCTGGCTTGTCTGCAGGCAGGCTACCTTCAGTTCAGCTCAGGCAGAAGCCTAAAATTGAATCAGAAGATTCCCTTGGCTCTGGGGAGGGGTGGCTTGCTGTGTACATGGATCTGGGATACCCAGCAGAGCTGCTACTTATATATTCAATATATATTTAAAATAATAATGATGATGATTTTATAATCATCAATCATTAATCATTATAACAATGATATAACTTCCTTGCAAATGAAATTAATAACAACAACTCAAATGAAGAATTTCTGCATGCCTGTTCAAAGCCTCTGGCTCTTATTCATCTCATTAATGTAAAGCAGACTTTTGTTCAGAAAAGTATGAGCCAAAAGCCAATGTTTTGATGTTTATGTTGTTATCCTTTACTTGGTGCCTTTTTTTCTGGTACTGGAATCATTCTACTTGCTCTATTACTGCTTTAGGTTTTTTACTGCTCTTAGTCCAGACCTTATTTTGGGGATTTTGCATTATTTAAACAAACAAGAGATCTAAGACTGCTTCCTCTCAGAAGCCCAATTTCAAGCAGGATGTGTGGCTTTTCTGGATAAGTCTTGCAGTGACTGAGCTGCCATTTTTTTGTGGAGAGGCAATGACAATTCACAGTGGCACAAGGCAGTTTGCTGCCAGCCTGGCAGGTGCACAATTTTGGGATACCTGATTTGCCAAAACCACCTCATAATATGATGGAGAGGAAAACACTCCACAAATTTCAACTACTCACATGCTGCATCCTGCTCTGCTCCTCCCAGGGCTTGCCTTGGGTACTGGAGAGCAGAGCCTGCAGCTCTGGCAGCAGATTTGCAGCCTCATTCTCTTGCTCTCCAGAGCTAAACTCTCTTGACCAAGCCATGGGAAAGTGGGGTGGGATGAAGGAAAAAAAGCAAAGATACCCAAGCAAAGGCAAATCCTATTAAAATGAATGTACATCCTCACACTCACAGAAAAGAAATGGTTAATATTTGCTTAATATTTTCAAAGTTCTCACATTCTTTTTCATTGGAAGCATTTATTTCTTTAAAACATATTTCATTTGATTAAAAAGAATCCTTAATAATGTATGAAACACCTAATTTTTGGTCAAGAAAAACATTTTGCTCAATCACACAGGACTTTTGATGGATCATTTATCATCTGATGAAAAATAAACCCTTTGGTTTTGACTAATTCAAAATACACTTTCAATACCCTACATTGCAGGGGAGCACTCTCCCTCCTAACCTGGTGTTTTCTTTTTCTTCAGCATCAAACCTTTATCTGTACCCAGTGGAAGAGAAACACCTGTAAAAAAATCTACCCGGGGTTTTGTTATCCTTCCTTGCTTGTTTTGCTTTCTCCCCCGGCAACAAAAGAGTTGTCAAAAGTAATGTTTATAATAATTTAACGGATTATTTGCTTATTAGATATTAATCATTCTGCTGTGGCCGGGGTCCATGCTGGTGCTCCTCTACTAGAACAGTGATTCTGATCTCAATTAGATTATGTCTCTCTCCTTTACCTCCCCATAAATCATTCCGGCAAACTGAAATTAACAGCTACTGGAGCGCATTAATAATCTGCCTCACACATTGGAAAATGCATTAGCCGGAACTCTCCCATCACTCTGACTGTTAAGCACATCATTTTGTTTATGAAATATAAACATTTCATGGAAGAGCTCTCCCACATTTCTCTGGGCCTTGTGACAGCTAAAATGATTGCCCACAATTGCCAGTCAGTCAAGCGCCCAAATAAAGTTTGTTTAAAGCCATGGGTCTGTGACTGCCCTATTTTCTCAGGCATTAAAAAACCCATGTTTAAAATAAAATTCCTCTTTATCTGGGAAGAAAGGAAAAAAAAAAAATAGCTGTGTATCTGTCGGAGTAGTACGGAGACAGATGTACACTTTGCAAAGGCTCTAAGGTTTCAATATTTGGTTTAGCTTCACAGAGGAGGAAGGGCTGCCAAATTCTTTGCAAAATAAAGCTCCAGAATAATGATTTTTAGGATGATCTAATTAAAACGTTCCATTTCTGACAAACTGACATTTCCATCAACGTGTCAAGTAACATTCCAACCTGCATTTTAAAAGCTCGGTGTCTTATTGTAAAGAATGTTGAAACAGAATAACATCCCCAGTCCCCAACCTAAGAGTTTAATTTCAAAATGAAATATGAAAATGCAGCATGCAAAGAACATTGCTGCAGCATGCTATGACAACACTGGGCTTTCTGGTGGTTTCCTTGCAAAGCAAAATCCAGCCCATAATTAAATTGTTTCCAAGCCTGCTAGCCACACAGATCAGGAGAAATGCTTCCACCCTGTGCCTCTTCCACCCAGCCCCAACATTCAGAGTTGCCACCAGCTGGGAATTTGGGGGTTTGTTTCTCTCTTGCACATGCGCTGGCACTGCAGGAACACAGGCAGGGCCACAGTGATGGTATTTCTCCTTTTCTGGGAAGTGAAAAGTCCAAGTTTTTCCAGAATGTAGATTGTTTTCACTTGATCTTGGATGAGTTTGCACATCAATGCAGTCAGTATCTTGGATATATTGATAACAGCAGTACCTTAACCCAAAACATTTGATCCTTGGCTGCTGCTAGGTTAATGACCATATAGACTGAATTAAGCAGCAAACCCCAGAGAATCTACCCATGAAACACAACACTAAATCTTACAGGGGCTTTAAACTGATATGTGTAGTTTACAATGAATTTATGTCCATCTACTTGCAACAACAAAACCAGGATAACACCTGCTGTATAATGCATAGATGAAAACTTCACGCCCCACTCTATTCAGCAGTCAGAGGTAGTACTTGAAAATAAGCAAATAAGCAAACTAACAGCACTGGCACCACTTTCACTTTCACCTTTGCAAGCTCTTGGTCTGAAAATAGGCATTAATATTGTAATTAAAGCTCTGCATTAAAATAGTTAGGCACCTGTGACCACTTTTGCTGGCTGGGAGGCCTCATGTCCACATTATTTTCTCATCTGTATCTGGGGAAGAAGCACTGAGCTTGGACTGAGCAAGCTTCTTGAAATAGTGCTTGGGCTTCTGTGCTCTCCCTATAGCTGGGGACATACTCATGGCCTTTGCTGAATCAGAGCTCATGTGGGTTCAGCTGTGCAGGTATTGGTATGAGAACAGGGTTTGCAGCTGGAAATTCCTAGGGGAAGAGGCCAAATCATTCTTGCTGGACTGTGGTAGTCTGTGCACTGATAAATAATAAACAATTCTAATGAATGGTAGTATTTTTAAATACCATAATGAGCCTATTTAAGATTTAGCTGAGTTTTGTTAATTATTCTCAAAATGCATTTGCAGCATATAGAGTCATGTCTCCAGAGAGCTGTTCTGCCATGGAATATTATGTGATTCTCTATCAACAAATGACACAGCTTTTTATGTGTTTTAAGTGAAAGAAATAATTGCTGCTCCTTGTGGACTTAAACAATTAATTACCTAATTATTTTATTAAGTGTCACTACTAGAAGGAAAACATTACTGGAGCTTTATGGGCAAATCTCATTTGAAATGAGGGTGAAATTCTGGGAAAGAGCATAGATGCTGTATATCTGCACCCTATTGAAGTACTAAACTCCTAATAAAAATGTCCCTTACTTGGGGAAAATTAGGTTTGTTACTTTATCAGTAGCTTGCTAATTTTTTCACACTTATATTTTTGCTGCCTCATCATTTCTGATCTCTCCCAGGCTTCCTCCATGGTGCTGATGCATCTTTTCAGAGATGCCAGGCTGGCAGAAGGCAAAGGGGAAGCTCCCAGTGCACTGATCTTCTGTAAACCAGGGGGCCTTGGAGCCCCACAGTCCTGTGCACACACTGTGAAATGTCTTTGGTGATGAGGAACAGTAATTGTAGCACCTGTGAGGTAACAAAGCACACAGCATCCTTCCTAACCAAGATACAATGCTGACACCTGGAATTTGGGGAGCTTGATACCTCAGGGCAGCCTTCTATTCACTCCCTGTAGTGATGCTGCCCCATGGATCTCTCCCAAGATAGCAAAATTCCCATAATTAGGAATGCAAATGAAGGCATTGTCTGATCCTTCACTATTTCTACCATTGATGGCAGCAGGAGCCCATCAACCTCCAGGCACTTAAGTACAAACACAAGCCCAAAGTGCAAGCCCCTGCTCTAAGTGTGGCTATCATTGCTTCAGGAAGTTCAAGTTGTTCAGCCAGTTACAAATGCTGAGATAAAACAAAACAGAAGGGAATAATGCTACTCTGACTTGAAGCTAGAGTCCCAGAGATGCAAACCCTGTCCCTGCTGGTGGTGCAAGCCCAGTTGGATGGGACAGGAGCCTGGGTCAGCACCTCTGGCTGCCCTGTCAGGGTTTTCAGTTGCTGTGAAAAGGGATCCCAGGGGCTTTTGCCCCAGAAATCACAGTGTCAGGGTCACTTTGCAGGCTACTACATCTCCCTGTCTGCTGGGGAACAGAGTTGAGAGTCCTGGGTTAACAGGATCCTGTCCACAAGCCACAGCCCATACATTTGTGCAGCTACATGCAAGATATCTCCAAGGAATCCACAAGAGTCATCTCCTGAGCAAAAAAAGAGGAAAGGAAAGCAGGACTGACAGAAAATAGGGCTTTCCTGCAGCCCTCCTGTGAAATCCCTTGGGAGCACCACCAGGAATGTCACATCTCACCTACAGACCCCTGTGGGTGTGCTTCAGGCTGCAAGAGGCAGCTGGGTCCAGGAGCCCAGCCTGCAGTTATTCAGAGGGATATGGAGGACTCTGTCATATAATTATCTTCATAAACCCATCAAGCTTCATCTTAAAGCTGGCCAGGGCTCAGTTCCTTCTTTTCCTATAAGAAGTCTCTTCCAGATCTTGGCTCCTCTGCTGGCTAGAAATAATGCAATTGCTTAAATTTATTCACAGTCAGTTCAAAGCCATTTGTTCTTCTGCCAATATTGTTCTTTAGCTCAAACAGTTCTCCTCTGTTGCACAGTGGGCAGCAAATTTCAGTGTCTAAAAATCCAATGTTTGGGACACATAGGGATTAGACAGGGGCCAACTGCAGCAGATTTGGAGAGGACACAGACAGACAGCTGTGGTTTGCTATACTGCTTCTGCCATTATCCCATCTTATCGTCCTCATACCTTGGCTCAAGCTGACTTGGATCTATTTCCTAAAAGCTGCTAAAGAAACAAGTTGTACCTGAAATTCTGTGGGAAATGTTAAGCAGTGCAATAAGAGACTATTTGAGCAGCTCATTGCCCTTTCAGAGGGAGTGATGGGGAGATGTGGCATTTTGTCTGAAGCCCCACACTTTAAACAAAATAATATAGTTATACATGAGAGACATCAGCTTTATTCCATTTCCAATAAACTGAAGTCAAACTATTTTTTTCTGTGGTCTACTATGAGCTGGATGTAAGGCAGACAGAGGCATAGTCTGCCAAAACCCATCCCCTCCAATACTCACTCCCAATTACCCCTTTTCTAGTCATCTTATAGCTGAACCAGTAGCACTTGCACAGCATTTGTTTTCCCTCTCCTTCCCTGAGATCTGTAGGAAGCTTTTGAGAAATGGCTGGCACTCAATGTTTATCAATGTTTTTCTCTCCCTATGTAGGAGAAAGTATGAGGGATATATTTCATGATGAAGTGGGTTTTTATTTAACAGGACAAAATGAAAGCCAAACCATAGATCAGCATAATATGTCAAAAGAGAAAAGGGTTTGATTTATTTTAAATTATATCCAATGCTAGAAATCAAGATCCTGATTTAGGAAAGCACTCAAAGATGTGCTTAAAAATTTTAGCATATACTTCATTTAGGGCAGCCAAAGGATATAATTGTTTTCTTCCTTTAAAAAGATAATGAAAAATATCTTTTGTTTAGACACATCTTGGGTGCTGCATTTAATGCTGTGCCTAGTATGTTATAGGAGCCTGTGGGGCATTTTAAATCCCTGGAAAAATATTCTGGAAATGTCTGGGACACTATAGAACTTTGTACCTGTTTTCTGGACTGCACTAAGATCAGGATAGCAGGAGATAGGTTGTAGGGCTGCAACAAGCACAAGGAGCAGGGCTGAAGCCCCAGTGTGTAGTCAGGTTTTTATTGCCTGATTTGACCCTGAAAGGTTGAGGAGAGCTTTGTGCCTTCTGAAGTGAGCAAACAGCAGGGTCAAAGAAGAACTGTGCTCATTGTGCTTGTTTTTACAAGGTAAGGGGTTTTTCCCACAGGAAAAAGTTTGCCTGGGAGTTTCACACTTTATCACTGCGCACGTCGCCTTTGTCAACCTGGGTATTTACTGCAGGCAAACCTCCACAAACTCTGTGTTGGGCCACCTCTGCTGGTGCTCCTGTTTGTGTGGAGGACTTTGGCAAACTAAAGACAAGAGTTACCAAGAGAACATCCTAACTTTTAACCTGCTATTTGTAAACAAACACAGTAACCTTATGGGAAAAAAGCTGTAATTTGAAGGAGGTCTATTATAAACTGCAGGTACCAACCCAGCTACATCTGCCATAGGAATAAACAGGATTTGATATAACTACATCAGGATAGGGAATTCAGAGCAGATTATCCACCAACAGCAATGTTGTTTTAATTAACAATAAGAACATGACTGAAGTAGGAAATAATTATTTTAGTTCTACACAGCACCCAAGCATGCCACAGGAGAACAGCCCATGTACAGAGTACAGACCAGATGAGAAGATCACTGTGTTCACTGACATACCTAACACTACTTTTTGAGCTTCATACAGCAAAGAGCTACAAAGCAAGATAAAAAAAAATCCATATTTGCATCCTCCAAAGTGGATGCTCTCATGTTGTGGGGCTTGTGCCTGTCACCGTGGAGGTGAGTCAAGCACAGTGTCAGCACAGGGGCATTTCCCCAGCTGTCAGGGCCCTGCACTCCCTCCTGCCCAGCCCCAAGCACTTTGCTGACCTCTTCCTCTAAATGTTTCTAAATGAAGCCCCACCTAAGCCTTCACTGCAGGATGGCTTTTGCAGCAGGCAGCTTTGGAAAGCCTCTCTAAGCCTCTGCTTCTTCAGACCTCCTCTCCCACTCCCTCCTCCACAACTGCTCTGATTTATAGGCCTAGCTTGGCCTCGTATGATTTAATGGGATAGATAAATTTTTTAAAATGTGATTTATTGTTGGAGAGTAGGTGTCACTCGATGTTCAAGCAAACAGTCCTCATGCAGCCAGGGATAGGGAAAGAAGCTTGCTTAGCTGAAACCATGCTTTAGTGCAGGAGCTCATTTAAAGGAAAGCAAGAAATCCATATTCCTACAGACATAATTACACCAGCAATTACAATCATTACCATAGCTCTGACTCAGGGTACCTCCCTGAGGCCTGAGAACACAAAATGGATTTTGGGCTCACGACTTTCTGTGCAGTCATGAGTGAGACTGGGCAACCCAGGAGCTCCAGGAATGCCCTTAAAATGTTTTGTAATGGAAGGACATTCAGATTTGTTCCATTTAACCTGCAGGCATTAGCTGGTATGGACACAGACAACTTTGCCACTGGATATCAATAAATACCCCAACCTTGCTGGGTCTAAGTGTTGCAGAAACTCTCAGTCCACCTATGTCTAGGTCCACCAGTGGGTTGCTGCTGCAAAATCTCCACAGTGTTGTGCAGCCAGAGCTTTGTCACAACTGCCTGTGTGGTGAGGTGTGCAGTGGCACCAGCAGCTGAGCTCTGTGCTGTCCCCCTGCGCTTGTTTTAGCTGCCATAAATAAAAACATGAGCAGAGCAGCGCCTCGGAAGTATTTACAGAATAATTTTCAATTGCTGACACCGCCAGGCTAAGCACTGAATGCTAAAGTTTATGATGTGTAATGCCTTGGGCTACCACGGCCCCAATTTGGACAAACCTGCCATTAACACCCGTGTGGCAGTTATTTTACTGGGGGTGACAGATTGTGAGGTAGGGAGAGTAATTCAGACTATTACCCAGGTGAAGGCATGAAAGCTCAGTGATATATGAAGACCACTTAAATTCATTGTATCTTGTACATCACATCTTTGATAGATTATAGCTGTGGCATTAAAATGGAAATGGTTTCTCTGAGGCCTGACAGGGGCTGGGGTGACCCATGACCTCCCTCTGAGGAATGTGACTGACCGAATTATCAGTTAAGAGAAAAATCTATGGGGAATAGACTCACAGTGATGGAGAATCCGCCATGCATATATATTTTTTTTAGCTTTTGCTTTGATTGAAAGCTGTGGTACTTGAGCATCCCCCCCCACCCTCCTCCTCTCCTTGTCTCCCTGCTCCCCCCCAGCCAATCCCAGACTCCTCCACTCCGATTCCAGATCAGCCAGGCCCCCGATATTGATTGAAAAATTGTTATTAGAGATAGTAGGTCTTCCTGCATGCTGCCTACTGATTTAATTTGGAAAACACTTAATTTTATGAAGCGGTAAATGATAGTGGCACGCTCTCTCGTGTTAGGGAGCAGCTGGCTCTTTAGCTGTGCGCCGTCACTACTCCCAGGTGTCCTCTTTGCAATCATGTGTTCCCTTCCCCTTTGCTTAACAAGTTATTTCAATTTCTAAACGAATGCTGAACAAGAGAAAGACAACATGCAAATTGAGATCCCAGCCGCCATTCACACATGAAAAAGTTCCCCTGGAATTCCCTCAACTCTGCCCGTCCCTCCCGCCCTCCCTCTGCATCTGTCAGGAAAAAACAGAGCCCTTGTTCTCATCAGATTGTTTTTACCAATGACCTGACACCACCATCTATAATTAATTACATCATTTACATTAGACTATTGACTAAACAAATACATAAATCATAGGCAGAGTCAATAGACGCAGACATATTTAATCATGTTCTAAATAATGATTACTGCTCCCATAATGCAATAATTATTTTCAGCAGCTGACTTGAATTAATCTTCTGTCAAAGTGCCATCTGAAAAAAGAGAGCGGACCAGGACGAAGATGAAAGCGGCGGCCCTGGTGATGGAGAAGCTGTCTAGCACTTTGCCCTCACTCTCCCCGTGTCCCTGCCTGCCTCCCAGTTCCCATGAAGGCTGCAGGTGCTGCTTCCTGGAGGATGCTCAGCACTGCCCAGTGTTCTCACCTTCCACTCCAGCCCCTGGCCACAACAGCACACCCAGCATTTCACAGGCTGGCCTGGCACCTGCTCTGCTCCCACAAGGCTCAAATGTCAGGCAAAAGGTGAGCTCCCATTTACTCCAGTGGGTGCCCAGAGCTGTCCCTCCACACCTGAAGGGGTCTAGGCTCTGCTCAGGCTCCCCTGCACCCACCCTCTTCCTGCACACAGAGGAGCCTGGTTTGCAAGGTGCCGAACGATCTGAAACCCAGGCGGACGCGACCCTGAATGGAGACTGCTCTCCATAGAGGTTAATGCAATTAGGGAGAATTTAACTCTCATTTACTTAAAAGCATCTCAAAAGGCATTTCATTAATTTGCAAAACACACATCTGGTCTGCAGTGCTGCCTGGTGTGCTCTGACCATGGTGTGTTTTCAAAGGGCCTTGAGGATGGTGCTGTGCTCCCCCCGTCATGCTCACAGCAGCCAAAAATCTCTCAGAAAGTTCCATATGAGCATCAGTGTGAAGAGTAGGAGGCCAGAG
This sequence comes from Erithacus rubecula, assembly GCF_903797595.1. Classification (NCBI taxonomy): domain Eukaryota; kingdom Metazoa; phylum Chordata; class Aves; order Passeriformes; family Muscicapidae; genus Erithacus; species Erithacus rubecula. The sequence goes on from NC_136687.1 coordinate 57,756,106, forward strand.
CCCCATCTCTCCACAGGGACCCATCCCCAGTGGTTAGCTTGTGGCAATGGAAGCACACTGGGGAGAGGTTTAGTCATGAGAGAGGCTGCTACAGGGCTCAGTAGGAATCATCAGAGGAGAAGGGATACCCTGTGTTTAGGGTTGAGAATCCCCCAAGAAGGAGTTGAGTCTTTCTTGGCCACGATCCCTGCTCAAAAACTTGTGGGATGACAGCTCTGAGAGCAGTAAGGAAAAGGATTTCTAGCTGGGAGGAATTTGGGTAATTTAGTTTTTTTTTTTTATCTTATAGCCAGCATAACAGTGGATTTGGGCAGGGTGAAAAAACCTCTTTAAACTTTCCTCCTCCAACTGCAAAGCCAGATCTAACAACGTTTTGGTCAATTAGTCATTTTGATAACATGCACTGTGATAAAGCAGGATTGCACTGCAGGTGCAATTGCACTGCAGTCACTACAGTTGTTTTTTCTTATTGCTGTGCACTGGGATGAAAATTACTCTGTACCTGACACTGGACAAGGGATTAAGAGCTCTGGAAGAGACAAACTCTTCTACCTCAAGTATTATTCAGCTTCCACCAGAAAGGAGTTAGCATGTCTCTAAATTGCCTATTGCATAGCTTTTCCTGGTCTACTACACCCACAAAATTTCATACAGCAAAGACCTTCTGTTTCTGAGGGTGAGAGAAGTGTAAAAGTGGACAAGAGATAATTTAGCATATGGAACTTGTTAGGAATGTCAATTACAAAATTAAAAAAATAATTATTTTTCTAAAATGAAAAGAGGAGAGGAGAGGAGAGGAGAGGAGAGGAGAGGAGAGGAGAGGAGAGGAGAGGAGAGGAGAGGAGAGGAGAGGAGAGGAGAGGAGAGGAGAGGAGAGGAGAGGAGAGGAGAGGAGAGGAGAGGAGAGGAGAGGAGAGGAGAGGAGAGGAGAGGAGAGGAGAGGAGAGGAGAGGAGAGGAGAGGAGAGGAGAGGAGAGGAGAGGAGAGGAGAGGAGAGGAGAGGAGAGGAGAGGAGAGGAGAGGAGAGGAGAGGAGAGGAAAGGAAAGGAAAGGAAAGGAAAGGAAAGGAAAGGAAAGGAAAGGAAAGGAAAGGAAAGGAAAGGAAAGGAAAGGAAAGGAAAGGAAGGAAAGGAAAGGAAAGGAAAGGAAAGGAAAGGAAAGGAAAGGAAAGGAAAGGAAAGGAAAGGAAAGGAAAGGAAAGGAAAGGAAAGGAAAGGAAAGGAAAGGAAAGGAAAGGAAAGGAAAGGAAAGGAAAGGGAGGCTTCTGTTTGGGAAATCAAAACATGAGAGTGGAAGGTGTTTATAGCATAGACTATGCAGCAACACCATCATTATATATGTTTGGCTGACTCTTTCTATCAGTACACATTTGCCATAACACAAATCTAAATCAGCCCAAGGAGATGTTATGAATGGCATTTGGAAGTCTACTTTGATATTCATAGGACCTCCCAACACGGCACTTTGGAATGCTTTTCTAAAATGGAAGAATTGAGCAGACTACACTGAAATATTCATGAAGGATAATGAAAAAAACAGCTGTCAATGACAGTGTTATAAGTTGGTTAATATTGTATGATGAGTGTGTTATAACCATAAATAAACAATAAGTATAAAAGATAGTGAATATAAATAATAATTAATACAAATAATAAATAATAAAATATAAGCTGGAGTGGGTGATGGGATAGAGTCAGGAGAGGCACCAACTATGGAATGGTTTTCTCAAAAAGCTCTCTAAAAGCTTTCAGAAACTGATATTATTATGTTCTGCTTTCAAATCCAGAGCAATGCAGTATGCTGTGCTTCTTTCGCTTTCAACATGTACTAATAGCATTTCAACAATCTGCTAGTGTAATAAAATAGCAATTTCTACTTTCTAGAGGGTATGAACCTTAAATGGGCACAAAAGGAAGGAATCAGAAGAATGTATTGCCAATAATGTTATTTTATTCCCTGGAACTGAAAGGAACTTTGTGTGAGCCATGTTACTGCAGTGGATTTAAGTGCAACCTTCAGCCTCAGACTTTAGTTACTGGGAGAAAATGGTAAAATAGTTTGATTGGTTGTACATGTGAAGCATTAAATACAGGGAGGAGAGTAAGAAATCTTCCAAAGAGAAAACACACATAAAAATCAGCTTCATTATTGCAACCTGATGAGACTGATCTATCTCTCCCTGCCTAATCCCTTTCACTCCTAGTGTGCACAGAAATCAGCATCACCCTTGGGAAACCTTCTGGAGCTGTTCTCTCCTTAAACTGGTGCTTGGCAGTCACTGAGCATCTTGGCAAGCAAGCTGCAGGACACTGGTGGAAGCTCACAAGAAGATGGAGAGCTTCCATGATTCCCTTATGACTTTATAGGTGCCTGCACATAGGAAAATGTGAACTATTCTCATCACTCCTTGAATTCTCATTCACCCCATGATGCCTTTTGAATTTATCTTATCTAAACAACCTGCTGTGTCCACCCAAAGGCCATACCCTAACAACCCCATCACAGCCAGGCCTTGGAAGCCACTTATTGTCTTGGCCAGAGTCACGACTGAATTCAGATGACAATTGCCCACTCAGGAGCTGTGACACTCCTGTCCCTCCTCACTAGCAGTTTTTCCCATGCCAGGAGCAGGTAAAGCAGCCAGGACCCACACTGTTTTGTGCAACATTGCAAGACACTGAGATGCTGTGTTAAAAAAATATTCTCTGCAGATTAGGAATCATAGTCACACTTATTTCTACCAGATTTTTGAGTTCTACACATCTGTCTTGGCACTTCCCTTCTTGCATCTCTATTTTGCTATGTCAGGGTTTAAGGACTTGTCTGCTTTCCAGACTTGTGGAATGGTGTTTACTAGGGACCACTTCCCCTTGATTTGTTTGTCTTTATTACAACTACATTTTAAAATAACTCCTCCATTGAGGTTTGGTTTTTCAAAGCCAAAAGACAAGTCATGGCCAGGCCCTTGTTATTGGAGATAGTGGCCAAGACTTGGAGAATCTTCTTGCCTTCCCATCACTTGAATGTGATCCTGGGGTTGCTGGTGTAAACAGAGGCATGGATATGAGCTCATAGCCCCCAAAACCTTTAATAAAGAAATAAGGCTCACTTATTACAGCCAGAGGTAAGTAGCCAAGTGATATAGTTATTTATAAACTTTTGATAAGTCTGTCATTTTTAGCTATGCTTAAAAGCAACCTCTTAAAATGATGTTTCAGGAGCACAGTCAACAGCAAGGCAAGCTGGTCTTTGGCTTGATTAGATTTTGCTCCCTTTACCTTGATGAAATGATGGCTTATTAGCATTCCAAAATGAGAGTGTGCTCTAAATGTAAGTGGATTTTAATACAATCTTTTGGAGGAAATGTCAAACTGTATTGGGTACATCTCCTCCCTGCCCCCATCCCTTCCCCGAATAGCAGAGTTCAGCAAGGAACTGTGCCAAAATAATGAGTGAGGGACAGGAGGAATTTCAGAGTCAAGGTAAAAGATGAGAAATAAATCCTGCCAGCAATAATGTCACTGTGGTTCTGCCACCAGCAGCTTAATTCAGTGCCTTTGCTTTGATTTTGCACCAGTGTTAACAAACAAGGCTTTGGCTCTCCACACTTGTCATAACTAAGTCAGCCCTTAACACCACAACACACCCAAGGCTGGAGGCTTTGCTGGTGTAAATTAGAACCAATTGGCTCAGTTAATTATACCAGCTGGAAAAGTCATGCCAAGCAGTTTTACTCTGTTGTGCACCCTGGTTTATTTGCCATTACTAAAGCTGTGCACAGATGGGCCTTAGGAGGTTGAAGGGCCCTGAAAAATTTTTACCCAGGGTGAAAAAAACCCAACAAGCCCAAGCCTCAAACAGTCAAAGTATACCTGTTTAAATTAAATTAAATATTAACATCCCCTGCTTTAGAGTTACACCGTGAACGTAATATGTGCACTGTTAATGAACCGCAATTTATTTACACCTCAAACAAAGAGTATCCTCACTGCCCTAAAGTAGTTAAATTGCCCTCTTCCTAGTGAAATTTATTGCCATTTAAACATGCCAAAAGGCCATTCTGCTGGTCATTACAAAAATCTATCATTTCTGCAACTGCTGGTATCCTGTTCTGTGGTCAAATTCAATCTGAGAAGGGTCAACAGAATTTTTCCACCAAATGCTTCCCTCTTGCCTGTCATCAATTTACTTTTGTCAACAAAAAGGGCATTACTACCGAATGAAATAGAAGATCCTCTTAAGACCTCTGGCAAACAGCAAGAGCTTCTCTGATGTATCACATCTTTTCTGCTTGCAGATATGTGTGAGTGTGTGTGTGTGTGTGTGCCAGGACCGAAATACTGAATGCATGAGCAGAAATTCTGTAATTTGTCAAGCTCCTTTTGCTGCAACCAGCACTTGCATTTCTAACTACTGTGGATAGTTGCAAGGTATTTTCAGATATTCTCTATAAAAACAGTTTTAGGAATATGTTTTTCACTAGGAAATTATGACTGTATTTGTAACTCAGACTTGTTTCATGTGGCTCTTCTGCTTTTCTTCTGTGCACACAGTTCAGAGAACACATCAGGACTTGTTTCACCTCACATCCAGATTTTGGCTAGGTGTCTAAAAACCCTAGGGAACAATCTAGTGAAATACAATAAAATTACTGCTAATAATAAAACCAGCACAGTGCCCTTACATTTTTGTTTTTTTAATTTACAAATGATAGGAAAAAACTCTGAAAATAAATCAATTAGCTCATTACTACTAATCAGCATCCTAATTAATCCAAGGACCCCAGCACTGTACCCCATTCTTCTGGCACACTATTAAATACTTATTATTATGCCTAATCCTTGTCACAAAGAGCTGGGAGACTGACTTTTATTATACACATAAGACAGGGAGAAATGAAAGGCAAGGAAATGTGCCAAGTGTGTAGCTTTGAGGTTTCCTTGTAATGGGAATATTGTGTTCCCTTGGTCTGCCAGCAGTTTGTCCCAAACCCTGCAGGGAATTGAGCCTGGAAGAGAAAGCAGGGAAATGATTTGAGTGCTGGCTGGAAAAAAGGAGTCTGAAAGTGTTTCTCAGTGCAAGTAATGGCTGGAGACATGATTACTAGAATAAGGAAAAGCATGAGTGGGTAATCAAAGTTGGAAAGAGCAAAGCCAGGAAGCTCCTGATAGCACAGAGTACCTAAAGCTTTGCCTGCAGCACTGGCCTCAAGCAATGCTCCCAACAAGACATTTCAGGACACTCTCCCATTTCTGTGGTTCTTCCCCAGCAGAAGGAATATTGCAGCATGTTGAGGTGGATCCAGCTCATTTTCACTGTGTTTTCAGTTTGTCACATCTGTGACATGTGGATATGCATGTGGATAAATGGTGAAAGTTTATTCATACTACATTATCTCTCCTTGGTTCTTTTTCATGCAGACAAGGAGTTGATGATCTGGAGCAAGTTTTGGCCCTTTCTTCCCATTTTTGACCAATGTAGGGTGGTCCTAGAAGAAATCCTGTGGGCATTGACCCCTTTCCAGTAGGAAATGGAAAGTTCATTTTATTTTCTATACAAAGCCATATGTTTTGATGAACCACAGCACAGATTCAAAGATCCACCTTTTTTTCTTTCTTCTTTTTCAGTGACTCAAGGAACTAAATTCATAGGTAGCAAAGAACGTGCCTTCTGTTTCTCTCACAGCAAAATATAATTCCTATACTGCATCCTCTGCTTCCCATGTAATTTCAGTGGCCAAGGGATAGTGGATTTTACTTGGAAAAGCTCTAACTGATGTCATGTGTGCACTTTCTGAGATCCAGGCACTCAATGCAGCACTCAAGCTTACTGAAAGAATTGGTAAGGGCAAGAGGCAGAGAAAGAAACAATAACAAAATAACACTCTTTAGTTAAGAACTACCTGAACTTTGTCCAGTTTTCTTCCTCAGTTTGTTTTCCTGTATCTGAACACACAGTGATCAGACCCTCCTCCTCAGGAGTACCAGTTGGATAATGGTGAGAATACTGAGAGATTTGGAAAGCTTGTGTGTCTCATAATTTTGTTTTTGTACAGGAAGCCAGAGTTCTCAGCAGGCACAATTCAATTAGAAAAAAACCCCAAAACAAACCCATGTTCTGAGCCAAAAATTCTCTCAAGCACTTTTGTTTGAGCTTTGAAGCAAAACCATCTCTCAAAGAGTCTCCAAAATCATCATGTCAAAGTTATACAAATGTTAACAATTTATTCCAAGAAAATGAAATCTGCTGAGGTGAGACTGGGAGGTGTTAAAACTTAATGAACATAAAAATACATAGCCTTGCTTAAACAGAACTGAATTTTCTTGAGCTGGCTACAGTCATCAACATTCTCTCTTCTGGTTTTTAATCACTTGCAAATTTTTGTATTATTTTTCCTGTGCTGGAAAGAGGATGAGAGTTGTTTCCCTGTTTGAATACAATGCAGGTGAGGAGAACAGCCTGAGAAAGTTTACAGTAATTGCTTATCTTGACTTTTCAGAAGAGTTGGCCAACACAGAGGAAAACAGGGGCAAGGGAGGTGCCCCTCTCTTCAAATAACAACAAATAGCCCTGGTATCTATTCTCAGGGAAACATCCTGCATGTGGGCAGAGGAGAGGGAGAATGAGTCAGGCATTCCAACACAACTCATCTTCACCTCACTGTGACCCCTGCTCCTGGGAGCACAGGCTGCCCTTGAAGCTCAGCTGGGGCTGATGCTGCTGGTGAAAGGGCAGTGATCTCTTCAGGTGGCAAAATCAGATCTGTCACAGCTCACCTGGCAGAGTCAGGGTGGGCTTGTAGGTTTTCCTGTACAGTTTTGCTATTGAGAATGAGGAGTATAACTTGGTTCTGGCTGCAAGTTTTGCTCAGCTTGGTCTCTGCTGCAGTGGTTTGCATTGCATCTGCATAACAAATTTTGCAAGTTGAATTAATGTGAAAGGCAGAAAATTAAAGTTATTATGAGAACTGAAGGCAAGCATAAAGAATTTTGTCTCTGTCAAATAGTGAGACCTCTTGCATGCTCGTCTGTGCTTCAGACGTGAGGCATGAGATGAATTTGGAAAAGGATTTTCGTGACAGGACAAATTCTCAAGTAAGAGCACTTCATCCAAGAAGCAATTTGCCTCACCAGTAATTTTTCAGTATTTCTTTTGTCATTGTTGAAGGTGTTTGTGTCTGAAAGCAAGTTCTGTTTTTCACGCTGGCTGGATTTTGTTTGTGGTTTCCAACTCAGGTGAGACCCTTATCTGTAGGCAGGTGGCATCATTCCTAAGCTGTAAAATGAACAGGGACCTCAGAAACTGATACTGAAACAGAGGCTACAGGGTCAGAGCAGGATGGAAAAATAGACTTTGTGGAAGGGAAAAAGCTTACACAAACATGAACAAATATGATAGCTGTGAGTGCAGTTAAAACCATACAGCCTTATCCTAAATTCATTGAAATCAGCTGAGAACATCCTCACACACTCAAGGGCCCTGCATTGTGATGTGCACCAGTGAGACTCATTTTGCAAATTGTGCGGTTAAATAGACCTTCCATTATGTTTAATTTTATTTTGCTCCCAAGGAAGGTGGAGTGCAGAACAAGAGAGCCAAGCACAGCTCTCAGGCACTGAAGTTGCAGGACAGATTCCCAGCTGGCAGAACCATCCCCAGCACTGGCATTTCTTGCTTATCAAAAGGAGCCAAGAGAAGGGGGTGAGATATTGTCAGTCACACAGATCATGACAGACTTTCAGTTTGAATCCACTGAGTGTGTTCAGTGCTGCCAGACAACATTGTTCATTGACAATAGTTATTTTACACTAGTCTGCTTGTTTCTCATAAGCAGCAAAAAATCATGACTCTGCCACAACAAAATAAAAAAAAAGACAGAATTCCAGTTTTATCCAGCCTATCATATTTTGCAATAAGATATGTTAAATTATCCATCCATGTTTAACACTTTAAAAGCATCAAACCAACCTACACTAGCACATCAATTGGACAGGGTTAAACTCACCAAATATATCCAAGTGACTGACAAATACCACCACTCTTTATGAAAATTCCATGCTTCATATTTTTGTCACTGCTGTCTAGGCTGTGACAAACATCAGGCCTCAGGCAAAAAGACACAAAACACTTAATGTCATCAAAACATGAATATGAGCTTTGCTTGGCATTTTTCCAGGAAAGGAGCTGGCCTGACAGCTCATGGGCATCCAGAATTATTGCTTGCCTAAATGCTGAATAACATAAACCCTCACAAATCAAATCTCACTTTCCAAATACCCTAATAATTCACTGTATAGTGGCTTTCTTCTGACTGTACATCAAGGAAGAAAAGCCAGCAGTGCTGCTTGCTTGGTGTAAAAACATATCTGATACTGATTATATTAAAGGTGTATTTTGTTTCTTAGGTGGATATCCAGCAGTTGTTAAGTTCTTTATTCATAGCAGACCTTGGAAACAGACAAGGAATGGCTTAAAGGGGCACTCATAGACTCAGTTTCCAACTAATTCTGATTATTATTTTCCTACCTCTTAACCAAGAGCTGAGAACTTTTGTAAGATGCATCAAGGCATTGCTGTTTGTTACAATGCAGCTTTTTACTGATGTCTCTTGTGATGCATTGTGTAACCATGGAGATCACATAAACCCAATGGATTACCACCAACTTATTAAAATACCATCCTACTCCTCCATGTCTTCATCATTTGTGAAATGATGTAGGAAAAGTTTATTCTGCTTATGGTTCCTGAGGTTCCTCTCTATTTCCAATATGCCCCTGTTGGGAACTGCCTTGCAACAGCTTCACTTACAGGTGGAATGTCCATCTCTCCACGGGCTTATAACTGGCTTTGTTCATGGGCTGCACTACCACAGTGACAATAAGGAACTGAAATGGTGCCCCATATACATAGGCAGATGGGGAAAATGCTGATCTTCTCCTCCCAAATGGAAAGATTGTTTGTGGGTCAAACATGATGACGGGTTGTATTTCATCATATCTATTTATTACTGACTCAGAAATCACTCAAAACAGATTTGTACAAGGTATAAATCTCTTACTGCAGAAGCTTTTCTCCCTCCTTTCCCTCAAACTGGTATTTATTTTTTGTTTAGTGTCACTTGGCAAGCTTTTGTTGTAATTTACTCCCTTATTCCTCTAAAGCAATTATTGTCACTCTAAGTTATGTTTCTGAAGGAGGCTCTGGGACTGAATTCCCACCCAAGAATTGGTATCTAGCAAAGGTAGGACAAACTGGTTTTCTGGAAATGCTTCTCTCCCTCTGCTCTGACTAGAGGCAGCCTGAACAGCAAGGTAAGGGATACAGAGCAGAGAGGCTTTGAAGATGCTAAAGAGCAGCAAAAGAAAAAAAAAAAGCAACAAACAAACCTTGTCTTTATTTTTCAAGGAAGCTGGTGACAGCATAGTTGATCAGATGGACTGCCTGCCCTGATCAAGTCTGACAATTCTACAGTTTTATCTTCCTGCAGAACAGAAAACTGAACTGATACTGGCAGTCAAGACAGCCTCCTGAAACAGCCAAGGGAAACAAATCTCCAATTGGACAAACCAATAAATTATTGTTTAAAAAATCAGACTATAGTAATTTTTTCCATATACTACATTAATCTTTTTCAAGAGGTAATTAAGTCAATAATTTAAAATATTTTGCTTTTTTTTTTGGCTTACAAGCAAGCCTTCCCATGACAGGTGCAACTGCTTTTTGTCTGGCAGTGAGTTACAGCACAAGAAACCTCCTCCCTCTCCACCAGGAAAACCAGTTGTTTCATGTTTGATAGGATTGCATCCTGAACTTCTATCCCTCTCTGCCTGCCACTACACTTTACTTGCAGTTAATGTCTCCAAAAGGTTATTCCTTTTGCTCCTTGCTGGGCTGAAGGCATCTTGAGCCAGGTTGAGATCTACTGCAGATGATTGCAATGCCCAAAGCTTGCCCTATGCCCTTCAGAGAATCCTATCTCCTTGCAGGTGATTCCTGTAGTCAACCACCTCAATTTCCCTATGCATAGCTCTGAATACCTAAAAAAATGAATACATCAAGTGATACCTGTTGAATTTAAGTGATGAAGACCCTACTGATAGGACTTGGTGGAAAACTATAGTTGGCAAAAATATTATAAGCTGAATTCTGCTGTTCTGAACACAGGGGCCAAAAAACTTAAATTACACCCCCCACAAATTTCCCCTCCAGTAAGGTTGGAACAACTTTTAAGAAAAGAAATTTGAAAGAGTTCATTCTTCAGCTCTAAGATCTTCCACAAGAAGGTAACAGTAGAGTTCTGAAGGGGAACAGTGGTGAATGGGGTTGATTCTCTGAGCTGCACCCTCCTGAAGAGCTGGACCAGAGGGTGGGACCAGAACCTATCAGCCAGCTCTCTGCTTGGAGCTGCACACTGAAGCTGTTACCCTTTTTTTTTCCCTGTTACCTGGCAATAGATGTAGCTTATCTGAAAGTTTGTTTTAAACCACAAGGTATGTTGGCATTCCATCCCACTGCTGCCACTGCTCTCCCTCCCATAGAGAGTTCCACCGTGGGCACTCCCTGCTCCATGGAAAGAGAGACTTGTTATGTTTTGCAGTTCATTAAATGCCCAGAAACACCAATGATTTGCATATGCAAACAAAAATTGGTTTTCAATATGTGCCTCTATGTACTAATACTAGATAGGCCTTGTACTTGGAAGCTAACAGAAACAAAAGCTCTGTGTTGTTAACAGGGTGCAGACCTCCTTATGGACTACATTATTTTGAAGAATAGTGTTTTGAGGTGAAAAAGATAATAGAAATAGAGACTGAGATTCACCATTCAGTTTCTCATGACAAAAGGGCAGGACTTGGCTATGCTGCTCTGAGAAGCAAGCAAGGGAAAAATAAACTAGATTAAAATTAGTTGACTAAAGTGATTAGACTGTCTGATAAAGCATCACCCTGCACAACAAAAATGATTGAACACTCATAAAACAACTCAAAAGTGTCCAGTTTCAACTTTAAATTTTAAGGAGCCAGCTTGAGTTTGGCATATGACAAGCTGCAGCAGCTCAGAATTCTCCTCTCCAGCAGGTGAGACCCCTGCCGTGTGGTGGCAACCTCTCCCTTTCCTTGTGGCTATCAGCAACCTAATCACTCCAGTTAAGTCCAGAATCACAGGCATGAGAGAGCCCCAAACCACATGCTGTTTGTGCTTCCCTGCTGCAACCAGAAGAAGCTGCTTTATGCCTCTGGGGAAGGGATTATGGCCTTGGGAGGTGGAAATGCAAGCCCCAGAGCAGCCAGAGCTGCAGCACCCTGCTCTCACTGCACAGCTACCTGTCACCTCCCAGCTCCAGACACAGCTCCTCTCTTGCTGCTGGGTTCAACACCAGTTTCTTGTTTCTCCATTGTTGTTCTTTCTAGGAACCCAACAATTTACCCTATGTCCTTATTAGTGCTTGATGCCAATATCTGTATTTTAATCAGGAGAACTTTATGAAGCAGACACACTCTGTTCAAAGCCCAGAAATACTTGTTTTGAAGACAAACTTACAAAACCTAGTCACTTTTCAACACAAACCTAATTCAAACTGTGAAAGCTTTCCACAAGGTCTCTCACTGAAATTTTTGGCTAGCAGAACTGCACAGGACATCACTTGCCACTTTTCCAGCCCAGGATTTTCCTCCACACCACACTCATGCTAGCCAGGATGAGACCCTTCCCAAACATCCCAATGCCACCTTTAGGATCACCACATGGACAGAACAGTGCTGTTGAGCAATCACTACTTTATGAAATCAAACATTTGCACTTCTCCAGCAAGTTGGATTTTGTGTATAATATCTTCTGGTGTTCTTGTACTGTACACTTCCCCCAGTAACTGTTGGGCAAATATTTCTGTTCTGACTGACAAGACCATAACAGCGCCATGGCTTGTGGTTTGTGCACAAATTACATACTACACCTAAAGTTTTGTAAATTAATACCTGCAGGTTGCTACCTATATTTTAATTAACTGCAGCATATAATGAAATTATCCATCAATGTGTTTTTGAGCTTTTTATCTGGCATGACAAGATCTCATTTTGTAGGTTAGTTTAGATACATTATTTGACAAGTGCAATAATTACAACAGTAGATAAGGTATATAACTAATCCACTTAGTTATGATGCCTTCACATTCCCCTCTGCAGATATATATAGGCAAAAATGGAAACCACTACACCCCCTAATAAAGGCCATATATTTGTTTTTCCCAATAATGTTAATTTGGATTTGCAAATGAATCTCTCAACACAGCAACATAATTTCCTATACAATATTAACGTCCTCTGAGATCTCTTTCAGAAAAACACTGCTTACTGGGGTCATTGCAGAAAACCCAGAAGCAGTCTTTGTAATGCAAGAAGGTTGAGGTCCCCAGCCCCAACCTTATCTGCAGGAGAAAGCTGTGTTACAGTTTCTGATTCTGAGTTTCTGCAAAATTATGAAGTGACTCCTGCCATTTAATATTCAATGTGGTTGATTCTACCACATTCAGACACTTCTATAAACCAAAAGTGAGGATTCTTGCCCTAAATTTAAACTGCAGCTTGATTGCATCAAGTACGATTGCCCTGTTTCCAATCATGCTGGGTGTGGCAGTCTCCAGGGTGTGGACCTCTTCCTCCTGAGCACAAGCAGCAGTCAGAGCAAGCGTGTGTGAGCAGGCACATCTGACATGACAACTCCACTGCATTTTAACAAAATCATCTTCCCTGCAGTGTTGCTGTCCTCAGGGCACTGCTGCAAGTGTGGTGAAGGGAACAGTGAATGTTCCACCCATGGCTTCTGGATGAATGCCATTCAAAGGCAGCAGCATGGGAGGATGAAGAGGAAAGAAGGTGGGGTGATGGTGGCTACAAATACTGACCTATGCCTGCACCCCTCAGTTTAAACCCTGGCTGTGATCCTCCAAAGTGGGCATAAAACTGCACTTGGATTGCTAATAAATGTCATCCAAAATGCAATTGTCATCTCAGCATTTTGCTATGCAGATAGGGTTGTACCTCCTGAGAAAAGCAGTGTGCTGCCCTCAAGAGAAAGCCCTGTTTATCACTTGGAGATGCAATAAAAATAACAAATGTCCAGAGTAAACCTAATTCACTGTGCTACTTAGTATTTGAAATACATAAATATGTCAAGCAAAAGACCTCTAATAGACCCTTTTATACTGGTAATAGTGTACATATAATTTTCCTCTCATTAGTAAAAAAACTACCTAGGGAACTATCGGCCCATCCTTCATCCATTTAATCTGCATTAGTTTACTTTTACCTTGTGTTTAATCTGCTTTCCCTCAAGGTATTTTGAATAAATCAATAGGAATACATGATTGTTTAATGATTTTTAGAAGAGCTCCCTTCGACCACAGCTGCATGATTTAGAATGACTAATTCCACTTTTTACAATTGATCCCGCTGCACACAGCCCATCCATTCCTGCCACGTCTGGCCAAAGGGACCAGGAGCTGCTCCACACTGAGGGGGTTCTTAAAGGGGCCCAGGGAGGTCCCCAACAGCTTGTGGGGGGAAAAAAACAAGTAAGGCAACAATCTACTCGAGCTAAATACTCTTCATTCTTGGCAATAGATTCCAGTTCCCTAATGTGATTCCCTAAAATCCTGATCATGACTCATTCACCTGGGCTTTGGGTGCACCACTGCTCCTTTCTCTTCAAAGTGTCCAAGGACAGCAGAGGATATCACAGGATGCAAAGAGAAGAACCAGTCTGGCAAGAGGGACCCCTGCCAGTGGAGTTTTGTTCTTGACTCTGAATTCACAAGCTTGCTGAAACTCAGTCTAACACCAGAGACTGCTTGCTTAACAACAGAGGCAAAGCCCTCCTGATTTGACATGCAAACACACCAACACTTCTATCCTTCATTTCTTCTTAACCTCAGAGTCGTTTTGGCAGTGTGAATACACACCAGTGTAGCAGAAATATCTCCAAAAAGGAGTGTTGTGCCTCTTCATCCAATTTGCCATGAAGGAGGTGTGGGGTAGGTGTATAAAACTAGGGCTGGGATCAAGAGAGTTTGTAGCTATTCACATTTATGCCATTGAGCTGATGCCTGACAGGGAATGTGCCCTCCTCAGCTTTGTTTGCCATCTCATTTCTCCAAGGATGCCTGATCCTTTATAAAAGGGACATAAATTTCCTCACAAAATCCCTAACCTATACTACATTTTAACAGAGCTCTGAACACAGCAGGGCCCTGGTGGCTGTTACTGCCTCTGGACACTCAACACAAACAGCAATAGGCACAGCACAACCATATTTTATTGTGATCATGGAAAGGATAAACCAGCCAGCAAGTGCCCAGCCTGGTGTCCTGTGCCCTAACCACCCTCTTCTCCCAAGAGTGGGCCTGACACTCCTTTACTGAATCTTTTCAGTGTGCAGCCCTTTCCAGCCCTGGCACCCTCGTTCAGTGGTGTGGCCAAACCTGCTTCCCAAACTTTCCCAGGCCTTGTGTGGTCCTCCCAGTGGAGGCTGTCTTCTGCCAGCCCACTTTCTGCTGGGTCTTGTCCCATTGCCAGAAATATCTGAGTTTTGGGGGGGGTGGTGGTAAGGGGTGGTGGTTTGAGCTGTCAGCCTAGGGCACAAAGGTCTGGGAACTGCAAGAGAATTATCAGCACTATCCCTAACAAGCTTGACCTTTCAGACAGCTGAATTCACAGGACATAGATATCCACAAAACATCTCCTCCCCCTGACCCTGTCTCTTTTAAAACATTGGTGGGTTCTGGATTACACCATACATAAAATTCAACATTCCTCTTAAGACTATATTCACCTTATTTCAATGGTGAAGTTGCATGATATATGAGCACACTGGCAAACAGACCAGCATTGTATCAACACTCAGAGCTGACATTGCTACAGCACTAAAGGGAAAAATACTGGTAGCTAGCTCAAATAAGTCAGAAATCTTTGATCAGGACACTGAAAGTGATTGAGATAGGCTGTGTGAGAGTCCTTACAAAGTGCCAAGGTACAGAAAACATTACAGTTTACGATGGATAATCTATTGCTCTAGGGTTTATAAGCTGACTGCAGTCCAACAAAGACTGTCAAGGAGGCTGGCAGCTGAGAACTAGGCTAGCACTTGTTATTTATTCTATTATCAGCTTAATCAGTACCCAAAGCAAGATGGTAAGGACCTTGGGGAGACAGAGACTTCCCATGCAAAGATTGGAAAGCATCGTGCTGTGGACACTGGAAATCCCCAGGGACTCACTCTGCACTGAAAAACTTCCACACATGACAGGAGCATCCTCAGCATGCAAGGAGGCATGAACAGAACCACAGCTGCTGTCACTGCTCACCCCCCCTCAGCTTGTCTCCATGGGAAAAGGCAGCTTGGGGTTTTAGGGAGAGAAAGTAGATGTTTGTGGCCACATGATGAGTTTCATCAGATGCTGAAAATATCCTTGATAGCATGGAGCTCTGTGTGTGTGACCTGTTTGCTAACTGCTACCAAATAGTTATGGCAGTTCCCTCTCAAGAGTTCCAGTGCCCTTCCTGGAGTAATGCAGCACCTTTAATCACTGCAGAGGGAAGAACTCTGTGGGACTGGAGCAGATGTTACTCAAGCCACCTGCAGACTCCCCCTCAGGCACATTGAGGCACCTGGCAGTCAGTGACCCCCTGCCACAAGCCAGCTCTGAATTCTGCTGGGGACACAATGCAACAGGAGCAACTCAGTTTCTGCTCCAGATTCCCTGCCCACATGTCAAAGCCTCTGCCATAAGTCACAACACTGCCAGTAGCTCTTCCTGCCACCCAAGGCATCAGGCTGAGGTTCCTCATTTACCCCAGCACAGAGCAGTGATGTTCTAGATGGAAGGAGGCTTGAAACTGGCACCAGAAGGAATTGCAGCCAGCCCCTGTAGCTATAGACTTCTACTGGCTTTAAATGGACTCAGAACTCCACAAAGGGAAAATATCAGCCACTTGCATTCTTAAACTTAATCTGATTAAATTCAATGTAAAATAAGCACCATGTAAATTATTTCCCTGCTTCCCTGGTATTTTCCACTACTGCATCATGAAACCATTTCTACATTGGCTGTTTCTGTGTTAATACACTAGTGCTTTAGAAGTTGTCTAATTTTATCTGCATTTTTTTTTAAATTAGCATAAAAGACATGCCAGTATTTGACTCTGAGGTCCAGCTCCCTTACTAAATATAAAAGCATCTAACTGGAGCAAGGAACATCCTTCTTTTGAACAGCAGGTTCTTCCAGATTGTCTAATACATGTACAAAACCCACTTGGCCACCATCATCTGTGAACTCTGAGCTGAGAATCCAGCCCCATGGCCCCAGAGCTGGGAGCAGACCCTTGAAAATTCCCATCCAGTCTGGGGTGCCCCAAAGGAAGCTGGCAAGCTCTTCCCCCCCAGTCCAGGCATTTAAATCAAACCTTACAAGTTAATCTGTCTGGTTTTTAGTGAAGTTCACTTATATCCCTGAGTTAGCAACACGTCAGAGGGGCCTTGGGTTTGTCTCCAGGACTGCAAATCCTTAGGCTGTGTGTGCTGCTGCTCACACTGCCAGCTCTCTGGAGCTGGTCCTGGCTCTGTGTGTGGGCAGCGCCGAGCACGGTGCCACGAGGATTCAGGGGAACATTAATAACCACACAGAGCATGCCTGCATTCCCTCAGCAGGAGCTAAATGTGTTTGTGCTTGGATTGAAGCAACTGATGGAGCACTTGCACCTGAAGTCACCTGATGGCAAGCTTTAGGGAGTAAGCAAACTCCCCTTTCTGTGCTCATGTACTCCATCACTGGTCGCTTTCTCTGCTCAAAGCCTCCAATAATGCCAGTGTTAGAGGGTCAATATCAGTCTTACAGGTCTGGAATTGCTACAAGAGTGCCAGGAAACAGAGGAACAAAATCTGGCACATGCTATTTGAATGTGTGAGCTGTGAAGCCACGTCAGCACACTGTGGATTTTCTCCTTCATCTTCCTCTCTGCAGAATCCAAAAAAGGAAAAATCAGTGTAGATCTATCTCTGTGGACACTGTCTCAGTCACCACAAAGTGAAAAATCACCCTTTTTCCTAGCTCACAAATCTTCAATAAGTAATTTCTAGACTTGCAAAGAAAAAAAAGCAAACCCAAAACATGGCATGAATAAACAATTGTTTCATAGTTGTTTTGAACTCAAAGAACAGAGGTCGTGTCTTGCTACCCTTCCCCCCAGGAACCATAGATAAACTTCTGTTCTTAGCAGTGACACAAAAGCAACTCTTCTGACCTTACAGCAGTACAAATGTAGTAACTACCAGCCATGAGATCAAATACCATGAGATCCCCTCCACCTGTTGCAAAGAACAGAGAGGAAAGCAGCATGTTACACTGAATTACACCCTGAGGCAGCGCTCCACAAAAGGCTGGTGTGTCATTGACACACAAAATAAGGTGCTGTGCTCCTGGGCTCTGTCTTTCCTGTACTGGGAACCATTAATCCCATTAATTGCATATAAAAAGTCTGGTAGCAATTCTACAAATGAGTAAACACAGAGATAAAAGTGTAATCGTACTAGTACAGCAAATTGGATTCAGGTCCTCATTGAACAATCCTGTTTCATTTCAGCAATTTTATTATCACTGGAACTGGAACAAATTACTTTATTAAACAGAAGGGGCTTTTGTAAAAGAATTTCTTCTTGTGGGCAATATCATGAAGCTCTGTAACACAAAACCAGCAATTACACTTGTCAGGGGATTTCTTTAAGCAATTCAGCTAATGGCTTGTGACAGGTAAGACTTGAAATGTTCATTCAGACCTTCTCTCTGCTATAAAGATATATTTTGTCAGCACAAAAAAAAAAGGCACTTTTATTGAAGTGAGTGCTTTGGTCAGGGGTTTGAAATCCTGGAGAAGGCAAGAAGGCTCAGGGTAGGCTGATGTGCAGGACAAGGGCAGAACAAAGTCTGCTGACAGTTACACAATGGCCAAGAGACACAGACACCTGGACAAGTCAAAACTAACCCCACTGCTGAGGGAAGAAGGATAAAAAAGATTTCTTCCCTGCAGCATCAGTGTGAAAGCCAAGATCTCCAGCTCTAGTTGGAAGATGGAAGTACCACATGAATTTAAAAGGCATTTCCACTGAAGACAAGTCATCAGGCTCATTGCAGATGTAGCTGTATGACCACTAAAACACAATGTGGCATTTTTTTGGCTGTGTGTGTTTTTGTGGGGTTTTTTTTTGGTTTTTTTTTTTTTGTTTGTTTGTTTGTTTTTTGTTTTTATGCAGTTCTCTAGGTCATACTTATGCATAAACAGTGTGGTTGAAAAACTTATATCCTGACAAAGCAGATTGTGACAAAGCATTGCAGGATCTATGGAAGACAAGTATCCTATAAACAAAAATATCAAAAAGCTGTCTAAACCAGTACTAAAAGCTTAAAGGAGTTTCAAAGACAGAGCCAAGTGCCCAAACAACACTGAAATTCATAGGTCCACCTTTACCAAAGCTATTAGGAAACTGATACATTTGAGCAATTAAGGTCAGGATGTCCCAATTGTATGATGGCTTTGATGGTGTCAGCCAATAATCCTGCTGGTTGGTTTTGCTAAGATGTTAGACATATTTTCCCTTTATTCTCCTCTTGGCTTTTCCTCCATGCTTTCTGGAAAACAGTCAGCCATGATTTGACTCTATCACTCTGCAGAATGGGTAAGAAACAGAAAACCAGCATAAATATGTCATCAGAAAATTTTAAAAAACAGTCTTGGGCACCTCTCCTCCTCAGAAGTAACCCAAGAACACAAGATGGGACCAGATGGCTGTTGGACAAGATGGTATGATTGTTTCAGACACTTCACCTTTGTTGTGCACCACTTGGAGCTTCTCTCTTGTCTATGTCATGAAGTGAAAAGTGCAGGAGAGTCAATATAAATCCTTACATTCTCATTCACTCTCATGTACACAGCTATTTGGAATAAATAGCTGGGGGTCCTGAGGACTGATGTGGAGCTCAACTCGGAGATCTGTGAACAGCTCCATTCAACCCTGGTGTCCTCCATCTATTCTTAAGCCCTCTAATTCCAAAGGCAAACTTTTTTTTTTTTTTTTTTTGAGGTCACCTCACCCCCCACCTCACTCTCACACAGACACACAGTTCTTCAAAAAGGGAGGCCTGCACTGGCCCTGTTTACTTAGAGCACAAACATATTCAAGGCAGCGATGTCAGATTAAAGGAAGAAAGGGGAGAGAAATCAAAGCCTCTAAACTGCACATAAAAGGCAATCGCTGGCAACCAATCTGTTGTACTTCCAACTCTTTGCACTTTATGAATAAAGGTCAAGCTGGTATTGGCACCCAAATGTTAATGTTCTTATAAGGGTTTAAGCTGCTTTAACAGCTGAATAAGTGAGAGTGATCCACAGGGCCACACCTAATGATGCCCTTACAGCAGGGAAAGCCTCTGCTTCCCAGCGGGCTGTCCACAGGGCTGCAGGGAGACCTGCAGCAGCAAACTGCTTACCCACTGCCTAAAGAGGACCTGAGGTTAACTAGCTCCTCCCCTGTTGTTTTCCATCTGCTCTGCCTGCTGGTTGCTCTTTTCTCTCCCTTTACCTATTTTGTGCTCTGTAGCTGGAGCTTTCAGCATACAGAAAAAGCACCTTCAGGTACTTCCTCTGACTTGCAAGGAGCCCTTCTGCCTTCTTTTGTTTTAAAATTGATACATCTATTTTTAAACACGGTTTTTTTTCCCCTTTTAAAGTTAACAAGGCACAACTGCCATTACCCCTTTCCACGGCAAAAGGTTTTGGGATAACTGGCAGCCAGAAATGATTAGCAGTGTTCTTTCAAAGTTGATGATGTTACAATCTCTCTGCTTAAAAGATGACACAGCTCACACTTTTCAGGTTTGTCCTGAGTGCACTGGAAGTACTCATCTCCCAAAAGAAGCATTAAATTCTCTCACCTAGCTCTCCAGGAGGCAGCAGAGCCCCAGCAACTTCATGTCCACATTTCCAAATGAGCAGCACACTGAAAAAGCTTCAGAGTGACTCAACACCAGCCCACTGGAATGAGACAAAGGCCTCACCCATCAAAGGAAAAGAGGTTTTACTGAAGAAAGAAAAAGTCAATATTCGGGATATGTTTTCATAAAGTCAGGACAAGTGCACTGCTAAATTAATTCATGTCTGGCATTTACAAACAGTAACTTGATCTTTCAGCTGGTGCCCTTGCCAAGTCAAGCAGTTTTTAAAAATTTAATTTTTGTAAAGGTGAATTTAGTGCTAATGAAATTGAAAGACCAGTAGCAATAGCTCGCACAAGGCACTGGCCTGCCAAGCATCTGCTGCTCACAGGGCATCTCCATCCTGAGCTCTGTGGAATCAGAGGTCCCAGGTCTGACTCCTCCTCTGGGACAGATGGCTGGGATTGCTTTTGGGATGCTCAGTGAGAAAATCCCAGTCATTTCACAGGCTGCTTCAGGGAAGCTGCCCAGCAAAAGCTGCACATTACACTGGCTGGAGTGGGGAAGGAATTACCAAAGGTGTTGTACTCTTGTGCCTGGTGCTTGCTGCTTGACACCCAGAGCTCTTGGCATGTGCTGCTGCATCACTGCAATGCTCAAACAGGGAGGGATCCGAGTCCATGTCAGTCAAATCCAAACCCTAACTTTGGAGCTGCTGAATTCAATAGGGGTGCTGTCCTGTGGCTGAGGAGTACCCAAAGTCGCAAGGGCAGCCACCCCATTTAGGGTGCTGCTCCACTCCTCTTGTGCAAGGCTTATCCAATCCTATGGGTCCCAAACTGCTCTTCCCGGTGAGCAGAGCCTCTCCCTCTGGCAAACACACACCCTCACGGCAGGCACGTGAATTATTTGCTGTCAGGAGAGGATTAGGGGACATGATTGGAGCCCAGTGACTGGCCAGGCTCACGGTGAAAGCTCAGGCAGGACCTCCCTTAAATGGGGCTGTGCTGGGAGTCACCCCGTGCACCACTGCACAGCTTTGCGCCCTTTGATTTGTTTCTGAGGCATTAGCTTCCCATAAAAGCTGATGTTCCTGGTTTTTGGTTTGGTGGTTTTATTTATTTATTTTTTTTATTCGCACATTTATAGTAAAGAAATCCTCAGTCTGGAGCACCCTCCTCTTCCTTACCTCCTCCTCGCTCAAACCCAGCCAAGTCTCAGCGCCACTTGTCTGTCGGACTTGTTTTCCACCTCATTAACTACAATTGCCTATCCAGCGAGGGGATTAAAAAACAAGCTCCAGCTCCTGGCTCCGGCAGAGACACAAAAAGGAGCGCTGTTCGCAGATTCCAGCTGCCTTTTCCCCCCCGACCTTGCAGAGGCAAAGAGCGCGATGGAAGGAGGGAGAGCAGGAGAGAGCAGCGGCGATTTGGAGCCCCGAGAGAGAGCCGGGGGCACTCGTGTCCATCCAGAGAAACCCCCATCGCACCACCCCCCGTGTTTAAGGACCTGGTTTGTGCCCCCACCCTATCCCCAGCGCTTCCCAAGCTGTGCCGAGGGTCCGCAGCACCCCCTGACCGCCCCCGGGCAGGGACAGCTCCCAAGCCAGCTCCAGGGCCAGCATTTCCATTTTAAAGCCCCAAGTTGGTTAAACACCCACCAGCACCCCCTCCCAGCCCCCTCCTCCCCCTCCGCCTCCCCACCCCGGCGTTAAGAAATGCAAATGCGGCCAATCCTATTTTATGTTAAAAAGCGAAAAAACATTTCAATGTATTCTTGTCTTGTATGACTGGCTAAGAGCCTCTAAATCCCCACCATTTACCAAATTAAACTAATTGAAAGAGCTTCCAAAAGCCACATCTGTAGGCTGACGTCTGTCCCTGCCTTTCGCTTTAGGCTGGGGGAAACTGTTCTCCATCCCATTGATCCCTGAATAGTCACGCCTGTCAGGAAGCCACATCAACCATTATCATTCTAATTTTACTGCCTTTCTTGGTCCCTAATCTAATTTGCAATGATGCTTAAGCATTTCGCAAGGCCATAGCACTTTCTTCAGAATTTCAACAAGAGCATTAAACCCCCAATTTACATTAATGAAGTGCACATTTAATTAGGGGAGAGGGTAAATGGAGGGCTCTTCAAGAGCAGTTTGCGTGATATGATAGGCACTTGAAAAACGAAGATGCACCTGATAAAAGACTCTCGTGCAGCCTTCCTGCCTGGTTTCATTTCTCAGCTTCTTTCCCTGCCCCAAACACCAAAGAACAGGGGCAAGGAGCGAGGGCAGCATCTCCTGGCCCAGAAAGTTGCCCGGGGTGCATGTCCCACAGGTTGGAAGCTCTGCTCGCAGGGGTCAGCTGTGTTTCAGGCC
This sequence comes from Erithacus rubecula, assembly GCF_903797595.1. Classification (NCBI taxonomy): domain Eukaryota; kingdom Metazoa; phylum Chordata; class Aves; order Passeriformes; family Muscicapidae; genus Erithacus; species Erithacus rubecula. The sequence goes on from NC_136687.1 coordinate 57,778,455, forward strand.
TCATCCTGCACAAACTTGCATGGAATCTGTATCCAGCCAACTCTGTACTTTCATATATTCAAAAACACACATTTGTGCCCTCGAACTGGCTGGGAAGAGCCCTCTCTGCCTAAGGTTTTCCCTCCTCAAAGTCATCCAAACACAGGCACAGACCCAGAGCTCTGTTTCTGGGGGCAGAGGCTCCAGCTCACTGAAGGTTTCCTATCATTTAACAGAGTCAGAGTCTGCTTGTGTAAGCAAAACACCTCTCATCCAGGCACCACTCAGAAAAGGGATCAGAAAACTGGTTCCAGTGCTTAAACATCAATTCAGTGCATGTATGTCTGCAATTTTTCTGGTTCTACACTCATGTCCTGCTGTAGCTTTGAATGGCAGAGAACTCAAATCTGCTTTTGAGCTTTCTTATTTTAAACCAAGGTAGGAATGAAGAAATGAGGAAAAGCAGCACCAGCCAGCACCTCACAGCTGTATCCATCTCTCCCAGGACTGCTGGTGTCCTCCCATCCATGCTGTCAGTGTTAGTGCAGGCTAAGTGCAGCTCTTAAAAAGTCTTATCGAGTCTGCAGAAGAGAAAGTCAGCAGAGATGATGTATTTACAACTGGAAAGGACCGTGCAAAATCTGTTCTAGCAGATAAGACAAAATGTGTCACAAAACAATCCCTGAGCCTCGGACAAAAATATTGTCAAAGAACAGCAGGAGGGAAAATGTAAGAGAGAACACACAGACAGATATATCGCTGTAAAAGTGGAGGAATCTGAGAAGTAAAATAAAGGAAGTGATTTGGAAATAAGTAAGTAGCTGACAGAGTGAGAGCAGAGTGATTTCTTGCAGCAACACAGCAGGAGACAAGGCTGGAGAAGGCGAGGATGAGGGCGAGGGTGAAGAGGTTAAGCAGCAGAGAATGAAGACATGAGAGAAACGCGAGAGCAATGCCTCACAATTACACAAAGATTGTTATGTCAGCTGAGATTCTTTGGGGAGCTACATTTTAGCAGCAATAGCAACATGAACAAATACATTAATGCTACACAATCCTGCCAAAAACTTTCCCATCAAATGATACACCCTCTCCCCGATGATTTTCTCTCCAGCATTGTGTCTGGACAGAAAACTGCAATGCTTTTTCACTATGGACCATCCTTTCCTCTGAAGCACAGGACAGCCCTAGCCCCCAGGGTCTCTGTAAGAGCAGGGCCAGGTGGAGGAGGCATCTCTGCAGCACCCCAGGGTCCCTGGGGGGAATCCTGATCCACCCAGGTCCCATCTGCCTGGGTACAGGTCACTATGGCCTCTTTCACCCCCTTTCTCCCCAGACTCCAGGTCAGCAGCAGCTCTGGCTGCCACCCACAAATGCCATGGAGAGAGACACACCAGCCCAGACAGAGATGTGTCTGACTTTCCCTGATGAGTGCCCAGGCCAGTCTTGCCATCCCACATTTCACTCACAAGCCAGAGCAGCACTTTTGTGGAAGACAAGCCCAGGGAAGGGTGGGAGGAATTTCTAGAAGAAGCGAAACCCAGCACTGCTGTGAGCCTGCAGCAAAGGGAGTGTGGGAACATGCCAGCATCTGGCTGACACTGGCTGGGAATATCTGAAATTTCCTGACTTGCATGACACAGCTATCCCACCACTACAGACTTGAGCACTTCCCCAGCAGAACAGGACTTGGTTTGTGCTCTTCTGGTGTTGTGTTTGTAAGTCAGAGTGGAGGAACTGGTTCTGTTTCCAGGAGTTTATTATAAAAAAAGCTCTAGAGTGAGGGTCATTCCAGCTCTTCCCTGGGTTGTTGATGCTGGCATTGTTTCTGCTGCATTACTAATCCAAAGGGCTCACACCAGGTAATAAGATAAAGCAAAAGTGCTTGGCTAAATTCTGGTTTGTCTGCCCACCAAGCTGTTATACAAACTGGGGGACACGTGGAGTGGATGCAGTGGATGTGGATAAGCTGAATGAACCTGAGACCTGGTACTGTAGTGACCATCTCTCTTAGAGTGGTTCTGTTTTTCTGCCTCCACTCATCAACCCTCTATGGCTACTGGAAGGGAATGTCTAGATTTGGAGTGCCATGCTTAACAGCATTGCAAATGAGCTCTCTTCAAGTCACCCCTGGAGCAGCAGAGCTGCAGATGTCCTCACCTCAGTCCCTCATTTCTCACAGCTGGGATGGAAAGCAGGGCTAGACCTCACTGCCAGTGAATTTACCACCACTGCTGCTCCATGACCTGGAGGCAGATTGCTGTCTGGACAGCGTGGGTGAGATCTGGGGTCTGCCAGCACAGATCTGGGTGGCATCAATTGCCCCTCCTGGCACCGTGCTGGCAACCTGAGCAGCCCTGGGAGAGCCACGAGGAGCAGCCAGCACTCAGCCCTGCCAAGGCCTTTGTTGCCTGTGTTCTTATTGCTTGCCATTGGAAATGTGCCTCACTGGGGACCCTGTGGGGGATTTCTGGCCCGGGAGTTGGCAGGGGTTCTGCTTTACAAAGGACCATGCTATTGGGCCATGCCACCATCCATCTGTGCATATAACATGCTGCCTGTGGGTGAGGATGGGGATTTTTCAGTGCTGGAAAGCAAAGATACTAGAGTGGCTTCCTTTTTCCCTGTTGCTTTGATTTTGTGGCACAGCAATTAGGATTTTTCCCCTCTCAAAACTGTGAATATAAGTTTCAACAGTGAAAAAAGCAGGGAGCTTTCCCCCCTCTTTTTTTTTTCCCCCAAACACTTTAGAGATTTTTTTTTTTTTGATTCACAGCAGAGGAATTTGGCCTAATTTCCTTGTAAATAAAATGCTGGATTGAAAGCATGTTTTGTGTCTCTACTCACAAGTAGCACATGAGCAGCAGGATCACAGGGCTGATGTAACATGGAATCCCATTTCTAAACAGAAGAGTAGCATCCAGCAGAGCTGTTGAAGCCCAGATAAAAACAAACCATTAAGGTGGAATCAAGAAAGTTAACGCAGAGCAAAACTACAAAAGCAATATTGAAAGCAATGAATTGCTTGTAAAAAGTCAGAATTTGAGAAACTGTTCACTGTTTAAACTTCATTGTGCCTTTTAATCACTTGTTCATGTAACATGTTAACAAACTGAAACTGCCCTTTTCTGATGGCCACGTGAATTAGATCACAATGTAGACAGCAGCTGTGCTAATTCATCCATACCAGCAGCCTGTCTGCTGAGATGATAGCAAGCTTCCTTCAAAACTCCTACAGCTGTGCTGGTTTTGCACCAGAACTTCTATTGAAGCCCCAAAAAGGGAGAAAAAAAAATTACCAGAGTACTGTAGCCTTAAAAATCTCCATCAGAGAACTTCAAACACATAATAATTCATGGTGCTGTTTTCCACAGTGTATTTGTGAAGCATCTGGATATTCCACTAACATAACTGAGCCCTTCCACCATATCAAGAAGCTTTCTGAAGGCATAATGCTCTTGGTTTTGGTTTTAATTTTTCTGTCTCAAAAAGTGTCCATTTTTATATCAGTTTAACCTTTTCTTTTGAACCAAGATATGTATCTTTACTAGAGGACCATGAAAAAAATACTTCAGATACCTTAGTTTCTTTTTGGCAAATTTCTGGCAGGACTAAGTTACTCAAAATCATAAATTACAAATTTTACTTAAAAAATAACTTTGCTTTCAAAAAAGCCCACTCTCCATTGTCTATAGAACTGCAGGAGCTATTGACCTCTACTAGTGCTGCTGTAAACTTTGCAGATCTGAAATCCCTTCTAAAAATTTACCTTGTGACATAAATTTGGCAAAACCCTCCAAACAAATACAACCCCAAAATGAAATTATTTCAGTAAGCAAAATCAAAGTGATCAATAAAATTAAACACTTGTAGACTTTGTAACACTGGGAATAATTCAAGCATTTCCCAGTCAGGTGGGAGATGGAAAGTACACTGATAACATTTACTGCATTTCACTGAAAACCAAACCAGCTCTGTAAATAATTCCAGCTTGGAGACTGGGAGTAAAATAGGAACAAAAGTCAGAGATTAGCATAGACCAAATGGCCCATCTTTTCAGTGTCTTCACACCCTACACTTGGGGGTGATGGTCAATAAGTGAATTCCTGTTTTTTTTTTCAGTTACCTACAGATGATCCCCCTTTTCCCCCCACTGAACTAATGGCCTACAGAGTCTTCTGAGTTGCAGGTGAATTATCTATTTAGAAAGAATGGATGAGGAGCTCCCTTGGAGGGCAGGTCAGCACTGTGCTGCCACCAGCAGCCTGGGCAGGATTGTTACTGTCTGGTGTGCCATGACAGGCTCTTTGAGCTTGTTCTGCAGTCATTCATGGCACCTCTGCCTCAGGCAGCATCTGGATGACAAAGAGGATCTTGGACCTCCAGCTCACCTTCTCCCTGGTTCCATGGTGGGTCAGTTATTGGATACATTTCAGTGATCAAGAATAATAGTTTTGTCATATGGCCCTTTCCACTTCCACAAAAGATGACAGGTCAGCCACCTTTCAATGCCATCCAGCATGCAAAAATGTAAACAACAAAAGGGAAGGCACAGGAGTTTCAGTCTAGAGGCTTTCCAGGGTTTGCAACCTGCTTTAAAGCAGGGTTGGTTGTCCTGGATATTGTCCCAAGGCAACAGCACAGAAGAAAGCAAGTGCTAGTGAGACTAGATCCACCCCATCCACAGGAAACCTCAGCCTGGTTTAGGACAAGAGATGTGAACAGGATTCCCACTGCTCTTCTGCCATGCATTTGCCCAGCTTTACAAGGAGAGCTCCCACAGGAATCTGTGACAGGGTGCCAGTGAATATGGGGCCATGCAGCCCGAAATGGGCCCCCATGTGATCCTGCCTGTGGAAGTGAGACATGGATAATCACCAGAGGAGTATTCTACACACTCAGTCATAAATAATTAAGACTAAGCTGCCTTCTTCAGCCCGCTGAAAGAAGATAATGTCATTTGGCTCAGGTCTGGGGAGTTTTCATTTCCCTTTGGAGTGGCTTCAAAAACCCTTATAAATACATTGCAATGAAACAATCACCTGAGGACAACTCTAGCAAACAAACTGATTCCTACACCTGAGTCTCCCAGGCAGGGACCGTAATCAGGACAACAATCCCCGTGACAAAAAATTATATAGTAACAAATAGTAATTGCTTGCTGGGAAGGATAAGGATTGGGAGACAAAGGGAGGGGATGAAAGAGCCAAATCCTTGAACTGCTCAGAGAGAGCAGAGGGAGGATAAGGGCAGAAGCAGAAAGTCATTTAGGATTCAGCTCTCTTGGGAGGCTGTAAGGGTTTGTTAGCAGCAATGCACTCGGCACGCTGCTGGAACCACACAAAACCTGCTGCACCTGCATTTGCACTGCACAATTGTCACTTGTGGCCACAGCCTCCTGACACGCTATTCCTAATTCTAGGAATGCCAGAAAAACATTTCTGATGTATGCTGGCACTTCTGAGCATGCATCTGTTGCACTCTCTTCTGATGCTGAAACTCCTGTTATGTAACACAGATATTTATGAACGTTTCCACAGCATGACTGGGAGCTGTAACCTTTTCAGATACACACATCTCACCATGCTGCAGCCAGCTGTGAAATTCCAGCAATTCCAGGATGTTGCCATTCCAATTAAAAATTGAATATTTGTGTGGATAGCTGTTTTCCTTTCCCTCCTTCTTTCCCATTCTTATATTCATATGCTCAGCTTTCAACAAACATCCTTATCTTTTTTTTTTTTTCCTTTTTCCAACCTTCTCAGACAATCCTAGGTTATGGTTTGCATGGCTTTACATGCACTCAAGGCTGTAAAATATTCACCACACCTTCAGGTGCTTGTAAACCTTACGGTGAAAGGCAACACTAAATATTTTATTGAAGACAGAATATTTGATTTTTGTCAAAGTGCAGAACTTTATTCCTGCACAAGTGTTTGCCCTCAGTAACAAATAAAAGACAGATGTGCCACATGAACCTGTAGCTTTATTCTGAGTCCACTAGTGCCACTCTGAAGAGCAAAGGAGAGGGGAAGAAATGTTATTTATGTGAATTTATGTGAATGCCTGAAAAGAAGAAAAGAAGTCTGATTTGCCTGCAGAGCTGGCAAATTCTTGAGCTTCACCTGATCATTTCTTCCTATTTTCTCCTGCTTCTGCTTTTTGCTTCCCTTGCCACTTTTTAATTTTTTTATGTTTCTCTCTGCTTCACATTTCAAGTCTTGTTTTTGTTGGGTGCTATGTGCAAAGGAGAGGCAGGCTAGTAACAGGACTGTGTATTTGTCAATCACAAACTCTTTCACTGAACAAAGCAACTGAAATATTAGAAGCAAATTAATGATAACGTCCACTGTTAGATGTCAAAGCTAGGGCCATAATTATTATTTCGTTTACAGAAAATCTAAAAAGCAGGAAAGGACAGAGAGATTTGACCTACACTTAATGCAAGGGATCAAGCAGCAGAAATTTGAGTGCAGTACTCAATGAATTGGTGATTTTAGCTACACTGTAGCCCCTCCCTGACCCAGGCTTCCTATTTAAAATTTAGATACTGCTTGAAATATTTCCCAGAGGTAGCAGTTTTAATGTAGTCATGTCCTTTCAGGAGTTAAGAATACACTTCCACCATGGGAATTTTTCCTTACTGTGTCAGTGGATGAAATTCAGCCTCGAGCTGCACCCATCAGATACACTCCCTCTTACTCCTGCTTCCTCCTACTTACTCCACACATTGCATTTGGTCTGTTAGGAGTTCCTCCTTGACACTTCCACCTCCACTTCCCCTAAACCTGTGGTAAGTACAAATCTTCCTAGTCTGAATATTCTCCTGTCTGTATCTCAGGCTGTCTTTGGTCTCTGCTAGCACAGCTCCTTTCTGAGTTTTGTTTTCTCACAGCAAAGCTGAGTCTCATTCTGTGCTGTACAAATTGCAAATACTTAAAACATGAGGATAAAAGGTACTCTTGATTATTTTGAGGCTAAACTGCTGATTGTTGCACAGTCTTTAAATATTGCAGTGGCAATGGAGAGTGCCCAAAAAAAGAGGATACAGGATGAAACCTGTGGAATATTTACTCTTGAGGAAAGATCCCAGGCATTAGCCAATTAGGAAAATGGCTTACCTTTTTCTCTTTCCAATTTCATTATTTCCCTCATTTAAACTTATTTAACACTGAGTTGTTCTTTCTGTATGATACTGCAATGCTGAAGGAAAAAAAAAGAAGAGATGGGTCTAAGCTGAATTTTCTGCACTCTTTACCCCATTGGATGATTTGTCTTGGTACAGGGATGGGCTGCCTCCTGGAGCATCTGCTTGTTAGCATTGACTAAACATTTCAGAGTCACTCCCTGTGCAGGGAGCTCCAGGTGGCCAAGGCAGGTGAGGTCTTAGCAGAGCAGTGATCTAAATCAGACTCTTCCTGCAGCTTTTGTCAGAGGACAGCAGTAATTATCATTCAAACAAAACAAAACCTATTTTAACACTACAAGGTATTACTTTTAGACAAACACCTCATCAGCAACCGGGGAAATAATTCCTTTATTCTTTTCTCAAAATTGAACCCCCCTCAAACCATGCACTGAACCTGGCTAAGTTGTTTTCTTTTGTCCTCACAGCCTTGGTCCCACAAGGAAAAAAATGTTCTATAGTCTGATCAAGGAGGGTGTTCTAGTGAAAATCAAGCTTGTGTGCTTTTTTCTGGAATAAAGAATTAGGAGATGTTTTTAAAATATTCACTAATGAGTGCCATAGCCTGAGAGCCAGGGGAGAAAGAATTTAAAGGGTGTTGTCATTTGATGGCCTGAAAGTGAATTGTAATGCAGAAATCATTTGTTATGAGGCTATTTCAGGTTTTCTGTTAGAAAATTTATTTTAATTTTATTTACAGAAAACAAGCATGACAGAGTCATGGAGCCTCTGTTACAAGAAGCCCCTAACTTTCTGAAAACACTCTCCAAACCAAACCCTTTCTCTCCCTGTTCAGAAAACACTATTTGTTTCTAAGCTTCTAATTTTTTTGGTTCTGTTTTAATAGCTAGGAGATCACAGCAGAGATCACAGACTTGGATTTCAACCCTTGGATGCATCTGGGGAGGAGAGGAGAAAAAAAGAGTGAACACAGAGGGGCCTGGCAGTTTGGGTGGTATTATAAAAAAAAAAAAAAAAGTATTCAGGCAGAGTGTAGTGAGAATAGTGGTTTGAAAATACAGCCCTGAAGGAAGAGTCTCCAGAGAAACAATGAGAAAGGAATAAATAAAAAGAAAGTTATAAATTCATCTATTTGCTCTTCCCTGACCCTTGCTTTTACTCCTCTTCACAGCAACTACCCTGGGAAAGGCACAATGCTTTCTCCTGTCACAATATTGAGAAAAATTGAAATGGGGAAGAAAGACCACCAGATGCTTTATTGTCTTAGGCGTTTCCACATAATTAGCTGGGAATAAAGGTCCTCTGCATGGTTTCATTGCATTGAATGAACTTGGATATTGCTACACAGTAGTGTGTTTTATGATTCATGCTCTGTTATCCAGCAGCTTTTTGAAAACTGCCAGCTACTTTATCACTGACGGCCAAGCCTGGGCCTACAACTTAAAATGCAGCAATGCAAAGTTAACTGTGCATGACAGATGTCCATGAAATTGTTTAACACACGCACGCATGCACACACCACACACGCGCTCGCACACACACACTCTCACCAAGCCTCCCTCTCTGCCCTCTGCCTCTCTCACCCAGTGCTCAAGCTCAGTTTAAATACAAATAAAAGCTGGGCACTTCTGGAGGACCATAGGTTGATGCAGGAATTATAGGCTGCAGCAGGAAACTTCCCAGAGAGGCTGTGAGAATCCTGAGAGGGGGACAGGTCTTCTCCTCTCCCACACACCTCCTGCTTGCACCTCTCAGCAGATGGGAAGCTTGTGTGTGAGGATCCCAAGATACTGAAGTTCTCAGCAGTGCCAGGGTTTTATCTCAGAAGCAGCAGCTCCAGAGGAGACAAAGATCATAACCTGTGTGCCTTTGCACCTAACTGCTCATTGTCTTTCCTGACAGGAATAGCATCACAGGGTGTACAAAACACTCCCGTGAGATGTTGGGGTGCCCTCATTGGATTTATTGTGTGTTTGGATGGTATAAACTGGGCCAAAAGCAGCAGACTGTCAGTGGAGAGCTCAGTTGTGGGCACACAGAGAGGAGCTCACACTGGCTCTGTGCAGAGCTGCCTGGTGCCTGGCACCCGCTCCTGGGAAGCCTGGGCCCATCCCTGCTCCCCAACCCACTTGTCAAGCACTGTGGCATAAAGAGAGAGGGGGGTGAGCATATCCCTCTCCTTTCTCTGCCTTCCATGAACAGCTCTATTGATTGCCATCGGGTTATTAGCATGGGAAGGTGGTACCCAGTGTGAATGCAAGTGACAGCAGCGAGCCAAAAGAAAGGAAATGGGGAATCAGTTCCCCTTTAGAAGGAGAGCTGAGAAGTCCCCTGACCCTGCTTGGACTCACTTTGTATTCTGGAAGGGATGAGCCCTTTCCCCAAGGTTTACTGGGTGCCCTGACAGGCAGGAAATAAACATGAGAAACCTTCCCAGTGCTCGGCAAATGGAGGCTGGGGGTACACAGGAGAACATCAGATGAGTTTGTCACATCACAAAAAACACCCACAACAAATGAACATACTGAAAGATAAAACCAAGAACAAAGCAGAGAGCTTTGCACTCTCCATTTACTTATGCCCAAACAAACATGTAATTCACTTTTGTTTAACTTCAAGGTGTTTTGCAAAGAAAGAAATAATTCTGGGCCAAATTCTCTGCCATCATGCAAATATACTTTTTATTTCACAATGGTGGCTTATCTTCTTCTGCTTAGCAATTTGAGCTTGTGCCCCTGTCTTGTGGACAGTAAAAGCATCACAAGGCTCAGTCTTCAGTAAACTACATCCAAGTCCAGACCAAAGAGGATGGTCAGAATTTTCAGCAGATCTTGGTCAGAAGGGCTTCCAGAATGGGAAGCAAGTGGCCTGAGTAACGGGTGTCACTGAAGCAATTTTCCCATGAGATTTCTTTTTAAAGGGTACTTTTTCCCCTCTGACACCCACTAACAACTCAGCCTCATTTTCAATTGCCTGAGTAACCAGTTCTGTGATTCGTGCTCGGATCTTATCAAATCTTATCTGATACAGGATCCTCCAGAAACACCAAGAAAATTATCTGCTTTTGATCTTTACAAGGGGTGAAAAAAACCAGCCACAGCTCAAAAGTTTCCGCTCCTTCGGCAGAGCATAAAGCAGCTCAGCAGGATGGCAATTCCCCAGGGTGGGATGCTGTGTGTGTCTGCATGTCTGCATGCCTGCCTCTGTGTGTGTGTGTGTGTGTGCCTGCGTGGGGCCCGTGGGTGGCCTGCTCAACATTTCGCTGGATGTTTCATTCCCACCCCTTTTACTACGACCCTGGTCAGGCCACTTTTATGCCAGTGACAGCTTCATGAAGCACAAAACATGGAGCAATACATGGCATGAAATTGGCAACAAAGCCGAGCAAAAGAAGGAACAATTCTCTGGCAGGATGTGATCACAATATGGCTGATTGGATCTGGAAGCAGATGCCAGCAGCGGGTATTGTCCCGGTGACTGAAAAGACATGACCCCCGAGGTACAGAAGACAACGAGGCCCTCCTTATGAACCACAGGGGGAGGGGAGAAGAGGTGAAACCAATGAATAAATCAGGCGATGGAAACAGGGGAGAAAAGAAAATGCTAAAGAGGACTTTTATGGGGGACAGGGGCAGCTCAATATGCAAGAGCGTTGCCTCCCCAGCTAGCTGAACACTTGCTCAGACAATGGCTTTTTAACAGATGGGAGCCCCGCTGAAAGGGGCCAAGTTTTGTGCAGTTGAGAATCCCTGTTTGTTTAGTCTGCTGCTGCCCAGGCAGGTGTCTGCAGAGAGGCAGTCCAGCAGGTTAAGTGTCTCAGGGGCGGTTTAAGACAGGCAAGCCTGCGTATCAACCAGGACTGGTTTTATTGGCAGGGGACTGATCTTGTTAGACTTGTTTGTGAAGCCCTCAGGGAGGAGAGGAAAAAAGAGATCTTTTCTCCTTTCCTTCCAAAGACAGATTTTCCCGGTCTGGGCAATCAGGTCCCTGTAATAAACCCTGTCAGTAAGGCAGCTCCATGTCACAGGTACCGACAGGGCACAAAACATTGCAAGGGAGCACACAGTGTTGAGACAGAGCACATTACGCTGCCACTTTGCAATGTCACAGCTCCGAGTTCCTGCACACACTCCTCCTTTTTCTCCTTTCCTTCAGAGCATTTGATAACCCAGCTGTTTACACTACAGTTTTCTGGATGGGCTTCTTCATCTATTTCAGCATTTACTGCAGATCATTGAAATTCGGCTCACACGGCTCCTGACCTCAGTGATGTGCAGTTCTCCCCTGCAGTAACAGAGATGCAGCCATTCTCCTCTGCTAACCATGACACCCAGCTAACAGCACTGGAGGGCTTGATTTTTCTTCAGTCACACAGACAGTAAATGCCACATACAGGATTGGGACACCCTGGCATGCAAGTGTGGGAAGAGTGTGCTGGCCCAGCCCAGAGCAGGTGAATGCCTCAGTCCCTCCCAAGACACTCAGCAATGCCTGGGATGACACAATTTTCTTGCATCACCCTGTCCAAAATAGCAAACTTACAACAATGTGGATCATTTAAGGAATGCAGAGGATGAGGAGAAGGGAAGGAAAACACACAGAGTATTATGTCTGAATGGCAACAGGAGTGTCACCTTCCCTCGTGCTGGATCACAACAGTCATGATAGTCCTGCATCTCAGACAACTGAAGGATGAAGGTACACCCACATTTCCATATTCCTACACGTGCTGTTGACTTGCTAGGGGACTTCAGACAAGGGACATCACTTCTCTGTGCTCCCATTCCCCTCTTGCCCTCCACATCCTTTCTCTGCTTAAAATGCAGCAGCTGTCAGAGTTGGTAAGAGTATGGATCCTATATTCCTAACAAGACTTCCACCCCAACCCAGCTATTTCTAGTTTTTCTTCCTTTCAGGAGTGTGAGACAGTAACATTTCCTATGCTTTTTCACATTGTTATGTGCTTTGGAACTTTCCTGTAATTATGATTCCTAGTGAGAAAAAAACCCATTGCTCTAATTTTACCTAAGCAGCCTTCCAGAGGATAAACAGGGATCATCACTTTGGGTGATACTAAATGGGACTAAATCAAGTCCTTTCTGCCCTAGGACCCCTTTACAGTCTCTCTTCCACCTCCAGATCTGTTTTGAAAACAAGAGAGGTGAAAACTTGTTTCCTATATATACACTAGATTGCCACAAGTGTACTGAGCCCACCCACAAGAGATCTGCAAAAGAGAGTGAAAGCAGAACTCACTGTAGTAAAAGATTCCTTTCCCCCTTTAAAAAAAAAACAAACCTCTGTCTGGATTGGGTTAAACAGTACAAAATATTAACACCCACATTAAATTGCATGTGCAATTGCACCTCTGGTAGCTATTCTCTGGCATAAAAAATGTGGGTCTTGAACTATCAACCTAAACACAAAGGTTTTTTTAGTCACTTTCCAGCTTGCAAAGCCTCTTATTTTAATATTTTTGATACAAAGTTAAATGTTTTCCTTCAAAGTGCCTAAGGACAATGCTAATGCTCTTTCTGAATTTGCCTCTTCCCATTTAGTTATCTTGGTGCTATTCATTTTTAAAGGCTTAAAGTAGAGTTTATGCAGCATTAGTATTCATAGGCACATGCTAATTTACTCTTATGTTCAGATAGGCAAGTGGTTTTTTTTCAGATGAAACAGAGGGGATTAGATCTAGATCACTTGCTCTGAAGAAAAGTTGTAGCATGCCTCAACTTTCTATTCTTTTCAATGTGGCATCAATTGCTAAAACTAGATTCCTTGTTCCTAAATCAGAAATAAAAATATCTGCTGTAGCCTCCTAAAGGAAAAAAAAAAAGTGTATTCCAGAAGGAGAAAGTCACAAAGTCTGCAAGCCCTCCCTTTTCCCTCCTCCCTGATCCCTAATGCCACTCTGACCACAGGGATGCCAGAGCCAAGGGCTGTGCTTGGGGTGCCCAGATGTGGTGGCACCTGGGAGGAAGGCAGAGCTTTGGTTATGCCCTGCCAGGACCTGGGAGGAAGGCAGAGCTTTGGTTATGCCCTGCCAGGACCTGGGAGGAAGGCAGAGCTTTGGGTCTGCCCCATCCAGCTCTTGGGGGTCACCCTTGGGAAGGTCAGCGTGACCCTTGCCTCAGTGTCACAGCCATAGAAATTTGCTTCAACCCACAAATGTCTTTGAAGGAGGAACTCACAACAAAAGCTCTTTCTAAGTGTTCCAAAGGATGTGGTTGGAGAAGGAAAATACTTCTTTTTTGATTCTGCTTTCACTTTATAACTCAGCTTTTCAACTATATTGTTGTTAAGTATATTAGAGTTTGAAAGCAAACCCCAACTTTCACCACTTTTCCCTATGTTTTCTGTTTGGAAACAAGAGAATTGCCTCACCAAAATCCATTTATGTTGTGAATTTGATTTGGGATATGTAATCCTCATGAGGTGATAATGCAGTTAGGGGGACATGAGTGGATCAGATGTGAGGCATCACCGAGCCAGCCCTCCCACAGACCCCACTGCACCCCACAGGGCTTGCCTGTGGCCCCACACATGAACAGCCTAAAGTCCCTCCTGGACCTCTTTTGGGGTTTCATTTCTTCCCCTTGCAGCAGCAGGAGGGGCAGGCAGCTCAGCAAGGTCTTCTTCAGATCCCTCTTTTCCCTCTACAGGAAAAGCTTTAATTCCATGCTCACTCTTTTCCCCAGTCACTATTGCTATTAAGGCACACTGGGTGCTTTTCTCCCCTTAGAAAGAAGGAGGAGATGAAATTATGTGAAGAATTCACTGTGGGGTGAAAGCAAGGAGGCCAGCTGAGAACCTGTAGCTGCTCAATGGAAATGTGTAAATATAAACCACTTCAGTGCTTATGAGAGAATATCAATGGAAATGTGTAAATATAAACCACTTCTGTGCTTATGAGAGAATATCAATACCATTTGGGGGTGCTGATTACCTGACACTGTATCTCAGGTCCATAGGACTTGTAATGGTTATTTTATATTGTGCCACTAATTTGCATGACTAAAAGACACAAAAGAGCACAGAAAGGCTTGTCCAGAAAGTAATTCTGGACTAACTAAGTCAATCAAAGAACTGCTGAGCTGTGTCAATTAGACACTGTGTTTATATCAAGCTGAGTTCATCAAACAGTGAGAGGAACACAGTCCTGGGCATGGGAATGCAGTTGTCTGCCCCAACAAACAGATCTGACTTTCTCTGACACTGTTTTGGTCCATGCCAGCCAGCACCACCTTAAAAGATGCCCAGGTGCAATTCCAGAGGAGGCACATCCATACCTGGACTGCTTGTAGGCAATGTGTGTGCTTTGCACTGCCCTGGAAATGAAGAGGATTTATGATCCAAGCTGCAAGCTGCTCCTCACCACTGGCCTCTGTGCCCAGGAACACTTTGGGACATGTTTAATTGTGTCATTTGTGTAACCCAAAGGTCCTCTTTCCACCAAGATGTGGAAATTACAGCTTTTGCTTGACATCAAAATTTAAAGACGTTGTACTTCTTGTTTTATATCAGAGTTGCAATACAATTTATTACATAACACACACTAAAGTAGAGGCTTTCAAAGTCTGTCAGTCCCAAGAGAGGAAATTTTGGGTTTAAAGTTGCACAGGCAAGTTCTGGTACAACTTTTAGCCATCACCCCTGCCTGAGCCCTTCACAGGCATTGATGTAAAGTCCTTGTGCAAAGCAGGATTTTTAATGCACTCACTTTATGACAAGAATCAGGCACTGGGAGATTCAGGTGAACAATTCTCACCCTTTCATTTTTTAAATCAATTTGAAATATTTCTGCTTGGCTTTTTTTAGGTATAAACACCATTCAGTTTTAGCCCTGTATATATTCAGAGTACAGTTCCCTGTTGACTTCAACTATTGAACTTACTGTAGGGCAATTCTATCAGAGGGATTACAATCCACCTCAGACCTCAATTCTCCTTTTCCTTTTCCATTTTTTTCCCTTCTTCTTTTCATTTCCCCCTTTAATATCCCTTTTTCTTCTTTTTCTTGTTTCTGTCTCCTTCTTCCCTTATCCCTTCTTCACATAGGTCACAGGGTGCTGAAGGCACCAAACACATAGGATTGCATCAGATTGCTATGTCCAGTTGGAAATAGGAAGAAAAGGGAAAGCTTTGCTTACATTTAGTCTTGGACTCAAGCCCAGGAAGGATAGTCACCACAAAAAAAAAATTCTGATTTTCTATTAACACTGAAAAAGATGTATTTTTACTCATGTTTCCCTTAGAAATGTACAGCCTCCTTAGGTTGAAACTCCATGTCATATTCAGGCTTCTAACACAGAAAAACTGCTTTAGGGCAGGCAGGTGCAGAGAAAAAGCTGGTCCTGTGAGCATTCCCAATGGCCCTATTCCTTCCAGGATTTCTCTCCAACAGCTGGGATTTGGCTCTAGCCAATGAAGCTCACTTTTGGGAACAGAAATTGTTGTTTGTGTTTAGGTAAAAGAGACCCTACTGGTGCAAAACAAAGCATACATAAAGTTAAAATATCTATGGGTAAGAAAAAAAAAAAAAAGAAAAATAGCCCTTTAATGTAAATAGAACTGCAGTACTGCCCATATTTTACTGAGTTACAAGAAATACTCTGGTTAATGAAATATTCCAGCACAAATGCCTCAGGTTTTCTGTGAAAGCACAAAACAGAGCATCTCAGTTTTCCATGCAGCACAGAGAAGCTTGAAATCACTACCCTCAGGCAGGGAAACAGCTTTCAAACCAAGAGGCATTTTCTTCACTTGCCAATTTGTGATTTCTGAAAGGCTTGCCATTTCCAAACCAGCTTTGCTGTCTGCTTGTGCAAGTCTGGAAGCTGCAGATCTGAGCAAGGAACCCCTGTAATGTCACTTCACACATGAGTGGTGAGAATATTTCTGTTCATGAACCTGTCCCCAAGAGACTGGGAACTTAAGCCCTTCAGAAACTGGTGTGGCACATCCCATGGACACAGCAATCCTCCCCAGCTGACCTCCTCTGGGCTGGGAAAGCTCATCCCCATAGGCATCCAGGGCCCAGCTGACTGATGTGGAAGCACAGAATGGACCAAACATGCTGCCCCCTTCCTAAACTGCTTTAATTGGACCTGAGTGCTTGATGGACTGAGGCTTCCAGCTCTGCTTGTTTAGCAAGAAAAGCTCACTTAATTTCTTATTGTGGCACACAAGATTTAGTGCAGATCCTTTAATTTAAATGTCAGAATGTGAGCAGTAATTTATTTCCATAAAACAAAAAGCAATAAAGTCAAATATATTAAGCTCTAGCTGTGAGAGCTCAGATTATGCAATTTATAATTGTACAAAACACAAACAGCAAAACATTACCCACCAGAGGATGAGTTATTATCACTCACTTAAGCACTGGGTTCAGGGCTGGTGAAAAAACAATGAAGTAAAAAAAAAAAGAAGTCATAAAATTCAGGACTCTGAAAGATCCTCAGTGACAGCCAAACATGGGGGACAGGACCAGCTGATGTCTCCCTACACCTGCTGGCCTTCCTAAGTGCTCCTCTGCTGCTCCTTCAACCACTCTGACCACCCACTTTACACTCTGCCAGTATTCATTTTCACATTACAGCCCCAAAATCACACTCTCTGACAAATGCTAAGGAACATAAAGGAATAAGATGTTGTATTTTTTCCAGCTTGGACTACATTTTTTCAGCATTTTTGGGATAACTAGATAAGCTCTTCATTAAGACCTTATCTGTCACCAGTAACATCACAAACACAGCTGTGTCATAGCAGATGATGATTACCTGAGTCAAACCAGAATGACTCAATACACTTAAACATCTCTGAAAGGAGCAGAAGTGTTTCGGCTGGTACCTGCACCAGAACTTCTCTGAGAATTTGAGCTCTGACCTGCAATCTGTCAAACTAAGATATCCATAAAGTGGCCATCAAGTAATGAGGAATATCTAAGTCATCCTGGCAAAATCTAGTACTTGCAGGAAGTATATAAACAAAGGGCATAGTGAAAATGTACAATATGTAAAATAGACTCAGTATTGGTATTTAGGTGATAGAGAGAGGCAGAACTAGGGACAAAACCAACAGAAATGCCATTCAGAAATTCTGCTTTATGCCACAGCTTCAACTATGACAAAAGCCCCTGAAGCAGAGCTACACAAACAGAGGTTTAGTGGCTGAAAACCTGCCAAGCCTCCCCACTTACACTACTGACTCTCCTGGTACATGCTGTGGAGAGGCCAAGGATGTATTGCTGCATCTTTTCTGGACAGCAAGAGTCACCTGAAAAGTGGCTGAGGGAACACTCAGTCCCCTCATCTAGATTATAGACAAAGATATTTAACAGAACTGACCCCAAAGCAGAGCCCTGGGAATAGCAGCAGCCAACTGGTTGTAATTCTACTTGCCACCTCTCCCAGGGCTCTGCCATCCAGGCAGCTTTTAACTCAGCAAAAAATACCCCTGTCCAAGGCATGGACCAGGAGAATGCTGCAGGAAGGGTTTCCTTGGGGAAAGGCATCTGCTGTGCTTTATGAGATGGGAAGGGTGTGATCTGACAGAGCTGCAGCCCCTGTGCGGGTGTATCAGGACCAGGAGGACACAGCACTAAAGTTTGGGATCTCCATGATTTCCTCGCTGTTTTCCTTGTGACAGGCTTCGAGAGTTGCTCTTCCAGCACCACTTAATGCCATCACAGACGCCTCAGGAAGACCTGATTAACAGGATTCATGCTGGGCCGGGGCTGAGGCTCTCCCCTCCTTTTTTTGCTAACCCTTAATGTATTCATTGCCTTATTTTCATACATGCTGATTGAATAGCGATTTATTCCTCCGCTGCTGGGCTGGCCCCTCCATACTAAACGCGAAATCTTTATTCCAACCAATGTCTAAATCATTGTTTTCTGGCGGCGCGGATCATGTGGCACAGATTATTAATAGCTCTGGTCTCTACAGCACTTGACACGGCGCTCCAGCTGTCATTCCGCTCCCTGGCTCCTATGATTCTTGCACTGGTAAAGTGCCAGGCCCGGGTCCAGCCCATCAGTCACTGTCACCCAGCACCCAGTGATGAATAGCTCCGTGCCGAGCTCCCGTTCGCACCGCCCGGCTTTCCCAGCCCCGCACGCCTCTGCCCAGGTGGGCGCTGCTGACCGGCAGGGACCACCCCCCCCGAGCCCCGGATTAGGTAGAAATGAAACAAATCCTAATGCCATCGTGTCACTAATTATGCGTTTAATTCAGTTATAAGGAGCTAATGGCTCCCTCAGTGACAGCTTTTACTGCTAAAAGGCAATTCATTCCTAAAACTGAGAAATCTAATTACACAAAATGCTTCGTCCTAATCCTTTCAAAGAATAATCTTATTTGTAGACATTAACATCCCAGATGCTGCTGCTGTTTGTCCATTATGACAGTGTTTGTCCTGAATAATGTATAAATAGCTCTTTCTGGACAGTTGCATGTCACTAAATCAATACAATTTGCTGCCTTCTGTTACATTAAGTCAGCCTGGGCAAGCTGGAGAAAATTAACCTTTTGTTTCCCACTCAAAAGGGCCTTTGAAATTAGAAACAAGAAAGGGTTGGAGGGCCTATGGGAATCATGAGGTCTGAATTTTTTTTTTTAACCCACAAAGTATTCAGCAGATCTGCAGTGCTGGTGATGGGTATATCTTCAGAAAGAACTGGCAAAACATTTCCAGGCAGTGGGAGAAGTACAAAAAGGAAAATTTTGTTCTGCTTTCTTGTATATTCCTTATATACTTCAAGTTTCTTCTATGGAAGCAGCTTAATTGTAGTAAGTTCTACAGTTTCTGTAGAATTCTGTAGCATTTTTTTGTCAAGGGAAGGATACTGCTAATAAGATGTTCCTTAGCAATTGTGGCAGCTCCTACAGCCAGAGAGATGGGAATTATCCCAGTGGAATCACTCTCCACACAAAAGCCATTTGAGAAAACATGAGAGAATAGAAAGTCTTTCTCTCATGCAATATAAAACTGAGAGGATGAGCTGAGGGCATGTGGCTTTGAGCAGAGACATTACCAAAAGCTGGATTTCAGTGTATTTGTCTATTTATCTTATGCATTAAGAATAAGCTGCCTGCACCTGAAAAGTATGCTACAGTAACCAGCAGTTTCCATGTGATGTCCTGGCACTATCCCAAGGGATACTCCCTTGGATAGGATTCCCCAAATGTCACTAGTATTTGTGAAAGCCTCAGATACACCTGGTTTTAACCATAAACTCATGTCTCAGTGAAATCACTTTGTTGGGGACCAAGAGTGAAATGGGGCAGTGGTCAGAACCCAGAACAGATCACAGCTGTGAGTGGAAAGGAAAATACAGCTCCTACCAAACCCACACCTCAACTCAAACTACATGCTCCATGTTGCACTGTAAGGTCATCAGGAAGCCAATTTACTGGAAAAAATCCAGTGCTGAGAAATTATACCCAAGCACCTGACAGAAGTGACAACTTCATCTCTTATTCTGGCCCCAGCCCCCAAGCATCTATTCTGTGAATTTACCAACAATGTCTCTAACTGCTGGCTTCTTGAAACAGCACAGAGGGAGCTCAGCAAGCAGAAGGATTAGTGAGAAATTAAGGAGTAGTTTGCCATTAAAAAAAAAGTGCAAAGTGCAAATTAGAAAATGCCATGTTTCCACATTGGTGGTTTGGGTTCTGACTCAGTAGGAAAAGTTTCCATGGCCAATCTTCAGGGGAGTGTAGGGGATGAAAAAGGGAGAGCAGACCACAATTTCAGTAGCACAGAGGAACATACCTGTCCCTTCAATGCCCACAAGTAAATGCAGGAACACCCTCCTTTTAAGCACACAGCTGTAACAGACACTAACAGCCTAAGTCAAAAGCTTGCTCTTGGAACCAAAAATCAAATAACAGTCTATTTGCCCAGAGAAACACCAGTACAATAAAGCATTTGCCCAGCCAGCCCATGAAAGGCTGTGTGAGGGGGCTTCCTGAGGCTGCACATGCACTGCATAACATTGGGAAGAGTCCCTTGCTTGGTGACAGGACTATTGTGACTGCTTCCCATACAGACAGACCACATCTGGTGGGATTGCTGATTTTGCTGCCATTCAAACCCATTTACTCCCTGTCTACTCATTTTTCAGATGATTATTTTCTTTTCCATGCCTGCCTGAGTTGTTCCATTTTACTCCCCAATAAAGTCTCACAGTAGGTTTCTCCTGGGAGGGCTGCAGTTCAACTCTCCAGGGCTTTTTGCCATTCTTGGCTTCCTGGATTAAATAATGGCAGCTACTTTGCTAAACAGAGCTTCTCCTTGCTTTACCATCCCAACAAGGGAGCAGAACTAGAGAGCTACCAGCAAAGCTCCCTTCCCCAGCCTGCACTGCTGCATTGTCACTGCTTTCCACAGAGCTGGTCAGATCTACAGGGGCTGGAGGGATGTCACTCTTGTGGTCACCCCACAAAGACAGTGAATAATCTGTAACACCAAGGATTTCTTCTGGAAACACATGCTGGTGAGGCAAGCCCTAAGCTGACCTCATGGGAAGCCCTACAAAGTCTATTTGCCCTGTGCCAGTGATATCAGCCTCTTACCCTACTGCTTGCTCTGGCTCCAAAATGAAGCAAGAGCTGGGGATTGTCATGGCAAATGTTTTAAATTGATTGCATCACTACAGAAAGCATGAAATCTCTTCTTTGGACTCCCTGCTGTCAGTGTTCTGTGACCAGTGGGACACAGACATGTAGTTATGTCAGGTCAGCATTTTCCACATATAACAAATGTACTTAAAATATTCAATGTATCAATTTAAATATTTTTAGGGGGATTAATTGTTCAAATCTAAAAAGTTTATGCCACTCTAATGGACTACTAATGGAAGAAGCTTTTAAAAAAATCTCTGCTTGGTTCTGAGACTAGACTGTGACCTAACCACCAGGTATAATATGTACCAATATTTATCTTGCACTGTGAAATTTAGATTGCAAATCCATTATGGTAGAGTCTGTGTCTTTATGTATTGTGCATTGCTGAGCAAGCTCACAGAGCTCAATAAATAATAAATGGTAGGAACCTGACCTGGAACATTAAAAGTGGGCTGAAAGATTCTCACCCAGGAATTTGGGTTCGTTTTCCCCAGGAGCTTTGTCTTGGTGGCTAAAGTGCAGCTGTGACAAAGAAAGCCAAGTCATCACTGTCTGCTGGCTGGGCTGGGTGTGATTGGAGTCCCAGCTGTTTCTATTGCTGACAGAAGCAGGCAGACAGCCTGTCCCAGTGGCTGGCAGGACACACCAGCTCAGGGTGTCCCCCACTGCCCACCTCATGCACAGAGTCTTCAGCTCTCCTTTCAGATGTCAGGTCCTTATGGGTGAGCTCACCTGAGGCAGGAAAAGCAGCTTCCCACAAGAGGGTTTTCAAATCCCTGGGCCAAACCAATCTAAAGTGTTCTGGCAAGCAAATAAAATTATTAAAGCTGATTTGCATTGTATGACCAGGATCTCCCATACAATCAGTTATAGAGTCAAAGAGAACACAATTCTTTTCAAGTGAGGAAAAAGTACTTAAAATATTCCTCAAACAGAAACTATTTCCCCTTGATCACCTCAGAAATAATTCCTATATTGGTTAAAGAAAGACAAAGATCAAACATAAAGATTAAAAAAAAATTAAAAAGCGCTGCCTTCTGATCACAGTGGTTTGAATGGGTGCTTGGAACTTCATTTAGTTATCAGGATAATGTGAGGTTACTAATTTATTGTACTAGCCAGGAGGCCACTGAGAAAGGGCTCTCTTACAGCTCTCTTGATAAATAACCTTTCCCTTCTCCTTAGTCAGCAACTATTGCTTAGTGCTGGATTTAGTTTTGATTTACTCACACAAATTGGACCTCACCACTGGTTATCTGTAAGAAAAGAACAAAGAAAATGAAAGAACCAGGAAGGCAAGAAAAGAACATTTTAATACATTTTCCTTCTGAAAGGAGTCATGGGTCTTTGGAAAGGCCTTTTCATCCTTGCATGCATTGCCACCATGATTTTGCTATGGAAATAATGGCTGGAGATACCAAAATATTCTACCCATGAAAGAGATGAGTGCTGGGGATCAGAGCACAACACAGATGGGCTTGAGCTGCTCCTGGGGAGATGAGAAGCTTACCCAACTTTGCTCACAAACTCTTTGGATAGCAGATGATTTTCCAGAATCACAGAATACTTTAGATAGGAAAAGACCTTCCAGATCACTAAGTCCAACTATTAACCCAGCACTGCTATGTTTGCCACTAAACCATGTCCCCAAGTGCCACATTCACCTATTTTTTGAACAATTCCAGGAATGGTGATTCCATTGCTTCTCTGGGCAACCTGTTCCAGTACTTGACCACCCTTTGAGTGCAGAAATTTTCCTCATATGCAATCCAGTATGCTATTATGTGGACTATATATATATATATAGATATATATATATTCTGTTTTACAGTTATGTGGCTTAACCTTGGTGGGGAGCTGCTTTGTGTTTCAGAAAGTAAAACCTGCCATGGTAAAGCCAAGGGTTTCAAGACAAGTAGAATCTGATGTCTGGAACAGAAAAGCAGGCATGGAAAAGTGGTACATTGAGAAATGATCATGTTTCCTGGTTAAAGAGTGCATTTTGCAACTGAGCTAATGGCCAAGAGTGTTATCTGAGGGTATACCTGCTGTTATCATTATGCTTCTGAAATAAGAAATTAATATTATAAAACATTTCCTATTACACTAGAAAATAAGTCCTATTTCCATGCTGCAGAGTAGCACCCAGTGGGAAACCTATAGCAACATCATTTAAGAGGGAAGTGAATAAGGTCTTTACTTCCAAATACATCTAGAAATTGTCTGAGTACTGTCTACAATATGTGGCATCTTTCCAGATGTATTTTCTAGGTTTCTGCACTGTTTATACTATTTTAATAGTCAGTGTTTAACAATCAAAGTTTAACAATCTTTAACAAGAAAAAGGGAACAAGGTTTTCTTCCCAAGAAGAAAATCACAATCTCCATAACCCTTGCTGGGTTGGAATAAACAGCAACAGTTTCAGAGCTACTGAAAAACTATAGATTCCTGTAAGAAATACTGTTAAAACGTAAAATATTACATGCCATGTCATTGCTTACCAAACAACCTCAGCAGCAAGGTTTTCATTCACACTGCAAAAGGTGTTGAAAGGCTTTGTCCCTCAGGATTGCCATTTCAGGTATGCTGCTTGCACTGCAAGCCCAAAACACCTGAGTTAACTCAGAGGCCTTTTGGGCACATCTGGAGGTGGCAAAGGAGAAGGAAAAGCAGTGCCCAGTGTCCCACCATTAGCTCTGCTTCCTTGGTTCACTGGGAGGTTTGTCTGCCTGAGCAGGCTGGTGTGGTCAGGCAGAAAACACAGCTGAGCAGCAGGACCTGGGCACCCCTCCATCACTGTCAATAAGTGAAATGGAGGGCCCTTACATCATTTCATTTACTATTTCAATGATTACATAGATCATTGCCCTCCCATTGTTTCAGTGATAGATTTAATTAACTTCCAATTAATCACAGAGGGTGATATTTAATGCTCAGCCCTGCACTGAGCACAGTGTCACAGACCAAAGAATATATTTTGAAGGCTTCAGTAATCAAGAGGTCATGGAAGATAGATGTTCTTCACCAAAAGAGAGAGAGAGAAGATAAATTTGTGTGTCCACTCTGCTCTGGCTAACTGTTTTAGGATAATTGTTTCACATCCAAATGATAACTTTCCTAAAGGTCTATCCATGCACAAAGCTAGATAAAAGGGAGGAAGGGGGATAGGTTATTGGGTCATATTATAGAGACTTCACAGGGCCATAATTGCTATTGGCAGGCAGCAGCAAACCTTTGCAGCTGCAGTGTTTAAGGCCCCAACAAATGGGCAGAAATAAATTCTCTGTAAAGATACTTTAATTTAGGTAAAATGACTTAAAAATACCAAACCCAAATCAATGACAAAAAGGAGTTTCTTTACACAAAGGCTGATTGCAGGCAGTGCAAACCCTAGAAGTCATCTGGGGCCTTTCTGGAAGCAGGGCATTTGATTGTGGTCTTTTAGAAGGGGTTCAAAGTATTTCCATGAGGAAAATATTTAATACTGTTTTAAGCAGAAAAATTTCCCTAATTTATCTAGTGAAAATATTTGTGGTTCCTGTCACTTAACAAAATACTGCATGGCATGGGTGACATATATTTTGGACATGAAAAGTAATTTTATTTTTTTTTACCTTTTGACATTCATGTCAGGCTTTTGCCTGAGACAATGCCCAATGGTACTATTGTAATACAGTCACCAAGTGTCCAAGGCTGGGAACCCTCCAGGCTGATTCTCTGACTTGGGCTACATCTGAGCAATTCCAAAATTCCCAGCTGTGCAAGCTGAGGGACATGCCCTGGGAGCCAGACAACCACTCCAGCTCACCAAATTCCCACACAGCCACCATGCCCCAACCCCACAGCAAGCACAACACTAGTGCCTTAAGAGACTGGTGATTTGGCCTGAAAGAATGGATAAAAGCATTGGAATGGGGATAAGGAGAGACCAGAGCTGAAAGGATCAGCAAGGAAGAAGAGATAATTGTGAAAGAACAGAGCACCAGGCTTTGGTCTGTTTACACACCCTCAATAACAAATATATCCCATAAGGATTTCTGCCATGCTGGCAGTCCTGGCTAACCTGACACTGTGACAGTAAATTCAGCTGTGTGCATGTGTGTGCATGTGTGAGTGGGACAGAGAGAGAGAGCAGGAAACCTTCTAACAAATGCGGAGTGTAATTCCCCCCTTTCCATTCCTTTCCTTTCCTATGGCTAATTTCTGAGTGCAAAGTAATTATCTTCCTCATGACTTTAAATCTCTCTCTCTGGTATATTCTTGCCTGTCCTACATGACTTTACAACTCCTTCATCTGGCACACAGCTGGCGTGCCTCACGGTGGATTCCTCTAAAGAGTGATTTAAAGTTGCTTTCCATCAGTGTAAAACTAATGAGCAAGAAACATCTTGACACATGGTAACTGTAAGCAACACACTTGGTCAGCTGCCTACAAGAAAGACACCCTCACTTAAGGCTTTCCAACTGTTGTCTCACAAGCACTCACAGGGCTCAAAGCCCAGCATGCTTATTTATGAGTGTCTTCACTGGCCCAGGTGTCTCTTTTCAGATAGACACTCACCACGCTCCTAATGCAGCTTCCCATCTGGAGTTACTGCTTCTCTCTTACCCTGTTCCTAGAGATACACAGGAACCTATTGGTGTTTTAAATCACAGGACATGCTCGCTGTTTTCAGGTTTTTTTTTTTTTTTAAATTGAACTTGAAACTTCTGTAGCACTCAGCACCTTGCCACAGCAGCATGAGCAGCCAGCCTGCAGCTTCCCTGTTGTGAACCTAGATTTACCTCAGCTGAACTGAAAGTACTGTGAAATCATTTCAGATTTACCAGGCGTGTGTAAGAACTGAGTTTTAACCCCATGTAATTTATCTTCATTTTCCTTCTGTGAAACAGAGAAGCCTGAGCAGATATGGAACCTTGGGGCAGCATTTTCTTACACAAATAACCAAAGCAAGGCTCCAAGCAGGATCAAGGCTCTAAGGAAAAGCACCCCCACTTACTCTGACTTAATCTAAATAGCTGTTGGTTGTCAGGAGGTTCAAGAATTCAGCTCAGTGGAAAACCAACTTCTTTATTTAGTACCTGGATGTGATTTTGTGGTTGTTTTAAAAAACATGAATGCAACTGTGGTGTTGCATACTCACTCACTAGTGGAACTGTATAACACTGGAGTGTTTACAACTCTGTGCTTCAGGAGCCAAATCTTTCACACCCAGAACTTCAAAAATCTTGAGTGTAACACACTTTTAACATAAAATCAACTGCAGAGAGACAATATATTTTCCTCATATGTGTGTAAAACCACTAAGTAAATAGCACAGAAAGGTATAAGAGTAAGTTAGGACATGGCACTGTCCTGCTTGAATACATGTAATGCAAGGTTTGTAGGAACAGAAACAGATGTAATTGTGGGAAACAAATACAGAAAAGAAGCCTTTGCTCACAAAATGTTTGAAGATAGACTGGAGAAGTACTTTTATGCCTGACAATTTATCTGCTTTTTCTAAAATGTAACAGTCTTCCTGGGTAAAGACTTACAAGCTGGAACATTTTACATTCCTAACTACTAAACAACTCAAACATTTTCTTTAAAGTACTGAAATTTATTAGCCCATACTTTACTGTGCCTATCCTTTGCAATGCATCTGGAACCCCAGTTACAAATAAATGGCTTCATTGCTGCCTTTTGTGTATTCATGGCCCTTTCCAAAGATACCTATTTGTTAAAAAACCCCAGCAAAACTAAAGCTCTTCAGGCACCCAAAGCAGTGTTCTCTGCACTGAAGTTGTGATGGGAACACCCTCAAGGTTCCATAAAGTGCATCAAAGGCTGTAAATGGCAAAACTAAAAAAAAAAAAAAAAAAGTAAACATAGAGAATAGAGTAGCCAGCAGGAGGCTCAAGAAGGCAGAACACATTACAGAAACCAGTGGTCTGAAACAAATTGGGGAACATCCTACTAAGAACAGAAAAAATATTTATGTAGTATTTTTACTCGTCCCGTAATTAAACTGCATCAAGGCTGACTAACTCAACACTGAAAATAGATTGACTTATGATTAGCAAGTTTGAGTGGTCTTTTTCTAACATCTGTGGATGACAGTAATTTCCTAATTGTTTTGTTAACATATAAATTTTTGTTAACCTACAAAAGCTTGGTTTTTTTCCTGCTTTCTTTCCTCTCTCCTGAAGATTATTTCCCATTCCAAAAACTCAACTCTCTGCCTCTCAGATCTGTACAAACCTCCAGCAAATGGAGCATCCTCTGTGCTCCCCTAACACCATGGGAAAATTGTTCTCCTCACCCCTTGTTTAAGTCACAGATCTGGCTGCAGAGAGCAGTGACTTGTAATTATATTTAAACTTCTCCCACCCTGTGACATCTCAGCCTGCATGCCAACCACAGCACTCACCACAAAATTGCCAAAGAAAAACAGAGATCAGTTCCTGTCACATGCTAGCCTTTCTGCCCCATTACAGGAACACAGTGTGAGCACTTCTCCACCAGACTCCATCAGCACCAAGCAGACATTAAACATGGAGACAGAGCACATGCACATGACTGTTCCCTTGTCAGTGCACTACTGACAGTAGGAGGGAGATTTAGCAGTGAGCCTGGAATGGAGGAATATCCTTCACTAGGTACTTCTCCTATTTTCAGCAGCAGAAAATGCAGCCCCAGATCACCCACCCATGCAGGTGGGAGCGTGTGCCGGGGGTTCCATCACCTAATCAAACACAAAAGGAGAAAAAGAAATACAGGAAAGTGGTGCAGCATGATGAAGCCATCTCCTCACTTGGCAAGCCTGTGGTCAGACAGAATATGAACCCTAGGATTTCCAGTGTCCTGGCCACAACCCCTCCAAAACACTACGTGTAAGATGGTGAAAAGCTTTTTTGTCAGAACACAAAAGCAGCTCTGTTAGGTGCTTTCTAACAAAGCTGTTATAAAAGACTGGACAAGACAGGGAATTTACCCATCTTTTGTGCAATCCTACCACCTAGCTTTGTGAACAGCAGTGTTTCCAGGTACAGCAGTATTCCATGCAGGCTGGATATCCACTGTGCTGGGCAGAACACCCAGGCACTTCCCTTCCAAACAGCGAATGCTGAGCATCATGGACAGCAGGATCCAGATGTATGAAACACTGAGACATCTCCACTTGTATCTAAACAGGGTCACAAAGGAATTGCTGACTTGTCCAAAGGCATGAAACAGCCTGTGGCCAGAGCTTTCCTTTAATTCAACCCCCTCCTGCTCCTCGTTCCCTTCCGCAGAGAGGAACGAGGAGCAGCCACAGAGCAAAAACACAAGACATAATTTCTGACTCATTTTAAAGAGGCAGTACTGGATTTTGGATATGCCTCAGCTTCAAATGAAGGCAGACAGGGATCCACTGCCCTGAATGTAGATCAAGAGCACTATGGTAGGAGATGCCTTTCACCCACACCTGTGCTAAGCCTAAGTTAGATAGTGTTTATTTTGTGAAATACACTGGTTAGAATCCTTCTCTGATTACCTTTCTTTTTTTCCTGGCCCAGAGACCTGCATATTTTGTAGGGATAAATCCAGGTCAGGCTCTCTGAAGGCAGATTGATACCTCAGTCAGAAATGGGGAATGTCTGTGTTTGACACACACCTTGTCAGTGGTGGAATTTGTCAATGAAGCTGGCATACTCTGAGTGTCCAAGGGTGGCAGTGATGGCACAGAGGGCTGTGGGAGGCAGACATCCACCCTTGCTCTATGCCAAACCTCATGACAAATGCTTTTGAAAAGGCCTGGGACAGGTGTAGAGCCCAGAATTACCTGGGCATGGATACCAGTATGGATAGCAAAATGATGTCACAGTACTGTGTCCCACAATGACAGAAACAATATGGACCAAGAGTATCTCTCTTTCTTCATCCAGCCTGTAGAAGATGATGTTTACAAAAATTTCCTGTCTGAATTTAGCTCCTGATGATAGCTGTGAATCACACAGGTGACCATATCCCCCAAGTTACAAAAATCACAGGCAAAATACTGTTTGCAGTTCAGAGGTGTTCTGTAGAGGTTGCTGAAAATCTTGCCTCTTATTTTATTTGTTTATTTCCAGCTCTCCCTGACTCTCAGATTTCAGATAACAGAAGTATAAACATGTGGAAAGCTGGAAAGAGACCTTCCTTCTAGTTCCCTCCAAACCAAATGCTCATTTCCACAGAGTCAAGAGCATTTTTATAGATGTCTACACTATTGAAATGGAAGTCTCCAATACCCCCATCACCCTAGGACAGGTTCCCAGTAGTCTTCAGAATGTGCAGTTGTGCTGGGCTGCACCTTACTACTCTACTGAATGAAGATCTTTTATTTAATTGCATTCATTGTAACAAAAAAAGCACAATTTATTCCTATAGAAATATGTGGCAGCTCCCCTAGCAAATAACAAACAAGTTAAGAGGGCACCTGTCCACACTGGGCCTTGATGGATTTCAGTCTTGCAACCTCTGCCTCTCTGCCTCTGACTGCATCAGCTTATTTGGCCTAATTAACCTGAGTTTTCCTTGCTCAACAGAAATCATCTCCATGAAAAAGGCGTAGCTTGCAGATTCTGAGAAAGGTTTTTCTGTTTTGAAATATGGGTGAGAACATGCTCCAGGCCATCTGGCGCTGGCCTTCGTAAATTCCAAAATGGATTTATTAGAAATTAAAAAGGAATTTTGGAAGTTTATTTTTTTAGAGCTTGTTCTGGTGTTTACAAATAGCTTGAGACTGCAAAAATGTGGTGGTGTGCAGTCCATATTTGAGTAAAGGTGTGTACTCCTACCCCCAAGGGCTGGAGTATTTTTGTTGGTGTAGGGGAGTGGATATCATGACTTCTCCAAGGCAGTGTTCTTTTCATGTTAAAACAAATGAGATAATTGCACTGTTAATTACACCTGAGCAAGCACCTCTATGTGATGATGTACCAAACTCTTTGGGGAACTCAACCATGTGGCACAGGCATCCCTTGCACATGGTCCCAGGACATTAGTGTCCTACAACAATTTGCTGGAAATCCACTTCTTTCCCTGCAGCTTGGGGATACCAGTCTGCCAGCCCAGCAGCAGGCACTGGGTGTTAACATCTGGCCCAGGAACAAGAGCAGAATTTGGCCCCTTGAGGGCAAAGGAGAGAAATAAAGATGGTGGGAAACCTACTCTCAAGTAGGTTTTTCTGCAGGAGTAAGAGCTTTAAGCTGGCAATTTAAAAAGCACAGCTCTGTTAAATAATCCAAGAGATTGGGAAAGCTGATCTTGTAGTCAAAGGACAAACTCATTTCTGAGTAGTTTCATTCACTTGGGAATAGTGCATATTTAATAGAAAAGAAATACCTACAAAAGCCCAGATGCAAGATTTACATTCAGCTGAATTACAAAGGATACTGAAAAGAATTGCTACATTTTGGTGGAAATCTCTTGCTTTCAGCATTTGTGAATTTAGGAATACTTTCATTTTAAAAAAGCTTTCACTGAAGCATGGTTATCCCTAAAAAAATTGAAAAAGGAAACTTGCTGAAAATATTAATTTCCAGTGGCTCTGTTCTATTCCCTTAGGTCTTTAAAAATCTCAGATTGAAATGGATGAATATGCAAGTGCCACTTATTGACGGCCTCCCACAAGCAGTGAAATCCTTTGAAATCATTGTGGAGGTAATTGTAAAAGAAGTTATATGCATAAAATTACTTCTCTGGTGCAATACGGATCATAAATCAGATCACAATCAATCTACCCACAACTATTTCAATCTAGAATATTTAAAAATATATGGCTATACATAGGAAACCAAAGTTAAATGACCTGTAACAAAGGGACGTGTGATTGAAAGATGTATTTTTCTCTTGCTGTGATGCAGCAGGAAGGAGCTGAAGAATATTTTCATATTCATTGAATTTTGTGAGGAAATTCACCAGCTGATGATTTCCTGTGATACTTAATCACACTAATAGCATGGTCAGAGTGTTTGGTCAACCCTAGCCACAGTGGTTATTGCAGCAGCTAAAATAAAATATAAGGTGAGGATGGGCAACAGGACACCAAGTGCTGAGTTTTTCTGTAACTGACAAGCTCCACATCACAAACCCCACTGATATTGAGACTACTTTCCTGCTAATCTGTTAAAGAGACCTGCACTTTGAAACACAAGGAATTTTTTAAAATTTGTGAGAAGGAATGGTGGAGTGGGCTGGATGAAATGTAGAGGGGGTATTTCCCCTCAGGTCCATACCAGAATTTTATTTCCTCCTAAGGAAAAAAAAAAAAATCCCCTTGTACCAAAGCACTAGACTATTTGCTTCATTTTATAAGTAGAGAAATATTTGAAAATGTGAAATAAATATGTTCAATGGAGCCAGTGCTTAGCAGAGGAAGAGACTGTGCAAAAGGATATTTCCAAAGGACAACAAGAGCAGGCACAGATCAGATTCTGACTGTGTTCACATACTTACAATAACAGTAGGTGAAATACATTATTAGTGATGGTTGATGTTGACTTTTACATTTTCCAAGGGTAAGGTTTATGAGTAATGGGTCCCATAGTAGCCCCATGTTACCAGAAATAACACCATTATAATATAAAAGCTGTAACCAGAGTGTGGAGGTGACTGCAATAGAAAGCTGGAATGGAATCCTGCTCACACCCTGGGTTTTCTCACCTCTGCCTTTAAGAGATTGTGTTTAAATAATAAATGGGGAAAGGAGCTTTTCACCTCAAAAATGCTTTGGAAAATTACCTTTGGCCTACCTAAATGATCCCATTTTGTTTGCAGAGCACAAAGGTGTCTCCTGCCTTTGTTTTGAAACCTGCTGGGCACCCTAAGGAGATGCCATGGAGCACTTGGAGTCTCCAAGGCATGGGGAGCTGGGCTCACAGCCCTGCTCCAGATCAATGACAGCATTCAGGTCATTTGGCTCCCTGGCCTGTGCTTTTAGAATAGGATGTTGTCTTTCTAGAATTAGATACAGTACCTGATCACTGCTTCTGAATCCTCAGATTAAAGTGTTTGCACTTAATTTGATGGGATGCCTTGGCCACTTGGGCCAAGTGTAAAACAATCCTACCCATGAATTTGCAGGAATTTCTTGCATTTCCACTTTCCAGCAAACATCTCTTGGTATCTACAAGAAATATTAGTATCCTAGACAGCTAAGGATGAACATTTACTCTATGTGCCTGTAACATATTCTTCTAGAAAGTAAATATCCAAAGTCTCAACAATTTCAAAATCCCACATTTGCCCAGGGGGTCTTTTCTCCTCCTAATATCTAATGTAAATTATTTCCAGGCATTTGCTTTTGTTTACTTGAAAGAATAAAGGCAGTCCTGGGTCTCTTCTTGCCCTGCGCACCAAATTTATATTTCTCTTTTCTCTTCTCTCTCTTGAATTCCTTTGGTTTGTCAAAACTAGCTTAGTATTTCAAGAGTTAGTGTGGACAAAAAAAAAAAAAAAAAGAAAAAAAAAATCCAGTTCCTTTGTTGTCAAGTTTTGAAAGTTGAAACAGTTATAAAAATGGTATTTGTTCTGGATTAAATTGCATGGGGTGCATAGAGAAGCCTTTCCTCATTCCCTTCACGCAGTATTAAAAAGGAAGACAAAAGTAAAACCTCTGTTTAAAGTTTTCAAACCCAAATTTTCCATTTTAATCAGAAAAGGCTTATCTGGTGGCATTATAAGATTTCTTGCTGAGAGTAATCAAAATGACACATTCCTGAGAGAAATATAGCTTTAAAACCCAGTCCATAAAAATGGAGTTTATAAAATTACTGACATTGCCATAAAACATAGTAAGACACTCCTCTTAGAGTTCTCTCAGCATTATCAACATGCCTTCTATGATCTCTATATCATAGGAAAGCTGAGAAGGACCACAATTAATTACCTTTGTGCTCTATTTACTTAACTTCCAGACACAACCAGGTCTATTGGAAATACAAATCATGGCCAACATTGCTGTGAGCATGACAGTAACTTCAGTAATGCATGTACAATTAAAAAAAAAAAAAAAAATCTCTTTTTTCCAGTAGGATTTACTCCTTACTCTTCACCCCATCAGTTTGAGCTGTCTGAAGGTTGGTTGTTAGAGGCATTGGAGCTGGGAATTTTACCAATCTGGGTTTCCACAGGCAAGCAGAGGTACACACACTGCTGGTCCTGCATCCTGGAGGGTTCCCAGGAGGGCAGAGACACAGGGGCATGGGTACTGATGAACTGTACAATAAACTCACAGGTTTTGAAGTACAGAAAGTCATAATCTGGATGTGGTGCTTGTTGTTACTGCTATTAGACAGCAACAGTCCTGCTGGCTTCAACAACTTTTTAAGTTCATACTTTTTCCACTTGTTTTAGGAGAGTGCTTGCATGAATATCCATGGCAATAATATACACACTTCAAATCAAACAAAACCTCCAAGCCAAGTCAGTGTTTCCTAAAGCCTTTGCTGTGTCACCTGGGCAATGCTCCTTATGTGACACAAGCTGCTCCACAGAACCCAACCTCCAACTAATGTTACCATTGCTCAGCTGAATAAATAAATTCTACACTATTTTTATCTTGAGCTCATGTCCATTCCCAGAGATCATTCCTTTTCTTCCCCTCTGGCTGCAGGGCTTTCACAAACTCTTTTTGCAGGAGGCTGTCAGAGCCCTGACCAGCCCACCCCAGCCCCTTCCTTATTTTGTGGAGTTGTCACCAGGAGAGGAAAGCAGTAAAGCACATACTGGTCAGGGTGGTCAGGCTCAGAGTGGCACATCTTTTGCCCCATTTTCAACTGTTTACATTTTTGCTTCTATTATTTCAAGTTTCCAAGCTGGTCATTAAAACCACTTAAAAAAAAATACTGGAAGCACACCAAACCAGGATTTGACTGCTTGGCATTATTTTCCCTTATTGTAACTCAGAGCTGACCAAATCAGATCAAAACTCTTTGGAAACAAGCTGAAACTGCTGGTTAAACTGCAATGGGAAGGGATCAGACACCCAGCTGGTTTCATGCCCACAAAGGAGGCTGTCTTCTTCAACAGCTGCAAACATCACCAGGAAATTAACAGCACAAATTAACTGAAATACCACATGCAATTCATCTACCATTTCGTTTGATTGACGCCCGTATCCACCCACTTACTATTACCCTAATGAAGATGCCATAAAAACTCTCAGTTACTTTAAAGCCAGTAATTAGTACAGTTTAAGGATGTATAAACTCAGGAGCTGACATGCCATCCACCCAGTGGGGTAGCTATTAGTGAAATGGAACTGGGGAAAGCCTGGCATGCAAAACAGGAGCTGTGTGATCTGAATAATTCAACTTTTGGGAGCAGTGGCACATGGCAGAGCCTGATGGATATTCCCATCACCAAGGGACCCAGCCTCTGCCTGCTTTTACACCATGATTTTGGGGAGGTTTGGCTCTACACAGAGCCTGCCTCTCTCAACTCAGAGTTGAAACTTTCCATGAGAAGCTGCCCTTTCACTGGCAGAACTTTCAGGAAAAACCACTCCCTTCCATCTTGCAAAAAAACAAAAACCAACAAACAAACTGAAAAACCCCAAAACAAAACAAACAACCCCCCCCAAAAATAAACAAACACACAAAAATCCCCCAAAACCAAAAACCACAAAAAACCCCAAACTCAAAATGTTCATATTTTTTCACTGCAAAATTAATTTTTCATCTTCTCTAGCACAATAGGTCCTTGCAGAGTGAAACCATTCCTATGAACCCAGCCCTGCTGTGACATTATGTGACACCTGCAGCATTGCAGTAGGTTGTTACATCAGATGAAATCATACTGAGAGCTACACCCCTGCATGTTAGGAGCAAGTTATCATATGCTATGAAGAATTTTAACTCATTAAACCACATAGTGCAGTTTTAATTTACTCAAGAAGAGTTCTGAGCGTTTGAAACATGGATCAGCACCTGAATTATTCAGCTGAGCTCACTCTCTTTTTCTCATCCATAAAAGTGACAGAAGTCAAAACCAACACTTTTTGAAACAGGTCAAAATTGTGGCTCAATGCCCAGTCAGTGATTTTTTTTCTTGTGTGTGTATGGTGGGAGGGAGTTTTTTAACATGACTAATATGGAACCACAAAGATCTAGCAGAATAAACAAAAGAAAGGTTGGAGGTTTTTTAATAGAAAATTTCATAGTGACGATTAGTAGGCTGTAGAACTTTTACTTTACAAAGAGACACTATAAAGGAAGTGGCTGTTTATTCAGTTCCTGGGAAAATAACTAAATGCTGGCTGGTATTTATTCAGCTGAATTATTAGAATAGCATTTGCCCCTATACTTAAAGTTGTGTCAGCATTTCCATTATGAAGCTTAGCACTTAAGAAAATCAACCCAGAAGCAAATTGGTTAATAAATAAAAATAACACAAATAAATCAAATTAGCTTTTTATAAAGTTCAGTTGCTTTTAAAAAATCTGACTATTTAAACAAGGTGTTGAAAAGAACAAAGAGATGCTAGTAGCAAGCTGTATCAGAAAACCTTCAGGATGCTTTCATAGTGCTAAATATGTAAAATGTCCTTGAAGAAAAGGTAAAATTATTTTCTCAGTAAATATCAGAATAAAGACAAAATTGGGAACTATTTAATTGACACCTTTGTTCATTTGAATCTGTTTCCCTATGCAACGACAGAAATTTACTTTCATTTTGAATTTTAGATAGTTTCTGTATTTTTCATCAATTTAAAATTAAAGGCTGATTTCCCATTTCAGAACTTCAGTGAACTGAATATCTTGATAAGGATTTTGTCTAATATGATTTAAAAGCCTTTTATCAATAATTAGAAAAGGATGATTTCATTTGAAAGATATTCAGCCTTTCATATATTTAAAAAATCATGATTTTCAGTCACTATAAAAAATTGCAGGATGCTTCTACTCTGGCAATATGTGTGCAATCACACTTTCAGTACTATTAAATTGCAGCTACTCTGATGTGCAAAGTTACACACTTGAACAGGTTTTTGAAAAATATTTGTCAATTTTTTTTTTTTTTTTTCCTGGAAGCAACAGCTACAAATTCCTAGTACTGAAATTTCTAAATCTCAGTGCCTGGAAGTATCTTTGCCAGAGTCACATATGTATTTTCCAGACCCATAAAACAACAGTGCCCCTGCTAACCTGGGGCAGAAGGCACAGCTTTACAAGTTGTAGAATTTAGTGGGGAGCTCAGCTCTGATAATCTGGTTGTTTTTTGGGTACAGTTTGTTGTCTCCAGGCATCATCAGTTATTCATGACATCTTCCCTCTCTTCCTCAGCCCTGTGTCCCAGCACCTCATCCTCCTTATTGGGAGGCACCATCTTATTTTCTAGTAATTAGTAAACTTGTTATATCCCTGTATTAGTGCCCCTGATGATATTCCTTCTATTATTGATGCCAGCACTTCTTGAACTGTTGCCTGGAAGGGCTGACCCAGAACAGAGACTAGACAGAGCAAAAGGAATAAAACAGGTGTTTATTGAAAGGATTCACTTTGAGCACTGCAAGAGCCTGGCAGGGGCTACACCCAAATCAAATCCAAAATGGATCCTGGTCACGAGTTTTTACACTTTTATAAGTTTTTGTTCATCAGCACATTGGGTTCAATTGTCCAACCACAGCCCCAGGCTATCAAGTCTCAGCCCTCTGGCTTGCCCCCTTCCCTTAGCTATTCTTTCTGCTTTTTGGGTACCAGTTGTCCTTGATTCTCTAGCTAGAAAGGAATTGTTTTGTCTAACTGCCCTGTGAAGAGAACTTGCTAACACCTAACATGAAGTTTCAGAGTCACACACTAAGCAGCAGAGATTCTAAAAAATACAAAAGCTAAAAGCCAAGGCATCACTACTCCATGTGACCCACTCAGAGAGAACCCACAGATGTCCCTGCATCACCACTCCCCATCAGCAGCTCTGATCTGCAATGTGGAAGCCCTAACACTTGCAGTTCCAGCCAGGATCACAGGCAGGCCCACTCTCTGTGCTGCCACCACCCACTCCTGCTGTTATTGATAAATGATTGCATTGCCTCCAGCACAGCTCTCCCTCGCCGCTCGCAAACCACCCAAATGGAAACACCCGCGGCATTGCTCCCGACACCCTCGGGATTGCATCTCATGTCTGTGCCACCTGGAGTAACCCCCTGATACCTGATCATGATGCTAAGCTGTTTATTTATTTATTCTTCCTTATTTCTGATGGTGAAGATGATTAATGCTGCTCCCTTTGCTGCATTCACCTCTGCTTTCTGGGGGCTGTCCTTGAAGGACATCCGCTTACAGAAAATGCTGATAAATCTAATCTTTCCTTGTCAGCCTATGCAAATGATGACTTTATCAGAACCTGGGAACAGCTACTTTGTAAGTGTGAAAAGCCACTGGAAGAAACTCCAGTGGACAGCAATAATCTTTAGAAGAAAAAGCAAAAAGAAAGGACTCCTATGGCCAGCAGCAGTAGTGCAAAACCATGGCACCTTTGAAGAATATAGCAGAGTTCAGATCATGTAATAAAGAAGTAAAGAAAAAGTGGGAACCTGAAAGTTTCAGGACATTGTCTTTAGGGTGAGAAAGCGTTTCTGGGGAATATTAGCAAACCCACACATTTTACACTGGCAGCAACTCCACATTTGATAGCTGTGACTGCAAAATCCAGGACAGTACTTCTTGTCAAATGAGTTAGATTACTCCATTTCCTACCCCCACCCTCCACTTATCAAATAAATTATCATTTTTCTTGGAGAATACTAATCCATCAGCATGATACAGTTCTTGTGAACAATCTGGTCTCTACAGATTTTTTCAGAAGCTTGATTAAAGACAGTCTTTACTATACCCCATTTAAACATTGGTGGAGTGCATGTCTGAGGTTTCCCTTGGGATACTTTCTATCTTTACCAGCTTCTGCTCTAGACTCTGAACACATTTTATGGAAAATCATATGCCAGCTGCAAAAGCACCCAGATCTTTACCATATATCCATTTTCAAAATAATAATTTGATCTCAGTAAATTAATAGAATTGTATTTCAAGAAACTTGTATTCCTTTCTTTTTCTACATATGCCCACATGGATGAGCTTAAAGAAAAATTTACCTACAGCATGCTGTCATTTTTGTTTTGGGAAGGTGGTTTGAAATTAATTAAATTAAGTATAATCTCAAAAAGGGAACAGATTAGATGAAATTGGTCATCTCTGGTAAACAGCAACATGTTCTAAAGGCTGCAATACTATTGGCACTGTGGTAGCCCAAGGACATAAATCAGGTGAAGATAGTAAAATGCAATATCTTTTCTGAGTATGACTGAAATTTCTCACTGTTTTTCAAGTGTGCCTTTTGCTCTTAGGAAAGAATCAAAAATAAAGATAATCTTCCTATTCCAAGTCATATCCTGCTTGTGGATGAGACAGCTCCTTGGCCAGACAGGGAATGAAATGTCTTATGCCTTTATTTCTCTCAACAAAGGGAATGGTGGGAAAGATGGGGGCAAATGTTAATTGTTTCTCATTGACTGGCTCATGGTTTCCTCTAACATACATTGTACCTTAATCCAGCATACAGTTAGGACACAATATAGAAGGAGCTAGAATTGCAAGCTCAAATTTGTTCCAACACAAACAAATGTAATGCTGGGTTGCATATTTGCTCAGCTAAATTGTGTCTGAGTTTAATTTTCACATGTCTGTGTGTTTCTCTGAGTCAGCTGGACTAAGAAGTGAGACATTACAAGAAAACCTGCTCTTGTGGTACTGCCAGCTGGGTCAAAAGGGAACATCCAGACCTTCAGAAAAATCCACTGGGTGAGATCTCCCACTCATTTCTACTGAGACTGTGAAGGTTCCAGATTTGTAGATCTTTAGGATGAGAATGAGAATTTGACCCCTGAGCAGCAAGTTCAGTGACCCAAGGGGAGGCAGTGGAGGTGACCATGAACTGCACACTCACCTTCTCAGAAAGGACTCTGCACAGGGCTGGATGTCACCTTTCAACCCCTGTGACTTCTGTCAGTGACACTTACCAGCCTCCAGAGCAAGTGCTTTGCCTCTGTTTCTTACAGAAAAGTTTCTGAGCAGCAGGTTTCATGCATTTGACTTGTTATTTCAAAGAATGAAATTACCTGTCAGGGACATTTGCTATATAGTTTTACCACCACAGCAGAACTATTTTAAATACTACTAGATTATTAAAGTTCTCCTTCAGGAATACTTTAGAAATAATTTTGTTGCCCTCTAGCCTACTGTTGGAATCTCTCTAGCATGCCAGCATTACCCTTCAGGAATGCTTCTGAAATAGCTTTACTCTCTTTATTGTCCTTTTCATTACTATTGAAATCCTTCCAGAATGCTAAAGTTAACCTTCAGCGAGATGCCAGAATAACTTTCACATTCTGGAAGGGTTTCAACACTGATTTAAAGGATATCAAAATGCAGTTTTATGTATTTTTTGTTTTGCTTTGTTTCAGAGTAAGGATTGTGATGGCAAAAGATAGATGCATTAACTTCACTATGTTGTGTTTTGTGTTTATATAAACATGTCTAACCACTGAGGATGCAGTAATAGTGATCCTGGAACCCAGAGAAAGTTATTTTAAAAAAAGAATTTCTAAAAATTGCCAAAGCATGAACTGAGGTGACAGCAGGGAATGTGGTTTTGTTTGCTTAATGGACCTGCAAGTGAATTCTGCTGATCGTACTCTGACAATGAAAGTTTTGAGGGCATGAGCCAGCTCCTTTGATTAAAATGAGAAAGATCACAAACCTTTGCCCCAAACTCTGACTGAACCCAAATTAAATCTATTTTGAGGTGTGAAAAGTTCCTGTTGTTTTTTGTTGCTGTGCACGTCTGGTTTCAGCAGGGGGAAACATTCAGATGCTGCAACAAAGACTGTGTCTGTAATGCTTCCAGCTCAATAGAATCACAAAACCCCAGTATCTGGAAGACATTTCTAACAAACTCATGAGCACATAAGATAATTTAGCATTTCCCATGTATCTGTGTATCTGATGCATAGCACTCTCCCTTCTTATTCATGCCTGCCATTCAGATCTCTGTATTAAATCAGACAAAAATTTACACTAAAACTTGTTCCCATAGCTGACCTACGAGCATAATGCAAAATTTAATTTTTTGCAAGCAGTTAAAGGACTTCTGCTGATGTTTGGTGGGGTGAGTGAGCCAAGAACCCACTACCTGTGATACTTGAATTGAGTACTAGTGAAACAAGGAGAGGACAAAATTCCAAGTGGCCCTCAGGAAAGTGAGGGGCATAAAGGCATCATACACCTCATCACCTCCTCCTGGGTAGCATGTTGGTGCCTGACCCACCCTGCTGTATTTTATGGGACATGTCCTCAGGCTCATCACCTTCCCCAGGCATTGTAGCCCAAGAGAAAGTGCTTTGTGGAAGCCCCAAAAGGCAAAAGGCAGTTCAGCAATCTTCCTGAATCCAGCAGGCTCCACAATAGAGCCATTATTTAGCAGCAAATAATTCTGATGGTTGCTGGCACTTTCATGCCCTGGCATGCCGTCCTGGCCCGGCTCAAGTCTAGAGCTCTAGAATCAACAGAATAAAAATTAAATGTTAATGCCTAAGCACTCACTTAGTGCCTCCTTCTCTCCATCACTGGATTTTTCCATTTTTCTCTGCAGTTGCATCCACAACTTGTGGAGATCAGCTAGGACTGTAGGGATCACTTACACTTCTCAGCAAGAAGCCCAAAGAGTTTTGATCTAAAAGAAAATCTTCTGAAAGATTTCCTACTGTGTCAATAAGGAGTCTTATTAAACTTTCATAAGATATCAAATGATGTTTTTAAAACGGTTTGTCATGAATAGAAGCCTGTAGCTAAAGCAATATACAAATGCATTGATGTCATTTTTTTGTGAACACCTTATATGAATAATTGTAACAATACTACTATGCAGCTTAGAAATACAAATCTGAGGAATCTGATCCCGTTTCTTCTTTCTTTCTTAGAATAAAATCAAGACTGTACATTCTGCACGGAAGAGCTGATGTTCTTTTGCTCCTCTAGAAACCTAAGGGCAACAAGGTTATACCCCTGTTTAAAGGTTGCCTGCTGGATAGCCAAGTTCCTCTGGAAAAAAACCCAAATAACTGTGTCCATCTCCACCATGTGTTTTGAGACAGCCAACTCATTTTAACTGGGAATATATCTGCACACAGGCAAAGGAAGAACCTGCAGCAATGTGCAATAGCAGAGGTTTCAGTACAACTAACAAGGTCCTGCTCCTGCAAGGCTCCTGAACAGGAGCTGAATGTCGAGTACATGAATGAGACCTGAGGTTTAAAGTGAGAAAAAGGCTTATCTTCATGCAAGTGCTTTGCAGGATTAAGAACTGCTCAAACGATATAAAGCAGTGACAGGTTCTCCTCTCCAGATCATGAAACTGCCTCTTGGATTCAAGCAGGACTTGCAACTGTTTGCTTCATTTCATTACAGGCTCATCTAAATACTGGAGAAAAAAACATTTAACCTTTCCATTGCTCAGTACTGCATCCCTGATTGGGTTCTGTACAGTGCTATTGCTGGAAGATGTAAGTACAGTGTTAAAAGCAGTCTTGATCATATTCCCTACCCTGCAGTGTATTTACACTCTTTCCCAAATTTCAAGTTGTGAACACCAGCTATTCCTCATCACAAGGGGACCTTTGCTACAACAAAATATTATTTTAAAGCCATACTAACAGTAATTGGAGGCAATTGAGTTTTATCAACTAACACAAACTGTGGGATTTCAGAGTTGGATTTCAGCTGGTATTTTAATGAAGTGTGCGCTAACAGCACAAAATCTTCTGTCACTCCAGCAGCTGAGTTTCATATACAGACCTTTGATAGGGTGACCATGTGTTAACACTCACATGGTTCCAGCACATGAGTGTACACACCAGCAGTCCACAGATTCATCATCCAGGTCAATTTGCTCCCCCCCTTCCCAATCCCAGTGAATGATCCAATGCTGAGGGTACAAGCTCTTGTTTAGGCACTGGAAAAACTGACTGCAAAGCCCAGCCTTTCCTGCTCCACACCACAGGTCTGCATTCCTGCTGGGGCACCCTGTACTTTCTGCTAGTTTGCACCTTGCAAATACTGTCCTGTGCTGAGGACATCAGTCCCACAGGGGCCAGTCCTGTGTCCATCACAGCAGAGGAAAGTTTTCCTGAAAACTGAAGAGTGTGACTGGATTTGTCCCTCACACTGGTACTGTGGGGAGACCAAATTATGGACCTTCATCAGCCTGTGGTGTCTTTTAGAGTTCAAGCCACTTGGACCAAATCTGTGAATCAACCTGATTTTCTCCTCCTACACATTTCATAACAGATTTTATACTGGCTAAGAATATTGCACTAAATCCTTCAAAGCATGTAGGCACCTTCATGGAAAATGGATATTTAAACTCCAAGTACTTAGAGGAATGAGTCAGAAACAAAGTTCTCACTTATACTCAACAGGCTCCTACACTGCAGATGAAAAGAAAATGTTCCAATGTCCTGTGAAGACCATCTAGAATTTTACAAAAACATTTAAAAGTATATTCATGATGACTTTTATTCCATTTGCTGCTAAACAGATGATTTCATGCCATGGTTTATGCATTCTCACAAAAATTCAGAGCATGTGTGATCGTGTGACTTTTTTTAACTGGTTGGTCCAGCAACTGGTATATTTTGTCTGGAAAGAATAACAGTAAAACTATATTTCACTATAGCTAAAAGTTTATTTATCTGAAGGTATCAGAAAGCATACAGGCTCCTCTAAAGGGGTTGTTTTTTCACTGAGATTAAACTTTACCATTCCACTTTTAATTTCTGTGTGTTTCTCTCCTCCAAACTCCATCTTGACACAAATCACAAAAACTGACTAGATTACAATTTTGATGAAGAGAAGACTTTCTTTTCTGACAATAAAGGATCTTATGAACTTGAAACTGAAGATGAACTACCAAGCTCATCGGTACAACAATTTGATTAACTCAGAATTCATTATCTGTAGAACTGCTATTTGGATAACTGCAAATTAAACCAGAGAAAAGCAGTATGACTTCAAGTTAAGATTTTCTCATTAAAAATGCAAGATTGCTGCTGAAGATGAGCTACTCAACTTAATTATGTTGCAATCTGATTAGTTTAGAACATACACCTACTATATCAGATTTCCCAGTAAGCCTAAACAAGGCAAAAATTCCCTTTAGTTTGTTTTGATGCCAACTATCCCAGCCTGCTTTGGACTAAAATATCTTTCTCTCACCTCTCATGATAACACAAATAAAAACAGACAAACCAGTACATACTAACAATGTAAACTTTCTAAACCTGGTGTTTCAGGTATCAGCTTATAGAAGTTACAATCAAATTTATTTTGTACTTTTGCTACTATGGCATCTGTGCAATTGCTAGGTCACTTCTGTTTTTCTTCCCAAATATATGTAGGAAGAAGGAAAGTTATTCTCATGCAAATGTAGACATGTACAGGTCAAATCAGATGTCTCCTGTCCTACAAGAAGAATTTGGAAGATCAAAGAATTCAGATCAGTTTTCCCAGGGAGAGGGTGATATTCAAAGCTAAGTGGGTGGATAGAAAAATTCGAGGAAGCATGAACTTTTGCTCAGAAAATTTAACAACTGAGGGATGGGTGGAGATTTGGACATACAAATAGACTGACAAACACAAATACTTTGATGCAAACAAACATTTCCAGCTGCAAGCTTGACTAGAGCATCACAAGAGTCTCTTTTTGTATACTAATCTGCAAGCAGTGCATATTCATGCCAATACAGGATTTGCATGTTGAAAGATGGTTACAGGAGTATATAAACCAGATTGTATAGCAGCACATATTTTAGCACACTTAATTACAGCAAGTTGACTTCTATTGTTTTTATTTCCTATGTGGCCTTCACAAAAATACAACATGCATGATTAAGTATTTCAGAAGTAGCCAAAGGAAATAATTTTTGGACTATATATTGGTCTTCTCAATACCTCTTATCCCACTAACCAGGAATCATTCAAGTTTGGTTATTTCAGTGGGATACAGTAGTCAGCTGTCCTCAGTTTTTTTTGCCGTGACCATATTTGTACCCAGAAGAATATACTAGATGATGCTTAAAGGATGACAATTATTACAGATTAAATAATCTCTTCTAATAACTTGGCTTCCCTTGTTTTGTGATTACATGATGAGTTTTTCTAACTGTCCAAAATTAGTTGATGAAAGTATTTCTTGAACATCAGTGACTATACTATGCCATGCAAGCAGAGCTGGTAAAATGCAGTAATAGCACTTTAAATTGTGTCATCTCATTTCTTGTCTTTTTTTAAACCACTGCAGCACTCTTGAGTAGGTTCTTCTGTGAGTTAGAGCCACAAGAAAAAAGGAAAAGGTTTAAGAAAGATTTCAAGATAACTGATTTTTCACTGTGCTCTGAACTGGAAAAAATGACAAAATATTCCTAAATTTCCACATAGGAAAAGAGTAACTGAGAATAAGTTTAGGTCGGTGCAATGGGATTTTTTTCTCAGCAAGTTATATTAACTAAATTTACTTCCTAAGCACAAAAAAATTTAACTTTCTTCTAACTCATCCTCATCTGAAGAACAACAGGAGCAGTAGAGGAGGAATATTAGCTATAACCTGCATTTGCCACTCCAGATGAGTAAGATGTAAGACTTATGATTTTAACACAGATAAGCAAGAGACAGATACATTTCAGAGACTGTCCTGCAAGAGGTACAGGTCAAAATAAGTTGACAGCAAATTACAAGCTGTCTATGTTATTTCACATAGCACAGCTTTTTATTGCCTGGCTTTCTACACAACAGCATCAGAAGCATGCAACATCTGTCAGCTGTAGGATGTGCTTCTTGGTGGTCTGCAGAAAGGCCTTCCAAACAAAAAGCAAATATGCTCCTCCATGGCTTTGAAACCTCTCCATTTATTTTAGAAAAGTGTGCTATTCATTAACAACATGCTGAAATTTTTATGGGGGATAAAAGTACCTGAACACAGGTGATACATTTCTTAAAGGAGCACTCTGAA
This sequence comes from Erithacus rubecula, assembly GCF_903797595.1. Taxonomy (NCBI): domain Eukaryota; kingdom Metazoa; phylum Chordata; class Aves; order Passeriformes; family Muscicapidae; genus Erithacus; species Erithacus rubecula. Next base: position 57,823,281 of record NC_136687.1, read on the forward strand.
AGACTGACAAGAGGAAAAATAACAATTATCAGTGTCTTTGTAACTCTTTAGGTAGATATAATCTACCAGTCTTTCTGAAGCAAATTACTACAGGACTTTACTCATAAAACCATTAAAGTCTCAAACAATAAATTGAGCAAGAGAAGGAAAACAGAAGCAGGGAAAAATTCTGTAAATATATGCTATCATCTCTTACCCACAGGACATTTGAAAGATTTAGAATAGCAAGAACACCTAGTTTCTAATACCTTACTAGAGGTAATGGTAAGAAAAAGAGAGCAAGACAAAATACATGCATTTAAAAAATGAAATTATTTTGTAAAAATAAATGAATAATTTCGTGGTAAAAAAGAGTCAGAACTTAAACTAAAACAAAAATTACACCTAAAAGCAAAGATCATGATAAAAAGAAACATTTTACAGAACAGGCACAAAATGGTTATGATTGGCAGCCTATAAGCTTATGACAAAGTCATTCTTTTCCATTGTAGAAGAAAATATTTGTTAATGAAGAATAATGCCTTGAAAATGTGATGTAAGTGCAGAAAAGTGGTGTTTATCTTTGGCTTGTGATGCTGACATCAACAATAGAGTGCTCATATTAACCCACTGCCCTTAAAAATAAACAGCAGTGCACTTTAATCTTGGTGTTTTTACTTTTATCTGAGATTAGTCCCTCTGCTTTGTTGAACTACAATTAAAGGGGGAGAAAACATGTAGAAATTAAGCAAAAATTATGAGTACTTTTTAGAGCACAAGAACTTTATTAAATCCTCGTTTAGGCTGTTATGTCAAAACATTTCGAAGATGCATGAAGCCCCTGTGCCATTCCAGCTTTATGACCACAATCACTTATGTTAAACACTTAAGGGGTATTTATGTTCTCAGTGTTAAATATTAGTCCTTGCAAACACAGCTCTGGGTGCTTGCTCCTCTGCATTCCCTCTGTATTTGCTCTGGTTTTTCCAAGAGGGGCAGCCCCAGCAATGCTGACTTCTCCAGGCCTCCTTTCCACTATGGAAACTGGTGTGAGTCAGGGCTGTGATTTCGACTGGAAGCAGACCAAGACCTGAATTTGGTGATCAGATGAGTGCTCAGTTTTTGCAAATCTCTCCCCTAGAGTGAATTTCCCTGCAGGGCAGAGTCACAGGGAGGATGAGTGTGGCAGTGCAGGTCCCACACCAGCTCTCCCTGTAAGCTGTGGCATTCCCATATGGCACTGAGCAGTTCCCATCTCTAAAGCAGAAATGCCTTTTCTCCCCTCTCATGGCTCTTCTCTGAGTACCCACCTGTCTCTTGATATCTCAAAGTCCCACTCCTTCAGTAGTGAAGAAGAGGCAGAAGCCAGGCAGAGATTAGGTGGAGACTGAGATGACCCCAAAATATGGTCATTGATGGAAACAAAGAAAAGCTTCAACATATCCTCTTGTGTCTGTACAAGCAGGATGACACAAACTGCTGGCTTGTCACTATGTCACTGACAGGCCTGGATCTAGTGGTTTGCTCCTCTCTTGTGCTGCCTGTGTGTGGTGCTCAGCATCTCTGGTTGTTGGAACAGAGGCTGGCCCTGCCTGCCTGGCTGGTATGTGCTTTGCCCTGAGTGATGGTGGCCAGAAGCTATAAAATTGTGCTGTGAGTCCTTCAATTTAAGCACATATAATCACCTTTCTCTAAAGAGATTCCTATGGAAGAAAGGTCATTTTTCTGTGCATAGCTGTTGAAGCACTGAACACAACACACACTGCACCGAAACACAAACAAGTCCCAATAAGTGAGAGTTAACTGATCAAGAAAGGATGAAAATGTTGTGAAAAAGTGACTGACATCTACATTTAACACTTTAACTTCTATAAAAATGCTCCACTGATATTTCTATTTATTGAAATGTTAAACAAGGGACAACAAAATGAAATTACTTCTTTGGTTACCCTAAACATAAATTTAAAACCCAACCCTTTTAATCCTCTGAAAGGAATTTGAAAATCATGTATTTAAGTATACAAACTGTTTATATCTGCTCACAACTTTTGGATCACCTTCAATGCAGCCTTTTCAAGAAAAAGTTTGTTCCTCTGCATCTGCTACACATTGGAGTGTCTAGGTGCTGTTGTAAAGCAGCATGTGCACCAGTTTGTGTGGAAGCAAGCAGTGAAAAAGAGAAGACCACCAATTTCTATCCTGCCAGATCATTCTAACTGAAGACTGTCCCTTTTTACCAAGTGCTCAGAACCTTTTTAAAACCCACTCTGCTTTCTTTTGCCAGAGCACAAATGCCAAACCTCAGAAATATTGCTGCACCTGAGAGGCTTCAGAGCTGAGGCAGCAGTGAGCTGAGCACTGGCTTGAAAATGTGTTGATTCTTTTTAGAGAAGCAGGGTTGCAGGGAACACAGAAGGAAAATAAAATCCTCTCAGCAGCAACTTACAAGCATCTTTCTGGGATGCTCTGCCTTAGCACAGATCCATTCATGAGGTAATTTAAGAAAATCAAGGACCAACTAAAAACACCACGTGCTCATCACAGTAACACATCCAGAGGATGGAAACCAGGGATCAAATAACAAGTGAGATCCTGAATGCAGATGATTATTTTAAGCCACTTATTGGAAGATAAGGAAGGGAGAAGAAGAAAACAGGGAAAAAATTGTCTTTTTACAGGTGCAGAGCAAATCTGGGATGTACCCAAAGGAAAAGGCTTGACATGTACTATTGTGATTTCTCTTGGGGACTGAAATAAAAAGGTGCAATCTTCAACATCAAAAATCCTACTACTTTTTTTAGATGGATTTAACTGAATAATAGCCCAGAGGTTTCTACTTTTGGTGTACTGAGAATATAAAGAAAACTTGAGCAATATCCTCCCCCCAGACAAGGGTTGCACATTGATCCCTTTAAAGAGCTTCCTTCATTTTTTTCTGCTCTGCAGGACAAACTCTGTAGCAGGTTGTGCAGCACACATCACACTCAGGCTTTTTGCAACCTGCAGCTTGTAAGTCAAACTCCAGGAGCCTCCCTGGCAGGTCTGAGGAGCTGTGCTGTATCCTTGCCCTGAGAAGCTGGCAGTCACATGGGATCCACTTCTCTGGCTGTTCTAACATACCATCATTATATTTCCTCTCATTTGGCTGGCATCACAGAAAAGGGCCTGGGTTTGCTGAGGAGCACATTCCACACTCCTTGCTGGACGTGTCAGGAACCTTTTTTCACTGCTGGGCTGCCCACATCCTGCCAGGACTGCACATCACTCCCTCACATTCCCTCACGTGGCATTAGCTCATGGGGACTGTACAGAGATGCATTATTCCCCAGAAGGACCAGTTCTTAGTACAGACTTATTTTTGGAAATTTCCTATTCCTCTTTGCATTTATCTGGAAACAGGTGAGGAGAGGGACACCCTCTAAAAGACCTGTCTTTTCCTGTTAACGTGAAAACCCTTTGGAGGTGAAAATACAACAGAGAAAATCTGTTTCATCTCCCATCAGCTAAAGCAGGAGGTTTACAACTCACTAGTCATCTCCTGAGAGATCAGAAAGCTGTGCATGAATATGTAGGTATGCACAAGACAAGCAAAGCAGATGTTGTAGTAATCTCTGCTGGGGCATCTTAGATCACAGAAGCTAACCCATGGCATCTTTTCCAGCTGCCAATTTAACTATCTCCTCCTCCTCCTCTTGAAAACACAGAGCTCTCCCTGCTGCAAGACTGAACTGCTTGAGCCTAAGGAGTGAGCTGTGCTGACAGGGCCCATCACTGTGGCTCTCCAGGTGTCTGTGCAAAGGGCTCTGGAAGTGCAGCTCTACATCCCAGCACCTGAGCATTCCCACCTCCAGAGCTAAGCACATTCCTTTATCCCTGAGCCTCTCAGATGAGCCTGCTGCTACTAAACCAGGTACCTCACTTGTACCACACTGAGTTTTCCAGTTAATTCTACAGACAGAGCCTAGGGGAATCACAAGGGGTCAAAACTTTCTACATTAATGAGTTACAGCTGTAAGACCTTCCTGCTGCCAGACCCACACCTCTCTACCCACCACATCAGCAAGATTTCAGGAATTAGCTAATCCTTTCACATGCTATTTTGCTGGTAGGGAAGAGCCATCAGCTTTCTGTGCTGGGTGAGGCAGAACAAGTCTCACCACATTTCATATCAGCTCCCTCCCTGCCTTGAGTGGGCAAGGCCAGGGCAGCTCAGAAGGGAAATACTCTGTTGTGCTGAAAGGAAGAAACTGCTGTCAGAAGATTCCCTCAGCTTTCTACTGCCAGGGAAAATGCAGTCGAAGAAGGAAAGTATGGAAAATGCTGGCTACAGAAGAGTCAACTCATATTCCTGTCAGCTCCTACAGGTAGCATCCATTTCCCTGTAAAAGCAGACTGCATACTGTCAAAGCCAGAAGACACCCTAGTTTTTAGTTAAATAGTTTCTCACTGTATGGTAAAATAGTTTCTCACTCTTTCCTCATTCCTGTTAATAAAAGCAGAAATACTTGCAATCAAACCAAAGCACAAATAGCCCATTGAAAGTGAGAGGCAATACTTAACCTCAGAAAGCACCACTGAGGTTGTACTGGGAAGATAATGAGATACAACCTGATGAGGTCCTGCTATATTTAAAATCTTTTAAAGCTCTGAAATGAGGAGAATGACTCTGTCACTTTGTTCCATAACACACACACACCAAGTCTTTGATACCTCAGTGAAGAAAATGGTTTCATTCTTCTGTAATAAGGACAACTAAAAACGTGACAGCAGACAGCTGCTTGTACAAACTGCTGCCCTGACACTGTTCTCTGACTGATGATGGTGACTAATAGTAGAGGAACTTAAGAAGAAGGAAATCTGTCAAGATTCAGAAAGAACTGGAAACAAAATCAAAGGACAATACAGACTTCCAAGTATTTTTAATATTTGCATAGAGATTATCTCCACTAAGCAACATGAATAAACTCATAGAGAATCAGACCTGGAAAACAGTGAGAGTTAACTGCAAATCTCTCCTGCTCAGAAGGAGTGCTCAGCCCCCTCTGAAAATCTCAGCTTCCATTTAGATATGTGCCAGGTAACTTTTCTGTTTAACCAGAGTTACTAAGGAGATAATTTAGGTTTCAGCCTAAGCTTTAAAAAAAAAAAAAAAAAAGAACAGAATAAATGGAGAATGATATTATCTGATTTCAGCACACAACACTAAACAAACATTGGAGCATCTTCTGCTAGCAGTTTCCTCTAGCTCTTCCTTTGGGGACATTCTTGCAGCAGAGATGACTGACCACATACAGCTATGCCAGACATTGTGGGTTTGTTCCCTTCTGCCTGGGTCACGTATGAGCTTACAAATCTAAGGCTGGTGACAAGATAGGAGATGCCATGGGAGCTCAAGCTGGAAGACTTACATTTCTCAGTGCAGAAATCCCAGAGTTACTTCCCAAGAGTTATCAGCATCACAAAGCTATAGCTGACATTATAAAAACCAGTGAAAAAGTCAGCACTTCACAAAAATGCTTCCTCCTGTGCTGGCTCCTAATGGAAAGGTGAAGACTCTCAATGCTTCTTCTCTGCTGTACCTGCACAAACTCCATTGCTACTGCCCTGTGACATCTGGTGAGCTTCTTTCAGGGTAAGACTGAGGCTTCCTAGCTCCATCCTCCTGCCTGCCCTCACCCCCTCCCATCAGGTTTCCTACTGAGGGAAACCATGTGTCCACCTCCAGATCTGTCTGTCCTGTGCACTGCAGCCACTGTGCCCCCAGCTCTTTAAAAATACATTCAAATGTATTCCATTTCAGGCATAGCACACTACCTGAGTGAGAACTTTATTGCAAATATTTGCTGCCCTGTTGCTGAGATTTGACCAGAAGCTTCTCCTTCTCCCATGAGTTCCATGATCACAAGATATTAAAAACTGCTAGAAATTGGATGTTGTTGAAATGAGAAGGAAGAACTCTGACAGCTTCAGTGCAGCAGACCATCTCCCTGCTCAGGAAAGTACCCACAGAATTAATTGCTTGGATGGTTATGCTTTTCTTTCTAAAAAATACAGCCAGAATCACAAGGCTGGGCTTCTCCAAACAAACAAAACCACATCAGCATAACTGCAAGGATGTGTCTGTTTGAGTCTGCAATGTTTCTCTTGTGTCCAGGGCATCCACTGAAAGTAACAGATTATGTTGGCTTTCTTCTTTACCAGGCCAAAGTCAGAGAAGCTAATAATTTGAGGAGTTGGCATTTTGTGACTCACTTAGCCCCACCAAGGCAAGCATAAACTGTGCACTAATGCAGATGTTTGAAGGGGGAAAGAGTTGTATTTTCTCTGGAAGAGAACAAGGAAGTGACAGCCATGGAGATTTAAATGACAGTGTGTGGCATTAGGAGCCATAATTAAAACTCATTATAGGCTTCACAGCAACAAATTATCATTACATGCTACTTCATCAGAAAAACAGTTACAAATTAATAGATCGACCAGTGGCTAAAGTCTGGAAGGAGAAAAGACCAGAAGAAAAAAAAAAAAAAAGTATGACACAAACAATCCTTTGATCTTAAGTGATTAGAAAATGAAGGAAAATAAGAATCCTAGACATCTGAAAAATGTTACCTGGTTATTGCTAATGCACCTGATCTACTGCAGGCAGCTGCTGACTGAGGAGGGGACAAATTCATTGGACATTCCATGTTTTTCTGATAAGGGAAGTTCAGAGTTTGAAGAAGGAAAGCGTGGAGACACTGGCCTTTCTTTTGTGTCCTTCCTCCCTGTTTTACAAATGGTGGATCACCTGTGGTAGAGATCTTCCAGCACCTTCCAGCACCTGGAGGGGCTACAAGAGTGATGGAGAGGGACCCTTAACCTGTAGTGACAGGAGAAGGGGCAGTGGCTTAAAACTGACAAAGGATAAATTTAGATGACATGTCAGAAATTCTTTACTGTCAGGGTGGTGAAGCACTGGCACAGATGCCCAGAGAAGTTGTGGATTCCCTGTCCCTGGGAGTGTTCAAGGCCAGGTTGGATGGGGATTTGAGTTGAGGGAGATGTCCCTGCCCCTGACATGGTGGGGTAGAACCAGAGGATCTTTGAGGTCACTTTAAACCCAAACCATATGATTCAATTATTCTTTGATTCTACCTCCCTGTGTATCAAAACTTCCTGCCTCTGATCCATATTCATGGAAAACTTCTCCCAAAACCTTCTTTCAAGGCATCCATACTGTAAAATTGAACAGGTCTGGGAGACAGCCTTGAGCTCCTTCACTGTTTTTTGTACATGCACTCTAGATTGTCTTTGTGCAAGGACTTTAGAGAAAAGACTGTACAGCTCTGACCAGGGCAAAGCACCAGGAGACAGGTCACTGAATGTGGAATATGTAGGTCTGGATATATTGATGGGTGTCTGATAAAGCTCATAATAATGTAATTTAGCTAAGTGCTGTTCTTTCACATTGTGTTGTTTCCAGGTCTGGAAGCAAGTAATTCCAAAGAGAGAGAACTCTTATTCCTTTACATGTGTCCAGCTACTTGACATAAAATATAATGAGAATGATACTAAGAATGATCATCAAGGCTCTGAGTAATTTAGTAATGAGTCATACTGGCTCCATATCCTTGTGAGGTTCCTAAAGGTGATCATGAGTTATTTTTACTGTCTGAAAATTACCCTTTAGTGAGTAAGGAGAGCACAGGTATGTCCCTGTAATGTTGGAGATGGAGAATGTGAGCCCCTGGATGGCTGACACCAGCCTGTCATTCAGTCCCACATATACTGATCTGAAAGTCTGCACCTGGAAATGATGGCAAGTTATTCCCACTGTTGGGGAGTAACCCACAGGTGGGCTCTGCTCAGTTCCTAAGCCTCTACTACTTCCCCCTTTGGACAGGGGAACAAATAAAAAAAATAAATAAAAGGTCTGAGCACATTCAGAGACTGAATGTCACCCAGACTAGGGCTATTGCATCAGGGCTGTGCCTGAATAGAGGCTCTCTTCATATATGGGTGTGAAAATCTCTTCCCCAGAGAGCAAAGAACAGTTTAAAAAGGAAAAGACAAAGCAGAAGAACAAATTAAATTTCTTGCTAACAGTGTGCATCCAATCTTTTTTTTCTGCCAGTTGTTGTGTGCCCTTCTCCTTCACTGATCAATCTGAGTTATGGCAACACAAACTCCTCGTGTGCCTTAAGCAACCACTGATACAAAGCAAGATCTGTATTTTTAAACAGATATGGATTAATCTGTTACAAAATTAGAGATTTGAATTATTATTTTATATACCTGAAGATCTCCCAGCAGCTCCTTAAGAAACTGGAGCTCTGTCATGACAGTTGAGGTTGGATTATCTCACCCAGATTTAAGAAGATTAAAGATTTGATGTACAAGAAAGAGTTTTCTACAGAAGGTTTATTTCCATTCAGCACTGGAATTTCTAGGGAGCATATTTATTAAAGGATATTGAATATAGGCCAGATGAAGTTTACCTTGGAAAAGCCCAATTCTTTGTATGCATTGCCTATAAGCAAGACCCAAATGGCCACCTCAGATGTAAAATAAATCTGTGGCAGATGTCAGAAATCATCCAGCCATATGGTCATGCAATGCAGTTCTTCTCTGAAGAACTCTTTTACCCACACACATCCTCAGAATGAGAAAAGGAGCACTGTGCTTAGTCCAACCCACACACAACTGCCCTGCTCTGGTTTTCCAGGCTGAGCACCATGCCTGGGATCATACTTTAAAAACCACCTGCCATCAACTAATTTGTCATTAGATTACCACACTACAAAACCTTCCTTGGGGAAAGAAAAAGGCAACAAACAAAATTCTGATTGGTCAGGATGCTAAGGAGTGAATTCTTGAATTTCTCATGACTCAATGTACAAAGATCTTTCATTGCATCCAGAATGGATGCTCAGAAGACTTCATTGAAGAAAAAAAGCTTATAGCACTCACCACCCTTTTACACTCACATAGCATCTGTCAAACAAGCAATCTGCAGAAAATGGCAAAATGTTGTTATGAGTGACTCCTAAATTTTCTTCCATTTTTTCCTATAGTTTGGCCATTGTTTATTAATTGTGTTTTGCTTAAGCAAGTCCTTATGGCACCAAATCTCTTCCACAGAGCCAGAAGTTTCTCTTTTCTTCAATATCAAATTAAAACAACAAAGGTAATAACAATATATGTCTAGTATGATAGATAATTAGGAAACAGAAATTTTAATACATAGATTATTAAGTATTTTAAAAGGTATGAAGAAAAAGAGTAGGATCCTAAAGCTAAGTGACAGCAGCTGATTTAATAAAAAATAATTATGAAAACATGATTACATCATGCTTATAACACGTCCTAAAATATCAATGGAAAAAGAACCTAACAGTGGCTGTTTTAACAGCAGGAGTAGCAAAAGATCTGTATTGACTGAAAAGTGAGTTTGAACATTATCAAAACAGGGAAATGATGAATCAAATTAAAATCACCAACTTTGCCCAGGAGAACACCTTGCACATTGCAGAATTGCAATCAATTTCATTTCTCTTATTAATGCATACCTTTTTGATACTCCTTGTATTTATCAGGCATGGATGGGTGCAGAATGGTTCACTCATTTTCTGGGCTCTAACCTGCTTCTACAGAGGCTGCAGTGTCTGTGCACACAAGCAGTTATGTGTTCATACCACTGATACTCTTGTCTTTATTTATTTTGTCCTCACTGGAATAAAACAGGATGTGCTACCAAATGTAGCTTAGCAAAATGCAAAGAAGGCTAAATGAGCTGGGCAAAATTTGAAAAAAGCTTGCAGCTAGAACCTCATGATTTGTTGAGCTCTAGTGCTGGATTCTGTACCTGTGGGAATCTGAAGTACCTCCCCTTGTTAACCCATTTGTGACTATACCATGAGACAAATCCTCCCATGCCCCCAGAGCATTTATTCTGCCATCTGGAGTGAGAATCTCTTCCCTCTTCCATCTCAGGCACTAAAACTTAGTCTCTGAAGCAGGGGCAAGCCTACAGCATAGCAACATCTGGAGAAGAAAAATAAATAAATAGAAATAATAACCCCCCCACCCCCATGGCCTTGAAAGTTGTTTCATTCTCAGAAAACAGAGCCTGCCCAAAACTCCTGTGCTCATCCCCCCCCAGTCCCTCCCCGTAGCTCCCATCATTCACACCCAATGTATTTATTCATTTGATCAGATCAGAGGGCAGCATTTGGAATATTTCAAGCAGCTAGCATTAATCATCAGGCCAGAGGCTGCAGTTTTTCCATGGTGGGTCTGTGCTGAGCTGCTCAGCTCTGCCTCAGGCTTCCAGCGCGAGGCTGAGTGCAAGCAAAGATCATCAAAGCCCAGGCTAAGTGTCACAGAAACTGCTGCTCAGCCTGGGACTCCTATGGCCCTTCCTTTTCATCTTTGTTTAAAGCAGAGATGCTAAGACAGAAACATCTCTCTTGAGCCATTCAACACATCTTCAATCACACGCTGGAATGTCAGTAAATTCAACATATTCCTTGCTGCTATTCAGATTGAACCATTGCATTATAGTGACTACAGCTGTGGGGGCATCAGGCTTTTTTCTGAATGCACATCTTTATGTGTAAATTTTGTCCTTTGGTAAGGGGCACTCCCTTTGTCAATTTGAGATGGCTTTTCATTACTGAGTTATTCAGATATAATGTGATGTCCTACAGAAACATTCCTCTCTCTTTCTTATTTTCAAAAATGCTGACTGAAAAAGCACTTTTTTACCAGAGGAAAAAAACAATACTTAAACTGAAATCAGGCTCCCAGAAACAACTTCCCCTGACATGGAGCCAATTCATTTGCTCTTTGCAATAGTCACATCATTATATCTCCCTGTCTGTCAAGCTGCTCTTCATTTTGAACAGCCATCATTCAGAATCAAGCTTCAGAGCACCAGGTGGTGTGATATAATATTTATGGATTTCAACCTTTTCACTAGCTACTCTTCTATACCAAACTATATATAATAAATACAAGTTTGCTCAGGAAAACAAATTGAAACTTTAAACAAATGTAGCCTACATTATACAGAGGGTCAGAGAAGGTGTGCATAATAGTCCCTTCTGGCCTGAAAAATCTAGAAATCTATGAATTTTGAAATAACTGCATAAAATACTACACTTCAACCCTAAATTTTGCAGTAAACCTTTTCAAATATTAATGAGAAGCTGTGCAGCTGAAAGAGGACGATGCCCTTGGATCCTTGGCTAAGGGATGTTTGCCAATCTGTCCTGAAAAAAACAACCTCTTGTAGTTTCTGAATGAAGAGAGAAGTAATTGGCTTACATGTTGGAGTAGTGAGCAATGAATGTGTTAGCTCATTAAAAGATCATCATCATCTACACCACCACAAAACAACCAGGACATATTATGGTCTGAGTTACCTACAAAGGAATGAATTAATGAGCAGAGTGACACCTCTGAGGTTGCCCATGCCACTGATTCTTTTCTGTCCCAGTGCTTTTCCAGGTGTCACTGCAGATGGAAAATTTGGAACTTGGTACAAGGAATGGTGCTCTCTTGCAAAACTCCAAATTTTACTAGTAGTAACAGATCACATAAGCCCTGCTCTTACATGGGCACTATCCAGCAGGCCTGGCAAAAGACCTCCAGCACAGACCAACAAAAGAACAATCCAGCCATTCTTTTTACTTTGAAGTTCTCCCCTAATCCTCTCTGGATTGGATTTGGGGATGCCACCACTGACTTTCTTTTCATTCTCAGACATGAGACCTTGTTCCCTTGCAAGGAATGACAAAAAGTCCTTTCACTGCTACATATCAGTATCAGAATGTTGTTATTCAATCCTGGAGAGTCAATTTGAAGAAGCATCCAGGAAAAAAAACATATGGTTATCTTCCTAGCCTAATTCAGGGCACCAAGTGATTTAAAACATCCAGGGGAGCCAGAGACTGTATCATTTCCTTATTGACAGTGGTGACTTGCATCAAGAAGGGAGAAGGAAGGAGAGAAGGCTGCTGATGCAAACCAGAGCTGTCTACTCAGCTGGGCTGTTTGTTCTAAAATACAAAATGCAAAATGTTCCTGTTGTCATGTTCCCACTGCTGAGCCAACAGTGCACATGTGACAGACTCACACATGGCAATCTGTGCCTCCTCTCTGCAGCACACCAGGGTGGTTGGTCTCTGCACATGTGGAGTCCTGGCAGATAAAATCTGCTGAGCTAAATTACACCTCTGGTCCCTCTGGAGACGTGCTGGAGAGACTTGAGCCGCTGGGGTTTGCTGAGGTTCTTTGTTCTTGGAGAGAAGGTCTGCTTTAGAAGTTGAGCATAAACAAACCAAAATTACAAAAATAGCAGCAGCTGCCCCCATCTCTAGAAGTTACTTTGCATTTGGCTCAACCACATTTGAGCTAGGCAAACATGGAGAAAAGCTTTGTAACATAAACCATCAATAAAGTGACTCAGTCCACAGAAGTTTATATGGTGGCTTTGCTGAGCAGCTCCCAGAGAAGAAAAGAGTGCTGAAGCAGTCTCTCAATCTCAGAGGAGCCCTGCCAACTCATAGGAGGCTGGCCCAGGTAATTCCCTTGCCCAGACAAGGAGGTGTCTGCCTGAGGGCTCCCAGCTCAGGCACAGCCAGATCCAACCAGCCAAGTCCTTCCCCTGCCGCCCCTGCACATTTGTTTTGTAGCCACGCACAGAGTGATGTGAGCTGTCAGACTGCTTGAGTGGGCTTGCTATTAAAAAGGCTTTAAAGAGGATAGCCAAGAAGCACAGGAACCTTAAAGGGTTTTTTGCAATAAAGCCCTCTCACTTTCCTGCACTCTTGGCTAGCACTCTCAGCTGCAGAGAAAGAAGTACATCACATTTCTTGGTAAACATGTCTTAGTAACTTAAAAATGTTAGGGAACAATACCTCCCACTTTCCTGAAACAGTTAAGCACAAAAGTGATATTAACATTTCTGAAGTGTGTGTGTATGTGGAACCAGATAAGGCTTTTAAAAAACTGTGCAACAATGGGGAAGCAATATGCCCTACAGTGTGTCTGGAACTGTCTTTACACCACGAAATAATAGAATCTCTCCTTTCCACAGATGCACCTCCAGAGCTTGATTCTCCTTCCCACAGTTTGTCCAGTCAGGGTAGGGGCCACACACATCCAAGCTGCTGTGTCATCTAGGACAGAGGTGCTGCCACAGCTTTGCACTTTTCCAAACTCTGTGTCCACAATGTTATGTGTGGATTTAAAACTTCCTTGGGATTTTCAAAGCAGTGAGCATTCACCTGTATATTTCCACAAGATATTTTGCAAACTGTCTTTCTCATCTAGTGGGGGAAAAAAACATCCACAAATAAAACTGTCACTGTAGACAAACACTTTTACCTGCAGATCACATATTCAGTGTTCAAGGCTTGATAAAGTAGTAGATTATAGAGGGGAGTACTCATCTCACTTTGGCAAAAATTGCAGAAAAAGGGTATTTTCTTCTCTGTCAAGTAATCAGGAAATCCTCAGCATATTCAACTCACTTATCATTTTCCTCAGCACCATTTAGAAACAGAGGGAAGTCTCAGCTAACAGTAGTGATAAAGATCTTGCTGGCTTCACTGAGAAGAGAATTTATCTACTTTCATGTCAAAGGACCCTGGAAGCCCTCCCCAGACCACTCCAGCTCTGTCAATGAAAATGTGCTGCCTGAAATTCTGGAAAGAAGGGGAGCAGCAGGGAGGGAAGTTGGAGGTGACATGGCACAGCCTCAGGAAACATACAGATAGCATTGCTATTAACAGGCTCACCTTCCCTTATGAAAAAATAATTTAAATGACAGAAATATATGATAAGAACTGAGCAGGACATGGTGCAAGTGAAGAGTATTCACTGTAACAAAAAAGTCATCTGGAAAGTGTTGAATGATTCTGAATGTGTGGAGAGAAGGTGTGTGAATACCTGCAGAACTCTGTGATAAATTATTAACCTCCCCACACCCCTACTCACCCCCCCTGCAGGGATGGCTCCACCTAAAATAACTGTGTTGTAATAATTTCAGAGGCTTTTGAGGACTCCAGTATTTTCACTATTATTTATTTTCTTTGCATTGCCTAGTGCCCAGCACTCAGTGTATAAATGCAGAGCAGAAAATTCTTCACTGCCAAATGGGTCATAGCAGAACAGACTTAACAATAATTTAAGCTCAAAAGCCATCACAAAGTAGTAGCTTCTACACACAAAGTCTGTGTTCTCAGGTTTGTAGAAGCAAGGAAACTTACTTACCTAGAGCACCACTTGGAAATGTTTTTTTCAGTGTTTTCAACTTTGGGAAGAAAATCCTTATCAAAGCATTTATCTTTTAAAATTCTGCATGAAAAATTTCAAAACAAGAGGCCTGCAATGGGATGTGCCACAGTCAGGCATGAGATTCCTAGAAACTATATCCTGAGACATAGAAAAGTGCAAAATAATTGTTCCTTTCATGAAGGACAGAGTAAAAAGCCAAATCTTACAACTTCAAAATAACAGGGAGATGGGACACTCATAGAATGGGTCAGTATGGAAGGAACCTTAAAGATTATCTCATTCCTACCCCCTGCCATGCTCAGGAACACCTTCCACTAGATCATTAGCTCAAAGTCCATCCCACCTGGCCTTGAACACTCCCAGGGATGTGGCAGCTCTGTATGTATCTCCAAGTCTTGCCCTAAATAGATACTTAAATATACAAGTACAGAAAATTCCAAGGAAAATCTGTGCTTATGAAAGGACTTTAAGTGTCATGAGCTGGGGATAACTGCTGGTGGAAGGTTTCTGCTTCTCCTTCTTCCCCTTTCTCCAAATATTGGAATGTCACAGGAGAAGAGCAGGGCAGGCAAAAAATGGATGAGGCATTGGTTTCTTAGCTGGAACCATAAACCATGAATGTAATGAGCAAGGGGAGAAAGACTCAAGGTTACTGGAAGGCCACATTCCTGTGGCCTCTGTGCTATCTGCTTATTCTAAGGTTGGGAAAGGGGGAACATCTACTGTATTCAAATTTGAACACATCCTACAGCACTGTAGATAGATTCTCCACTACCATCATCATCTGCCCACACTATTAATTGCAGAGGCTTCTAATCTGCCTGAGAAGCCAAAATGAAATTAGCTTTCAACAGGATTTACATACATTCAGTCTTATTTCTGCATCAGCTAGCAATCACAGCTTAAACTGTTGAAGGTGCATCTTGCTGTAGGCCTAAGTAATGTTTAATAGCATTAAGAATGCAATTCCCAATAACCCCCCAGATCTCTTTACAGGCTCACTAATTCACCAGCATTTGCACTCATGCCAGCAGCCCAAACATTGTCCCAGTGCCTGCTGCCCCAGTCCAGGCAGAAAATCCTGGGGTGAGTCCTCTAGCAAAAGGATCTTCTGCCTGTCACAGCAAAATGAACTCACTGGAAGGAAAAAGGCACTAAGAGCATAATTTCATCAGTGTTCAGAAGGTGGTGGTGGAAAAAGCCTGGAGAGGAGAGTGGGCTGTGCACTGGATAGTGGAGTACCTGCATTCAGGAACATTGGCTGAGAGCTGCCTGTGTCCTTATCTCTGACCCTTCCTGAGCTTTGTAAAGCTGGGCTATGCAATCACAGCTGGCAATGAGATTTCCCTGCCAGAGCCTACCCTCCAAATGATGCAGCAGAGGAGGAACAAGGCATCCCCTGCTCCTGAGAAACATGCTTTTTCTCCTGCCCAGTGCTGTTGTCTGGCAAGCCTGGAGCACTGATGGGCTAAACATACCTTTGCCCTGTTGATGTCTCCATAGCACACAGCATTTTATTTACATTCAGGAGCTGATAAATTAGTGATGGAAATGACTCTGGAGTGCATGGATGATATGCTCATATCCACTGCCTTCAAAAGGAGCAGCAAAGCTTTTGTTTTCTTGACGTGGAACAAAAATTGATGTGACTTGAAAAGGTAGATTTAGAACTAGGCAAAACCACAAGTGCTTCTCTGAAGCAGAGTCAGAACTGGGCTGCCAATGCAAACCATTTAACAAATACAAAATATGTTTTTTATGAGTATTCCTGTGAGTTGCATATGAGTATTCCTGCCTATAAACCCTTTTGCTAACATTTTCATAAAAACAGACCACAAAAGGTTACACCTTTCTTCACAGGGAAGACACTATCATTAGATGAATCAGACTACTCTGAATGTTTGTTAATTTGTTAAATCTTATGCAGTATTCAGTCTGCTCTATCAAATAATTATTTTTATTACCAGAAGGAATCCACACAGTTGATTTGCAGTAATAGATATCCATTATTATATAATTTGCACTTCTTTTCCATTGCCTTGGCAGCAAAAGACAGACTTTTCTCCTTTTTTTATTTTAAGTCTTATATTTTATGTGTTTTTATATAAAATACTGGAAGACAAAAAAGTTTAACTTAAAAATAGAGCGATCAGTGCTACTTTAGTTTGGTTTTCTACCTCTGTGTTTTACTAAATTGACATCAAGTAAAATCAAGTCAATTGAATCACTTGAGATTAAGGAATCAGTTAGGGAGACAGACAAATAACAGATATATACACATATATCCAGGTAAATGGGGAGAAGTGAAAAGGAAGCCCTCAATCAAATGAAAAAAAAACCCACAACCAAACCCATAGAATCCAACACACACTGATTTGCTGTAACACATAGCAGTACTTAGATACCACAAGAATATTTTCCAACCAAAAATCTTGCCAAACTTTTCACCTCTGATGGATCCTCAGCCTTACCCAGTGTGGCTGGGAACATTTGTCCTCCAATCCACAGCAGGTAAGTCCAACATCAGCTCTAAAGAGGTGTGTCTGGCCACTGTGGGTCTATGAAGCCTCTTATTGCATCTCTTATGAAGCATCTTATCGCTGCCTCAAAGGCACTCTACTGTTTTAGGGATGTCCAACAGATAAATATAAAAAACAAATATAAAGGGCATTTCAGCAAACTGCAGCTTATGTCAAGATCATAAGAGAGAATTTATAGATAGTCCTAGGGTTCACCTGAAGACACAACAGGGGGAGGAGCTAAAAAAACAAAATCTGATTATAAAAAATCAGCATTCATGAGCCACAAGATGTAAATATTTTTATATTTTTCTGCAACAGAAAGACAACAGGCCACCACTACTTGACATAAATGATTCTTATAAGTGCACCATGTCATGAAGGAAAACTGATTGCATTTAAGTGAGAGGGGAAAAGGTCCTATTATGGACAGAAGAGGAAAAGTTTGGAAATCTGAGAAAATGACAGGCTTGTATTTTACAGCCATAGACATGTGAAGCCAAGGGTTATAAGGTGTGGGTACATAAAATAAAACTATATACATTTGAGTGAATAAGGCAAGAAAGTCATCAAATTACAGCACTACCCAGCCTTGCTAATCCATACTGGGGCCAGTAGCTATAGCAATCCCTTATAAAATGAGTATTATCACAGCTGTGTTTGCCCTCAGTTCTTTTTGCCTCCTCAGGATTTTTTACTGAGCTGGTGCAACTACCATGTACTACTTACTAAAGCCACTGATATTAAACACATCAGAGTGATATTTTGCATATCACAGGGCTGGGTCTCACAAAGCAGCAAACATTCTGGCCCCAGCAGGGCTTTAGTGACAGAGGTGGTAACAAAGAACAGGAATTTTCCCCTCTTACATGAACAATATGTCAGATTATCATGTCACCTCTGGACTTGAAACTCTGTGTGCATCTCAGACTCCCTGGCCACCAATATTGCCTAGGCTTTGCTTGTGGCTGGCTTTTCTCTGAACTGCCTTCACCTTTGTAAGGTGATCCAGGTTTTGTCTGGGCTGGTTTCCACTCCATCCCTGTAAGAGCAATGGACATAATGGTTTAACCCCCAGCTCTGATATTCCCTGCACAGCTACCCAAGGAACAGAAGATGCACCATATCAAATTCATTCTCTAGAGCCAGGCTGGGCCAGTGCAAGAGAGTACAGCTTCTACAGCAGAAATGAGACAGCAAAGCTTCAGAATTCCTGAGCTCTGAGCTGCCACTCACTTTGCTAGCAATGGCTTTTGCATGCTCAGAAGTTTATTAAAACCAGAGAGACCCATCCTTCAGGCACCCAATGGTGAAACATGGTCTTTAGGAAAGGTATCCATTTGCCCTTAAAATGCCCTGAAATCTGGCCAATGAAAGTCCAAAATCTACCCGTTTCAATTTAAAGATGTTGGGATGCACTGGGAACAGGTTCAGTCACTGAATTTTCCTTAGGTGGAAAAGTGCATCTGAGGTAAGAAAATTTACTGAAATAACATCAATAATTGCTCGAAGCTGTACTCAAGTTTGCATTTGATAAAATAAATCTGTAAAATTTATGTGAAAGTGCTTTAGTAGCAAATATGTGCTGTATATATTGAGATTCCATAGCCACTTGCCTTTTTCTATGGAGATCTCCATTTATAGAAGCAGACACTGACTTGGAGCCCCTGTGTTCACACTTGGATCATTTGGGTGAGGCACAGAAAAGCCTCTCTAAGCTTTATTAAAAGCCAGACATGATTTGAGGCACTGTGCTATTAAATAAATACCCTTCCTAGAACTGGTGCTCGTGGTCTGGCAAGGATTTCTTCCTTATAACAGCTCTGGGTAAATATATGGGATATCCAGGATACTACAGAACAGGGGGTCAACACATCTGGCATAGGATAAAGAGATTCTTCATCACAGGTCAGTGGAAATCCACCAAGTTACTCTGATAGGGTCTGTGTAAGGCCCAGTGTAGACTGCCAGATGTACAAGTCAGACTTGCATCCATGCAGGTCTTCCAAACTGGTGTTTAATAGTCACAGACTGGGAAATCTGACTCCCACTGGACTGGATGTTAAAGACTGCAATCCTAGGAAATAATTCATATATCAAAAAATAAGACAGATGCTTATTTGCTTTTAAAAGCAAACTGTACATTATGTGCTAAAATATTCTGAATGACAGTAATTTATATACAGAGATAATGATTACTTTTAAGTGATGAGTGCTAAAGCAATCCATGGCAGAAAACATCCCTGACTCAATGTCGGTGGGGAAAAAAAAAAAGGCAAAAAATTATTCACATTATTTAGGATATATTTGTCTGATATTTACTGCAAAATGACTGTAACACTTTGTACTGAGTGCATGTAACAGGGTGTGCTGGAGGTAGAACAGCAAGTTTGGCTTGGAAAGGAAGAGAGCTGCCATTCTGAGAAAGCCATCCCAGGTCATCTGCTGTAAACCTTCCTGACTGTCGATATAGATGCTGAACTGCTTCAGCAGGACTGAATTCAGGGCTGCTATGAGGCTCATGAAAGCACACAAACCCATCAAGGGAATCCAGGGCTGCCTTTCACTTGGCAGCAGTTCAGTTACTTTGTCATCATCTGACTGGGCACCTGTCTCATCTGATTAATTTTCTTTTTTTTTTTTTTTTTTTTTTTTTTGCAGGAAACCAACTCTCTGTCTTCATCTGTGAAATTTGAGGAAGTTTCTGCTGTGTATCCTGCCTACCACTAAATGCCTGTGGCACCTGCCTGTGACCTGTGGCAAGGCTGTTTGCACTCCAGCAGCTGCAGTGGTGCCAGGAGACTCCAGGAGACGGCAATGTTTCAGAATCCTTGTGCTACAGCTTTCAGGAACACACGCTGGTTTATGCTAAAGCCTGGAGTAATTCATTGCCACAGAAAGAACACCTCCAGAGAACTAGGAAAAAAAAGGACAGGCAGTGCAATTTTCTGTTATTTAAATTTGGTTGTTCAAGCAAAATTGTGTCATCTGCCTGACGTTGCTCATTGGAATGGTCACTTAATTTTTGTGCCTTTCTTTCGCAGCAGAGGTGTCAGTGAGCCTCGCCTGAAGCTGTGTGATATTGCAAGCATGTTTGAGATGATCTGGGCTGCTGTTCTCTCCAGATAACATTGTCAGGGCTGAACATGTTCATCCCTGAAGGTGAACAACAAAGCTTTTGTAACAGCATATTTTTACAACTGTAAATGATCCCAAGCAATTTAGAGAACATGGGCAAATGCCTGTGTTTAATCAGGCGGGTGAGAGTGCAGGCAATTGGTCTGTGCCAGTTCCTCACCTGGCATCAGAGCTTTCCTGCAGCTGCACATCTGATGTGTAAGGAATAATCCAGCCTGAGGGGAGCTGTTTGCCCCATGCAGATTTCTCTCTGCTCTCCTATCAGCCAACACTCATCACTGGCTACTGTGACACTGGCAAGGCCTTTGGGCTTTGGCCACCACAGCACAGCCATGCCTGAGTCCAAGGGTCCAAAAGCCTGTCCATTGCATCCACAATGCTTTATATGAAGGACAGAAAAATGTCCAAACAAGGCCTGCTTACAAACCCTTTTCTAAGTGTTTGCCAATAAAATGCTTCATTTTGGACCTTTCAATTTGGATGAAACAAGATATTCCAATAGCCCTTTAAGGGGGGATTATGTCTTTCTGGGAACCTCGTGGCACTGCTGGGTTTCAGTGCTGATGACAATCAGCTTATCTGCTCTGCTTCATCTGGGGCCAAATTTTACTCCTTGGAAAGGTGTAAAGCCAAAGACTGCTGTTTCTTCTACCTTTAGTCAAGCCAGAGAAGAGAGCTTGAGATGTCCAAGCTCTAAAAGATACCAACAGCTCCAAAGATGAAAGAAACCAAACAACAACACTTAACAACTCCTAAAAAAAAGTCAGACTCTTAAACATAAAGGGGTTGAAGCAATACCCTCTGAAGTCCATGGACAGGGTAATGGATCATGCTGTAGCTTCCAATGGGCCATTCCTTACTGTTGCTGAAGTGTGAGCCAAAAACAACAGGGTTTGACTTTCAGCTTCCAGGGAGACTGTCAGCTGCTGATAGTAAGGAAACCATCAGATTGTTTGTAGATAAGCACCTTTGATATGAAACTGCTGGATGATTCACACTGCTATTTTTAAAGTTACTTTTTGGAGATAGGTCTGCACTGCTAAACATGCAAGATTTTGCTCTATCTGTATATGTTACAAAATCTGTAGTATTTTTGTTTTCAGCTTTCAATAAAATAAGCATCTTTTCTTGTGTCTGGTGTACCAGGTAATTGAAATACCTGTACTGATCTTCAAAAATGCCCTTTCATCACAAGGGCTGCTGGGGAGCTTGCTATTAAAAACAAGTATAAACAGAATAATCAAAGCTCTTACTTCCTACCTACATTTCTGCCAAGCCCTTTTGCATTCAAAAGCTTTAGATTCTTTCCATTATTACCCAACTTTTCCATTTATGCTTGAATTGTTTAGTAGAATGCATGACATACATATTAAACTCATAGCAAACACAGAGCATGTATATTCAATAACTATAAACCAGACTTTTTTCTGCTTATGAGCTCATTGCTTATTCTTGTCTGGTATATTAAAACATGCATTTCTGGGAAGCTGCAATAAAACAAATTTTTGTAAAACATGCTTAATCACAGAGATAAAGAAATAAAGTTGCATCTGGACTGAAAGACCATTATTAGTAGTTATGAATATGGTTTTATCTTGCCTGCTGAAACAGCCAGGAAAGTTTGAACACAATATTTATTCTGAGTATTTGCATAGAATTTAAGAAAAATTATGTACAAGTTCTTTTAGCAAAATAAGAACTGTTTTGGCAAAACTATTTTTGCTTTCTCCCTCTTCTGCCCCTCCCCATAGAGCAAAACACAAGCACCCTCATAGCTGTATGGCCTTTCTATAAAAATGCCCATAAGGCCTTGGCCAATCAAAATGTAAATCCTGCCCTTTACTAACATATCCTACCATAATATCTGTAAAACCACTGTATTTCCTAAGACCCTGCCTCTTCCCTGATCCCACCAATGCAAAGTGACAAAGCTGCAGTGCTCCTCCTAATTTTGCCACAATGCTGCTCTCAGCATCTGTCCTTTGCCCTGGCAGAGCTGGAGATGTTGAGGAAGAAACCACTTTCTAAAAGGAGCTCTTCAATCCAGCCCTTGACTGAGCCACCACAAATTGGGGTAAAACTGATTGAATATTCAAGCTCAGTGGAATGTTTCTCATTACCAGCCATGTGCTCTAAGTCCTGCAATTTTCCTTGGATGGCAGCTCTCAAACTGCAGGATATAGGCAGTAATAAGGTGATATGTTTGAGGCATCAGCACAAGAGTCCTTTATAACTATTTTGGCTAAAGTTACAGCCATGCTTTAGCAAGCCTTAATGTCAGTACATCCTTGCAAATCCTTGCTTGTAAGTACTCTTTCTGAAGTTCAACTGTGCCCCTGCATTTAGCTTTCAAAAAACCATTCAAAGTGGCAAGTGCTTATTTGTGGCTTTGTGGTTTATTTACACATGAGCATAAGAAATCCCAGGCTAGAAATCTGAAGAATTACTCTAAATGTTTATAGATACCAGTAAACTGAAAAACAAAGATACATCTATCAACAAAACTGCCTTTTTTCATGTTTTTATAATGAGAATTTAAATCACCTTTATTAAATTAGAAAATTTCCTCTGAACACACTTGTAGTTTATGTGAAAAACCTCTTAAAAAAAAAAAAAAAAAAGGTACAACAAAAAATGTCTTTTAAGGTAACTTGAAGTAAAAATTCTGTTCCCAGACCTGGCACACTGCACTCATACTAGGCCTTTAAATTGCTCTGCAAGTAGGATGCCTGGGCACCAGATTAGAGCCACATGTAGATTCACCAAAACAAAAAGAAAGGATTAAAGACAACCTTGGAAGGCCAGTGGTGTTGACTGACAAATAGCCAGGCAAGAGAAGGAAATTTGCCTCTGTACCCACAGTACCAGGAGTGTACAACACTGGAACTGGAGCCCTGCACAGAGTGGGGTGTACCTGTGGCCAAAAAACTGCCAGCAACACAAATACATGGAGACATGCTGGAAGATTACTCCTTTGGATGTTTCTTTTGGAAATAAGAAGTATTTGGTGTTCTTTGAGACTAAACAAGGCAGATGAATGGCCTCTGAGGTAACTGCTTAAAACTAGCTCTGAGTTTTTGTTTTCTTTTTTGTTTTAGGCTATTCATATGATTCACAGGAAAATTTTATGAAATTGTCATTCCTGGTCTGCTTTTGAAAGATGTTCTTCACCTTGGCTTTGGGAAATTGTTCCCCTGAAAGCATTTCCCAAGTATCAACACACCTGGGTACCCAGGGTTCTTTGCAATTAACAAATCATCCAAACAAATTATGCTGCAGAGAGCACAGGATGGCACCTTCCATCATCCCACTTTTGCAGAAAGATGGCCCTGAGGTTTATGTGGAAAGATGCAGATCAAGCAGCAGAGTGGAAACATGAGGAATTCCACAGAGTACCATTGCCATGGGGAACTACTGTGACATTTCAGAGTAATAAACATATTTTAATTTTCATACTTGAAATACTGAAAATTATTATTTCCCACCATCCCAACCACAAACACACACAAAAGTCTCCTTTCTCTAAGAAAGAAGATCAGAAAGGAAATCTTTTGATATAGCTTCAGGTGGAAAGATTTTGTTCCCACCTCAGCTATTGAAACTGGATATTCCATTTAATGTTTCCTTTAGCTTTTTCTGAATGTCATAAGTGTCATCATCTCTGTTTTCACCATCAGAAAACTGCAAGGTTGGGTTCTCAACTGTCTGTGCTTACTTTTTTTCCCTCCAGCAGAAGATTTTTCGGCTTTCTGTCAATATTTACAGTTAATCTGGTGCTGCCACCACTGCACAGAAATGATGAGTGCCTGACAGCATGAGCACCACACTGCTTCTGGAGGCTGCTTCCATTGGGCAGCAGATTGGAGAAGCATATTTCATAATTATTAATGCTTTAGTATTCCAACAAAAGATAGTTTTCTTTACTTTCACACTACTCAGCAATAACACCATCACCACAGTAGTTAAAACATTACCCTGGCCTGCCAGAATCACTTGCTCACAATCTGCAAAGCTGAATTGAAATGTTCCTTCTACTTCCACACATTTTACAGGTTATTTATATTAACTTTAGCTTTGGACTCATAAACCTCAACCACACTGACACTACCCCTGCCTTTTTCACCTCCTCCTTGCAGCTCTGTGGGCATGATTCCCAGCTTCCTACCATGACCACAGCTGGGCTTTAGAGCATCTTTTGTGCCATCACTGTTGTGGCCACCTCCCATGTTTGCCAGCCTGATACAGAGGAGACTGTGGACTTCAGCTCCTGCTGCTCCAGCAGGCACTTGCTGGTGCACAAAATCTCACAGGAGCATGGCTCACATGAGGGTGTCCTTGTTGTTAAGCCTGTTTAACAGTTGCTTTGCCATTCCATTTTTATGAGCAAAAAGATGACAGCCCTGGGTGCAGTTGTTCCATCCCTTTCTGTAGCCTTGGGTGAGTGATTTATTGCAGCCCAAACACACCAAGGAAATCACAGTCATGTCATGCCTCTCATTTTGGAGGTGCCACAGCACTGAGGAGAGGCAGAATGGTGAAGGGACTGCAGGGGATCTGGGCCTGCCTTCCACAGCCACTGCACTTTGGGCTGGTCAGTGCTAAGGGCCAGCACCCATCCCTTCACTGACACTTGCCTGCTTTCTGTGTTTAGACTAAAAACCTCCTAAACCCTCTGTGCATATGTGGAGTCCCTAGTACAAAAGAGGCTTTGATCCTGGGATCCAAATGAGACTCTGATCTTGGTTGGGGCTCGTAGGTGCAAATGCTGGAGAAATAATAACAGATGGAATATCACAGTGATATATTAATTACCATATAGAGCCATATAGAGTTAATAGCGGAACATTTCTGGGCAAAGATCTCATAAATAAACCAAATGCGAATGCATAAATAAGTAGAATACAAACACATAGGGCTATTATAAGGGCAGATGTGTGAAACTTTTTTTTGTCTGTATGTTAAGCAGTCCTTGACATCTCTTTTAAAATTTATATATTTACACTGGCAGAAGAACAATCCTTTCTACCTAAACTACAGAGAGAAACCTCAAACATGCTGGATAGCTTTACCATCAGATCTATTTTGTCTTTCTTTCCAAGTATAATCAAATTCTTTCCCATGCCTACCTGCCCATTACATCTCTGAAGAACTCCATGTTGGAGTCTGAGGAAAGTATTTGAAATCATATGCCTGCACTGGAGGTAAAAAACCCAAAATCAAGTTATGCCTTCTAGAAGAAGAAAATCATACTCAAACATAAAGAAGTGTAAGAAATTATACTGGAACAAAACCCCAAAGGACAGGCAAATCCTGGCCCCTACAGAGACACAGGGCTTTCTAACAGTTGTGTATTTTCCTCACTCTCTGTTTCATATCAGAAGCTCAGAGGACACAATTTAAGGGTGGGCTGGAGAAACAGAAGCACATGGAACCCACTGGAGAAATTGTAGGGAAGGTCCAGCTGCCATCAGCTTCTGTGTCATGATGGCACAGGGTGCAAGATGGGGCCAGAATAATTTCAAGCTCTCTCTCACTCAGTCAGGAATCTACTAGGTAAGCAGTGGTGAAAATATGAACGTTAAGAATTTTTTTAAAACCAAAAAATGCTTGTAGTTATAACAGATTAGGGCTGGTGTGTATTTAACTAGAGAACATTTCTCAAGGCAGGGTTTTCACTGATATTCTGGAGCAATAAGCTCTTTCAGTTAATTGCAAAGTATATTTTATAATTATTTTTGTTAAAGAGAACTCCCTTTAGAATGTGTAATAGCAGGCTACTATCAGTAGTAAAAGATTTCTTATATCTCCTTGCACTCCATTACTTGCAATTTTCCTTATGCTTTCACCTCTCAGGCTGACATTTCCTAAGCTTGAAGTCTGCCCAGAAAGAGAATTTTTTGGAAAATTGAAGAAACTTTCCCTCCAGCTCAGCAGTGCAGTTTTAACAAGGGTCCCTCACACAAAACCTGCCTTGCTGGAACCAAAACCAGCACACATTTTGGTGCCTATTGCTGCAACCAGGATGCAGAGAAGGGACAAAAGAATTATTCAGCCTGAATAAGACCTTTGCACCCAGCAGGCTAAATTCTTCCATGGTGTAAGCCCTTGCAACATCCCTGAAACCAATGGGATTACACAGTTTTCCACCCAGGCTCAGTGAAGCTGTTTCTCTTCCTTTTTCTCATCATTTTCCCTGTTATTTAAAGATTTGTTTTTTGTAGCTGGCAGGCTCTCTCTTTGAAGCCTTCAATCCACAGAGTGTTCCCCTGTTGTGAGTTTTAAATGTTTTTGTGCCACACAGGTTGCTTGTTCCTCCACACAGGGCTCCATGAATACTCCCTGTCCCCCTACACCTCCTCCCTCCCACATGCACATCTCAGCTGAGGTCTTGCCTCTCTTTTTCTCCATTCCAATCATTTCACAACCTCAGGCAGAAAGTTGGCTGTGTCTATGTCTGCAGAGCAGAAAATGAAGTGTAATTTTAGGAAGGAACAAAGGGGTTGGGGTGGAAGGTAGTATATACACTCCTTAGAAAACTGCACAGATACAAAATAAAGATTGGAGGAAGAGGAACACCTTCCTCATCCTCACAGAACAAGACTTAGCTGTTCTGAGAGCTGTATGAAAGCCAAGTGTCATAAATGCTCTCCCATACCACAGCTCACTGCACAAGTGCCTGTGAGCACAGGAGAGCTGCTCCCAGGGCTGACAGCAAATCCTCAGATCTGACAGGGTCTTGAAAGACAACTAGGAAGAAAGGAACACAGGAACAAGGGTGATGTAATGCTGTCAGGAGAGAAACCCTGTGCTGGGAGAGTATGATCCTCCCACAAATATTCAGGGAGGGTCATTAAAGAGTGGTTGAGCTTTTATTTCTACTCCCTTGCAGTTTTTATCAATGAGCCATGCTTCAGAGGCAGCAGTCCTTCTTCTTTCACAGACCTCTGTGCTCTTTGCTGCAGAAAGAGCCAATAGAGTAGAACACAAGTTCTATTTGCTCAGTTTTGGGGGCTCTGTTTCTGGGGTCTCAAGGGCCTGAAGCACTCTATCCTCCCCTAGATCTAGGCCTCATCCTTGGCTACTACTTCTGCAGGGTCTTTTGTCTCAGGAAAACAGAACAAGAGCCCTTCTTGTGCCAGCTGCAATTCTGATTTTTTTTCTGGATTTTTATTAAGAGCAGCTGTGTGCTTGCACATCCCACTCCCACTCTACAGCCCCACAGATAAGACATCTCAGTCATCCCTCCAAAGATTCCCCAAAACAGATGGATAGAGATACCTGAGACAGGTACGAGGACACACCTTATTGTCTCTGAACAGGACTCCCGACCTTATATTCCTGAGCAAGTATTTTCTTTTTTCTCTTTTGTAAAACACTCTCCCCTGGCAGTACTTGTTCAAGTGAAAATCACCTCCTTGCTGTGTTTAGAGGAGCAGACTCTTTACAGCTATTAATTATGTGTCCTTTAAACACAAGCTCTCACCCAAATGTGTGTTTGCCCTGTGGGAAAAGTGTGCCTTTTTCACACCTCTTATTGTAAACCAGACTGATGACAGACAAGGGTGAAAACCACCTGTTCTTATTCAACAAGATATATCACTACAACACCCCCTGCAACAACCATGCTGGGCCAAAAAGAAATGAGGATCCTATGGATGAATTTACTAGAATTACAAAAAAAAGCCAAACAATGAAATAACATACCCAAAACGAAAAACAAAGCAAAACCACCACTCCACAAGATTAATAATAACACTTGCACTTTCCCAACCAGTTCAACCCATACAAACAAAATTCCTCTTTGTCACAGGATGAAAATGGTTCCCACATTTATGCATATGGGGCAGTGTTCCCTCTTGACTCTTTGAAAAAAAACTAAGAAATTACTAACATTAGGCTTGCAGCAGAGTCATTTTTGCTCAGTGTTCTGCATTGAACTGTCCCCACTTTGGGTGAAAATCAGATGAACACTGTTGAAAATAATTACCTTGCTCTGTCTGGACCCAGTCAACTTGCTTATTAATGCAGCTGTGCAGAGGAAGCTGTTAATGCAGAATCAAGTATTTTCCCACACTAAAGGTCTGATTCTCACTTCAAACTATCTAGAGAAATTATGTGTAAAAGGCATGAGCTAACTCAAAATTAAAATATTTATGCCTGTTCTGTCTCCTTTTCTGTGGAAAAGCACTGCCTATTTTGCTCACAGAAATATTATGGTGTCAGCTTCCATCACGAGGAATTATGAAAAAAAAAAAAAGCTATAAATTCCTAAATCTGCTGGGACTGCTTTGGAGCTCTCTGCTGCTCCCAGGAGAAAGTGGCATTTTCTGAGTTGCAGAATGGCTCAGCAGCCACCAGGTGACATGAGAAGGGAATTGCAGCAATAGGAAAGCTCAGAGACAAGGAAATAACTCCATTACACTGTAGGGCTGGGCTTTTTAATGAAGATACCCTTTGGCTACATAGGAGTGTATTTGTGGAAAAGTACAGTGCCCTTATCAGAGAGAGTGTGTATGATAGAGGAACTGGTGAAAAGTGAAAAACACAATTGTACTGAAAAATTCTTTAATGATTGTGGCATGAGACTGTTGAATGACAACCTATTCCATTCTAGTACTGCTTTTCCATAGAACAGCTCAAGGAGCTTCAATTAGATTTGCTTGCTCAGAGAGCCATTATCAACCTGACCAAGAATGTTTCCAGGGATGGGGCACCTACTTCTGTGGACTACCTGTTCCAGTGTTTCACCATCCTCATTCTAAAAAAACCTTATTGCTTTAGGAATTAAATTATTGAGCCTCCCAGAAATCCCTGGGTTAAAAAAAAAAAAAAAAAAAAAAAAGTATTCTTCATGTGTGTTGTCCTTACATTTTAGATAATGGCTCTGACTGTCTCCTTGTATACTCTTCCATAATCACCTGCATTTGCATGTCCTCCCCATATCATGGCTCCAGAGCAGATGGAGATCTTCTTTTCCAATTGAAATGTTTTTTTTCTTTTTGTTTTCTGTCATGGTTTCCATGCCAATATGCAAGGTTAAGACTTTGACTGAAGGCATTATGTCCATGAAGCCTTGAAAGCAAACAATGAAAGACTGAACAGTTTGGAACTCTTCAGTCTGGAAAAAAGGATGACTGAGGCATATGACAAGGCTGACAAACATAAAGTGGTTTGGAGCAGGCATACAGGAATCAACAGGTTCTTCTTATACTTAGAAGGCAGGGAAAATGAAAGTACTAGTCAAGTTCAAACCAGACAGAAAGAAATTGTTTTTCACACAGAAAGTTGGAAGCATTAGGAACTCCTAGGCAAATAACATAGATGAAAGAATTCTGAAAAAATGCCAGATAGGCAGCTGAAGAATATTTGCTGGAAATAAGCAAATAAGAAGGGGATCATGAAATGTCATTCCTGAGCAAAGGATGGGAGACTCTTAAGGGATTTTCTCACATCTGGGCTTGCCTCTTTTTAATATTTTAACTCTTCTGGAGTGCCTGTGGTACAGGGTTATGACTGTCAAGCTCCATTCCCTCCTGGCAGATGACATATCTCTAAGTACATCCAAAACCAGGAGTGGAGCAAGGCTGCCCCCATAGCAGAGTTGCATGAGGAAAAGTTCAAACCATTCCTATTTCTACAGAATCAACTCTAATGGGATGAAGGCATTATGCTTGCATGAACTGATGAATCCCTCTGATTCCAACATCCCATGGTCAGTAAAATGTGAGCTCCTTGAGAAGATGTAATATTCATTTGTGACTGCAATGTGTCTCTGCATTTAGCTCCATTTATCCCTCTTCCCCAGACTAAGAGGTCATCTGGATAATTTTTTCCCTCTTGTATATATTGTGAAATGGACACCCAAAATATTGTATTGCCTTTATGGCATTATCATTGTTCTTTTGGACAAGAGCCACCACACACTTCCCAGGTCTGCCCTGCATTTAGTATATTCATATGCCAGGTTCAAGGGCCTCAGGCTTGCAAATTTCTGACAGTTAACTCAGTGATGTAACTACAAATCTCTCACCCTCCTGAGTATCAGAGATCATAACAAAGACACAAACTCACAGAACTGTGAGGAGACGGCTCACAAAAAGTTTACTTTTCTTCTTTTTTTTCCCCCCCCCTTTTCCCATCCCTCTAAGTGGGGGAAGATACAGAAGTGCCAAGGCTTTCCCTTCTTCCCTGGTTGGCCTTTCAGAAGCACACTGTATGGAACATTAACTTGAGAGGAGCTCAGACAGATGCTTTGCTTAAGCAGGTTCTCTTGATCCTGAACCTGGGAACATTTGAGTTAATGGGAAGCAGTTAACACTTAGGCTTGATGAAGTGAAGGCAGCAGTTTATGCTGCCAGTGAAAAGGAAGCTGGAGCAATCTATGGGACAGTTACTCTGCCATCAAGGTGGAATAATGTATGGGCTCAGACTGCTCAGATTTTCTCAATGGAAAGAAATAAATCTATGTTATAGTCACAGTAACAAGAGCAAAAGCTTAACCAGCTTTTCATAGGCTGAAGAATTTCTTCTTGATGGAACCTGGTATTTTGTGTAACCATTTCCTGTCAGCAGAAACACCCAGTGCAGGGGATATGTGCTTTGGTAGCAGCGTGAGGAATGCTTAGCCAAGGACATGGATGCCCTCTTCCTTACACTAACACTGCCTTATCCAACTTTCAACAGGTCTCACAGCCTTTATGTACCTCATTCATCAGTCTAAGACAAATAATACCAGGCTGAATTCAGAGGATCTCGTGGGGCTTAAGAGTAGTTTGTAAAAGCATGCTAGAAAAACTTAACCAAAAGACCTTTGCAGCTGCAAATTCTATTAATTCATTAGGCCATCTCTTATACCATGAAAATACTGAAGTGATTGCTACTATTGTTTTTTCTACTTAAAATGCAAGGTGAAAAGTGAGATGTCTAAATTTGCTGGTGAAGACAGGGTAAAGACATAATAATTTAATTCTATTTATGAAGAAAGTGGGAGATGTGTTGCCACTGAAAGAGTTGAGATCAAGTAATTCTGTGCTGGCTAAATAGAGTGGCTGGAATTCTGCACCACAGCACAACACTATTGATTTGCAAGAATTTGGTTCAGGTGCTGCAGAAACTGCTAAATAGGCAAGGAATATACTACTGGCTCTGAAAGACATAATTTCAGCTGAGGTATTTTTGGAGGAGCAGTGCTATATATCAACAATGCACAAATAATGGAGAAGAGTCAGAGCATTTGCAGGGTTGATAGAAAAACAGAATCCTCAAATTTAGTGTGGCATAAAAGTTCCAGTATAGTCACAGGTTCAAAGGAGTTTTTAAGTGACTATTAGACACATTCTTTCTTAGAGAGTTTCCCTGAACAGAACATAAAAGCAAAAGCATTTCAAAGGTGAATACTCACTGGAGGGAGAAAATTTTCTTCCAGCTGTATTACAAAGATTTACCAAGATGATTTTATGTACATTTTGCAACTTGCATGGCAAGTGCAGGCAATTTTCTTCTGAGATGCTGTCAAGCCAGAGAATATGTGATTAAAACAGTGATGACAGATGTGGAACCACCATTCCTGATCCTCTTCCCTCAGGAAATCTGAGGCAATTTGCAATGAGATTTTTAAAAAACCCAAAACAGCCTTCTAGCTTGTGTATGACAGCTTCTCTAGAATCAGCTAGATTTTTCTTTTCACATAGGCACTGTGGATTGGTGGGACCCAAAGGAAGGTGGATCTCATAAGATTAGAACCCAACAGCTGCAATCTCTGAGCTGGCTCACCAATGGTTAGAAATGAGGGCCAAAAATAACTTCAGGCTATGATTTTTGGTCATTTGATGCTGGAAGAATTATTAGCCACTGACACAGTTCAAAGCATAAGATAAATTCATTCTTGTCTGTCTATACAATCTGAAGTTCTTCCTGCATTTCAGGCTGTTGGGAAGTAGCAGTATCTGCCAGAGGTGTTGTTCATTGTATGCTACTCTATATTTTTCTTCAAACACACATAATACAGGGAGGAAAAAAAGCAAAAACAACTGAAATGGGAAGGAGAAACCTTCTATCAGCCTTGTCTTGCAATTCCTTTCCAATAAAAATCAGCCACACTCAGCTTGGTAAATGACTGCTTTCAAACATCAAGCCAAACACAGATAACTCAAGTGGCCAAAGTGTTGTCTGGCTTTGAAATGAGAGACAGTAAATGTTCATGATTTCTGTAAGAGAAAGAAAATAACCCAACAGCCCACCCCATGCTCCCTTCTTACACAGTGGAAGAAGACAGCAGACCAGGGAAAGCCACTTCCCTGAGCAGTAAGTAACCATTTTTCTGACTTCTTTCTACATGATTTTTTGGAAATCCTGTGCCTAAAAACTTCTGCCTACACTATAAGCCATTCATCTTTACTTTGTGTTCAGTATATGAGACCATCATTTGCATTTCTTGCTTCAAGTGCTTCTGACAACTTTGAGAAGAATTTGCTTTTTCTGTTCTGGAAAAGGTCAATACTTAATATTCTTAGCTTGTTATTGGTGGTTGGTATATACAATGCCCCTCCTGGAGAAAAATGAGTGGTTTGATGACCATTTATATCCATAAAACTCTCACAAACCTTTCTAGACAGGAGAATGGGACAATGAGGAGGTGCAGGAAGGGACTGAATCATCCTTTCAAAAAAGTCTGCAGAAAGCTGATCACCAACTATGAACTGGATGCCCAAAACATCATCATTTTATAAGAGCACTCAGTCCCAAACACCTGGAAGCTTGCAATATCCACAGTTCATTTAAAACTGTGGCTTGAATTAAGTAACAGTCAGCACTTCCATAGGACAGCAGACTCAGTATGTGTGGCCAATCCAGGCTGATGAAATGTAATTAGATTGACTTCTCCCCCAAAATCACTCTCTTTGGAAGTCAGCTTTAAGAAGACTTCACTGATGCAATTTGTTGACACTTTGTGGGGGAGCAAATATACTTTTGTTGCTTGTCACTAGTACTGATTTTTTTTCTCAATGACAAAATATTGTCCTCTAACTTAGGTGAGCTCTAATTCTTCTTCAGTAACAATACTATAGAAAAAATCAAATTCTTTAAGATCTTATTCCAGATCATCTTTCCCCCTTTTTTCCTCCTTCCTATTTATAAAGTAACTAATACTCATCCATATTCTGCTAGAGCCACAAAAACTTGCATGCAGATTGGAAACAGCAAGCAGCAAGAATAGGAGGTAATGAGTGCAAAAATTAAGTGAAAGCACTTGAAACAGTGAGATTGTTTCTGATTTGTATGATGATGATAAAGTTTTGGCAGGGCTCAGAAAGTCAGAAGAGGGTTGAGGAGTGGGAAGGTGAATTATCCTGGCCTGTGGAAATGGAAGTCTATTTTGACAAGCATGTTTTGGCAGATGAAAGGGGACAATTTGAAAAGGTGTGGAGGTAAAGAGATTATTTTGGTCTGGTAGGCAAGACCTTGGCATGGCCACAGAGTTTAACAGGAAATAAACAGGAAGTCAGAGGATTTATCAATCTGAAATTTTTGAGACTGTTCCTGCAGAGACATCAATGTTCCAGCTAAAGTATTTTCCAGCAGTTTAGCTCTTCCATTCCTGAGGGAAGCCCCCAGCCAGGTACTGCTCTAGCTGCCATCCTTCCCTCACAACCCTTTTGCATTATGCCCCAAGCTGTTGCTGTCTGTACCTCTGAACACAATTCTGGGCAGGAAATATTCTGGCCCTGACAGCACAGTATGGATGTAACAATAGGTGCTTGTCTGTACTTGCTGTCCAAGGTAGGACTCATGTACTTTCTGGATTTGTCTGATCAGAGTTTCTGCATTAAGCTCCCAGCAAAGGCTCTCTCAGTAGAGGTTATTATAAACAAGGCTCAGCCAAGTATGCAATTATCCAATGATTTTTGAATCAAATCTGAGAGCTGCCTCTCACTCTGAATGCTCCTTTGGCATAAAGGCTTTCTAGAACTGTGTGCAGTGCACACATGGAAACAAAGATCAGAAGAATACTTTAATGCCGTTACAGGCAGTTGAGCAAGTCAGAAAAACAAAAAATGAAACTAAATCAACAGGGGAGCTGATGCCACACAGGCTGTGTGCTGTGCAGCCTGTGAGCCTCTTCACCTGCACACAGCAAAAAAAGCCAGTCACACCAGGACCCAGCAGGGTGTCAGAAACATCAAGCATATCAGCAGTGCTGCTAATTCTGAATTAAATATAGCACAGCTTATTCTCTCTTAGCAAATGGAAAGAAAGCCTGAGAAATCACCACATCTTCCCTTGTAACTTGTGCACCATCCTGTTGCTGCCAGCAGGAATTCATGACTGAGCTTCAAACCTCCATCCCCCTTCCCTCAATTATGTTAAAATAATTTGGTCAACATTTTTCATATATTGTCTTTGTACATAAAGCAGAAACTGGAAGACTGTTCAATAACATGCTAAATAAACCCTAAACTGTAGAAATTCAGTTTGGTTACATCATTTTTCTATAAGCATATATTTAACAAAATGAACAGATGGTATCTTACTCAGCCATTTAACAGAGAACTGTGACACCCTATTGCTACCAGAGCCTCAAATGTTGTTAAAATCTCAATGCCAATGGCAAGGTCACCAGGAGGAGCTGTCCATTCCAAAACTGCCCTTTGGCAATGCCCGAACAGGAATCTTGGTGATGGTAAGAGGTGTTCAGCACATTGCCAGCCTGTGATACCATGTTATTGACAACTGGTTTTTCCAGGTCTTTGGTGAAAGCTTTGAGAAATATAAATAACTTTCAGAAAAGGCTGGTGTTCTATCAGCCCATTTTCCCTCTATAGTTAATATAGGGAAATCAAATAGTATGTGAGAAAAAACATATGAAAGGTGACCCAAGGGAAAGTACCAAATAACCTGTTACTGAATTTGTGCTCCCATGGCATTGCAGCCTGGACCATCAGAGCCCAAACCCACATCATCAATCCCCAGGCAAGATGTGCTGAACTCAGGATTTCTGTTTCAGTTTAACGATTTACATGTGTAATATGACAAAGGAAAACAAGAGCAACCTAGGATCTCTCAAGAGTTAGAACACACACATGAAAAAAAAAAAAAAAAAAAAAAGGAAACAACTGACTGTTTTCTTAAAAACCAACCAAGAAACTCAATGCAAGAGATAATCAGCTCAGTTTTTGCAGATTTCTTAATGGAGTAGCAGGTCATGCTCTGCAATGCCCAGAGCTCTGCAAAGAAAACAACAGTTGCTTTTACATTTGACCTGTGGACATGCAGGAAAGAACATCAGCAGAAATGCTGCACTCCTGTTTAACCACAGAAAGCAGGAGATAGCAGAGATGATCAGCTGGCATCAGCTGCAGCCACTGCAGTGAAGCAATTTCTGTCCCCCTTTAAATAGTGCCTGTCAGATTAGTATGATTATTGGGTATTATGCTACTACAAATAACAAAATGACATCACATGTAACACAGGAAATCATAGAAAATTGGATAAATGGAGCTTCTCAAAGCTAAAGAAAGAAGTAATAACAGACTGTGCAGACTAGGTACTGTGTCACAAGGCAATAAAAATAAAGCCTGAAATAAAGGAATGCCCAAACTGAAAAAATACTGCTAGGAGACTAGCCTGAAAATTTGTAGCAAATTAGCACACACAATAATTTATTTAAAAATCAACTCATTATATCATCTGGATCAAAGTTGATCAGAAGTTTGTCACTTAGACAGTTCCATGAAAAAATTGCACTTCTGTTAAAAGCACAGCATTTGACAAACACAGATTGTGACAAACCCCAAACCATGAAGGATAATCAGTTTTTAAGGCACAAAGGTAATTCAGCATTTTTGTTTGTGCATTTCTCTCATGACCTCATATTTTATATTTGGCTTGCTGAGTTCTCCTGTGGATATAGCTGAAACAGCTGTTCACACTCCCTGCTAAGGATGTTGTTTTACCTACACTTGCTCAAAATGTAAGCCTGTACATTTGTGCTGTAAAAAACAACTGGACAATGGTTTTCAGCTGTATCCACTCACTTTTCCCACCCCCATGTTCCCCCACCTCAACCCCAGCATTAATGCTCTCCAGAAAGACAAGAATTTGCCAGGTCTAATATATCTCCCATTGCTAACAATGTTACACACAACACAGGGATAACACTTTCTGTAGCATCCTAGCAATGCCCTTAAGAAATTAATGGCTCTGTGTTGGTCTTTCCAGAATATTTAGCAACTGAAAAACAAAGAAAGAGAGATGGCTTTGCACCATCTGTTCTACTGTAAGATCAAGATGTGACAAAGAGCTAGCCTGGGCTTGGGAGTGTGGCAGCACTCATCCCAGAGTAATACATATTTCATATTTGCAAGAAGTAGAATTAAAATTATGTAAGTTATCTTAATGATACCGTGGCTTTTTTGAATGTTTGGTTTTGCAGGATTCCTTGTAAGCTGTGGAAGGAACAGCCAACCATGAGTGATGTACCCAAATGGTAAACCCAGCAGTAAAGAGAGAGAGAGATAAGTACTGTCAATGATCCTGCAAGCCTTTTAGAATGGGCACAGTCTCACACAGTTGTGGTGATAAACATCATATTCCAGCACAAAATATTGTGCCAAGAGGCTGCCAGAGGTGAGTGTCATGCATCAAAATCACAAAGCACCAAATGAACCCATACCAGTGACCACAAAGTCTATGACAGCCAGGCTTTCTTCACAGAAAAAGGTGCCAGCTACACTCTGTAATGCAATCCACTCCTAGCCAGCTTTAGAACAAGTCCAGTTTTCAATCCTACCAGTCTATTCAACTTATCACCATGTGATGTCACCCAAAAAGAACACAAAAAAACACAACCAGCATTTATTTTGGTGTGCTCCTCCTCCCTTGATCTCTCCCCCTCACCCCTTCCAGAAATTGCCATCAAAAGTGAATACTTGCAGTGTTTCTGTTCCGTAAATGGTTTCATGCTTAGCAGCAGGCACCAAAAAGGTTCAGTTCTTGCTCTGATCCTGTGTTTATACTGAGCTGGAGGTGGTTTTAAACCATCTTCCATATTTGGGGTCTACTCAAAGCTGAGTGACCTAAGGGCAATCTACTGATGCTCCATCTCCAACGTCTACAGAGGGGCCCTTTTGAGCCTTGAACAAGTAAAAAACACCCATAATATTCTCCCTCTCTGCCTCACAAGATTTAGTGCAGAAACTCTGTCCTGCCCAGAAAGTCACAAAGTGGCCTTGCTGCCACTGACAGGCCTTGAAAACAGGAATACAGACAGGGAGAAATCCCATTTCCCTTTTCAGGCTTTTTGGATAATGGACTGAATTGCCTGAAACAGTCAAAGTCTCCCCTGAGATACATCACCAGGCTAAAGGGACAACCCTATTCCTCGTGCTTCAAGAGGTTGTGCCAATGAGCAGCACTATGAAAGAAATGACAAATTGGGAAAAGCCTTCCTTAATGGATGCTTAAAAAAAAAAAAGAGAAGAGAAAGGAAAGAGAGAGGGGCCACTTGAGGCACCTAAAGCTGTTAATAGTGACAAGACAAGAAGGGATTTCTGGTTAATCAACATCAAGGTCAGAGTCTTGTGGAATAAATTTCATATACAGTGAATAACTCACACAGAGTGATGGCATGTTTAGCATCAACTCTTGGCAAAGATTTGTTTGCTTAATGACTTTTCTCTTTTTTTTTTTTCAGGCCAGCAACCTTTGACTGAAGAGAGTTTGTTAAAAGAGCTAAATGTCACTGAAAATGTGCTGTTAATCCCACTCATCAACAGATGTTAACCACGAAGTGATAATAAAGAGAAAAAAGAAAAGAAGTGGCTCCAATCAGGATTATGCTGGGTAAGTGCAGAGACTCTCATACTGCTTCTCCAAATACATGTCACCAAGGCTGGTTTTGCAAAAGGCCTTTGATGTTCTCCTGCAGATGGATACACTGTACTTTTCCTTTGCCTTGTGCAAACAAAGAGAGGCGTTTTGGTTTTCTCGGCAAATACTGTCAGATGTTTTATGCGCGACAATAAAAATTAAGTAAATCTTTGATATTACAAGTCTTCCTCGCTTGAAACAAGCTTGGCTCAGCTACTGGTGGATGTAAAGGAAAAACACGTAATTTTTTTTTTCCTAGATAAAGAAGTTTACAGATGTCTGTAATGTTTTGAAGATCTCAGCATTCGCTGACTTTAATGATCTCTGTGGAAGCTATTGGGAAGCAAAAGTTGGGGAAATGAGCACATGAAAGCAGCCTTGAGCTCTTCCCAGATTCTGACCTTTGCTGCACACATCCCTCCTAACTCTAAATCATCTCATTGATCAGCGTAATTAAGTTGTGAGCAATTATTCTTCTCAAGCAAAGTTTGCTGCTCTGATTTCATGCCGGAGGAGCACTTGAGTGCTCAAAGGCTTGCCTTTTCATCCTTGTTCAAGTTAAAGCAACAAAGCCTCACATCTAAGAAAAGTTATGCTCTCCCATCAGTGCTAACCACCCTCAGGCTGTGCTCTTTTTCCCAAAAAAGGCATGGTATAGCTATGTGTATGTTTGTGCAAGCTTTTAGATTTTTTTTTTAATTTTTTTTTTAAATCAGGATTGGAGTAATTTTGAGACACCTTTACAGATCCACTAACACCTGGTTTTAGTTTTGGTTTTATACCAGCTGCTGTTAACAGCAGTGAAGCAAATCCAGCAATTTCTTTCCAGAGGAGAGCAACAGCTTCTCATGTTCCTTCTCACATTCAAAATACTTGGGAGAAACTGTGCAAGGTTTGGGAACCTCGTGGAGCATTGCCACTGAAGTGAAATGGAAGGTGTGAAGCTCCAGCTCCCTCTTTCTGAAGCTCTCAGATCTTCACTGCTCCTTCCTGGAAAGCCTGCAAAATAGTTCCTGGGTTTACGAGCACTGCACAAGGTGTAACAGAGTTTCTACACCACCATTTCAAAGGTATTGCTTCTGATCTCATGAAAACATGTAAAGGACCAATTTTATAACCTTCCCACTGTGGCTCAAATCAAGCAGGGATTTCAGTTATGTTCAGTAGGTGGTTTTGGGCATTTTCCACAAGCATCTATCATTACTATATAACTATAGCTAGCACTATTTGAAATTAATTATATCTAGGGCTCCAGCTACATGATCTGGAAAGGCTGTGACCCCCAGTAATTCTGTATGTTCTAAAATTGCTTCTCAGAGTTGCACCATTCATGAAACCATTCAAAATTCTTGAAAATATAATACATGACATCACTCATCACCACTGTATCATCTCCTCTTACTTAGTAAAACTACACATATATGTGTATATGCCCCCTAATGTGGTTTTACATAGAAGCACAAACTCACCTGTATTGTTTTGCATTTAAATATATATTGCTTTTAAATTCTTAACATGGATGTGACTGAGAGGATCTCTACTACAGAGAAATTAGATTGTGAAGTCAAGTGAGAAAGCCAGAAACTACAAAACCATTAAAATCACATATTCTATTCAAGGAGGGCAGTTTGATCTTCTCTTTTCCAGTATTAACTCAAGGCAACTGTACTTCAGCTGATGAAGCTTAAGGAGTTAAAAAACAAAGCAGCCAGAGCAACATGTCTCTCCTTGCTAGAAACTAAGAGTCAACCTTTTAAAGCATAAGTTTCTCTTTTCAGTGGTTTTGAGCATTTGTAGGTCTCTTGAATCCAGACTGCCAAAGGTTAATAGTCATGATTACTTTAAAAAAAATATGTTTAACATAGGCTAAATCCTCATTTCATAAACTTGAGATGTGCTTAGTGTTCCTGGTTCCTGCAGAAATTCATGGCGGCTCCAAGGCAACTATCACCATCTCATTTCTTTACTCAGGTACCTGTTCAAAGGGGCACTCTACAGTTTATTCTACAGCTTCTTGTTTTCTCCAAGAGATACAAAGCAGAAAAGGACACGTGGAATCTGCACATCACATTAGTCATGCTTATAAAGAGATTCCCCAATGCTGTCAGACATTCATAGGGCACATTTCCTTTCTACAGATTAAACCTAGGACACACAAAATTCTTTCATGTGTTTCCCCAAATATCCAACCATATTTTGATATGCATCACAAAGAAGCTAAATTGAGGGAAAGATGAAAACTCTACTCTGCTCTTTAGAGACATAATTAAGGACTTGAATTTTATGTTGCAATTCTTCAGGCAGAAGAATTAAACTCAATCCTTTGTACCTTGACAGAAACACCAAACACAAAGTTCTCAGTTAACCCTGTATGGACAGAGTAAGCAGGGTGGGCTTTGTCACCACACACTGTTCAACAGGAATAAAGCAGATTGTTCTCCCTGTTTATCCACCCTCTCTCATCAGATGCCAGGAAATACTGAAAGAAGGAACAGCTATGCTTGTCATGAGCTCCAAGCAAGCAATTATGCAAGCTAATTTTTGCATGTAACAGACTGTGTTGCTCCTATAGCTACTGAAACCTACACATAGGCAAATCTCACAGGTATTTTGTTACTCGTGCCTTTCATGCTGTTGCCAAAGTTGCTCAGATGACACTGCAGAAACTCAGGATAATTGGTGGGCACTTCACATTTGATACTTGGGATCACAGTCACTGTAGGACAAAGCTGGGTCCCTCCACAACAGAGTTAGAAAGTAATTTGCAGTGCACTGCAACACCAGGACTCAAAGGGCTGTGCTGTCCTGCTCTTGCTACCCTTCATATCATTAAATCAAACATTCACTAAGGTATTTAGGACCTGCTTGACAGATTGCAAAGGTAGATGTTTTTTTTGGCTCTCCCAACAGAGCTGAGCCCTGAAGTGAAGCCAAGACCTGTAATCATTTGCCTTGGCTGAAACAAAAATAAACATACCCTGTACTGTATGCACTTCTGAGGTAATTACTGCCATTAGATCACAGCCTGGAAATGAATTTTAAACCATGCAAAGAGGCCGAAAACAAAAAAACCCTATGTTAAAATCATGTTAAATGTCCAGTTATAATATGTCAAGGCAAGGAGGGCTCAGCTGAAAGAAGGAACTTTAGCTCCAGCCCACCTTGTCAGACCCAGCCACTGCAACCCACAGTGGTGAAGTTAAACTGTCTCTTGGTAGGAGCTGACCCACAGGCCCAGCAGGAATGGGGTAGGAATCCCATTTGGGGTACAGTTGCCTCTAGCAAAATAGACATTGTGTTCCTCAGGCTCTGCTTAAGGGGTGTGTTACATCTAGTAGGTGTTTGCCCCTCTGCATTCTTTAATTTCTCACTGACTGCCTGTCCCCACTGCCACACAGGCACTTACCAGCTGAGCATCACCCAGTGCAGCCTCATCTCACCCAGTTAACTCCTCCCAGACTTCAACAGCCTAAAAAGGGAGACTTTCAGTTCTTTGTAATTGGACAAGAGGGTGAGGTGATTCTAAGTTCTCAAGCAGCTTGGCAGCCCAGCACAGCAGCTTTCCTGGAATGTCACATCACCTCCCTATTTCAATGCACTTTCACAGCTGTCAAAGAGACAAAAGTCATCCTGAACTCCTTCAAACACCAAGGCACGGGAATATCCACAGGAGATCATTAAAGTTTTAGGCCCTGACTGCCCCAGGAGGGGACTGTCCTGCCCCAGCACTTCCCTCTGAGTGCCCCAGTGGCCACATCTTGCACTGGTGCAGTGCTCAGCATTTCCCTCCAGCCCACCATCAGCATCACCTATAGCCCTGGCTCCTCCAGCTCAACTCTCCTAGAGCCAGATTTATCAATTGCTGCACCATTCCAGCCTTTAAAGGTAATAAATGCTCCCAGACTGGCTTGTGCAGCAGCACTGGTGAGACTGGGGCTCTGTTAGGTGTGTTTGCCTTTTCCTTGACCTTGCTGCTATTGTGAAGCCAGCAGAGGCTGCTGCTCAGAGTGGCTCCAAGGTCCTTTGTTAGACTTACTGCCATTGACTCGGTGACAACAACACGATGTCTTTAACTTCTGATTCACAAAACAGTCATTCAAATAAAGGATACACTGACAGCCCATTAACTACAGCAAAGATTGTTGTTGCTGCTACAGTTTCAGAGAGACCTATTTAAAAATAGATTAGGGTCTTGGAAACCACTCAGCTTATTCTGCCTTTTTTCCCCTCTTCTCTGCAAGACAAGTTACCAAACCAATCCTGGCATTTGCTTCCTCTCTGATCTAGTTACAACTTCATTATAGCAATATTGGCCAGCAGCAAGTAACTTATTAAATAAATGCCCTTTAAGTGCTTCTACCTGGATAGTTGATTCAGATAGCAGAGAGATAGAGGGAAGGAAGGGTCTGGCTTGGCTCTGCCCATTTTCCCCCTTTCCTTGTAGCAACAGGGCCAGGAGGCCATTCCAGCTCTTCAGCCATGGGTGAGCATCATCTCCCAGTGCTGCAACCAGAGGAGAAATGATGCAGCCCTTTCAAGGCAACATCAGCCTTTACAACACTGTTGTAAAAAACCTTCACTCCAATTATCCACATTTGTTCTGGGAACTCCAAATGTAGGTTTGTAGGAAATTAATTTATTCGTATGTATGTATTTATTTACTTTCTCAACAAAAATCAGCTTGCAATCTCCACAAATAATTTTTCAACTAAAATGATTTTGCTATTTTTTTACCCCCTGCAAAGTTGACAGGAAGCCACTGGCAACCCCTAGCAGGAGACAAGAGCTTGCTTGCAGAAGGAAGAGAGCAAAGGGCTCAGGACAGACAGTTTGGCACAGTGTGTCACCAGAAGGGTAGTGCTGGCTTGATGGTGAACAGCACAGATGCTTTTAGAAAAAGTAGAAAAAAAATCTCAACCTTCTGAAAGATGTCCCTCTTCAGGTACTTAAAATAAACAAGTTCTGCCATAACCACTACACTACAGGCTTCTGGGCACAGCTGCCTCTTGATCTCACCTCTTGATGTGGTTCCAACAGCATTTAAAGAATAGCTAAACATTTAATGAACTTACAAAATAATTATTAGGATCTTCACAAAACACCAAGAGACCTAATACCTGTCAGCATCATCATCAACCACACAAATCACCACCAGCACCTTTCCCCCACTCTCACTGTGGAAAGCCACCACCAGCAGAACTGTCCAACACAGAAAAAGTTTGCAGAAAGCAGGTGACTGTTTCTGGCTATTTCACAATGAGGTGGCCAGAGATGACTCAGCTAGATGGGATTTGTTTGTTTGAGTGAAATGTTTTGTTGTTTGAGTTCTTTTCAAACTTTGAAAGACTGAGAAGCTTTACAAAGGGATTTGAAAACAAATTGTAGTGAATATTCAACTCAACCTAAGTGTGTATGTATAAGTCTACTCAAAAACTGACATACACACATTTATGTTTACCATTTCTTCAGTACTGTTTGACATGAGCAAATGCTTACATTCAAACACAGTATGAGATGAATACTCAAAGTTCATGGCACACATCTGAAACTACCAGAACTTGTGAACATCCACAGGCCAGATCAATTGGCATGCTGCCTATGGCATTGCAGAAGACCCCACCTTGGTTTCTCATAAGTACCTTTTTCTGTGCCCAAGATCACAAGTCTTAAACATAGTCATCCAAAGCAGAACACTTGCGTCTGTCATTAGATCTGTGAGATATGAAATTTATTAATTCCATGAGCCCTGCCCCTTTTCTTTCCTCTAAAAATTCAAAAGTACAATAAAAACTTCAGGGTTTTTTTCATATTTTATAAGGATCATTTGAGGTAGACTTGCATTAACTTTGATGTTTGCCTCCTTCAATGATGTAATATACTGAACATCTACTTCCTGGACCAAGAATTTTGCAAAGATCACTGTATTATTACAAGAATGTTTACTTGCCATCTAACCTCACTTAAAACCAAACATACAGTGAGGTTTTTCCCCTTACAAAGAGAAATTGTTAAACAACCTTTTCCACAGGCCTATAATCAACCCTTTAAATCAAACATGAATAACAGACTTTCATTTATCAATTGATTCACTGTTTTTTGGTGGGCTTTTTTCCCTTCACTTATATGTGTGCAGCAGATAAAAGACCCAGTTGTACTATCATAGCCCATTGCTTTGTAACCAAACTCTGCATGGGAGAAACATTCCTCTTTTTTTGTGATGGGGAAAGAAGGAACAGAAAGAGGGAAAGTTAAAGCTTTTTCCTCCCTTCTTTTCCTCTTTGGCTTTAGCTTTGTTGTTGTCATCATTTTGAGGCTTTGGGAGGAGGGTAACTGGAGGTTGTTGCTCCTATAAAAAACTTTGAAAGCCATTGTGTAGGTTGGTCAAAGAGAACCCAAATTAAAAACTAACAACTTTTGAATTTCAGCAGCCAAAGTTAATGTTGACTAAGAACCAAAAAAGAAGGGGGAGGAGGTAGAAAAAAAAAAAGTGGCCCTATGGAAAGCAAGG
Organism: Erithacus rubecula; assembly: GCF_903797595.1. NCBI lineage: Eukaryota > Metazoa > Chordata > Aves > Passeriformes > Muscicapidae > Erithacus > Erithacus rubecula. The sequence continues at coordinate 57,867,576 of NC_136687.1, forward strand.
GCCAGCTGAGAGATCTAGAGGACGGCAGGCTCTGAAGGGGCAAAGCTGCTCCTTTTGATGTGGGAGGTCTGCAAGTAACCTACTGGGACACTCCCTGGGCAATCTCATTAACCATGTCACCAAAGCCCCCCAAGGTCCAGAGAATCATAACATTATCTCTGACATTACCACACAGATACAAGGTTCCTTAGGCAGTCTATAAACATGCCTGTACTAACCAATTCATCGTGGTTTGACACCCCTGCAAGAGCTGGATGCCCTTTAGTGAGCCACATGAATTGCCCCAGTCATTCATCAAAGTTTCTCAGAGTGCATTTCACACAGCATTAAATTTAATTAAAGCAACATTGACTGCATTGTAATCCTCTGGAGGCTCTTTGTCAGAAGGAGCTGGAACACTTTCTACTTAAACATCTATTGTTTAGGTGGAATTTTTTTTTCCTCTTCCGTTGTCTGAACCCAAGTGATTTGCTGCCTCTCCCTGTTTTTTATTTAAAAACTCATATATCACAAAAAAGTTCTGTCATGCAAACAGAAAGCCCAGCCTGACACAACAAGCAGCTCAGCTCCTGGGCACTTGTCTGCAGATGCTGGAGAATATGGAGGATTGCTCTAAAACTGACAGACATGTACAAAAACAACCCTTGACACACTCAAATGAAAATTAGCAGCAGAAGGGGTGTGTGCAGATGAAGCCACCTGTTTGTCAGGACACATCCCCATGCACATTTTCCTGCTCTGGTGCACCAGCCAGGGGCCACTGTCCCCTCCCCTGGTGCTGGAATGGACAGTGGCTCCAGGTGCACCAAGCCCTCCAGAGCCCAGCCCAGCTGTGCCAGGAGCAGTGGTTCCACCAGACCCCCACACCAGTCAGGGCTCCAGCTGTGTGCCTTCTTCTCACTGGAGGAAGCACCAGGCAGAACCCAAATCTTCAACTCCCTCTTCTGCTAGGTCTGCTCATCCACACTGGAATCCCACTGGTTTCATTCACCTTCTGTTTTGTTGACCCCTTTTAGATCAGCATTAAAAGGCAAGCTTTTTTCCCCAACCTAGCTGTCTCTTGGTCCTTTCTGCCAGACACCAGCAGTGTAAAAGCCCTACCCTTCTGCTTGATGTTAGGAGAAGACATACCACACCATTCTCAGAAAGTAGATTATTCCAACACTGCACTATAGTGAGAGCAGATGGAGGTATGCTTTTTCCCAAAAGAAGATTGTTGTTGCCACTTTTCCTCCTTGTGTTCAGGAGCAGTTTTTGAGAGCTCCTTCTCTGCATGCAGTAGGCAGAGTGAGATCACATACTTTCATGAGCAACACAGGTGAAAATTCCTTTGCTGTTACAAATGCAAACTGCAGAACAGACTAGGGAAAATCTATCTACAATAAGATTTGGTGGCTAAAACAGTGATTTTGCTACCCTACTGTTTTCTTCACTCCTCTATAACTTGTTTACTTCTCTGTAGTGATGTTCCATTTTTTGTCTTACCAAATCACTAAGAATTGCAAAGACAACTTCTCAGTCTGTCTGCTATGGATGTATGGAGTTCATCCTTGCTTTATTCTCCAGCATGTAATCCTGAACAACCAACTTCATTATTATTACTGCAGTGGCCTGAAAGCTTCAGATCTTTCTATTTATTTATGGTTTTGATGAGGATAGTAGGATAGAAGGCATTCACATTGCCATCATTCATGGCTATTAGCAGAGGAGAAAAAAAAAGAAAAAAAAAAAGAAAAAAGAAAGTATAGTTTTATATTTCTGCAAAGAAAAACGACTAAGCAATTCTGCCCAAAAATGGACCTGCTTTGGCCTGGAGGTTTCAAAGGACCTGACAGGGGGGTCTTGGGAGAAATTCTGTGTCATGCTCAGCCAAGATCAATGTTATTGTTTATCTCAGAGAAGTATTTATTTCCAGTTCTCAGAACTTCTCATGGCTCCTCATGTGAGATCCTCTGCTGCCATGCCGTCATGGAAATGGTTCCATAAAATAACGGGAGGTGCTGAAGAATCAGATCATTTTCTTCACAGGATGAAGACACATCTATGCCCCAGACTCAGTGCACCACAGTGCCTACCAGCTCAGAATGTTCCTTATTGCTTGCCAGGTCTGAGATTTAAGAAAAGACCCCAAAAGAGAATCAATCCCAGCACAGGGCACAGCCCTCACCCAGGTAAAAGTATATTTACAGTTAAGCAGAAGTGATATGAATCTAAAACCAAAATTGCTTTTTCAAAGCTGCAGGCTGAGAGCTTGTGCAAGTCCTCAGCTGATGAGAACTGAAGGAGGTTTACAGTAGGTATGGAGAATTGGCAATTGGCAGCTCTGGAAGAAAGAGCCTCTGCTTTTTATCTCCCTATAACTCTGCCCTAGAGCTAAAGGAAGGAGAGAAATTTGAGTTATCAGATTAAAGAACCTTACTAATGCAACAAACTAAACTCCCCCCAGTAAACCTCAACACTCAAACTTAAGAATTTTTGCCATAGAGAAAAACACAGCTGAGGAAAAAAACAAACAGCCTCTATTTTTTAACAGCTTTCCCAGGAATTTTTCCTCATGCTGTTTGAGTGGGGCAGAGTTAAATGCAGAGCTGGATGAAGGTACAAGTCCTCGGTGTCTCAGGCACACAGAGGCCATCAGATATCTGCTAATGCTGCCCTGGGGTGCTGCCATCTGCAGAGTGCTGCATTAGTTATGCATGGCACGCTGATTTTACTACTGTAATTGCACACATATTCACACCCCCATCACAGCCTCCACGGTGAAACTTGTGCATAACATTATACTTTAGACGACCTCCTGCTGACTTAGAAAGAAAAACTCTGACTTTATTCTACTCTCCCTTGGTATTTACTTCAGTTTCCCTTTCAAGCTTCTCAAACACACAATAAGCTTTTGATTATCAGGGTTTTAAGTGCTCCACTGGACACCCAGTGTGTATTTATGAATGGAATTAATAAAGAAGCAATCTGACTCCATCAAGGGAGCATTTTCAGCTACTCTTAAGCGTCACTGAGCAACACAAGAAGAAATTGAGACGAGCCAGAGGCCTCCAGCCTTCATTTTTTACATTTATTTAGTCACACCCTGTAAAAGTCTTAGAAATTAACATTTGTCATATTGAGATCTCTGTACAGCCAATTCATTTAATGAACTGAAAAATATATTAGGGGTTGCATACGCAAGCAATCCAAACTATAAAACTACTTGTGTTGCTGAAGAAAAGCAGTAATATTACCACTCTTTAAGGCAAATAATTTTGATTTAGGTTTTCTCCCTCCTCCACACAGATTTTTCAAGTCATATTTTGACCCTTTTTTTTTTTGCAATTGTCAGTGAATTCTCATAGAGATTCTTAAAATCCGGATTGCAGATTAAACCTTGCCTTGACAACTTACACTATTTCCCTTAACATTAAGGACAAGTATTTTGCCTTATTATTAAATGCTCATTAAGGTTTCAATGAGTGTATTTATAACATATCTAAAATCAAGCTAGTTTTGTTGCAAGACACTCTCTACAGTCCCGAGAACAGCAGCCTACCCTCTGCTGAATTAAGTATTTTGATGCACCAGAAATCAGGAGGAAAAAAAGAAAAAAAAAAAAAGCAAAAGGGAGGTTGGGGCATTTAAGACCAGTTGAAATCTGTCTAAAGAAAAGCACAGAGAAGAAAGCTTTCCCAGGATAAATAAGGAAGAGAATATGAGCCTTCCAAGGACTTAGATACTGCCACAGGACCAGGGGTGCAGGTGAGCCACACTCTGCCAGGCAGCAGCTTCCAGGGAAGCCAAAGCAGGGGAGGAACAGCAAACCTTCAGCTGCTGCTTCACAACATCAAAACTCCTCAGATTCCAGCCAAATTCTCTTTTGTTATCACTTTATAGGTGAGGCCATCTCTGCAAGAACTGATCATTTTTACATCTGGCAATGGTAAAGCACCTGCATCCTTTGAGAGATCCAGGTCAAAAAAAATTTAATATTTCTCTGCATTAATTCTGACATCACAGCTTTATAATAATTATATCTTAGGACTGATGACCCAAAATAAGATGTGGAAAAGTCTAATAAAACCGTGGCATTTTTATGTATATATTTATATGTGTATCTTTAATGCTCAAACCAAGAACCAAACTGAGGCATCCCCTATTTTCTCCACCTAGGGAAGTCCCACTCAGTTTGCTAAGCACCTGGAGGAGGGAAGTGTGATCCCTGCCAGTGTGTCCTGTGCACAAACCCCCTGATAACACACAGGGATGTGTCCCTGACAAATCCCCAGGCTGTGCAGCCACAGCAACACGGCCACCTCCTGCCTCATTGTGAGTGCCCAGACTAGGCAAACACGACAGCTCACGGCTATTCAGGCAAATTTGGGCCACCACGATGGGAAAGGTGCAGAGGGAAAACATCATGACCCCAGCTCTTTTGAAACAACCTGACAGTTGATAGATGAGCATCCATAAAATGACAAAGGATCCCTGTGTAAAGCCCCTTGCTACCAATGTCTTCTCCCTGGGAAACTAATTACCCAGTACTGTCAGTGAAAATATCATTTTTCCGGTAATTATTTTCCCTTTTCAGTGACAAAATGACCACAGAAAAAAAATCACCTCACTTCTGATTTTTTGCCATACTGAAATTAAAAACATCATGCAATACTCTTCATGGGATTTTTATCTCATTGAGCTCCTTAAATTTGTAGAAATAAGTAACACTAAGCAAATTCTGAATCACCAAGAATGTGTTTTTATGATGCTGATTTCCAATTGCTGTTTGCTGTGTGGGCACTGTGAAAGGCAGCAGAGACTGCAGAGTTTATCTCCAGGCTGCTGTAGCAGTGGTGAGAGAGGGGTAGAATTGTTGGATGGAAGGTGCTAAAGGCAAAGTGTGTTCTTAACAAATAATGAGTGGTGCAGTCTTCTTCCTCAAGTGCTGGGTTCCATTCCCTTTGGTTAAACTTACAATTTAAATGTCTTTACAATGCAGTGTGTAAAGAAAGCAGAGAGGGTGTAATCCAGCCCACGGGTGTAGTTAATTCCAACCCTTGGGAGGCTCAAGACCCAAAACCATTACAAAATTTTAAGTGCCATTCAACACATATATATGATACATGCTGCAAGATTTACACATCTTGAAAGCTGCAAAAAGTGTCTTTAAGACACAGGGAATCAAATTCAGGTGGGTTGTTTCTGTTATGTTTTTTCTTTTATTCTAAACCATTGCAGAGTCTGTCATATTCGTTAAATCTATAGAAATAAATAACACTAATTCTGAAATTTAAGTCTCAGACCACTTTTTACATTCACTAGGGTTAGAAGAAAATAAAGTTTTTTCTATGGAAGAAAACTGTTTATTTGGTTACTCAAAACTATCTGTTCAACTCAAAGTTTTAATGCTACTTGTCAGGTTATCACTGGCTTAGTATAGTAATCTAGCATCTAACCACAAAGGCATATGGGCAAAAGTTTCCTAATTGAATTGAAAATCTATTAGGCATTAGGTGTCCAAAAAATCCCCAAAAAACAAACAAACAAAAAAAAGCCCCCCAAACCAACCAAAACAAACAAATAAAAAACAAAACAGAAACAAAACAAAAAAAAAAAAAAAAAAAGGAGAAATGAGGTGTCCCTCAGCTAAGTGTAAAGAGGGAATATAAACTGTCAAGGACTAACTCAGCTTGTGAGTGTTATCCAGAGCTGGGAACTCTGAGTAGCCAAGCAGGTGGGACAGGAACACTGGAGGGATTGATCAAGCCAGAGAGAGGGAGCTGCTGAGACAAGGAACATCTTTTACCTGCTGACTGTGGCAACAAGCACCCCAGTCCACAGAATTAACTATTACTCCAACTAATAACTGATAAACCCTATTGCAAAACTTGCTTTGATATTAAAATACCCTCATGGGACTGTTTGAAGAGGCAATTAAATGACCAGGGTCAGCCAGCAATTCAGTGTTTTAAACAACAGCCAAGGTCAGAGGGAGCATTCGGATTGAGTTCAATTCAAAATTTGGTTCTCTCAAAGAGTGGGACTGAAGTTTTCATGTTGTTAGCATAATGTGACAGTCTGTAATCTCCCAGTTGCTGCATTTCATGTTCAAGTTGTTGTCAGCTTCCCCTGGGTAACATTATCATCTCCAGTAAATATTTTCACATGATCTACTAAAGACAAAAGCTCTGTTTCCCTGTATAATTTCTTCTACGTTGCAGAGCACATTGAAAAATCACCATTCTTACCACCTCTGGGAAAAAGCCTTATTTCTTGCTAGAGCTTCTTTCAGCAGGGAACAATAAGCAAGGAAAAGAGAACAGCTTTTCTGTTCATGTCATTCTGTGCCATCTTTGCACGAGTCAGGATGTAAAGTAACTCAAATAGTAAATGTCACACAGCTATGCACCACAGCAAGTGAAATGATCATCTCTGATGTTGTTTGGAGAGACTTATTTTTAGATGGAGAAATATCAGTTTTTCTGGTTTCTTATGAAATGCTATTACTCAAGTATTAGGATTAACTCTCTGTTGATTATGAAAAGCTAAAAATGTAACAAGAAATGCTCATTTGAAACATCTCACCCTTAAAAGTAAACTTGGGAATAAAACCAAGTAACTTAAGCAAATATTCAATATAGTGTCTGTAAGAACATTTATCCTGGGAAGGGAAACCTGTTCAGACAGCCAAACCAAATCCCCAACAGTTCAATCTAATTTGTTCTTCACTTCTCCAGTTACAGCTTCTCCTTAGGAGGAAACTTCAGTGCTCTCTAACCTCATGTTACAGCCCTGCTCACCAAGACCTCTCACCTGTGTGGGATAATCCATTCTTTTAACTCACCCCTTGCTGAGAGTTCTGGGTCTGACAGCACCAGCCTTTCTTCAGCAACATCAGCTGATGGACACTGCTGGCAGGGAATTTAATCCAAATTAAGTTTCACATTGCTCTGTTAAAGAGAGACCACCCAGATAACTACAGTGTAAAAACCAAATGTGATTCTCTGCTTATGCCTATAACCAAGAGGCTGGAGTGAAGCCACAAAGTCAAGCAGCTGCAGGATTGGTCTGAAACTCCTACAGATTTCAAGTGCTGAAGAAAACTGACAGTGCCTGAAGGATTCATTCAGGTTCCAAGGACAGGTTTGTCTTTCTTCACTAAAACTACTTTGGCATATATTCAAAAGTGGTACAGAGCAATTTAATACGAGAACAATTAAAGTTTTCAGCCACACAGTAATGTGTCTGCTGCAACAAGAATTACTCAAGAGTACCTAATCTTCTCTTATTTTGTGTGCACAAACATACAAATCCAGAAATACATCTTTCAGCTACACACAGGTAAATAATTCAAAATGCTTTCCACGATTATTCACGAGTTTAAAGCAAAAAGAAAACCACATTGCAGACATTATTTTTTGGGTTGTTTCAACCAAAAAAAACCCCAAAATCAGGTTTTGTACTTTTTCTCATAACTGAAAGATTAACTTAAAATTTATTTTCACTGAGAATTGAATGAGAAACTGAATTTTAGGACTTAAATTTCTGCATTTGCCGAAGATGAACAGTACAAAACCAATAAAAAGAAGGTCAGATTGCATCAGGCTTTTAGCATGAGTGATCATGTTGCACTGCACCTCTGCTAAAGCCAGACAGTAATTTAGTCCCAACTTTAGTAAAATTTTTCACCTCAGTAGTGTAAGCATTTCACACCTTGCCTAAAGTATCCATAACCTTCAAAGAAAAAAAAACATTAAAAAAATCAACAGAGTAATTTCCTGCTGCCTGGACTGTAAAAAAGAGGTGCCTTTTCTTGGCCTGGTTGTTTGCCACCCCAGTAGAAAGCATTACAAATTGCTTTTTACAAGGCATTTGATGTAACTACCATCAAGACCAGTCAAAGCAATGCAGAGCCCCATAATCAACCAGATTTTACTTTAAGCAGCAACACACTTAAGTGGGGGTTAAGAGTGCACATTTAGAAGTATAACATGATGCTGATTTATCTTCTGTGTCAACAAAAATAAATAAAAGCCCAGTGAATGAAGAAATGTGTTTACTTTTAAAGAGTGCTGTTTTTAGCTAGAAATTGGTTATTGTTCAATCCTAGCTTCTACTATGCTTCATAGTTGTACATGGGAGCTCAGCTGACTGAACATAAAGAAAAAAATGCCATCTGCTGTCACTGATTGTGATATAGTTATCAGGGGATGGAAATGTCTTCAAAGCAGAGACTGCTTTCACACCTTGAAAAACTATAATTCTTACCTCAAACACTGCAAAGTCCATTGTAGAAAACACTACACCAATTTTAGTGACTATTCATCAGCAAATTTTGCCAGTGTTACCTGCAATGATTAGTCAGGCTCAAGGTTCCATCATTAAAGAATTCAATTTTTGCCTTCTCATGTATGTCAAATCCATATTTTACCCAATTTTCAATGAATCTTCACTGCACTAGAACTACAATTTATTAGAATAAAGTTTTTCCAGGAGTAACAGACATTAAACTTGAGCCAAAGCTCTCTCTGTTAAACAGTGAGGCATTATATGGTGGATAAGTAAATTTTGCAAAAAGTCATAAAATATTTCTTTATGTCAGAAAGTCTAACCTGCTCAAAGTACACATCCTGCTTACACTAAATTTCAAACCTTATAGGTATATAGATCCCAGTGCCTAGGAAATATAAAACAAGAGGATTTAATATGATGGGAAAAAAAAGAGAGGTTTACATATCATTGATGAAAATGCAATGGGAAAAGGAAAATGGAGGGAATAATTTACCAGACTGGAAATTTAACAACTGGGCAGTGTAGTTCTGTGACAGGTCATGATCTCAAGAAAATCACCTAATTAACTTACTTGGCCAAGGGCCAAAGAAAATAACTTTAATCCTTTGGAACTTGATAATCTGATCTATAATCACAAGGGCAAAATCTGCATGTGGACTTTCCACAATTCTAGCTACATGCACTATTATCCTAGCACAACAGGGAACTACAAAAGGCTGATCCTCAGCCCAAAGCTAAATGTTTAAATATGCCTTCAATACATGTCTGGGAGATGGGACCCATTCCAAGAAAAAGTGACCCTCTCTCTGGGAGGAAAAAGAAAAATGAATCTCCAGGCTTTGGCAGGACTTACACATGTATTTCTGAAAGGTGCCACAGCAAGATTTGGAAACTCTTTGAAACCTTTTTTAATACCATCTGTGGCCTAGAAGTTGGCCTCTCCAAAGCAGATGGTTCTCAGTAGTTCTTGCACAATAAATAAAACTAGGAGGTTTTGTGTTGTGTTGTTTTTTAACATTAAAATACTGTAATACACAAGTCCTTGAACTAAAGTCCACATTCTAAAACAAAACCAAAACAACTCAATCTGTGCAAATTTTGTTGAATGAAACATTAAGTCAAATTTAGTTCTGAAGTTTAACTCCCTTGAATGGCAGGTGATGGAAAGAACCCTCTCAGAGTTTACAGCCCTTATAAAAGTCACATTTCAGGGATCAGAACAAACAGGAAAAAAAAAAAAGTACAGGATGAACTGGTGGGGGTCCTGAAGAAGCTATTTCTGTGCTCTGCTATTGTAAACTCCAGAAAGCAAGGGGAGTTCACAGCATCTATGAATGGAATACTTCTACACTCTAGTGCTGCAATCCCCACAGAGACAGACAGAGATTATATTACAAAGGGCAATGAACTATTGTAATAATTGCTCTTACAAACCCAACACTGAGTGCATAATGCTGATGAACTGGTGCCCTCTGAAAGTCACACTCCTCATTCCAATATTATTTAGTAAATGTTAGCTATATCCAAGTGGTAGAAATCTCTTTCAGTGCAAATCATAAAATCATAGCAGCTATTTAAGACCTCAAATGTATAGTCTCTGGCCTTTCTACCATAAAACACATTTCCATGTATTTTAGACACTTAAAAAATTCAGGCTACATTTTCTCTTTTTTTTTTTTTTTATGTCCCATGATCTAAATTTTAGGTTCTGCTCGTGTTACATTATTAGACATCACCTACCCAAAATATTGAAAGCTGCACATTCAGGATACCACTGGCTCTTAAGAGCAAGTGGGACCCCAAAGACAAGTCCTGGTATGCAGGTAATGAAGGGGATAGTGGTTTTCAAATATAATCTTTTTAAATGGAGAAACCAACACTTCATTACTCAGGCAATAAACTGTTTGTTAACAGCCTTCCCCAATGGTAACTCAGCTCCCCAACCTCTCTATATAAGCATTCCCAGAATCTGGATGAGTTTGAAAGCATTTATACACATTGTGGATTGCTCCCTGTCCAGCAGGAATTTTTGTGGCATTAGCAGTGTTAGTCTCTTCGTGCAAAAGTCAGATGTGCCCACCCCATTGCTGACTCAAAAGCACATAGAAAAAATTAGCTGGAACCCTAAAATCCAACCTGTGTGAGTGAGAGACAATGAAGATGTCCTGTGAGCATCTGAGCCTCCAGTTAAACACCTCAGGCTTTTCAGGCACCCAGGTGAAAGCTGTTTCCACCACCAGAACCCATCATTTGACATCATCCTCTTTGTCTAAACACTTTGATATATTCATTGTTTGCATCCACTGAAATAAGTAGAGATGAGTTCAAAGATGTAAGAATGCATACATTTTTTTAATTAAAAAAAGGAAAATGACATCCACCAAAACTTTACAATCAGTTCACCTTCCTCAGGTGACATGGTAAACAGGTCTCTTTGCCTTCACCCCAGCCTGGTCTCTACACATCTCTCTGATAAACCCCTCTAAATATTGGGACAAAATCTAGATACTCTGATTTACAAATAGGAAAAATAAATTTAAAAACAACAATATCAAAAAACCCAGGAAAAAATTCTTCTTTGCCTAACCAGGTTGTTCCCTATATAATATCCTCTGAAGGAAGGCTGCATATTCATTTTTCATAGAATTATTTGAAAGGATTGAGTTATGGGACAGGGATCTGGATCTAGGACAAGGTGTAGATCTGGGGTTTTTCTTTGCTTTTTTTATAAGACAAAGGCAAATAGGGAGACAAGACTTTCCTTCCATTAGGAGAGCTGAGAAAGAAAATCCTTGGGTATTAGGTAATTCATCTCAGGGTTGTCCACCATCATTTTCCCTCTCCAGACCTCACAGGATAAAAGGCATCTTAGAGCAAAAGAGAAATGCTGGTGGATGTCAAACATTTAGAGGAGAAGATCACAGGCTGCAGTGGAGATGGCAGGGCTGTGAGCAGTGCCAAGAGCAAGTGATGCATAAAATCATTAAATGTGAAGGGCTGGGCAACAGTGCCTAGACTTATCTGGAAGTTTAATCAGAGAGAAGAATTGCAAAAGAAAAGAATAGAGATGGCTGAAAGCTGCAAAGTTATGTGTTTGACCTTTTTATAACAAACTCCCCGTTCTCCCCCCAGCCACAGACAGGGGGGAAAAGAACAAAAGAAAAGAAAGGCCAGGTAATCACATTCTTGTGCTTATTATCAAATGAGTATGCACTCATTGTAGCTGGCTTTCTTGGGATGCAATTTTGACTAGGGCACAGGCTGACAGCTGTTTACTCAATGCTGTCTCCACTAAGTGAGACCAGCTCTCAGTTTTTAGCTCATAGAAGATGCAGATAGCTTGCCAAAAATGTTTGGACTGAACAATGTGTCTGTGAGTCACTACATCACTGGGCAGGCTTTAGATATCAAAATTCTGCAATGAGATTGAGTGATTTCATGCTGCAGGACCTGTCTGTCAGGCAGGCTGTATCTCTTCCCCCACAGTCAGGAGCTACTCTGGGTGACAGAATCTCCCCAGATCCTACAGAAAAATACAGTGGGTTCTCAATGGAGCCTGTGAAGGACACCATGTCACCCTTGGAGAGGTGCAAAAACCTGTCTATCTCTCAGCTCTATCAAGCTCCCTGTGGCCACACTGGGAAAAAAATGACAAATCAGCTTTGTCATTCTGATCTTCAAATGCCACCTCCCAGAGAGCCAGTCCCACTCAAAAGAAAGAGTTGGAGGCCAGTCAAGACCAAGTGGAACATGATACAGCACAGCTTGGCTGTTTTTTCCAGATGGAGGACCTGGCCTGAGACAGAGGGGCTTAAAATGGTTGCTGTTGAAATTAATAAGTGTTCTGCTTGTCCTTCCTTATTCATTCAATCAGTTGTTTACTTCTGTGCTCCACACACCTTACACCTTGTCTTAATATTTTCCTGTTGGAAGAACTAGCATCATAAAACTGCAGGTAATATGCTCATGCAATGTTGTCACAGAGTTTAAAGGAAAAAAGGTGTCCTGCAGGTCACCTCCTGGTCAACCAGTCTTCCTGAACATAAAAAAGGTGCAGAAAAAAACAGCTGACAAGCCAAAATTAAACCATCTGATGTGGGATGTCTAAATATCCCTTTAAATGCTAATATTTGTTCAGACAGCCTGTTTTTCCAGCACTCTGTTAGCTATGGATCTTACTGATAGAGACACTGGAAGAGCACTGCCCATGTTTAGCTCCAAACCACAGACATTGCCACCACTGCAGCCAACAGAGGTATAGGGAAAGTTACTTCCCCAAAATCCATCCCTGCATTGGATAGTGATCATCTAGCACTTCAGCAAAAAGGGCTGTCTTTATCTTGTAGATCCAGAGCCCTAAATAGCTGGACAAAAAGAACAGATTCTAGGAAGAGGATGAGGCTTCTGAGACAGGGAAAAAAGAAAAAAAAAATTCTTACACATAAATGGGCATCTGAGTACACGAGTGGATTAATGAGAGTCACAGGAGTAAGTTGGAAAACATGCCCAGTTTGTAAAGGAATTTGCAGTGGTGTGTTCCTCCTAATCTTTCACAGAAATGTGAGGGGATGCACAAATTGTGAAGTGTCCACAGGCTCTTTGTCAAGTGGCATTTTCATATCAATGGCCTTTGAAAAGCCTTCCACAAACCCAGGGATAAGCACAAAGGGCTTAATCCCTCTTGCTTCCCCCAACATTTACACAAGTGGTTGATATGCAGCCGGGGGTATTTTGAAGGGACACGATTTTCAGAGAAAGAGGTAAAATTTGGAGGCTAATAAAACTGGGTAAGGTCAACTGAGACTTCTAGGGGAGGGGGGTGTTTCTTAATATTTGGAGAGATCTTATTATACCACCACCCTAAGTGATACTCCGTAGGGCTATGTTTCTGAATGTCAGGGTTAAGTTAGACCTATGACTCAATTTCTCCCCTTTTTTTGGCTAAGTAACTGTGTGAGCTCTTTTTACCAGCCACGTTTTACTCACTCTTTTGGGGTCCACACTGCAAATCTAGACTAAAAGCACAGTTCTTTTCTCCCTTTCACAGGATAACTGGCATCACCACCACTCCTGGGTGCTGAGATGAGCCCAAATCTGCTGTGTCTGCTGCTGAGGGCTCTGCCCTGAGCCTGACTTCACATCCCAGCTCTGAACACAGAGCTCACAGTGGGCTCTGTTTGGCCACTGGCTCTCGCTGCAGCTGTGCCGGTGGCTCAGTGGGGAACGTGTCTGTTCTCACAAAGAATTTAACAAATTAACTATGAACAAAGTAGCCTGGAAACGACATAGATTAACACATGCTGTGTCATGCCAAGAAGCAGCTTGTCAGATTGTTGTTTTCGCAAATCTGAAAGGAAAATTCCCAGGACCCCCTAAATATACGGAAATGTTTCCATGTTTAGCTGTGTTGGAAAAGAACACAATCATTGCTGAGGAGAAATAAAAAACAGCCCAGAAAAAACTAGGGTACAGCAAGGCTCCCAGGAAGCATTTGCTGCACAAACAAGATCAAACACAGGGAAGAATCTGTTGTCTTCGTGTGAACTCCACAACCAAATGAGATGCTAAGGATGAATTTGGGGGTCACCCACAAGTATTTGGTTAATAAGCATGGGGAAGCCCAAACCTGAAAGCTTGCAGATGTTTAGGCCTCTTTGCTCTTATCCATGAAGGAGCAGCTCCAAGCACCCTCCTGGTCTTAACATGAAATATTAGCCCTCAGCAAGCCTTTATGCACAGCACACCTTCTGTGGGGGGCTGGTTTCAAAATTTCCCAAATCTCTCCAATGCAAAACCAACAGATGAACCCAAAATATGTTGACAAATGTCTAGTACTGTTTGATGCTCTCTAGTTGGTTCCTGCTGCAAAATAGTAAATTGTCATGCAGGGATATCTTAATTTAGTTTACATGACCCCATGAGGAAGTTCCTTAAATTCTACATCATCAGGGAGTGCTATTCTTGGTGCATGCACACATCAAAAGTTGGATGTGAAAAAACTGAAAACCACCCTGGAAACAGCCAGGATGGTGTAAATTTACCAAATCCATCTATTAAGAGTGAAGTGATTGGGTCATTTCAGCCTAAAGGGAATGAGGGAAAAAGAAGTCTAACAGCAGAGAAATGCTTTTGTAAAAGTGAAAAGAATCACCTGCTCCAGTAGATATTGTTAATGGGATCAAACCCAACAGGATTAGGCTGCAGCAAGGAAGACTCAGGTATGAGTAAAAAGTTTCCAGTAGGAAACAAGAACAGGCTGCCATCACAGGCAGTCCTGTACAATGGATTGGGCAGACACCTGTAAGGATCTGCCTTGGCCTGACAATTTGGATACATCATCTCCCTTGCAGCCCTATTTGTTTCTATGATTTTACCAAGCTGAAACAATAATAATCCCAAATCAAAACTCACATAGAATAGACATAATCAAAATGCTAAAACAAAAAGCCACAAGTGAAAGAAACCAAGATAAAAATCTTAAGAATATTTGAAACCATCAGTTGTGGCTGATGGCAGCTGTCCCAAGTAAATGTGATGTTTGATTCTTGAAATGCACTAAATTTGAAATATCACTGGTGCTAAGGATACAAGCCCACAAGCTCAATGTGCAAGGCAAGAGGATGCCAGGTGAGATGGCAGAAATCCTGGTCCCTGGGGACCTGATCACTGACTAATTAACTGTGATCAGCAGAAGCCTTTGTCCAGGACCTGGCACATTCTCTCTGTGGTGAGCACCTGCCAGGGCTCACTGATCCTCCTGAGAACACAGAAAATGCCTCTTGGAAACCTCACTATCAGAAAGGTTTTAAACAAGAAAATATCAACACAAACCAAAAGTCAGCAAAGGCTCAAAGTCCTTCATTAGCTGGGAAAAGCACAATGATGTAGATCAGTCGTTCACTGGTCACACTGGGAAGCTTGGAGCCCTTTGCAGCAGCCACAACTGCTACCCCTTGTGCTTTATGGTGAGTTTTATATCCACAATGTAAACTGTGCACAAAGACTTAAGAGCAGATGGGAACCCTCTGCCACTGGCCCTGGCAAAGGTCCCTGAGGCTGCCCTATTTTAAGCACATCAAGATGGTTTAAAGTCTCTGCAAAGTATCTTAAATATGCTGGTCACATGATATTAGTTTATTTTTTGGCCACATACTATGCAGTTACAAACCCAGAATTTGCATCTCAAATACCCATGTACCATCTCCTCTCCAGAGATAATTTTGAAATAAATGGATTTACTTGTAGGATTGAAGGTTTCTCCTTTGAACAGAGCTGGAGGCTTTGACTCACCTGCACAGCTCAGAAGAGTTTCATCAGTACAATGCATATGTGTTTTCATCTGCCACAGTATTTGATTTCAACACACAAAGAAGCAATATTTTACACTGTCTCATTTATGCAAGGTGAAAACAAATTTATTGTGCTGCTGGTAACCTGCAGTGTTAGTCTTCCCTTATGAATGAGAAAGCTAAAATTACTCAGGAGTGTACTTGGTGCATGGGTTCCCTGAACTTATTTCTTGGCTTTCATTATGAAAGAGGTGAAGTGGAGAAAGTGAAACAGTTCAGAGAAGGTCATTTTGATGCTTTCTTTAATAACAATTCCTACCCTTGCTGTGGCTGTAACTGCAGGGATTTTTGCTTTGGAGGGAGGGGTGGCAACCAGTCGCTACAGATTTATCTTTCCTTGTCAAATGCAGACCATATTTTATCCCACAGAATGAGGAAAAACATCTCACAACAGTTTCTAGAGGCTGAGGGCTTCCCAATTTGAGGAAAGCAGGGCAATTTTACAGGACATTTCAATCTAACTGCACATTTGGACTATTAATGTAGAAGTTAATGAAAACAAGGCCTAAAAAATGGGAACCGGCAGTGAGTCATCATTTTAGATATTCTTGGATTGAATAATTTATTGTTTTCATCAGCCTGTTGCCAGAAGAAAACACACTGTGGTACCCTTTAGAGAACAAATACATTTTTCTCAGAAAATGAACATCTATAGAATCCCAGTGTAGGGAAAACTGAAAGGTAACCATTTGGAAAGGACAAGAGCAAAGTAAATTAAAATTTCATCAATTGGACAGAGAGTTTCATCTGACAGCTGTATTTGGTATTACTCCATTTCCTGATGTGTTTGAACTTGCCTTTTGAGCTAGCCAGAGAAGGTCATATGAAGTGCCAGCAGTAAAACCCACTGGAAATATAGAGCTGTTCTTTGGCTTTCATGTTGTTCATCAACTGATTGCAGCTTCTAAGAAACCACCTCCATAGCTATTGATTACTTGGCCAATTTGCAGACACTTTTGGAACATGTTGAAAGCCCAGAAGAGCAGGCACATGAGGGTGTGTGTTTTAGTTGGCCAAACCTTTGTTCCATCAGTTCCTGCTGGAGATAAACCTGAGTTTACTAGCAGACACTATTTTTAACAGTGCCACCCAATCCACGCATCCCTTTTTAGATTCCTGACACAAAGAAATTACCAAGATACATCCTTACACCTTACACATGGCAACACACAAACTGCTATATCCAATGAGATCAAAAATTGACAAGCTTTGGCACATTATATTAGTAGCCTCTTTGAGCCATGTCAGATCAAGCTAAGAAATAATATCCTAGGATTTCATACTACAATTCCAATGCAGAGGATTACTCACACTCCTCAACATGTAGATTTTGCTGCATTTCCAAAAATCTGACTAATTAATGGCTAATTATGTCCCAGTAACCACTTTGAATATATAGAATATATTTCTCAAGTAGCTCCCACCAGCACAGCACATCACCAGGGTGGAATGAACTGTGTACCTACCCTGACTTTTTAAATGGTCTGTGGATACAGACAGCAACAGGCCGGGTTCTCTGTGACCTATTTGAGAATAACTCCAAGCTTGAGCCTCATGTTATCTTGATCAAGACACTACTGCTCTTTTTTATTTCCAAAACCAACAAATTAATGGCTGAAAAATGCCTTCAGCTTTCTAGTGCTGCAATTTGACTTAATCTAATTTGTATTAAAGATGAAAGTGTTACTTCATCTGGCTGACACTCTCTTTCTATTTCAGAGTATTTTGCATCTCTGCCAATGACAAAATGAAACACTATCCCAATGCATGATGTCCTTTTCCTCTTATTCACTTTGGCAATGCAGGTGGATTTCAAGGGATGCTGATAGCATGACTAGTAGGTTTCAGGTTTTATCTGCTACCAATGAGATGATAATTTTTTTTTTTTTTTTTTGCAAGACAACAGGGAACACATGTTTATCTGAGTGTGTTAGCTATGGGATGCTTTGGAACCACCTTCTTGTGGCCTGGGATATGCTTCAAACACACCTAAAAAGGCAGAAAGAAAAGGAACAAAAGAAGGTTTGAAGGAATGATGAAGTGCCTCTGAATTTAATCCATGAAATATGGACAGTTAAAATGTCCCCAGCTGTTTGCTTCTCTTGAGCTGGAGCAGAGTTTTGGACATCCCATGATGTGGTGAGATTGAGTTGTGCCTGCTTTCAGCCAGCTCAGGGTGCCAAGGAAAGAGACATGCCACAGAATCTCTATTTGCCAAAAGAAAGGGAATATCTCATTAATGTATGTTTAGTAGCCATTTGTGAAACAATTAATTAATCAATCATCTTGACACCAAACTTAACCAATATACATGCTTTTGCCAGGACATGGTTAGTTTTTTAAAAAGCAGGAAAAGAAAACAGAAAAAGGTCCTTTCTCATGCTCAACTCTCTAGAAAAAGGCAAGATGAAAAAAAAGGAGGGGTAACTTTGCATTCTGGTCTTGTCCAATTTCATCTGGTGTGTCTTTAAGAACAACGCCGCCAGAATGGGAGCTCTCTAACATGATTGATGGCTTCTCCTCTTATCTGCAAGTTGGAAATTCAGAAAGCAGCTATTTTTTCATAGGCCTCACTGCTTATTGGTGCAAGAGTTATTTCCACTTTGCTGCAGAATTGATTTGCAACAGCAGCATATGAGTTTGTGTATTTTTCTCAGCAGCCCATCATGAAGTATCCCACGGTAGGCTCGGGTGGCATGATGGATTGTGGAAATGAGAGCCTCACCACTTCTTTGCCATCAGAGACTGGGATAATTGCCATTAACTCCTGCAAGTAGTGGAGCATCTGCATCCTTGCTCTGGATGTCTGCATTTCACAAAGCATATTACACAGCAGATGTACAAGGCATAAACCCCCATGCTGATTTGATTTCCTCCCAAGCAGGAAGCCAGACACCTTCCTCCAGAGTCCTCAAGTCTTAGTCCTCAAGTAAAAGAACCCAAAGAGAAGCTCCTGGGTTGCATGTTGAGTTGCTCTGATTCACAAGGTGATGGAAGATTGCTGATCTTTTCTGTGTTTCAATTCATCCTTCTGGAAAATGGGTACTGATGAAACCTGCCACATGTTGGCTTATGCTTTGTTGGGGGATTTTATTGTTATCGGTTTTGGTCTGTTTTGGCTTTATGGGGGTTTTTTGTGTGTTTAATGGGTTTTGTTTTTTTCTTTTTAATATGGCCCATTATAGAGCATTTATTGATTTTTCATGGTTATCACTGGAACCAACACAGTACTTCTAACACTACAAGAACCATCAATTCATTTTTCTTCTGTACTGACCATTCCTTGTTGGTCTTATCCAAACACCACCAACTTCAGCAATGCATTTCAATACAAGATTGACATCAAGCATGGATTCATGCAACAGGACACGAGTCCTGTGCCATGTGAGGCTGAGAGTTTATTTGCTGCACAGGGTGTGGGAGCATCTAACATGAAGAGCAGTTGCTTCAGAACAAATTACAGTTCTTTTCATACATCTCAGAAATCTTCTGCACTAATGCCCATTGCAATTGCAGGGATCTCTCTTGTTTCTATCCTTTATTGACAACAAGCAGATGAAGGTATGAGTAGCCAGAGCACTGCTGCTGGATCTGACCCCATGAGCAAATGTGCTCATGAAACAGCAGCTTGTAAGTCAAGACACTGTTCAGTCTTCCTACTTCAGCTGTTCGTGCCATTCCTTAAAATAATCTTTTTTTTTTTTAAGGTGCCAATATAAAATAATACAGATTTCCACCCCACTCCTAAAGAAGATGTCCCATGAATATGTATATTGTTCTTTGGATGTGGCTCTGCACCAGCAGTGCAGGAATTTTGAGCCACTGGAGGGAGAAACACAGGTTTCATGCAGGTTAACAAGCTGTTCACTCACAGAACAATTTCTTCAGGTTAAGATTGAGACAAGATTGCCCTCACATTAATTTTAGTGGGATCTGGACTGTCAGAGAAGGAAGAAAACTCTTATGATGTCTGATATGACCCATGTTTTTGTATTTTCTGTGTGGATAACAAAAATCATTAACCTGACATCTTTGACCAGCAGTAAGAAAATTTTAAGTACTCATCCATCCATCAATTCAGACAACTTAAGAGGCAAAGGAAAATTCTTTTTCTCTAGCATGAGTACTGTCACATCACTCTTAAAGAACCCTCTACTCTTGTGTAGGGATATATTAAGTAAAACCACTCAATTATCACACAAAGCAAATGACACTTCTGCAGAGAAAGCTGGGGAGAGGAGAGGAACCCACTTGCCATGCCAACAGTTTAAGAGCTATACTCAACATGAGAAAGACTGACAAGAAATGCAGACTATCAGTTGAGGTGAATAAGCAGGTACTGAAGGGAAGACCAGAAGAGCTCTGAGTATTGCTTAAGGCTTAGACAGGAATGCAGAATTCTTGCTAAATACAGCAACTTATTCTGCTTATGTCTAGAGAAATGAGCAGACAGATCAATGTTCTGGCTACAAGTGACCTTTTTAGCTATTTAAATATGAACTTCTGTTCACATTTGTGTGCAAATTGTTTTTGTAAAAGAAAAATATTTGTAATTTATTGAAAATAATCACAGAACTTCTGCATGTCTCTTATCCTGTTACTCCCTTTAGCATGTAGAGTCCTTATTCAGCTTCACTCCAAATAAACTCTGTTTGGCAGACTAATGGAGATGAAGTCCCAAACTCCTTTTCATAGCTCTGATTAATGCTTTCCACTGCAGGAATTTCCCACATTTCACAAATACTGTGGAAAAGACACTTTTGGGGGAGTTCCATCCCTACTGAGGCAGAGAGAGAAGCTACAAGGCAGAGTGCCCAACACAGGCATAGGGACTATAACTAAGCTTGCTCAGTAGCAATGTTCAGCTCATAAAAAGTATGGAAAGGACAATATAAGGGAGAAATATGAGGTTTTTGTTAACAGTCTGTTAATTAACAAATTCATATTTTGTTAACCAGGACCAATTTCTGTGCATTCTGCCACAGAAATTGAGTCATAAACCAAAGGCATCTCTTTGGTTGTAGCCTCTGTACCAACACTATAACCTTAAACAAACACCGGTTCAGAAACTATCATACATAAAAAGAAACTCATCAGAAACATTTCTCTGAAGTCAATCATGCAGAAAAAAGAAAATCCCTTTTACCCACATCGGGACCTTGTTTAGATCAATTTCAGCATTTGCAAGCCCTTGAGTATGTAGACATCCCAATAACTGTATTATAACTGTGTCCCCAGCCCATCCTAAAACTCTGACCATGCCCAATAAGCCTCCCAGTAGAAGCCACAGCAAACCCCCATAGACTGGAATGAAAAGCTGGCAGCCTTAGATTGCATGCATCATCACAGCATCAGCAGCTGCTTCCTCATTCAGATGCAAAGCAGTAAATCTAGGAATGCTGCTGCACACATATCATGTGCTGGGGAGGAAACAGGAAAGAACAGAAGACTTGGCATGAAAAACGAGATGCTGACCAGCAGAAAGTTCCTGTCCACCTCAGAAAGCTTCAGCAGTGCAATAGCTGCTTTCCATTTTCAGGCATTTAGTAGAGCTGGAGCAGCTCAGCCCTCTGAAGCTGTTCTGCTTGTGCTCAAATCTGTCAATCACAGCACAGCCCCAAGCATGCAGCAAGTTCATTTTCAGTTATCATTTTTACAGAAACATTTTGATGCAACTGAAGAGAAGTGGCTGTCAGAATACCTGAAAAGTTTTAAAGTTTTGCTGGTAAGAGCACCTGCAGAAAAAGCTTTCATTCAAGGAAATTTGCATCCCCTTTTTACTCAAAAATCTGGCATAAGACCATAGACCACCTGAGGTGCTCAACAGAGCAGGAGAAATTTTAATTTCTTCTCTTACTGTAGCTATTTAATAAGGGTAGAGACAAAACATGGAGATCAGTAGCAGAGCAGGAGCAAACAGACATTGTGGTATTTCTTGTCTGAGAGATTCATGAGATTGTGTGAATTGCAAAGCTGATAAATAATTCCATATCTATTGAAATATCAAGTCAGAAAGTTCTCTATTTTGGGAGCTGATTTTAAAAAAGCAATTCTATTATCTTTCCTGTTGGATGAAGTGTGTTTCCATCAGACACCTCACTAGCATTCTGAGTGCTTCTGAAGCAGCCCTGCTCCTATCCTGCACAAACCAGCCCTGGCATGTGCAACCACACTGAGACAAGCTTATAAATGGGGTGTGACTATTGCCAGTGACAAGGACACCCTGTACTTCTGATAATATTTTGTGTATTCATAATATTTCCTTGCAGATAATGCTATTTCTGCAAATGAGAAATGCAGAGGCTTGCTCAGAACTCTGAAGGGCAGGTGGTGAAGACAGAATGTACAGCCCAGGTGAAGAAAAGCAAAGCAGTAAGGGCAGGCATCTGATCAAAGAATATAAGAGTAGGTCTCAGAGTTAATGCAAGCATCTGCTTTTATAGCTTAGCCTGAGACTTATGATGATCCTTCCTTTGAAGTCACTACCAATAGAAACATCTTTAACCTTAAAGAAATATCCCTACAATCACAGGGAAATTCTGGTGGCCTAAAAAACTTCCCCTCTAGAGCAGGGTTTTTCTTTGGTTCAAGCTTGAGGCTGAGTAACACCCAGCAGTCTGTGACAGCTGCAACACACAGAACTCTGCCTGGAGTGGCTGCTATTCCCAACCCTGTTATCCACCTCCCTCCCACAGGGGAAATTATCCCTTTTCATGTTATCTCTGGGAAAACCAGGTTACAGAAAGTTTACAGCTTCATGGAAGTGCTGATAGGAGAAATCTCATATATTTTATCATGGATGTTTAAACTCTTAGTTTTTACAGTAGAGTATCACACTGTTTTTACAATTATCTTTTAAGAGATAATTCACTTTTTAGAGACCTACACCATCCTGGATGAGGGAAGAGCTGCTGTTTTGGAAAGGGTGTTTCAAAACCTAAGTTCTAAGACAGTGTTAGAACATCCCAAAATTTCCATTTCACTCTTGCACATGGAGCACCAGTTCCTAGTCCAGACCATGCACTTCTAACACAGACCAGGCTACAAAGGTCATGCTACGTTTAGTGCCATCAGTTCCCTTCCTAGTCACCCCTTGCAGAACACAAGTAGTAAAAGGAGATTTGTTAAAAGTGTTTTGGTTGATAAAATTCATTCACACTGAATATCTCCCTGGTTTAGTTCTGCCTGTCCCTCAGTCCCTACTTTCCAGACCAAAAGAGACCCATTAAAAAAAAAGTTTGAAGCTATTCCTACAATAAATCCTACTAACAAATCCCCAAGATCTCAAAGCGACTTGATGACAAAGCTATGGCAAGAAGCCTTCTCACAGTAACAAATCTGAGATGAAACCTTGCTACATTTTTTCCCAGATGTGTGAAGAGCTTGGCAATCTACAGTTCTGCTGAGATGAAGCTTTAATTCCATTGTTCTTTCACACATTCACACACCTATTTGGTGTGTGCTGCTCCAGTGACATACATCTTACCAGATGTTCATGTTTCACCAGCCCTTTTTTTTTCCAGTTTTTATCAGGCCCATTTACACAAAATGTACTATAAATCCTCCCTCACTTCATATAGTATATCATATAAGACACCTTGATAAACATGCAGATCCAGATATATGAAGGCTAGTAAATGTAATAGGAGATTTAGCATGCTACTTGTACAGATATGCTGTTATTCTAATCTCGTGATTAATATGGGCTGGCACTACTGTACAGATTTATTTTTGACCATATGCTCTTTAATTGTCATTGCTTCCCCCAGTTTGCCCCCTTGCACATCTGCAGCATGTGTGGGCTGAACACTCTCTCCTTTTGCCTCAGCAAGATGGGAGAACAATTTCTCAGCTGGACACGGCGATGAAGAGAGAATTCTAGCAACCTTGTCTCCAAGGAGCAATTAAAGTAAAATAAAAGTTTTTTTAAAACTGAACAAACAGAGGGTGGGAGGGAGGAAACTCACTGTCACTGATGTTCTTCATCTGCCCGAGCTCAAATTAGCTGGGATATTGTTTAATTGTGAGCTGCTAATGTGCTGCCTCAAACAGCCAGCTGTTGCTAGAGCAAATGGACCCAGGGAAAAGACTTTCAAGTCCAAGAGCAGATGAGCAGGCAGAGAATGTGAAAACACTACCACAGCTCTCACAGTGACAGGTCTTACTGATTTAAGAGCCTTTTGACTGTAAAACTTGGCTAAGATATAATTCAGCGGAAACTTTGATTCATTTTGAAAAGATTTACACTATGGTTTTAAATGAAGCCCAAGTTAATTAAGTGTCTTCCTATATTACCACAGAACAGTTCCTCTAAGCTATTTTTTCCTCTTTGCGAACTTAAAAACTTAAGTTCAATAATCTTTTTCCTTGTACTGAATTAAATATAAGAAGACAAAATATGTATTTGTGGAGCAATTTTCGAACAAGCTTCAGATTTTTGCAGTGGGTACTTTTTGAAATATTTTTTTTTCCTAAAGAAAAAAAGTTTTGAAAGGCAAAAAATTAAACACATTTATCTATTTTCTTCTATTTCTAATTAGTTATAGCTTTATAAAACCTTTCCTAAATGAGACTTTTCAGTGATGAGTGCCATAATTTTCTATGCAAATCAGATTAATAAATTAAAGAAATTTGCCTGCATATAAATGAGGAAGCAGTCAATTTATGTGCCTAATAACTTTAAGCCTTCTCTGTGTGAACTTTGCTAGGAATGTTTTTCATGTAGACAGATTTACCAAAAAAAACCCAAAAAAAAACCAAAAAAAAAAGAAGAAAAAGCCAGTTAAAAAAAAAGTAAAAGCTTTTTATATCTGCCATTAAATTATTTATAAACTTGCTTTACAAAGGATCTTTTTATATGGTAGGAAGGGGAGGGAAGTGAAGCACAAGCCCCAGCTGTGCACGTGTCTACTCTGCAGTGTGCCACAGGGGCAGATCCCTCAGTTTGCTGGGAGACAAGGAACAGCAGGTTCCTACCTGACAGTCCAGGTCCCCATCTGACCCCCAGTGCTGCATCATTGACTCCAAGTATCCTGACTCTGTTGATATGACCTGAGAATCTGGTAATATTTCTCTCAAATTTATGAGAAAATAACCAACTTCTGCCTAAAATTCTATATACAAACAGTCTCTAAGGTGTTCAGGATGAGCTAATTCTATGCAGCTTTACAGAGAGCATGCTTGTCTCATGAACAGGAGGATTTGTCACACTCAGTGCTTCCTGAACTGCTCCAGTTCAATCCTGTTTATACCAGTTGCACTTTCCTGCAAAATATTTATTGCTCCTTCCCCAGAAATCAGAGAATAGGGTGGAAGACAGGCCAAGCTCTATGTTTGGACTGGTGAGTGTCTCTGCTGGAAGATGTTCAAGTGCAGAAGACGCATTTGGCATCACTGACACATGGATTAATAGCCTGCCCCTTCCCCACCACTGTCTTTAATATCCTGTCCTTTATGAGTGACTTTCAGACCCACTTTATGTCATGATCTCAGGCAAGTGTTCCTTGCTTTGTGATTATATTTGCACTTATTTTTTCCATTGAGTTGATGCTGACTACAGCAATGATTGTATATGCACAGCTGCTCCAGTGTAAGGCACCATCCTTGCTGCTGAAACAGACCTCTCCAGAAGCTAAGAGAGAACAGCCCTCCCTCACACATACATCCTCTTGTAACACACTGGAGGCTTCTGCCTCTTCAAGCACATAGAGTTGAGGAGATTTGCCAGTGAAAGGAGTGAGAGCAGCCCTGGAAGAACTGGGGATGGTGCTGGATGAGAAGTTCAACATGACCCAGCAATGTGCACTGGCAGCCCAGAAAACAGAGGATTATCAAATCTCTTTATCAAATAGGTTTATCAAGCAGCATGGGCAGCAAATGTAATATTTTGATACTGCTCAAGCAAAGTAAAGAGATTTCTGTTCTGTGATAAACAGCTGCCCAGCTGCAGTGGGAATAAAGGCCTGTGCAGGAACACCCAAAACTTCAAGCACCTCAGCTCAGCATAAGGAGTCTTTCACCCAGGAAATGACTTTCCAATACACAAGTCCAGTGCTCAAGGGATTCCACATACTTTCTAATTTTTTTTTTGTAATAGCACAGAATAATGGTGGATTTTTTTATTTCTGTAAATTCATCAGCTTCACATAATAGACACAGTGAGAAAAGGCAAGTTTTTGTCCAAACCACAACTGAAGTCTGAAAATATTCACTGCAAAAGTATTTGTAAGTTATCATATATCTTCTTCCAGATTTAAGATTGGATACAGAACATTTCCCTGGCTTTAAAGAAAAGCCACAGTTTTTCTAACCTCTGTTTCTCTCAACCCAGTTCATATCAAGGATTTTATTACTAAGAAGATATGTGCAATCTCTACAGGTGTTCTTTCACTCTGAAGGTGACTTAGTAAAAGCTGCTGACTGAGATCTCAGTTTTGAGGTTCCCTTTGTTGTCAGTTGTCTTTGCCCAGATACAGTTTACATTTTAGCACCAGTTAAAGCCCATGAAGTCTGCCTGAGGACACACACAGTCTTCCCTGCTTTCACCCAAACCTTTCCCCTTCTTTAACTGCTTGTGCTGAGAGAAATGCATGACAAGCATGTTATTGCACTTCTTACATATTCATTTTTCTCTGTTGAAAGTGCCAACAATAAGACACAAATGCCAGAAGCATCTCTGGTGTTCTGATGGTACCTGATTGCTTGGTTAGGACTCTTCACTGTTTTATAGGTTAATAAAGATGAGTTGATGGAGATTTTCATCACACACAGACACCCAGACCATGCACTAGGAGCATAGATCCAACATCAGTTATGTAGGAATGAATGATGAAAGGGCACAGACAGTTAAAACAGGCAGGGGACAGTGACAGAAAACTTATTTGATTATTTTCATTTCCTAAACATTGTGAGATCTGAATGGGTCTTTAAGCTCCATATGCTCCAGCATTTGTCTGAAGCTATTATCTCATCCAGAGCTCTCACCTCTGTGCAAGCCAAAGAGACTCTGGTACAGAAATAGTGAGATCTAATCAGAGTTTATTGCTTCTGGTATAAGCACTGCCATAGGGGTTTATATCTTTTTTATTAAATTTACAAACTTGAGCGTCCATATTTGGGATCAAAAGGTGATTCCTGCACCCTGTGCAGAGTGCTAGGCTGGATTTCTCATATAATAAAAAACCTTTTCTTGTAATTTGTTGGAAAAATAGGTGACTTTTTATTATTGAAGCAGGGCAAGTTAACTTTTCCTCAGATTATATTCAGAATTTATAATCTCTTTATATAGGAGGGGGCAAGTCCCTACACCTGGACCTCTAACTACAGCTTCACTGCAATTGTAATCTTATCACTCTCCTTAGGGGACAGCAGTAGGAGTGTCTACAGAGGAGAAAACTGAAATTTAGGGAAATTAATTTAGCAGCACTACATCACAAATGCCCAGTATTGCCTAATAAGCACTGCTGTATGTGACTCATGGCACTTGCATGCAAACACATTTCAAACTTCAGGAGAACATCTTTTGATTTACACCTGCATAGAAAAGCATCAGGTTTTCTGACTAGATTGTCTCAAAGTGCCAGGTTCAGTCCAGGAAACATGTGTTGGTTATTTTAATGATATATTTTGTACTAGCATTGAGAAAAATAAAAATTATAATATTTTTGTTTTTTAGGTTGAAAAACACAAAAACATCCTAGCTTCATAATAATATTTAAGGAGCTTAGAATTTCTTTTTGCTGAGATTTTTTAGATGTTACCTGAGCGCTCCAATTTTAATTTTATTAAATTGCACATAATTCCAACTAAGGCAGAAGTAACACAGCTCAGGCAAATAACAATAATTTTTCTGAATTTCTGAGTGCTTACTCTGACTTGTATCACCAACCAATCTTCTTTTTTTCAGCCTTTTTTGTTTACTGAAAAAAGTCTGTATTGCTGCCCAACTCCTTCAAATGCCCAACATTTTACAGTCATGATACACTTAACAAAAAAAATTTCACATAGTCATAATAGCTGTGACAGCCATGACAATAAATCAGGAGATTCTCTATTTGATCTGGGAGACAGGCATTTGCAGGAAATATCTTAATTCTTGCACTCTTCTAAATGAATAAAGTTATTCTTTTAAATAAAGAAGCTAGCAACAAAATAAAATTAGAACAGAAACTGTTGGTTTGTTGGGTATTTTTAAATTTAAAAAGGTGTTTTATTGAGAGCTTATAGGGAAACATAAAGTAGCACAAATTGGCAGCAACATATCAAGGTAAAATAATGGCAAAATATCATTACATTGCCATCTGGTGACAGCAAAATGGTTTATTGAAATAACCTGATGATATCACCTCTGCTCCTGTGAGACACACACATGCCCATACTGCACCAACAGCTATTTAAACAGGGCTGTATTCACAGCTGAGCATGCCTGCAGGGATAACTTCTTTGTAGAAATCTTCTCTTTGGTCATTGCACATCACTTCTGTGTGCTCACCCAGTGTTCTTCAAGTGCTGGCACTGCAGATTCTTTGGGGCAAAAATGGCCCAATTTTTTATATATGCACACATACATACATTTATACACACAGGTGTGTATAAATGTATATATGCATATAGGTGCATATATGGCACATGTGTACACATACAAGACACCTCCTTTTTTCCATTAGTGGTGACTGACTGGCTCCACAGAAGCCTGGGCTCATTCCCTCTGTATTTTACATGGGAAGCAGAGACTGAGGAGATCTGAGCCTTACACCCAGGAGCAGTAGCCACTTTCCAGCTCAGCTGGCCATGTGAGATGATACCCACCACTAGCCTGACCAGCCAGCTGGGAAACTCAAATGGGATGTGAGGTACATCAACAACCCTTGCTGTGTGCTCAGCAGCACATCCTGGATCCCATCCCAAATGCCTCCAGGACCAGTGGGAACCTCTTGGGCACTGGCTCAGTCTTTTTTGAACCCTTGGATTCAGCTTTCCACCCAAACAGACACAACTGACATCACAGTTCCCTTGCAGCAGGCCCTTAAAGAAACTTCAACCTGCCACCCAAGCCCAGACAAATAAAAGACTCAAACCTCAGAGATAACACAATTAAGGTTTCTCCAAAGTGGCTGTCATCCCCTAATGTGTATTTAGACAAGCAGCAAAAGCCCAGATGCATTATGGGATGATAAAGCTCACCTTGGAGGGACTTAATGCTTAATTAAAAGGACGAACACTGCAATAAATGCACTAATGAGATAAAATCACACTAATTCCTAAATCTTATGGAGCCGAAGTGTCAGTCTGAGTTTTAATTAATAGAGTCTTATATGGGTTTCTCAGAAATAATAATAAAACACTGATGTAGTAAATCACATCTGAAATTTGTCACAAACTTCTTTCAAATCCTACAGATTTTTTTTTAAATTTAGAATTCCATGATTTGCACAATTCCAAAGATGACTAGCCCTTTTTAAGTGCTACTGCAATACTTTTAAATTATAAAATTGTTTTATTGCTAGTTCAGCCCAACATTTTAAATGAATGCTTACCAAAATTCCTTCTTCTCCTCTTCCTGTTATCTTGCCTCTATCCCTGACAAATACTGAGCCAGCCCATAGCACTCAAACATCAAACTACACAGACCAGAGCTCACAATATTTCTCCTGGAGATGCGTTATTTTTATCTCCATGAACCTAAACCCAAGAAATGTTGCTTTCTTTCCAGCCCAAGGCTGAGCTGTGTTTGGTGGAGCACATCACAATGTTCCTTTCTGCTGTGGCCATGACTGAAATCCAGCCAAGTCAAAGACCAGCTTCCCAGCAGCTCCAGTGGGTTTGGAATAAACCAGTTGCCCATTGGCTCACAAAGTTAGTTTGTGGCAATCTCTGTGCAGCTCCTTGTCTTATTTGCTGGCAAAACTGCCCATGTAATGCATTGTTTTCAGCCCTTCCATATGGTCCTGGGGATCAGTTCAGCTGTCCTGCATCTGCTCTATTATTTTTTTTTCCCATAATTTTTGAGTTGTTTTCTCCACTTAATGATGCTCTGAGGGGATTCCTGAGGTGGCTGTTCCCATGAGCTGAAGGCTCAGCTCATTTTCCTCATTGTTCATGCCATTAAACGTGGACATTATCCCTGGTGGCCAAACCAGGGTGTGCACCCCAGGCAGACCAGGAGGATGCCAAGGGCTCTGGACCCCCAGTGTCCCCTCCATGTCCCTAACATTAGGCTTTGTCACCCTCTAGTGGGCTTTGTACAGAGCTTTACCATCCCCTCAGTGACATCCTGCCCCAGGACCTCTGAAGAGCCTTAACTTTGGGAGTCAGAGTTTTCAGTTTCACTGCCCACAGATGACTCAAGATCTTGGCACTTGCAAGTCTCCTCTCTTATGTTCTCTTTTCTTAAGGAAAAAAAAAAAAAAAGCATATGCACAAAAAAACCCCAACCAAAAAAAAAAAAAAAAAAAGGAACCAAACCAACACCCAAATAAACACAGTCCCTTCAAACAAGGATACCCCCCCAAAAAACCACAACCTGCAGACTGTCCATGAAGCAGCAATAAAGAAACACTAAAATTAAGTCAATGTACACTGGCAAAAGGTACAAGAGTATGTCCACATTAACCTTTTATGTATGTATTTATGCATTATACATGTACTACTCAGCAAATCTATATTAATTTGTAAAAGGGAGAAATTAATATTAATACAAACATTGCACATATTAAGCAGATTTTGACCTGCTTTTTGCCTATTGGCACACAAATTGTGCAACCCTGCTCATTACTTGATGCCCTGAAATGCATTAAAGGGGCTAGGACACTATGAACACCTTGAAGGAGACTACAAACAGCATTTTATCTCCCAAAATAAATATATCGGCAGCATTCCCCCAAAAAATTGCTCTTTTTTAAAAAGTATTTTTAAATTATTGTCTACTGGCATATTAAGATTGTACATTTTAAAATACAGCTTTGGGTCCCAATCCTCTTTGAGTAACTAAGCATGATGATAAACATTTTCCATTTTGTCTTTTGAGTGTGTAGGTGGAAAGGTCTGATTTTTTTAGGGGCAACTTCTTTAGGTAAGAATACCTTGCTGGAACACCTCCAGCTATGACAAAGGTAACCTTTTTTGACTATCTTACTTCTTTTCCACAGCCAGTGAGCAGTGAACACTAAGACAGTTTAGTGCTGTCAGGTTATACAGTTAGTTCTTTTCAGCAAACCAGGATTGTTTTCTTCATCCCTGTTTCCCCAGGCCAATATTAATGTGCATTGCCAAGAAAATTTGCAGTAAAAAACACTAAGCCTTTTTACTTTAGAAGTGAAAGAATAATTTTAAAAAAAAGCTGACAAGTGGAATCTATTAACAATTTCAAGATGAACAAATGAACCAAAGCCACTGAGCTATTTAAAATCTACCTTCCAGACTCACAAATTTAGGCCTTTTTTTCTGGTCCTGTTTCACATTGTTATATACTTGCAATAAAATAGCAAGCTCTATTTATGTATTGCATCCACAAGCTGCCAACACAAAATAATCATCCATGCCCTGAAGGTGAAGCACTTGTGACCTTACAAAACTTGATGAGATTTCCTAACTTCCCTCTTTCATGATGGCAGAGATCCCATGAATTAGAGAAATCTCACATTTCCACTGCACATCTTCTAGAGCCCTTCCCAGGCTCACAGTCAGAGAAGTCAGTACAGAGTTTTCCATGTCTAAATCTTGGTTACAGATGTGTAGGACTGGAATGGTGTGGCCACCTGCTCAATATGAACCCACCCTAAGTCAGGTAAGTCTACCCAGGACTGCCCAACCAAGCACAGAAGGGATGAGCCAGAAAGGAGCAGCAGAGTGGAAAGATGCCCCTGCTCCCTCCAGCCTTCTGCCATCACTCTGTGAGACATGGCAGCCCATGCCCCCTGTCAAAGCAAGGCAGACACTCAGTGTTTGACTTTATAACACCACAGCCAAATCAAATGCACAGCCACTGCTTCCTCAGATGTCTATATTTCATTGAAACTGGGATAAAGCAAAGAAACTGGAATATTGTCTCATCATGCATTCTAAATCAGCCAGGGTAGAAAATAATGGGGAGTTAATCAGATCACTGAAACTCTAATTCACTTGGTATTGATCAGGCAGATTCCTAATGGGACAGCAGACCAATTTCAAATTACAGTAAGCTGACTTATCCTGGAATACCAATGACCAGCTCCTGAGAGGAACTGGGACAGACTGTGGGCTCTCCTCTCATTATGGCACATGCTTGACTGAATGCATCAATGTATAATATGATGTGGCATTTGGCTAATTAATAGGAGATTGATGAAAGGTGCAGTTTTGAAAGCAGAAGTCTCACTTGAATAAATGTGGGCTGAAAGTCCCAGTAGGGATGAAGTATACAGAGCCTTAGAAACAATTATAAAAGAAAGGAAGATGGGAGCTAATGGAAGGTAATGCAATTAAACCAGGCTTTTCATTATATTAATCAGAGGCTTCATCACTGAAATCTAATATATGGTGCATTTAACTCTTCACTGGCTTTATTTATAATTTATTTAGAAAATACTTTGAATTATGACCATGGTGTCACAGACACTGTGTCCTGAAGGGGAAGCCTACAAGCAGAGGGAGCCAGGGAAGAGTAACCAACACTTACATTGTGCTTCCAGGTCAGAAATCCTTCCTCAACAAACTGCTCCTGATCAAATCCTGCTGCCTTTATGAAGTGACAGGATTAAAGGGCTGCACTTGTGGTGGTTTCATCTGCTTGCTAGAGCTCCAGGGGAAAAAATGGTACTTCAGCTGCCCTTGAGAGCAAAGGATGCCCAGCCAAGCAGGGTTCCATGTAGTGGTATGAACACATCCATACAAAAGTTCATTAATTTGTGTGATGGCTCCTTACAGCCTCCCAGCTTTTACCATGTGAGAGTCTGGCTCTTGTCATGTGCTGGACAAGGTCTGTGTCACTTCCATGACTGGCCACATGGCTCGGGCACCAGCCCTGGTGGCCCCTGGCTCTGCTCTCCATGGCAGTGTGGCTGAGCAGGAGATTGAGGAGCCACCAAAGGCTCTCCCTTCCCCCTGCCTACACCTTTCCGAGAGAAAGAGGCCTCCAGCTCCCTACTCTTGTGCTTCTTCACGATCTGGATACAATTTTAACTCTTCTTAATGCCTGGATAAAATTCTTGATCTCCTGAGCTCCCCTGAATGAGAAGGAGTAAAGCATGGAAACTACAGAGGTCAGCAGAATGAAGATAAAGTTCCTGGTGGGAAGGGATTGAAAAGATGCAACTAATAAGTAGCTGAAAACCCTTTTTGTGGGCTAAGGGGATGGTAACTACACTAAAATTCCTTTAAACTGCGAAATATATTTGGGGAGGTTTGGGTGCTTGAGTAGAAGACTTTTTGCCTCAGGGAAATGGAGCTCTCTCTCTGCTCTGGGACTGGAATGTGAACAGAGACATTTAATAGAGGAGATGAAGAGAATTTTGTTTTTCAGCAACCTGCCTTTAAAAGTGGTACCCCAAGTGTGTAACATAACCCACAGCACAGCTCTGGAAGGACTGTGAAAAAATGAGAGGAGAGTCATAATCTGCAATATTTTGCCGGACAGATGTAGATTGTGAAGGTGAAGACACCCCCTAAGCCATAACTAAAAAAAGAACTTTTCTCAAGTAAACTGAACTGATTATTTGGGTGGATAATTGACTGAAGTATTCTCTGTATGTTGTTGGTAAGAAATGTGGAATGAAAAGAGGAGGGAATAATCCAGAAATCTTATTCTGAATTTTTTTGTGTGTGTTATTAATAAATTTCTTCTTGTACTTTAAGTTTTAAGCCTGTGTTGTCTTTATTCCTAAATCCTATCTCTAAAAGAAATTATTAAAATTGGCAAACCCAAGTCACACCATGACACCTAGTTGATAGGGCACAAGAGTCTGTTTTTATGTGTTTCCAGCTCTCATTCCAAAACTCCAGAGCCTGAAAGTACCCATGATTGCTGTCAGGCAATGCTGAACAGTTGCATCACAAATGTGCTTGTTTTGTGGAGCACAAGAGCCCTGAGAGGGTAGGGAGCTGGCCATAGTGATGGGTGCAATGACAGAGCTGGAGGAGCACAAAGATCCTTCTGAAAGGAAATCAGAGCTTCTCCACAGCCTTTCTGTTCCCATCTGCTGCTTTGGCCAATACCCCTCTCCAACACCTCCTGATCCCATACCAACCTCCCCTAACGAGGTGCTAATGAATTGCTGAAATCTGGTCCTTGAAGACACCACAAGTCTGGGACTGTCTCGAATCCAAAAGTTCTGAAAAACTACGTGAGAGGGGAAGGCTGCTGTCACAGCACCTGCACCAAGGGCAGAGGTCCAGCTGTGCTGCAGCAGGTTTTTGTGGAGGCACAGCTGTGCACAAGAGACTTGCCTGCCCCGGGAATACTTCCAATTGCTTTTGGCATCGTGTTTGATGCCAGGTTTCCCCAAGTAGAGGAACTGTGAAGCAAAGCTAATGGGGCAGTTGTCCTCAGAGTAGTACGTCGTAATAAATCCATTTGTGGAATCACGAGGCTGGCAAGTCATTAACAAACAGCAGCTTCCACTTAACCTAGCACACAGCAAGACCTCATACCAAATTACCATCAACATACTTGCTGTTTACATAAATCCCTTCCTTCAGTGCATTTCCCATGTCTTTTTAAGCTACCCAGATAAAATCCTCCCTACAGTACAACACCAGCAACCCACTGGCAGCTGCTGACTCCGAGAGCACAACCTCAAAAAAAAAAATGGAAATGTCCACTTGATCCAATTTGACCTTCTCTTTGGTTGTGCTGCTACCTGACAACTACCCTGAGCATGATGTGGAAGACAGTGCTCAGAACATTCCAGCTATGGGAAGGTAAATTGTCATAGTCCTAAAAGCTGTTTTACAAGACAAAAACCTTCAGTTCATGAGGGGGAAAAAAGTAGAAGGAGCATCACTTCTGCACTCACATCCAGCCTAACATGAAGGATTCATACAGTTTTCCCCCAGGGTGAAATTTTATTCTGACAAAAAAAACTTTCACTCAGGACTCAGGGCTAGAAATTGGCATTTTAAAAAGGATTATAAAATTGTTTGCTTCGAATTACTCATGCTTTTTGAAAAAATATGTTTACTCATTTCCAGTATATTTTTCAAGATGTTACTTTGTATTTCCTCCTCTCCATCCCCTTTATTATTTGCTGAACTTCTCATGTAATTTATGAATATACATGAAGGCATATGCATTTGGTGACAGTTTTCCCATAAAACATTAGAGAGCTGCATATTCAGAACTGCTCAGCTATAGACAAATTCTACTTGCAGCCAGAGCATCAGGGTGAATGGAACTATGATGATGCTGACAATTTTTAAAATAACTGAGGATTAATGAAACAAGTTTCCAAAAGCTCAGCTCCAGAGGTTGAGACTTGTAATGTTGCTGAAGCCCCTTGCCTGGAAAAAGTGGGGGTAAAAAAACATCCAGCCCAGGACACCAGGAGTATTTCTTTGCCTGGATTCAGATAACCAAATATGTGAGAAGCTTTCAATGCACACTCAAAGAGGAAAGAGAACATTAAGGCATGTACAAGACAGTTGTTTTTTAATCTCATGGAGTTCTTCATGGAAAACTGGAATTATTTTAGAAGGAACGACAGCAAAGGAGGAAATTGTTAACAACGTAATGTGGCACTTACTTTTGGAGTTCCATTTATTGCCTGCCAGCTCAGTACAGATTGTGCATCACCACTGGCTGTGTCACTGCTTGGAGGAGACAATCACAAGCCTCAAAATACCTCAGATTTACCAGAAAGTATTCAGAAATAAAAATAGCAAGACATGCACAGAGAAGGGCTGTCCTCTGGCTCTTTTGGCAAGCTTTGTAATAAAGGAACAGTTCCTGCCAAAACAAACATCTCCACCCACCATCTAGCAGGAAAAGTAAGGAGAAAAATCTTTACTGGAGATGGACTTTTCCTACAGTAAGACTGACCTTTTAGTCTGCAATTGATGGGCTACAAGAAAGGTTGAAGAGAATGCCACTGCATTTAGAGGGTTTCACAGCATCCTCATAAACTTAACTGAGGATATTGATTGCTCTGCTCCAGGAAGCCCTGGTGGAGATGCAGTGTTAGACTGCAGCTGATGCTGACTCTTTTTCACAAAGCTACATAAATCAACTAGAAATTGTTATTGAGAGATGTTTTAGCAAGGTAGAGGTGTTTCCAAAACTGCATAACCACAGAAAATGTCCAGAATCTGACCTAGCACTGGTCAGTGCTGAAGAGGAAAAACACCAGACCACTGTGGTTGGCCATCTACTGCTCATAATCATGACTAAAACCAACAAGGAGCAAAGGGAATAAACATTTCAGCCTGGGAAACAGCATGAGCTTTTTTTCCCCCTTTGTCACAAATAATCTGTGCAGAAGGGGAAGCATTTTAATGTTTTACAAAGCCATGTTTTCCAAGTTGCCCCTGAATTTAAAAAATAGTTATTTTTTCCTGGGTGAAGCTCCTAGTACTGTTTCATAGGACCAACCACCCACAATAACTTGCATGGTCACAAGTGACCCACAGATCAAACATTGCAATGTGAACCAACAACACTCAAATTACTTAGCTGAATTTGGGGAGGGGGAAGACATCAAGAAAGCTTTCCCTTCCTTCCATCCTGCCCACCACACTGGGAGCAGGTATGACAATTTTCAGATTTGATCTTGCCACATCTCAGTGACTAGTTCACTCACTGGTTTGGCAGGTACACAGCACTGAAACTTTCTCTGCAGGAAGGAAGCAACTGCTCCCACAAGGGTATTAAACACTATCAAAGATCAAGGTTTATGCAGATTATGCACCCAAGTGAAGCTTTAATAAGCCCTCCTATGAAGGAGGAGTCAAAAACGAGTAGCAACAAGCTTCCAAAGCACATCCTTGCTTGGGAAAGGGGGCTGTTTTTGTGGGAAAAGTTTGTGCTTTATATCCTGTGAGAGCACAGCTGTGGTGCCAGAGGATCTGAGGTAGTGTTGTGCTCTTTCTTGGGTACTTTGTATGGCTCTCTGTGCTGTGACATGTTGCATCCCTGCCTTTGATCTGTTCCTTTCCATGCACCAAGCAGCCAGTTAGTTGATCCTACTATTATTTTATCTACTGTTTACATGTGATCTTACCTAAAGGTATTTGTGGGACAACAAACTGACTTTGATTTCAAACCTCTTGAAAGTCTAATCCTGCTGGATTATTTTTAAAACAAATCCCACGATTTTATCTTAAGAAGAGGAGTGTTTTGCATTTTCCTTTACCACGTGACTGCAGAAATTGTGATATGTAAGATGCTCGGCTGGAATTAGGGCAAGGGCAAAAGTAAGAGAAGTGCCACCTATCAGATAAAAAGGCAGAAAGAAAATTCATGTCCATTTTCAAGCAATCTGTAACTTTGCTTGAAATTTCTGAGCACTTGGCATCCCCCACCATCCCCTGCCTCATTTTAAGTCAGTCTGTGCTCATGCTTTCCATCATCTGTCATCATCTCTCATCTTGATGCAACAAATATGAACACTTGCAACTAAATGCTTCAGTGGGACAGATTTCCAAGCTTGAACTTAACTACCCAAATTTATCTATGCCTCTTGGATCATTTTATGCAAACAGATGATGGAAGAAATATGACTTTCTCCCCACTTAGTCTGAGCACATTGTACTGTGACAGAGTCCTGAGTGTGCCAGATGTACATCAGCTCAAAAACACAGAGATGCAGCAATTGCCACTGCCTCCCACTACTTACATCCAGGCACACTCACAAGTATTGATTTCCAGAATTTCTCCAAGGAATGCCAAAAATAATAAACAAAAAATAAATCAAAAGCAAAAGCCTCTTTCCATTATGTATTAAATATCCTTCCATGAAGTTAGAACAAATAGGAGATGTATATAGAGTGCAAGGGAGACATAAATCTAGTGTCGTAGTAATCGATTTCTGCCTTGTTCTTTTATTTCCAGTAAATAATGATCTTCAGATCTTTCATGGTGGCACTACTGTAAAGTCTGCTAAGGGAACACAGGCAGTGTTTCATCTTTGATATAACCAACAATAATGCCACTCTAAAATCATTACACTCACTTATTTCCTGTAGCACGCTGGTAACAACATTTAGCAGGATCAAAGGAAATTTACAGAGGGTATCCCCTCCACTAACCTCCATCTAATCATGTATATGATCAATAACACATTTTGTATTGTTCAGCAGCGTGCAGAAGGCACAGATTTCTGCACAAAATGATGTGGCTGTGCATTTCTAGTCACTCTTCAGTATTCTAAAGAACTACAAGCAGCAGTCATTCCTGCTTGGGTCAATTATATTTAGAGATACTTCTTGTATGTAAATTAAAAGCAGAAGAAACTTCTCTAATCAGTCTTATTGTCACAAAAAGTAAGTCCCTACACAGAAGTAACCTGGAAAACCTAAAGTAATGCACAATTGTTTGTTGCTAATGCTGTGAAAAAACCTTCATGTTCTTTTCTGAATTCAGTCTGAAATAGACTCATTTGATCACACTTCGAATCAAAAATCATATCAAGGTATAAACCACAAATGCATTAGTTAAACAGCAACCATGGGCTATTATTTACATCTTTCAAAGACCCCTAAAACTCCAACACAAAAAGAAGGAATCTCAGAGTATCAAAAGAGAAAAATTAAATTTACTTTGAAGTCAGTATTGTAACCACCACACTTCCCAATACTTGATTAAATACACACATTTCTTGACTTCCACCAGATGAGAGCAAAATGCCAACCTAAGACACCAACAAGTTAATACAGCTAAGTTAAAGGAAAAATTCTGGGCTGTTTGCCTGCAATCTCATAAAATACCAGCTAGGATAGCTGCTTATCATTCTAGCCACCATAAAGAAGTGAATCCATCTCATTTAGCTTGACATGGCAAGAAAAGAAACATTTCTATTTGAGCCAGCCAACTTCAGTGCTTAGTGCAGAGAACAGGGCATGGCAACGTTTGTAGGTTACTTTAGACAGATGTAGTTGGGAAAACTATCTTAAATTTTAATATGCTTGTCTGTATCTCAGATTCTGGCCAGATATGGAAAAGGCTCCTTCTCCCTGTCACAGTTACATTTCCCACTTAAATCTGTTGATTAGAGATATTATTTTAAGTTACAAAGACAACATAATATACTTGATATCTAATTTGACAATGTTCCACTTCTGCCATGTTCATTCTGAGCATTAATTAGGACAACAAAATGTAAATAGCGTAGTTTAGAAACTAATGAGCTCACACACCTAGAAGTGAAGAGCTTTTTATGCAGGAGACATGCAGCAGGCTGTTCCAGAGGTGCTGTTATCAGATCCATCCTCTGCCACAACTCTGGAAATGCAGATATGCACAGAGCCACAAAGCACTGGAATGGAGCTGAGCTGTGGCAGCCAAAAAACCCACCTGGAGTCTCAGCTGCTTTTTCTTCACCTGTTTCATTTGATGTGCTATGACTTGAGTTCCAGTGCAATTTCTCAAAGCAGCCCAGTGTTTTACACTTGTGCACTTACACAGAAGAGAGAGCCTTGCCCTTCTCTTCAATTTCTTTGGCCAAGGCAGTGGTTGGGACAGGACAAAGTAATGGCTCTGGTGACAAGTCAATTTGTTCCTCCAAGTGCTTTTAAGTGTAGGAACAGCAACTTACACACAACCTGAGAAGATCTACATTCAGAGAAAACAGCTCCCCTCTATTAGGCCAGTACTGTAGTGATGGGACTCATTGAAAACCTTGGAATTCCACATTAGCTGATCATTCCTTTTACCAAAATTGCCACAAACAGAATTTCTTTAGAGAATTTGGAGTTTTCTTTGGAAACAAAGGAGTCTTCAAGATGCTTAGCAATTTGATACAAAAGGATTTACACTTTTAATCTTAAAGAGATACTCCCAAGTTCCAGTCAAAAACAGATAATAGAGGTCATAAACAACTTACGTTGCTGACTGCAGCTTTATTTTTTTAAATGTGCTCCAAGTTACAAATGAGTCACAGTTGGAGCCTTTAGGCCAATGTTATACTGTATTTTCCTCCCATTAGCAAGGGCAGCAAATATCTACATTTGGATTTTGCACAGCAATTGGCTCTGATTCATCAGTCTTCTGTATGGCTGAATATAAAAGCACAGAGTTAGTTGGGTAAGTGTATTTTGTGTTTGTTTCACTGAATAACCTTGTGGTTGTTTCCCATAAGAATTTAATAAGAAAACTGCTGAGGCAAAAATCCTTAAACTTAGCCTGAGCCAAGTTCTTTCTAAACTCTTAAAAACAGGACTGATTCAACATGGAAAAGATTATTTTTAGAAGTTGGAAGGACAATACTTTGTCTGCAAGAAGAGACTTGGTTACAGAGAATGCAATTCAGTGAGCTGAACCACCACATGGACAGATCTATCTCTTAGGTCCCACATGGTGAAGCTGGTGGGGGGATTTTAATTTTTTCTCCTTTTTTCTGTTCAAAATTCCCAACTTCAAAAAAACTTTTTAGAGATGACATCCCTAAACTACATTGTCATTCATATGGGAAAATTTGGAAGCAAGTCAGGCCTTACTAGGATGTTATTAAGGTTGTTCTTTGAAGTAAATTGAATTCTCCCTATTTGTATTACGAATGAGATCCTTGGTACTTTATCATATTACATTACTAGGTAGAGTGGATAAAAGCAGAGTTTTTTGCTACATTACCTTTTGAAGCTGAAGCTTCTTCCCACTTTGATTAAAATATATTCCCATGATCCATATTATTTACTATGCATTCAATAGACACAAGGGTCACCATTCACATCCTCTCTTCATCACAAAGATGACAACAGAAATCCAACATGGTGCCAATTTCCAAACACACCACAAACCCTCAAACTTTGCTTTCCACCAAAATGAAGCCTTTAATCTCTGTTGAGGAACAGAGGTGACTGCTTGATCTCTATGGGAACTAATTTTTTTTTTTTTTTTAATTAAAGCATAGATGTATTCTATTAGACCTGATTGTATCAATTTCAGCTAAGATAGAGATATTTTTTTTTTCTTTCTAGCTATAGGTGTGTTTTGGATTTAGCAGGAGAACAATGTTTATAACACACAGTTGTGTTGGCTTCCCTGAGCAGTGCTTGGCCCAAGTCAAGGATTTTTCTGTTTCCTGTGCTCTGCCAGCAAGGAAGTGCACAAGAAGCCAAGAGGGACCATGGCCAGAGTAGCTGATCTGAAGTGGTCAAAAGCTGTCCCAGAGAGTGTCATGCCCAGTAAAAAAACAGTAAGGAATTGGCTGAGAAGGGCTGATTGCTGCTCAGGTACTACACAATACACACACAGTTTGTAAAAAAACCCCCAGTTTATAAGTGACACATCCTTCCTAGTTGTACAGAAATTAATTTTTTTAAATGGAATTTTGAAAGGACATTTCCAGTGTGCTTTACCTGGAAGGACTTGTGGACAGATATAAAATGTGAAGAACTTAAGAACAGCCATCTGTAATAAATACATGGCAGTGCAGTGCCCAACAGCTCCAGGAGAAAGCTCTGCAGGAGGATTTGTGTAGTGTAGAACACAAATGCATTTGTATGTACAAGCAGAATACATTCATTGCCTTCTAGTCCCTTAACTTTGTTGACCTGGTCCAGGCTCTGAATACTCACATGGAAGGCAACCTATTTTCAAAAAGGTTACAAACATACCCAATCTTTTTCTGTTTGCATTTTTATTCTATGATCACCTTTGTTTTGCCTTCTTTCATTACTCCTCTATCCTGCTAGTCTCACTGCTTGTCTAGGAGAAAGCTAAAGCCCTCCACAATTCCATCTCAGCTCCTCACAGACACTGTATAAATAGCACTGGTGTATACTGGTTTGCCCAAGCACGAGAAGGTCAGAAAAAACATTTTCTTTTGAGATGAAAAAAAGGAGGCAAACCCTAAGAATTTTAATAACAGCTCTGACATGAGAGCAACATAATACAAGCCTGAATTACACTTGGTACCAGACTCTCATTGGAAACCCTAGATTGCTTTGTTCCTGTCCCTGACATAATATTCAAGTCT
The DNA here is from genome assembly GCF_903797595.1 of Erithacus rubecula. NCBI lineage: Eukaryota > Metazoa > Chordata > Aves > Passeriformes > Muscicapidae > Erithacus > Erithacus rubecula. Next base: position 57,909,301 of record NC_136687.1, read on the forward strand.
GGGTTTATATTTGCACGGAATAGGGCTGTTCACTAGAGTCCATGCAAATCAAACACTTGATTTATGCATCATTCCACTGGAGGGTGTAACATTAAATTTAATTTTGTAAGAAAAGCCTGAAGTGCCTCTACGCCTGGGGCTGACATTGTGAACTAGGGAGAAAGGTGCACAAGAATTCATTACTGTTTCCAATATGCGAAATGCAGCATTTGAATGAAACATTTGTCTCTTGTCAAAAGGGAGTAATGTCTGTTCTTTGTAAAAAATATTTCTCCCCCCACTTTGATTTTATCGCCAATTCAGCATATTGGAAGCTGAGGTTATGAGTGTAGCTCAGACTGGTGATGATGGTGGGATGAATTACACCATGAGATGAAGAGGCATTGGTTGAGTTGCAGTGCAGCTACAGGGTGTAGATGTTGGTCAGTCTGAATGCTGCCATGTAGCAGCATTTCATTAGAACAATTAAAAGCAGTTTTGTTTTTTCCTGAGTTTTTTCACTACTTTCACGGAAAAGTCTTTCACTGCCTCAATAGATCATGTTCACTTGGCCTTCTCCTCCTATTTAGTTCTGAAAACACCAGGAAAAAGTTTTCCAAACTTCATGTCAAGGCACACTAAAGTTAAATTTCTCAAACATTGACAGGTTTCCATTCTGTCTCTCAGCCTAGCTGAGGCAGCTTCAGTAGGAAGCTTTCAAAGAGCTCCAGTAATAACAAGGCTTTCCAGACAAGCAGCCCTTTTTAGCTACAGATCATTAAGAACTGGCTCTTCCTCCCTCCAAAACTTCCCACATTTCAGATCTGGATAAAACAATACAGATTTGAAGAGACCATGGTTGAAAGCAGGGCAAGAAGTAAGTTTGGTCAGAACAGAAGTTCTTGCTGGGCTATGGCATTTTCTTGATACCACTCCCATCCACAAGAGCAACAGTAATCCTCCCTTTCAATACCATTTTTTCCCTTCTTTTCCTCCTCTAGAAAGCTTCCACAACTCAACCATGAAAGCAGGAATTACACTGCTACTAGAAAACCTGAATTCTAACACCCAGTGGGCATCATGACTTGCTAAGTGGTTCAAAAAGTGCACACAGTTTTGATGTGTTTTCTCTCCTTGAAAACAATTAAAGAAAAGGCTTTTGAGTAATTTCTGTGCTGAAACAATGTTTAGCTTCAAAAGTCATTAATATTTAAAGAAGTTAATAAAAATTAAATATTTCAGGGTCACAGGCAATACTGAACATTTCCCACAGTCCACTGTGCTTTTGTTCTGTTTCACTAAGGGTGTTTGTACTCTGAGGTCAGCCCCAGGGAATTTTCTGATTTCACAGCTCAGCTAACAAACCCAAGCTCCTACACCCACCCACACAGCACTACAGCCATGGCCCTGCTGCCCATTCTGTCCTGCAAAATCACACTCTCAAGGTCACTCCAGAGCATTCATGTCCCACGAGGCCAAGCTTCTGCATAAGTTGTTCAGCTTGCCAAACCTTGATAGACTCTTGATCTGAAATCTTGAAGCTATTTTCTTTGTTCAGCTAATGAACAGTATGGTGATGAATACACATAAGGCAAAATTGATCCACTTAATTCATCATTTGTACATATGTATGGATTTAAGCCCTTTTAAATGGATTCTGGGATTAAACAGCTATACCTACATTCACGAGCTGTTCAAAAATACCTAAGGGCATTGTGGTAAGTTTTGTACCTTAATTTCTGAAATTAAAAGATTGACCCCATGATTAGCATTTGCAACTTTTAAAAAGCAAGCTGCATTTTGCTTGCTTGTTAATTGCTGCCCATGCAGAGCTTTCCTGTGGCTGTATGGCTTTGTTTCCTGAACAGCTGCAGGGGATAGGACCCTGCAAGCTGTACCCAACCTTAATGTAAGAGAACAAAAAGGTAAAAAAAATCCCACAACTCTGAACCTTACATGTCAGGGAGGAACATATTAGCTACAAATGTGAGCCAAAATACTGATAAAGGAAGAGAGAAATGTGAACCCATGGGGTGCAAATTCAATCTCTAGCTCAGTGTACCATTAATCCTGATTGTCTTTACAACAGCCCTCAATGCCATGTGTTCAAGTGGCTTTTCCTGTATGAGTGACCTTGCTCAAAACCAGCAGTTTAAGTCAACTTTATGCAAAAAAGTCATTATATTATAGGAACCAGAATTCTGGAAAAAAGGCCATACCAAGGGTCTCAGTTATCTGCCTTCTATTTAGAAGATACCAGTTTTTACCAAACCACTACTCCCATTTTGGACTTTTCATTTGGCCAAATTCAGAGTAATTTTCCCCCACTTAAATCGAAGAATTTAAACTTACCAAACTCAGCTTTTGGACTTGTGTTCTGATTCCTACAGCTCTGCAGAAACTGGCTGAAAACCAATGAGCTCAGTCAGTTTTCAGACTGAGATGATTATACCCATTGTCTTCTATGACAATAAGAAATTATTTGACAGTGCCATATAGGGCCAGGTCAGACACTGAAATAACTCACAGCATTTGCTGCTGATGAAGTGACATGACCAGATCAGAAATTGTCTTGTCTTTGTCACTTCAGCAAACTGTTTCTCCCTGCTAACTTGAACCATTCTGAAAGAATTTTAAAGCCATTTTCCCGTATATCCTTTACATTAATAGTCATGCAAGGCAAAAGCTTGGACACCTGCCCCCTGCTCTAAGAATCCAAATAGCTACTGTGTTAACAGCAGCTCAGCATCAAACCTCACAGTTTGCTTCTCAACCAGCATATCCAAGCATCTGGAGGAGATGCACATGACAGAGAAGCTGAACCCACATCAGATGACTCCAGAGGTACTATTTATATGTTCCACAAAGACATCAGGCACAACTGCTGTCTGAAGCATGCTTAATGGAGGAAAACGTTTAGATTTTAAACAGCATGAGTGACAAAATCAAACACAATTTTGGTAAATTGCTACTGGAGCTATTTTCTCCCATAGTACTATTTGTTCAGTTCCACATAGCAAGTTTCTTCCCTGTGATCTAGATTTGTGTTCCCTGCTGAAAATGTTACCTGTTACGATTTGTACTTTCTGCCAGGTCACTAAGAGTGTAAATGTCTCAGAGCCAAGAATCAATCCCAACAAATCCTGCTGACAACTCATACTCAGGAAAGAGCAGCTGCTCAGAAACAGCTACTGAGACTTAATCTTGCCAATATTTCAAGCAATGCCAGTACTGCCCAAACTTTGCATCATCCTGGCTTCTCCATAGTCTCATCATAATTTAAGCACATTTTAAGATTTTTATCAAGTAAGTTCTCAGGCAATTCTTGGGCAGTTCTTGAAAAACAAATGAGCAGAGCTTCAAGATCCCATACCCCACCACTTCAGAAGCATCCACCTTGATGTTTTTTGACAACGTTTACACTGCTGGAACGGAAAAACAGATCAGCATCACATGATGACCATCTGACCTTTACTGCAAATACAGAATACAGACTTTACTTGATAAGGCCTGCTCACTTATCTCCAGTTTTATTTTCTCTCCAGCAACAGACCAATACTATTCCTGAGATATCTTTCATTCCTTAATGCAGTTATAAAATTATGTGTTTACTAACCTCAAGAGTGCCACATGTTTCTCCTTGTAACTTTTTGCTGCCATGCCAAATTTCTATTATTCTTATCTTCTGATTTGTAGTAATTACTACCAACTTTCTTCCCTGTTGTGTCCATGTTTTTTCTAACTGCTTTCAAGGTCCTTTTCTAAGCCAGAATACTTTCTCAATTGGGACAATGCTCTTCCTCACCCAGATTTTTGGGTAGAGAGGGGCCATTAAGCTGTTTAATAGTATAAGGTACTTTCTTCTCACACCTTTCAAGTTTTCCACTTGGCTTTGTGCTGTCAGTAGCCTCTACTGCAGAAATTCACTCTCCTGATAGATTTATAGGAAACAATGATATCACCTCTGAATACTGCTAGGCTAAGCAAGCCATGCTCTTTCAGTTCTGGAACGACAGTCAGGCCAGTCCTTTAATTATTTCCAGGTGCCTCTTTTGCATTTGAATCATTTCTGCACTATATCTGAACAGACCTGTGCAAATGTGTGAGGTCTCCCCAATGCCTGTCACAATAGCAGCACCTCACCCCTCCACAGATTGACATCCACCTTGGCTAGAGCAATATTTATTTTTCCTACAGCCATCTCACCTTGGTTAACCCAGAGCTATCCTATCATTCATTCCCCTCTTCATCATTAGCCATCCACAAATCATTTTCTTACCTTATTATGGATTTATTTTATATACAAGGCATTAGACATTTTCTGCTGTTGGAAAGCCACCTGTGTCTTTTTTATTCCAGTCTTCAGTACCTTCCTCTTCTGTTTTGTGATCTCAGTTCTCTTGTTAAATCCCACATTTTTCTAGCTTTAGCACAAAAAGTGAATATTCTGACAATGCCACTGATGAAAATTTGAGCAAGAACCATCAAAGACAATACCTAGATGGGAAAGCCCCTTAGCAGCCTTGCTTCAGGATGTGTAACCACACTGCCTTCCATCAGCATATAACTTTGTCCCCTTTGCACTTCTATCAACCCTGATTGTTGCCTGCCTTCAGGAATCATTTCCCTTATGGGAAACCTGTTGGACATCCTACACCTGCTAAAGAGCAAGCCTCTCATGTTAAAACCAGGTGCCAGGTTAGGCTGTCACAATTTGTCTTTAATAAATAAATCATCAGCTTTGATCCCATTAAGCATTTTCGTGCCATCTTCAATTACTTCTAGATCAACAGCTTAGACTGTTGTAACTAAGAACATTGTAATTTAAGCTGCTTCCTACAAAGCTGAAAAGAGCCATTACATCTACTGCTGACCAACTGTATTGTCCAAGGGTTTATTCAGTTTTGTACCACTAAGGGTTTGCAAAGTGCATTATTATCTCAATATCTTTTATTTTCATATATTTTATTTTGTTATTGCATAAGCAAAGACTCTTTTATACATAAAACTGCCTAAGCAGTCAAGATCAAAATTAAGTACACCACAGCATCCTCTGCCTTAGGAGAAACATCTTGCAAGAGCCTGTCTCATACAGGCTTAAGATAGATCCTTAGATTTCCATTATCAGGGTTTTCTCCCTCACCATTCCCCAGTCCAAGAATTCACTGTATTCACACATCACAGCTCATTATATGAATACTGATTTCAATAAGGAGATCAATAGACATGAGGTAGGAGCGTTTTCCAAATGTTTCCAAAAGATCCATAATAGAGACTTGATCTTCAGTCTTGTGCAGGAATTGCACAAGGAATGCCCAAATTGCTGCTCATGAATGCTGTGCTCCATTTGGGCACTTGTGCAGCTTTTTAGGGTCTGTGCTTGCTTCATTAAAAAGTCCACCCCAATTTATGTCTCCTTTTGTCTCCTGCATGCCCTGAGAAATGCCTAGGTAAGTGCCACTAACCCTAATAACTAGAAGAGGAAGAGTATTAATACTTGAAACAAAGTCACATTTGCTTTAACCAAGGTGGTGTGAAAGTGTGTCACTGACAAAACTAATCCACAATATAATTTCCATGTTTTAAGAAGACAATCAAAGTTTCCAACATGTTATTATTCTGAGATAGAAGTTATCCAATACACAGCAGTCACATTTTCATGTGACTTTTCAAGCATAAGGAAGGAATGAAATATAAATACTCTTTCTATACCTTGATTGCACTATGGAAACAGGTACTTCACCCTCATTTTGCCACCACACACATATCATTTAGCTGGAGCTGAGCAGAAAGAGGCAGCTACTCTCCATGCTTCCAAGTTCATTAAAAATGCACATAGTTTTACATATTGAAACTTTGAAACACTACAATTCCTTAACAAATAAAGGATCATTGAACAAAAAAGCATGAAAAGGATGTGTGTGCTCATTAAAGCTTCCATTCCTCACAGCCCTTCATATGAAATACCATGAGGGAGTTATGTGTATGATTTTAACAAAGACAGTGTCACTGGATACACAAACATGATATTTGAGGAGCAAATCGTGATGGACCAGCATTGCTTCTGTGAAGATACAAGTGGAGGGCATAGGCTAAGGAAAAACTGCTCCATAGTTTATTTATATTTACCACCTGCTCTATAAGTACTGACAAGATGAATCCTTGGAAGACATTTTACACATTCCCTTACTCAAATTTATCCAGCATGGTGGAGTCCCACACCCCTAGGAACATCCAGTGTTTTAAGAGGAAAGTCTCAACATTCACTCTGCATTCAGGATGAAGAGCTAAATCACTACTTGGTTTCACATCTGCAAAGGGGTGGGTTAGGCAAACTCTGTATGAGTCATATTTAGCTCAACTTTGTGTAGAAGTTGAGTAAGGAAGTGATATGCCTAAAAATGCAATGCTTTGCAGAGTCTGATATTTTTGAACACAAGCAACAATTTTTAAAGTGCAGAAGTCACTCTTGGTTCAGGAGGATTTGGCAGCAGAAAAGATTTGTGCTCACATCTTGAGACTGCATGACAAGAAAAATTAATTAATCCCAATGGAAACCCTGTCACTCACCAGACAGCATTTTTCCAGAATTCAAGCTGTTTCATCTATATTGTGGATGTGGCTTCATCGACTAGAGCATATCTATAAATGAGACTATCAATTTTCCTAACCCAAATCATCTGAAGCCTTATGGCCCACACTGACTTTCTGTGCAAAGACTGAGCTTCTTCACTACAGTAGAATTACTGGAAATTACTGGTGCCCTATGCAAAGGGTTTGAACCTTGTCCAGTAACAGAATTCAAAACAATATTAACAATCTCACTGGTCCTTTCCATTGTAAATATACTGGAGCATTGCTGTATAACCAGCAATTCTGTCTACTGAACCCCTACCCTTGAACCAAATTATAATGAACACAAGCATTATGCCCACATACCAGCCTGCAAACAATAGGAGCATTAAGCTAACACTTTGAGATTTATGACAGACCTATCTGCCTTCTACATGCATTTTATAGGCATTTGAAATAAATTAGCTAGTGAGGCCAGCTCAGTGGCACAGAGACAGTATCATGCATAGCCAAGTAGTAGAGCTGGGTATACTGCAGGACTGGTCATGGCTCACTGAAATGTTGCAGGCTGGAGTTTCAACCAGCCAGAAGAAGGATATCAACATGGTCATCAATGTCTAGGTGCTTATTGACTACATTTATAATGCCATGAGAGAGGTTTCCTTCCTTACCAGCCTCTGGAAAGGAGGATGAGGAGCAGCACTGAAGTCCTTCATCAAGTAGGGTGACATTACACCTCCAAAGATCACTTTGTCTGGGCAAGGTTAAAGAATTCAGTTTAGGATTTGAAGTTTTGATCATCCCAAGGTTAGGACACAAAGCAGTAACAACTCGACATAAGAGAGAATAAATAGTTGGTTTGCAGGAAGGAGAGGCTATTGACCTGGCTCAATATTGACCAGGCTATAGCCTAAAGTTTTCTCCTTTTGAACCCAAACTCAAAAATAGAGCTCCTAGAACAAATCTTGAGTTGTTCAGACATGAAAATACCAGCAAGCAATTTTTTTTCTCTGATTATCTAGAGCTACAGGAATTAACCCACTTAGGTCTATATGACTATTTCCTCTGTAATCTTGGCAATTGAATGCAGTGGGTGCCACTTCAGTTTCACAGCCGTAGCTGAAGATTTTTGCTCTTACAGGGAAAAACAAGCAGCTTCACCATGGTCTCCAAAGCCAACAGGACAGCAAACTCATCGGGAGAAAGGACAACCAGGATGAGGTTCAGTGTTGAAGTAATTTAATGAAGTAAGACTGTTTTTTCTGTCTTTACAATGGTCTGCTACACATTACACAAACCTTCTATTTTTAGCCTTTCCGCTTTCCCTTATTCCTCCAGATTATTTTTTTAATCCCCTTGCATTGGCCTCCAGAGCCTGTTTGGAGCAATATTGTGAAGCAAATGACCAGACATAATGACTTTCCAAGGTCCTTGTGATTCCTTATTAACATTCAGTTAGCATAAGTCCTGACTTTATTATTGACTACATTGAATACACAATACACTGACCTCTGCCATCTGCAACTAAATCTCTTCCTGCAGATCTATCAAAGTGATTTCATACACAGAGGAAGTAGAAGAAAACAAAGCAGTAGCTACTTATCTTTTTTTCTGTCCTGAGAAACTTTAACACACTCTGGGAAAGACTGCTTCCCCTCATGGTGTTTTCAACCATTAGCATTCCATGCTTTTATTGCTGTCCCTAAACACTGAAGCATTATCTCAAAAATTCAGGGAAGAGGGGAAGTACTAAACAAAATCCCTCATTTTTAATTTAATCTTGGTGGAAGCAAAGTGGTGACACTCAGTGGAACTTTGTTTTAAATACATGCCTTTAAGTTCCTCATGGAAGAAAATGTTTAGGTTACTAAAATAATGTAGCATCTTCAGGTACCAAGCACGGCAGTACATCAGCCACAAGGAAGAGTATGAAATCAAATATTACCTCTTCCTCCACAAAATATCTGGGGAATTTTTTTTCCATTTCTAATGCTCATTAAATATTGTTTTTTGTCCCTAAAGGAAGGCTGGTGCAGACAGAACTGCACCTTAAGGAGTAAATGAAGTAATTCCTGTGGTAATTTCAGGTGCAAACCATGCTAAGGTTTTGTTAAAGAACTTACAAGCCACAGGTAAGCATTTCAATAAACTAGAGAATCCAAGAAAAAACCTTCAGCTTAAGCAACTGAGAACTCAGGACAGAGAGCCAGAAGTACATGCTCCAAAAGCTTTCCAGTGCAGAGCTACCAAGGGTACTTTGTTGACAGGTTTCATTTTATGAAGACACAGAATAAGGGAACATTTTTGCCAGAAAAGCTGGGAAATGTCTCACAGTACACTAACCTGAGGGGTAAATAATTTCTTTTGAGAACAGGAGATCAGAAATCAACCCCACAAGCAATCCCTTCTGAGACCTACAACATCAGATACAATGGGTGCACAGCTCATGTTCTAACAAAGCCACATGTTTGCTTCCAGGTAGTGCATGGAATTCAGGAATGAGGTTCCATTCACCCCAGTCTTCTTAGAAACTCAGAAAAAGGAAAATAAAAATCCTTTACAAATCTCCATTAACTGTCCTAGAGGGAAAACTTGTATTTCATTGACTGTAGTTTATGCAAATAGGATCAGAGGAATTAACATATTGGAAGGAGCTGACATTTGTCCTGATATATTGAATCGTTAGCATGACAGAATCACTTAAGCTGGATCCACTAACATCAGGTTTCCTCTCATTATTGACCCCTGCAGAGTAGGCCTGACAAGTGGAACTGCTGCAAAGTTCATTAATAATGTGAAATAAATCAATTGTTCGGGAAATACTGAAAACGGATGACACTGAACTCAGACTTTTTGCAAATTCAGCACATCCCAGTTTCCATCAAGGACACAAGTTATAACAATGTCCTTCCCTGACCTATATTCAGGAGCTATGCTTTACTCCTAGGCAAGCTCACAGACACACTGGGAATGGTGCCATTACAGGAATAATGCCCTTCACTAGAAAATGGAAAGTGATATTACCCTATGGACACCCACACAGATACCTGTAGACATTTTAGCTTACTGATTGACACCTCCAGCATGAATTATGGGCAGGACACACACTCCAAGTGCCAGACTTTGTTTTCATCTGAAGGTACAAGAAAATACACAGATACTATGCAAGCTAACAAACACTTTTTCTTTTTTAGCCCTCAAAAGGAAAAACTCCTATTCTCAAACAAAAATTATAAAGCATACAGGCATTGAAGAGAAAGCTGAAAATCAAGTCTTGTCTGTGTTAATACCAGATCTTAGAGGGCCAAATGCTGTGACATTTCTTACCATCAAGTGAAAAATGCAAATTGGGTAATAGACTTGACTAATGCTGCTTTTTGTGGCTCACAAAATGCCCATGAACAGATTGTTATTTTCATTAATATATTCATGGTTCAAGTTCAGCCTAGTTTTGGATATTTTTCTTAACTGCTTTATGGAGATGTTTAATTTTTTTTCTGCAAGAGCACAAGCTGGTTGCAAATATAGAGAACACAGTAATTAAAGCAGAACGCATCTGAAAAAAGCTATTGGTGCACATCACATGGTGTTTGTCAGCCTTGAATAAGGTGAATGGAACTCAGGCAAGATAGAAGAGTACAGAAAAACCTAAGTTATGAGAGTTCCTGATAAGATGCAGCTGCTGTATAGTCAGAAAATAGTAAGAATTAAAAATTCAGGCTTGATTCTTTCATGGCAAATGCAGATTTACTAACAAAACCTAACTCCTTGAAACAAGTTATTTTTTAGTAATTATAATGAATTTTCCTACTTTAAAAAATGCTTTTCCTTTTTATGCCTGATAACAAATAAGGGCTACAGCCAAAATCTGCCTACTAACTGAAGCTTTAGGTTTAGGATTAAATGGCATTTCTTTCCATCTTCAGAACACTACAGACTTGCATGCACTAAGGAACCACATGTCAGTGACCACTTTCAAAATTACACAGGGCTCTTGAGAATCTCTTATCAGCTCATAATCTTTTAAGAGCTGATCTGCAAAGATTGCTCCCCAAAAACTTCTGAATCAAGAAGGGAGTTGCCAGCAGATCAAGAGAGAACTCCCCTTACCCAGCCCCTGTGAGAAGGGCTCATCTTGTTTCTGGAGGCCTACCAGCCTCAACTCTGATTTTATGTTTGCAAATATGGTTCCTCAAGACATCTAGCAAAGCTTTTACATATCCTTTCCCATTTTATCTTTATACTTCCCTTTCACCTCCAGTATTTCACTTCCTTTCCTCCTGTCCAGTTTAGGTATTTTTGGGGGGGGTTTTTTTCAGCTTTTAACTTTCTTGCAAATGGAAGATCTTTCAATCTGTGAAATTAAAACTCAGGTTCTATGCACAGGAGTGTTGTCACAGATTTAAAAATAATTTATTTTCTTATCCATCATGACACTGTCCTAAATTATTCAACAAATCTTGTAAATCTTCATTCATGTTCTTGCCCTAAACTCCAAGTGTGGCAAATATTAACAGAAGGAGAGTTTGCGAATCAAGGTCTGAAGCCACATTTTTACTACAGCTGATGTTAACTCACATAATTGCAATGCAAAGCTGAAAGTTGTGTATGAACTTTAACAGTTGCCATCCCCACAAAGTATAGCAAAGAACCCTCAAAACACAAATTTAAAAGGCACAATCCTTTCTCTGTTGTAAAAATGGAGTCACCAGGAAGTCATGTGTTCTGTGCTCAGAGTCACACAAACAGCTACAGCAACACAACCCAGGAGAAACCACATACCAAAACATATAAAAACACCCTTTCCCCCACACCCTCCAGTTTTTTGACATACTACTGCTGTTTGGAAGAGTCTGCAAACAGGCCTGGAATCACATCATAACTGATGATTGTGCTGGTAAACTAACGAGTAGGGAAAGTGTTCCTCTGTGTACAGCATTTTCTGTTCTTGGCCTTTTCTTCTAAAGCCTTACACTTGCCAAGGTTTACATTATTAATTCTGTAATTTCTGTGCTAACACTTTAATTTAGCATCCTCCAAAATGACAATTATGATACTGTCATGACTGTTGTGGTCTCTGTCGTGGCCTTTCAGTCAGATTCTTTTCATTGGTTCATCATTCTTTACTCTATCGATTTCTTCCGTCAACATCTTTCCTCCAGCTCACCCAGACCTGATGAGGACAGGTAGAACAAACACTGCAATGCAGAGTCAGCTGTTTGCTTGCAGATTTGAAAGGCAAAGCATTCCAGGAAGGTGCATGGAATGTTCAGCCAAGTGCATGAGCTTTGTCACTATGATACAGAGAATGCTCCAGTACCTCACACCCTTTGTGTTGAGCAGCTAATTGGAGCTAAATGTGCAGCTAAAGCTCATCTCTAACTGACCTCTGGTATTTTGATACTTATGTGCTGTGCCCCAGGTATTTAAGATCTGCATGCCTTTGTCACACACTGGTCTCTGAAAATTATTTATTTTAGAAAATAAAGACTTGAACCCTCATGTTTCTGGTGCATGAGCATTTCACTTACATGAGAAGGAAAGGCACAAAAGGAAGCTGAATTGGGCCCTCTGCACTTCTCTCTTCTGACACATTACCCTGTGTAACAAAGACCCAAATTTGCTCTGTTTCTTCTCCATTTGGCTAGTACTGAGATGTAGAACTATAAAATCTATTACTTTTCCTAGGTACCTGTTTTTACACCAATTCCCAAGTCAAACTGAGCCATCACCAGTGTTCACACCACTGACATTACTAAAATACACTGTGTTCTAACTAGGAACAGATGACCTCAGGAACAACAGCTGACTGTTGCCCTTTCAGAAGCAAAGGTATTTGCTCCTGCTTTTTCTTATTTCACTCTATTTCAACCACTGTATTGCCCTTTTTGCCAGTTTCCCTCAACACACCAATAACAGGCTGCTCCTGGTACCAAATGTTGCTGCTGGGATTCTGTCTGGCATCAGGTAGAATAAGTCTGTAATTCTGTCTCCATCATGCCAGTCAGATTTTACATTAGCTTCAAGGTGCTCCCCCTGACCTGTCCAGCCCTTTAAAATCTTCCATCATGCTTTTTCACTGACAGGACAGTGTTTTATACCATTTCTTGCTGGTCTGCTGTAGTGCCCTGATAGTTAAGTGTTCATGCACCATGGAAGTGGGCATGAAAGAAGAATCTGAATAAAATATAAGAGGACAATAGCAGAAGAAAACATTCTCCTTTTTAATAAATAATTTTAAATTATGTTTTTATAAAGGATTTTTGATTAAAAATATGAAAAGCAGCACAAACAGTTCAGCATTGTGGAGTTTGATAGATATTTTTACTTGGTCCACATCTTCAAATTATTTCAAATAAAAAAAAAAAGTAAAAAATATATTCTAACTAAAACTGCATTATTCATATATATAAAAAACTCATTCTGCTCTGGATTGTAGTTTGAATTTATATGGGTCTGTATTTATTGTTGAAGAATTTCTGCTAAAAAGTTAAAGCACATAGTACAGTGCTACTTCTGCACACCACTCTTTCTGTGATTCCCTGGCTGAATGTGTCAGGGATTCCTTTTGAATTGCTTGAATTTATCACTTGGATCATTAGGACACATGGTGGAAGAAAAAAAACGCATATCTCAAAAGCAAAGTAGCTCAGCTATGAATGAAGAGAGGGAAGAAGTTCCCAGTGGCTTGTGTTAACTCATGAAGCATCTTTAAGGTAGCCCAGTTGACTAGAGCCCACAGTGCTGTAGAAGTTGCCAAGTTCAGCTCTAAAACATCTGAGCTAAAGGTTTTCAGGCTTCCTTACATCTACAGTTTACAAACTGATCCAATTTCTTGGAACAATCAATTAACTGCCCCTCAGCTTTATTGAGGATTTGTGCTCAGCTATGAGCCTTAGAAATTGGCCTGAGTTGTTTTCATTTTGTTTTTTATTTCAACCATGTAATGAAGACAAAGCAGCTGCCACAATTGTAGCAGCTGTCAGAGTGTTTCAGCAGCAGAAGACAATGGAGAACAACCTGGCTTGGGTTAGGGTTAGTGCTCCAGAAACTCAGGGGTGTACACAGAAATTACAATGGCAACCATGCCTGACCCACTTGATAACACAGAGGAAGCATTTGCCAGGTCCAGAATGGCACAAAGCACCAACATATTCTGAATGTGAGCATAACTCCATGCAGGTCCCCTTCAAAAGTAAACACTCATTTTTTGTTTCTTTAAATTAGTCAGTGTAGTTAACTGTGCTACTAAAGAAGTGGGAATCATTTGCTAACCATATTTACTATATCCTACAGAGCCCATACACATACTAGAAAAGTGCAGTTTGCTCCTATTTTTCCCTCACTGTATTTTTTAACTAGTAAGTAGTAACTTTTTAAGCCCCTTTGTAAGTCCAGTCTTTGTGCCATAAACTGTTCACAATGATAACCAGCATTTCAGAAGCAGCAAGAGTGAAGAGGTAACCCTGAGTTGTTAGTGGGCAAAGCCACCAATCCAACATTCTATGCAGAAAACAGCATGGTACAGCACTGACCAAAAAAAAAAAAAAAAAAAAAAAAAAAAAGAGTCATACTCAAACAGCTGCAATGAGGGTGCTCAGCTTTTTAAAAGCCAGGACAATCTGAATTAACATAAAAATAAATCTACTGTCCACAGACCGAATTGTCTCCTGTGCTTCATTGCCTCACTGTAGCAATGAGAGCCTCACCCATTTCCCCCAAGCACCCCCTCATCCTGCACCATAACCTTGCTTTATGCTTCTCTTTACAGCTGCATCTTCTTTTAACCTTCCTTCAGCAAAGTTTGCTTTTCACACGCAGGTGGCTCTCTGCCTATCTGTATCTAGCAGTCTTTATTATCAGTAAAACTCAAAGACAAATTCATCCTTTGTGCTGATGCAATTGACTTGTCATCTACTTTTACAGCTAATTAGCTCTTCAGTAGATGATGGTGGATGTCAGAGGTCATCTGATAGCTGATCCTGCTAAACTGACCGTAAATATTTCTTTCCAGTTGTACATGATTGCCTCTTACTGCTACATTCTCGCTCAAATTAACATGGCACATTTAACCTACTTATTCAGAAGGAAGAGTATTAAGCCTGGATAAAAAAATTACAGTTTCATAAGGTACTAGCACTCAGAACCAAATCTTTCATTGAAGGCCTGACCTAGTAGGTGAGGGTGGCAGAGATATCTAATTAGACCCTAGTAACAGCAGTCCTGAGCCATGTTTTCTCTTGACATTTACAGCTCTCAGTATCAATATCTATGGACTAGGTATTGTGCATTACAGGTATGTTGTTAATCAGTGTCTAGGCCCAAGGGACACCAACAGGACAGGGTACAAAATTAAGAGTCTCAAAAATTTGCCAAGTAATTCGTTGGTAGAACATTCCTGGGACCAAGCAAGGAGGAGCAGTGAGAACCACTCCCCCTTTCACTGCAGGACAGCTTGGGAAAAAAAGTCACTTCAGTAGCACAGCAAAAGACCAAATCACCCAACACTTAAAGTTATCAGTAAAACGAAGGACAGAGTTTTATTGACATTAAAAAAAAAAAAGTCTCTTTTCAGTTCATCAGAAGTTTCATAAAGCTGAAGTTATTAAATCTAAAGAGCCCAAACATGCACACAGTTTTAGGCAAAAACCCCAAACATGCAAAAATAAACTACTTGTAAAATAGACCACATTAGTATCAATGATTTTCACCCAAGAAGTTTCCCCCATGTTTTTCCTACTGGATTTAGGGCCCCTGCCTAGCACTTGTCACCTAGAGCAGGTTTTTGCCACCTCTTCCCCCTGGGACCAGGCACATCCAGTCACCTTCATTTCATCTGTATGCATTATCCCAGAATTAAACACCACAGCTCTATGTGGTCTATAGCACAAATATGTCCTTGGTTAAAGTGAAAGGAGCTGTCCATGAGCTTCCAGCATGACTCCAAGGGGAGGCTCCAGAATTTTGTTAGCTGGGAACTTCCAAAGAAGCCTAATTACCAACAATAGCTGTGTTTCCTGAGAAATTTCCCTACACAAATCTTTAACTGCAGCACCCCAGGGTTTCTGCAGTACAAACAACACTGACAGGGAGCTATTGAGGCAAAAGTGAGCACCTTCGGGCTACCCCAGACCAGCACAAGGGGACAAGGCAGGACCAGAGAGCCCCTGGAGGCTGCTCAGGAAGGGCAAGGCTTGCTCCCACACAAGTGAACAAATCCCAGCTGCATCCTGCTGCAAGAGGCTCCTCAGCCCAGCCCAGCCAAGGGGAGCTGTGAGCACAAAGAAGGGGATGGTACTGTGGCTCCACAAGCTGTGCTGAGCAGCAGCTTCGATTTAATCAAATGTTATCTCCAGAAAGCACAGCTGCAGCTGAGGCCTCTAAGAAACAGGGCTTCTCCTGGGAGCCCTTTCCCATGCTTCAGTGAGAACATCAGAATATTTGCCTGTGTGATGTGCCAGCAGTTTGGATTTGTACCTGGCACATCAGCAAGTAGAAAGCTGCAGGATGAGGGGAAAGGACCTGCACTATGCAATACCCAGCTCCCCATGTTCCTCAAGAGCTTCCACCTGGAAACTCTCCTGCTTACTCTGCTTGGATAGTTTTAGTCTAAAAAAAACCAAAACAAAACAAAAAAAACCCCAACAAACAAAACAGGTTCAAAAGAACATGAGTAAATAAATGCCAAATTACAGTCATACATGCAAAATTCAGAGGAGGGACTGCATGTAAGGCACACTCCATGAGCTATGGGCTGCTGTTTGTAACAGTTTGAGAGAATCAAGTTCTAGACAAAACTCCCTCCAGGCTCAGTTTTGTGCCACTGGATGATACATACACAACAAACCCAAACCATGACACATCAAGGCTTTTTGGGCCTTACCTAAGTAGAGAAACTAGAAATTAGTTACATTTCCTATTATGATTGATTACCAACCTTAGAAACAAGGTACTTAATAAAAGTATTTTAGTTTTTCCATCAACACATAATAAAAAGACAGTTTGTCCTGTGGTTTTACTTTTCCTAGTTTCAGCAAATATTTACTGCTCCATCACTGAACCAAAATGATTGCAAGGATTCCATTGCAGAAGCTTAAGAATATAAGAAATGTGTTTGCAATATCAATAGATAACTATATATATATCTTTATCTAAAGTTATCACTAGATAACTACCTAAGCTTGTGATCAAAACATCTTGTCTTTGAGCAAAGGGAACACTCCACACCACCCTCACCCTGAGCAGCCTGAAACAAGCCATGCAATTACTCTGGCACAGCATGCATTCAGAAGCTGGAATGCTCACATTCCTTTCCTGTGATTCAACTTTATCTCAATTGCCTTAAGTTCAGGGACCTTCTTTTCCAGCTGGCCTGGCCAAAAGGGTTTTTCTGCTAGCCATCTATTTTTAAGATACATTTCATATTTAACTCAGGACACCACTATTTTTTTCCTGTTGTTATTGTGTAGAGGGGGAATTCTAGATTATCTTGTGCAATGCTTTTTCTGTTTTAAGAATATTGGGCAAAATTCTGAACTGTCATTGATAATTTCTCTTAGCTTGTTGGTCCAGCTGCAGGGGAGCATACAGATGTGAATGGGGAAAGGTCAGCTAATATTTCAAGAACATTTTGGAAACAACCTCACAATATCATCCTAGCAATGTATTGTTAGGTCCCAGTTAAACATATTTGGAAAATCTGTTATCAAGGATAAATTACCAAAATTTAAATATTTAGAAAGTTGGGAGTAATTTCTGTCACTTACTAGAACAAAAAGCTTAAGCACAGATTTTAGATTCAAAAATAATGCAGCCAGAACACCCACTGTTTTATACAAGTACTTCTTTAATATTAGATATTTCTGGCATTCACAGCTGCCTGCAGTGGCAATTGCTTGAAAATCATTTTGCTATTCTTTCTGTATTAAGAAATCAATGCCCCTTTTTTATCATTTATCTATCCAAAGATCCTCCTAATTTATTATCAGTTCATTAATGTACTGCCTACTACCTTTCAAGATCATTAAAGAAGTAAAATAATATCTTAAACCTTCTTCCTCAGCATTTTGTCCCTCTGAGCTGTATTGTATATATGTGATTAAATTCACCTTACTGTTTCAAGTCTGGTCACCCCTCACCTCTCCTCGTTTTTTTTAAGTGGAAAAGATTTGAATTTCCAACCTAATAATTTTAAGTGTAACTAATAATTTCTTCTAGAGATCAGTCATCCTCTATTCATCAAGCCCCATGTCTTCCCTTCCTTTCAAGCAGGAATATCTTAGATATTTCTAAGACTTCACCAGGATGGATGCCAGAGCCTCTCCACACTAAGTTTCCCTGGTTACTTTTGTGTTCTGCTCCAGTAGCCATCTGGGCAAAACAAAACCCCTCCTGTCAATAGAATCATCTCTCCAGAGGGGATCCAGCTGTCTTCCCTGGACCTTGTGCACATCACTCACCTACATCTCTCCCCAGCCATGGGAAGGAATTCTCCCCTGGGTCAGGTACCTCAGAGATGCTCACTCTATTTTGGTCCCCTATGTTGGCTGAGCCAGTGGATCTACTTCTCCATTTCAGCATGGTGATTGGTAGGAGATGCACTGGCTTCTCACACATCTTTATGCCAATAAAATATACTCACTATTAAGGGGTTTTTCTTTTTGGTGATAATGGAATGCCAGTTTTGAGCTGTGCTGATGCCCATGTCATTTCTGCTTTGCCCACCTTCCTGAGGCTGCCTTTTCAAGCTGAGTTTGCAGCTCACAAACAGAACGATTTCTGTGTGCAATCCTAAACCCAAGAAAGCCTCTTGCTTTGTGTCAGCAACACTTTCACTCAGTCAAGGGATGGAGGCCTCTGCCTGAAATTAGGAATGACTTGAATGAGGAACGATATGCCAATTCCATCAGCTATGGATAGCCTACATTGTATTAGTTTATCACTAATAAACTGCAACAGTATAACTGTCACATCTGATTAAGAAGATGTTTCATCTAACTTAATTTACACACCACAGATCTAAATTCTTCTCCCATTTTCTTTCCAGTCATTCAATGCTCTGGGAACTCTCTGCACACAGTCCATCCCTGCTCACCAGTAGAGTCCATTATAACACATCAGGCTATTCTCTGACGTGTCTCAGAATAAAGCCACAACTTAATGCCAAGCACAAGATTAAATGCTCTGCTCAAAGAATCGGGTTCAGTCAGTGTTCAGAGAGTGCTTTGGTGAATGAGATACAGCAAAGCCAAAAACACCTTCCCAAGAGCTGGTTTCTGCCAGAACAGCATGCCAGTTCACTGAACAATACAAATGCCCTGCTCTCATTTCCACCCTGTAACACACCATCTGTTTTTACTACTTCTCCCTGTCTGGCAAGCCAGACAGCAGGAAACCCCACAAAGTTGTGTTCTGACAAACAAACCTCAGCAATCCTCAGTTCTAACTTGCCAGCTTTCTGGAAAAGATGAGAGCAAACAGTTGAGAAGCTTGTCAGATCGAGGTGAAGGCTAAGAGGAATCACTCTCCCAACTGGAAGGGACTTGATTTCAGATTAAGTAAAAGAACTCCTGTTGATACAAACAGTAGGAGGGCTCTGTTAGGTATTTTAGAGAAAACTGCCCCAGTCCATCATCATCATGGGGAGATGACTTAGACTTGTCCTACCTTCTAACAGAAAAGCAGAGCAACATTTGCTACAGAGAGAACCTCCTGTGCCAGGGACTAATACTGCATCACTCAAGACAAATGCCAAGGCATGGACTTCAACACAGGGTAAGGCACAAGCCAAGGCTGACTGAGAGCTCAAAGCAAGCTGTGAAGAGCATGGCAGAGGGCTGCTCCTACAAGCAGGTATTGCAAAAGTCACTCTGAGCTGAAAGAAATACTGTATTTAAGATCAGGTACTGCATCAATTAAATGAGGTCAAGGATCACACAGTATCAGTCAAGGTGCCAAACTATGTCACTTCCTTTAGTGCTCTCCAGCTTCTTTTTTTTACAATACTTGGCCAGACAAAAGTACATCATTAACTAATTGGTATGATGCATTCCTTTAACTCTCCAGCTTCTGTGCTTGGCAGAGTATTCACAGTATTACAGACACTTATAATAGCAGCAACCTGGATCTAAATATAATTTAGAGATTTATAACTGAATTAAAAATCTTATCAGTAGCAGATTTGCAAACTGTGATGTGATTTTTTTTTTTTTTTTAAGGTAGGCAAACCTTATTTCCACATTTCAATTGCATCATTCACACACTCTGAAGTTACCTGTACCTTATACAAACTGAGGACTCCAGAGAGGCAGAGCTCCTCATTGCATGCTGAAGATTGGCAAGCACACATTTCTGCACGGGAGTTGTCCAGGGAAGGGGCTGGAATACACTTGATGCACACATTTCACTGCTCTTCCAGGAGTCATCTGCTACTCAGCTGCCCCAAGGCACCCAAACCAATTAATCTCACCTCACAGTGAGTCAGGACTGGCTCCACCAACCTGTGTGCCCCAAGTGCCATGCCTAGTGTTTGCCTTTTCCCTTCAAGGAATACAGTTTGCCCTTAAAGAAGGGGACAGACATCACCCTTCTGTGTGCATCTTGGTGCAGATATGAGGTTTTCAACTGTTTCCAGCAGGGTGTTTTTCATGTCAGCTTCCTATGAATTCTCCAACAACAGGTCATCTATTGATGAGGCACACATTACTTGTTCCAAGTTACATACACAGCAGTTGCACTAAAAACAGACAAAGGCTGCTAAAGACAGACTTTCCATCCTCTGCCTTTCCATCAGCTTGCCTAGTGTCAAGCTTGCAGTTCTGGCCTGCTTGCTCCACATCTGCTGTGCATCTATTTTGAAAGCCAGAGATGGCACAGGCAAGATCAATAGAGGTTATAATGGGAGGAAAGCAGCTATGAGCATTAGATTGTTTTTACTACTGTGTAACCAAATATATGGGGGCTAAAACCAATGTGATGTGACTGAAAATATGGGCAGCTCCTGGAAATAGTAGGCAAGATGTTGGGTACAGGGAAAACAGTAGAGCAGTTTGCCTGTTTAGGATTAATTTAGTTCCTTCATTGTTTCTTCATCCAACTTCTTTTGTCAGCTATCAAGCTCTCATAATACAAGGCCCTGCTTTGAGCTGAGTGCTGCCTAGGTGTTGCTAGCAAGTCTCTTGTATTTATTTTAGGTTTTGCTGGGTGTTTTTTAAGCAGCATAGTAGAACGAGCTATGCTTTCTTCATGTCACAGGCCTCCTGGGCTGATTTTGTACACACAGAAAAAGAAGCTTCTGGCATTTTTCACATTTCAACCAGCAGTGGCTTGGCTGCATTATCAAAGCAGGGCTGGCAGATACACAGAGCAGAGCATCCAAGACCCACCACAGACGCTGCCTGCACAGATGAACTCATAGCACAGACACTGCTGGGCCACAGCAAGGAGGCCAGGGGAAAAATAAAAACCAATGGAGACAGGGCTGAGCCATGGCTGTAAAGAATCTGCTTCTCTTAGCAGGTGCTTTAAGCTCCAACATCTGCTGACCATATAAATCAAAGAAGCTCCTACAACTATTTAAGCAAAAGAATGACGTGAACATACAAATACACTCTAAGGTTTTTTCCCTATTACTATTCTTGGCATTGAACCCATAGAGAAGATTCAGAACCTTTTTGTCAACCAGAAAGGTTATGGTAGGAAAAATACCTAATCAACTGATGTGGGGCTTGTAGAGGAATTCTCAGAGAGTTTTTTGAATAAAAGATTTAATAAGACTACCTCAGGTATTTCCTACTCTTCTCTACTTTTAGCTCTATTGTATATTCATCTCCCAGAACTGACTCCTGATTTTATTCAAATGAAGTATTACCAACATAATTTAAAAGAGGATTTTGCTTCTATTTATCACAGAACTCACTAAAAAGAAAGTAAAGCTTTCAAAA
This sequence comes from Erithacus rubecula, assembly GCF_903797595.1. Taxonomy (NCBI): domain Eukaryota; kingdom Metazoa; phylum Chordata; class Aves; order Passeriformes; family Muscicapidae; genus Erithacus; species Erithacus rubecula. Next base: position 57,930,795 of record NC_136687.1, read on the forward strand.
CTCTCTGATGATCTCCAGCTGAACTTTATCAGCTGACAGGTCACATGGCTGTGTTATTTGTCACCTAATTATAAAATGCAAGCAAGCCCTCATAAATTTGATTTTCTATTCTACACCTACTGACTTATACCCCCTCTATTACAGCAGTGAGCTCCACACACCTTGAGGAGCTGCCCTTTTTTGCACACCTTTACAGAATACCTTTTTCTGGTTTGGAAGGTTTCACACTTTATTGGCTGTCCTGGAAAAAAAAAAAAAAAAAAAAAAAAAGTGTCTGTTGAACCTGTGAACCTGTACATGTGTCTCTAATGGGAAAAAAAAGATATTTCATTCATGGGGACTTAATTATGTGAAAGCCATTGCTAAGCTAAAGAACTGTTCTTTGATAATGTTGAATAATGATTAATTTGCAGCATTCTCTTTTTCCCCGGCCCTGGTACACATGTGTACACCACAAAACCTTTCTGCTGACATGGCTTGAGACAAAGCCCTTTCTAGCCATCTCTGGCACAAAAAGTTGGAGTGTCTGCCTGGTGTCTGGCACAAAATGTGTCTTGCCCCATGCGATATTCACAAAGCCAGAACACAATCCCTGTTTTCTGCTGGGATTGTTTCTCTGAGACATAAGGCTACACAAGCTGCACATCCAAACCCAAAGGCTGCAGTGAGCTGCTCATTCATGCCTCACACTCAGTCCAGGAAGCTCCTCCAAGCTCACAGCCTGCCTGCTGTTCCCTCACACTGTCAGTGCCACAGCAACAGCTTCTGGGCTGACAGACAGCCTGGGTTTGCTCCTGCTGCCCAGCCCAGCCCAAGCAGCTGGGTGGAATTAGTGAAGGAGAGGAGGTCATCCTTTGTGCCATACACCTGAGCCTCCTTCCACTGCTGTGACATCCTGGGGGATACTGGTGAAAGTCAGGGGAAAAAGTAGGCTTGGATTTTCACAAGCTGCTCAAGGAAAATTTAAGAGAAAGAATGATTAAGCACCTGCTAGATACATGACAGATGTGATGTTCCCATGAAAGCATGTTTAACTAGGGGTGTCATCTTCCTTGCACCAATCAAATGGCTTCTGTCCTTGCTACTACAATATACTCTATAAAAGTAGTTTGTTTTTTTAATGAAAGGCTTTTTACTTCTCTTCTGCATGAAGGAAGTTTGTTGCTACATCCTTATTGCACTCCCACAACCCAACAACAACATCCTACAGGTCCTTTCCACTGCAGGCAGTGCTGGATGTCTCCTCTCTGCCACTCCAGTCTCAGAGGATATACAGCTGACAAGCAGCCCCACTTGGCTCCTAGTGACTCCATCACCTGAAGAAGTTCCTATCAGTTGCTCAGCTCTGTGATTTAGCCTTGTATTTGGTAGACATTTTAATTTTTCTAGCATTTCCTTACTCTCCTTTCAGAAACACACAGAGATGAGGCATTTAAAATCCACAGACCATATATGTAGCCTGCTTTCTTTTAGCACTGTTTCAAGAATGGGGACCATGTGCATTTTAGCTGATTCCAAAAGAACTTATTTGCCTTGATGAAGATTTCATATAATGTGGAAAAGCATCCATTGCCCAGCTGCTTCCTACTCCCTGCTATCCCTGGATGCCAAGAATGCTACTACAGAGAGACACACCCACAGCCTGGCATGAAATGCCCCCTTTTTTTCAATGGGAAACTGCACAGCTTACAGGTAGGATCTGTGGCTCAAGATCCTGAGCTGATGATGCTTTCTGGTCTGTTTTGCAGACAGAAAAATCCCACATCAATTTTCATCGGCGTTTTTTCAAATTAATAGCCTAATACATTGGAACTACAGGTTAAATTCAAAGTGTCCAATGTTTTCCTTGTTGTATCCTGACACTGATGAGATACAATCTGTGCAGTCACTTGGAATGCCTAAGAACCCACTGCTCTGTTATGCTGTCAAGAGTAATGGCCAAGTATTGAAAAATAACTGCATGCAGCCATCTACTCACAGAAGAGATATTATAGACAGATACAATCATGTTTAATAAAGCTCATCCATCCAAAGCAGTGCAACACATCACTTGGCCACTAGAGAACTGGTGCTGAGCATTCTAATAGAAATAATTAAGACTTCTGTAAAAGGAGGTCCAAGTTGAGAATATTTACAGACTTCAAAAAAACCCAAACAACAACAACAACAAAAAAAAAATCACTTGTCTCCAGAAAATACCAGCAAGTCTAGAATGCACCCTCATAATGCATGTGAATGAAAGGTATACTTAGAGCAAAGTAGAAAACTACCACCTAAGAGCAGGAGAAACATGCCATAGAAAATATGCTAACAGGGAGAAAATTTTATCAGACTCAATTTGCTTTCCCAGCTTTGAGCTCTCTTACACAGTATGCTTTAATTCTGACCCTATTTACTCATTCTAATACTGCAAGTGAGTTGAAAAAAAAAAGAAAAAAAAAAAATCAATGGGACCATTCCAAGAATAAAGTAAATAATGAAAAATGACTGTCTCTTCCTAAAGACTAATTCCTTTTATCTTGGTCAAACCGAAATTATAGACAAACCAAAAAATTATAATAATGATTGATATTGAATCATTAACATCCTGGATTTAACATAGGTCATTTAGCAATATATCAGAGCAAATAGTAGTGTAAGAAGACTGTAGAGCAGTGGTAAGTATTTAAATGGTACAGATAGCTTTATAAAACAAGGGATGGGGCTAGGAAAAAAAAAAATCCTTGCAGGAGCTTCACAGAAGGGTTCACAAAATGGGAATAGTGTGTCATCAGGCTGGCACAGCAGCTGAATCCCTAATCCACCACAGAAGAGCACGTGCAGGACCAATTCTGGGCTGCTGCTTTGTGCTGGGGGGTGCTGGAAGGGTCTTGGCCCTTGCACAGGGCAGGGGTGGCCATGGGATGATGGAGTGACACAAACAGGCTCCTGTGGCTTGGCATCCCCTAATGGGCTGCAGGTGTCCATCTCATTCAGGGCTTCTCTGCACCTCTGCCATAAGCAAGTGAATAATGCACAAATTTAGGAGATGCCTTCAGAATGAGGAAAAAAATTAACTCCTTGTTTGCCAAAAATAGGAACTCTCTCCCCTTTTCACATCTTGGCAATGCCCAGATTCCTGGCAATTCCTTGAGTGCTTGGAGGAGGGGTCAGAAAATCTGCACTCCATGTCTGTAACCTCTCTGCAGCAACTCATCACTGCTTTTACTCCCAGCTTTCTTCCACCCATCCCAGGATCTTTCTCTGTCCTCTGAATATATATTTGCCCTCCCAGCTTTAAGGCATGATAAGAGCCTCCTCTGCCTGCTCCTCAGATTTCAGCACAGAGCAAGTCCAAGACCCAAGTGCTGCATGTGTTTCCAGTCTCTCCTGAGCCCTGCTGAGCAGCATAAACACCACTAAGATGGGCAATTGTCCCTGAGCTTCCAAAATTAAGCCATGATTCCCACACAGGATCTATAACTGGAGCCAAAGCAACATCACAGGTATGCCTGTGTATTACATGGGCTGCTCTCCAGGAGTAATGTGATTCAGGCCTTAGTCTGCTGTAATAAAACCCAAATCCTAGCAAAACAAATAATTAACACTAGCAAAGTGCCTGCATTATCAGAGTCCTGAGCAAACAATGGCTAACAGGTATTGTCTCCAAAACAAACGAGGTCAGATTATGTACCAAAAGGTTAGAACACAAAAGTATGCTCCAGTAATTTTGAAGGTAAACTAATTAGGAATATGAACATAAAATAGAACCTTTACTCTGAGGGAAGAGCTACTTCTTTGTGAATAAAAGAAGTGCAGCTCACTGATTTAGAAGGGAAAACATGTCTCAGGCCAGATATGGATGAATAAAAATAGAAGTTCCAAAAGTTAAAAAACCAATTACATTGAGAAATATACACATTAGGCAGCCTTCTGCTAGCATAGAAAAGCCTAAAACTAGAAGACATTTATCCTACTGAATTCTGCTTTCCTTCCTCAAACCAGCCTGACTTACTTGGCCAGCTAGGAAGTCATTCCTGGCTGCAAAAAAAAGGCTGCAGAGACCAAACTGGGTCCCAGCCTGTCCCCAGCACTTCAGGTTCAGATGAAAGCACACAGCCATGCTCACCTCAGAGCTCACAAGGTGGTATAACAAGAATCTAGATGCAGACACAGCCTTAAAGTGCCTTTTGGACAGGTGTCCTCCACCTCTTTTCTACTGTGGTTGCATTAGTGGTTGTTCAAGTATTTTGCCTACTTTGTGACATACCCAGAAAGCCTGTCCTGATCTGGATGTAATTCAAAAAAGGTTTTGCCAATGTCTTGTGCCATATGGATACACAGTTGTTTCTCCTGCCTCAAAGTTTGCAATATGAGTTCTGATATGGAAAGAAACTCTCCAGAGAGAAAGGTGGGAGGGCAAAATCCTGTTGAAAAAAATTAAAATGGACAGAAAACCCATTGAAACAAGCTGTCTGGGCTGAGTTAATTTAGTTAAAAGGTATCAAGGCCACACTATTAGCTACAGCTCATTACTACAGCATGAAAGCATATTGTTTGGCCATCAGTTTCCTGTTTCTGACACCATTTGCTTGAATGACCTTGGTCAAGTCACTTAATACTTGTTCACAAGCTTCCTATCCTTAAATTAAGGATATGGGCCTTCTTCCTATACACCAGACCTGTTAAGGATACAATCTCCTTTGAAAAGCAGGTGCCTCTGACCATATTAGCAAGAAGTCCTAGGTTTTGCTCACCTTTGCTAGTCTTTAACACAATTTTTAATAGTGTCTCAAGCAGTTAAGTCCAAATACTACAATTTGGTAGTTTCATCCTCAATAAATCAAAGCACTCAGCTAAACTACAAGATTAAGAAAGAGGAACTACCCCAAGTTTAAGGTTTACTTAGGCCAAACAAAGGAATGAGCTTTGGGTGGCTTGGGAAACAACCCCAAAATCTAAAATGTTAAGAAAATCTAAGAATAAATTATATGGTTTCCATTTATATCTCTCAGGAAAAAAAAAATTACATAGATGAAAAGTTATTGCATTTCTTTCTCTTCAACTCCTGGCTAGATCAAAGAATTACACAAGGCAGCAAAGCAGGGAGAGCTGCCTGACTGCCCTCAGTAGTGTCTGTAGAGTTCTCACATTCTGCAGATCCCACGTTTAAGAAGACCTGGGGTGCCCACTCCTCTACCAGTGCCCTTGGACAAATGCTCCCCATTTCCTCCCTCTGAACCTGTGTCTTTCCCACTCCTTATCCCATAGCCTGTGAGGGACCATGTCTGCTCATTCACAGCTCTAGTTCTTTGAAGTGCCACTGATATCCAAGCCTTGGGGAGCCTTCTGAATCCTAATGGCACCCTCAAACACAACTCAGTCCACACTACAAATAAACTTGCTCTGGTGAACCTGCTAGTGGCTTCAGTGTGCTGACGTCAGCCTACCTCTGAAAAAAGGGCTCAGCAGCACAGGCATTGCAAAGGAAAATAAAATCCTCAGCATGGAGCCCTGGAGAAGAAAAACAGTGAGATATTTAAATCCAGCCATTTCTTTTTAAATACTTGGGTGTTCTTTATGGAGGGAATTTCCCCCGCTCCCCACCAGAAGTGTCCAAAGTGTTACTCACTTTATTTACAGAGCTTTGATGTGAGCCTCCAAATTTTTAGTTCAGCCTTTAAGAATGTGAGGGTCAACTGATTTTCTTTCTGGGGAAATTAGGCTGAATTTCATACCACCACTTATTCCAAACAAGGAAATACATGAAGGAATCCTACCTTAATTCAACAGCAGTGTTTAAAATCACCCCACTAACACACATACTTTCACTGATCATTTTTACATGCAGAACATGTTTGGCCAGTGCAAATGTGCAGCATTACAAGACCTGTTTGTGCTCAGTGGTCCAAAGAAAATGACATCCCTTCTGGACAGAAGTTGGGATCATCACTTTGCAGTGGGACAGGGCTGCCTGTGCAAAAATAGCAAGTCAAGAAATAACTGGAGTCCTTGAAAAAGTCAAACTTGACTTTCAAGCTGTGCCCTCAGAGGTAATGTCTCCTGCTGAAAGGCCACTGCTGGAACTGGAGCCACGCTGATCTGAGCAGGTTTTCCACCCACAGGTAGGGCTGCTTCTACATGATGGATTCCCACCCTTCAGGTAACAGTAATTGCTCTGAACTGCATCAAGTACATGCTCACAGCCCCTGGCATTTCCATTTATTTATTTTGATTTACTGACTTCATTGGCTGGTGCCTGAGCCATTTTTTCCCCGTGGCTACAGCAGCCTCTCAAGTATGAAGTCTTTCAGTGAGAGAGCAATTTTAATGGCACGTTGAGTGCTCATTTGTAAAAGCAATCTTAGTCTCATTAAAACTTTCAGCAGTTATATCATCCAGAAAGCTCCTAGCAATCATGACAACAAATTGTCTGGTAGGGACAGCAAGAGGATCCCTCGTACCTGAGCTGGATGGATTTGGCTAAAATCAGTCAGGGACAAAGATAAAAGACTCTGCATCTACTGGGATTTGAAAGAACAAATGTCTGTGACCCTGGAGTCAGATGAAGCATTAAAACACAGCTGCAAATCTAGGAGGTGACTGCAGAACATTCCCAACTTCAAATCTTCCTTCCTGTTGGGAAGCACTGGAACTGGTCAAAGACAACAGGCTTTGTAAAACACATCAACATATCATGGGGGAGCAACATCTACAACCATTTCATGTTCCCTAGTGCCTCATCCCTGAGCCCATGCCTGCAGAGGCATCCCACACACAGCTCTGTCACAGACCCTCTTCCTCCCAAAACCTGGAAAGGGAACTGACTGAACTCATGCCCTCAAGTGCTGAGGTTTAACTTAAAGCACATTAACCAGCAGAATGTGCTGCTCCAGCTGACCACAGGCAAATTCACGGTAAGCACATCTATAACATGTACAAGTCTAAGGCCAAATGTTCTTGAACTGGAAAATTAAAAGGCATTCCTTTCTCTGCTAGTTCATCTTGGGCAAGCATTGCCTTGAAACCAAAGTGGTTTGGACATTACCAGCAGCAAAACCATTTCTGCAAAGAGCTCATTCCTGTACCTGCCTTCCAATTTTCAGTGCTCAAACTGGTCATCAGATCAGTTGCTGCCCTGCTCTATGGGTGGTAAACAGACACCAAGAAGGTCATTAAGGGTTTCACTACAACCTGCAGAGTCCACGTGCCTTACTAGCTGCTTGCTGCATTCAACTGAACTCACCTTGGATATTTAGGTTACACTGGAGTAATAAAGGGGCAATCAGGTACACCAAATGGGGGCTACATGGGAACAAAGCAGTACTTATTATAATAACAGAGCATTTTCTTACTTAACTCACTCAGAGAAAAAATATCCACTACAAGCTGTGAAGGAGACATCAAGCTGGTCCCTGTCCCTGCAAACATGGCTCAAGCAGCATTAAAATAATCAAGTTTTAACTATGTTTTAACTATGACATGGTTTCAGTGCATCTGGCATCCCACTGGTTAGGACTGAAGCTGCAACAACACAAGCCAACATTCAGATGTCTTCATCTGCACTTAACTGTGAGAGTGAGCTCACCCAAAGAGTAACTCTTATCTTTTCCTCTGCTTATATGTGAAAGAAAACTTAAATATGATTATCTTTCTGAGTTTAGAATTCTCAACTCCATGTCTATGAAGTGCAACATTTTGTTTAATATTTGATAATCAGTTTCTGAAATATGTTTAGTTTATTAAACACTATTTATTTATGTCAGATTCTTCCACATAATACCACTTTGAATCACTAACAGGTATAGAAAATTAAGCTGACAATAACACGTGGATACTTGTACACAAGGCACAGTGTCACATTAAAACTCAGTTTAGCACCTAATCCTTGCCACTCTTTCAGAGTGTACATGTGTGTATATATACAAAAATAATTATATATATAATACATATACACAGAATTGACTATACATGTTTCCAGCATTATAAAGAGTTATCCATCTCATCTTTCTTCTCATCCACCTGTTCCCAAGAAAGAATTTCTTAGGCCTTGAAACCTGCAAAACCCTTTGTGTGTACTTACTAAGTCAGGGAATGTGTTGCACATTCACCAAGTTTCCCTGTGAAGCAAAGTAGAGAATAATTTCCTAAGCTCTTTACTGTAGCATTGACCATCTACAAACACAAGGGTTTTACTGAGAAGGAAGCAATTCACATGCTTTAAATACATCTATATTTTCTCTTGCCATGCTTAAAAGGAAGAACTGTTTCTTGTGCCAAACTATGATATGATATCTTTCACAGTCAGGACAGCACATAGTACAAATAAATAAATATTTAAAAAAAAAAATAAAAAAAAAAAATCAGCCTGTACTTTTGGCATTGGATGTAATTATCATACAAGCCTGCAATTAAAAGAGATCCTAACCTTAAATATAGACTTTTCCAACTTCCAGAGAAACCCCAAGGACTTGATCATCCCATATACAGATACACTTGTGAATTCTTACCTTCAATATTACAGTTGATTCAGTTATTCTATTCAACATAAGGATATTTTCTCAATTCCTTTAAAGCTAGTAAACGCAATGAGGGTTTTTTTTGGCAAAATAGTGATCTATAATTTCTGCCAGCTTATGAACAGGACTTTACAATAGTTAAAAAGACTCAAGAACATTCTCTTTTACAACTTAAAATGTCTAGGAAATAATAAGCAATTATATAGCAAATGTAGAATTAATTCTTCTGGCAAACATTTTGTTTATGACAAGGCCTGGGCAAATAATTAACATAGCTGTTTATGAAAAGTCTCTGTTAAAAATTGGAAAGGCATTAAACAAGCAAATCTTGTTTTTCTGTTGAGAAACACCCAGTAAGCTGGACACCCTCCACAAGAAGAGTTAATGAAGTAAACAAGTAAGTACTTTAGAAACACCAAACTTCTTAGAGGGGGGCAAAGGGCACAGAGCTTTCCTGAAGGCACATTACAGCAGGAAGGAATCTTTTATGGCACATCACCTTTAGGGACATCACCCTGGATACATTGCTCAATATAGGGATTTTGCCATGGACACCGATAGAACCAGGATAATCTTCCTAAAACCTGAGGTCGTTTCAAATTAAGTTTCACTTAAGGGAGCAAACAACAATATCACCACTTGTTTGCAAACAGCAAGAAAAACAAGCAAACAAGTCAAGGAACAGCAAATCCAGTTGCAGTTCGACAAGCAGATGTCTAAACTCTGCATGTGTAAGAATTTCCTCTTAATGTGCTTTTCAGGACACACTGGTAAGCTTCAGAGTTTCAAATAAGGCACACTAATGTCATTTACAATTTATTTTCATTTTCACATTGCCACTAATCCAGTGAAGGCACTCACAGCCCTGATCCCACAGAGATTTAAGCATGTGCTTAACTTCAAGCACTCAAACTCTCACTGACTTCTGGTGAATTATGCCCAATGATGTAAGTATGTTAGTTGGCTGTTTCACAGGAAAGCAATAAAGATAAATTCATTAATATTTGTCCACAGCAGTGACAGTCACCACAAAGAACAACATCAGGAAATTATTAAATGCGTATTTATGGCAAGGTTTACATAACCCTTGGCATTGAGCCATCACTACAGGAAGAAATATTGAGGAGTTGTTTCACATTTTGTGCATGGTTCATGCTGTGCAGTGAAGCTGGTAATATCTGGAAGAAATAAACATGTTTATATAATTGAAACCCTCATAAAAATATCCTCACACAAACGCACACACATTCCTAGAGCATGCAATTTAAATAGGTTACCTTAAATATGGTATTTCTCAACTTCTGAGAGCTTGACTTTGAACCTTGGAATACTGCTTTGATTAAAAGGATTTGGGGTTTGCTTGTTTTTCCTTCCCTCCTGTGCTGTCTATTAGGTTATACATTTACCTCTGTAAAGCTAGTATTTGCAGTAAACCATCTGCAGTTACCTAAGTCTTCAACCTTGCTTCAGCATTAAATCATCCAGAAAAGCAATTTATTGCTTCATATATTCCAACACCATGAACAATATCCATTAAATCTCCATCCCACATAGTGACCACATTGCTTTATGCCTGGATTGCAGTCTCAATATTACAGCCTCTCCCAGACAGTGGATTATCCTCTCCCTGCCAATGTGAGACTCACTACAGCATCCTGTGGCACCCAAATTCCCAAGATGTGCTATGTATTCACCCATCTGTGAGAAAACAGTCTCTAGTTTAAAGTATTTCTCTGTGGTAAGGCATAAACACTGAGCCCTAGTCAGTACTTGTTCTGGGAGCAGAGGAACCACCAAATTGTTCCTTCAAAATGACAACATAACCATCTCAGAAGTTGCAATAACATCTCAGTGCTAAATCCCACATGGAACATGAATTGAAAGTCTCATAAATGTACCACATAAAATCAATTACAATGTCAGAAGCATTTAACTTGTTTTTTTCCCCTGAGCCTGTACATCTTGTTGAAATAAGAGCCTTTCAGTCCACTTTTAGCCAAATCTGAGTCTAATGGATATTGCTTTTTAAGACACTAAAATCACTTTTATTTCTTTCCCTGACCGTGTAGAGCAGGCTCTCATTAATGTACTGTGATTATTTTTTAGACTTTCTTCCTCCAAAACCATTGGAAACACCAATTCAGCAATTCCAGCCTTTGGTGCCTACAGTGCAGAAAGGATTTACAATAAGAAATGATTATTACATGCTCAGTGAGATAATTTTTGGCCAGTGACTAGAAAAATCTGCCAAGAAATCTGCCACTACCAGTGGCTTAAAAAGGTTAGTGAAGCCAGTTTCTATTTCTGCAGCAGCTTCCATGAGATTTATTGCACCTTTTTACCTAGAGCCTGACACTTGGATTAGGCAGGCCAGCAAAACTCTAGGAAAAAAGCCATCATGCAACAGGTATTCTGAGGATATTTCTTCATGGGCAAATGCAGCACATTGAGAGTCAGAGTGTCCCATCTGCCCAAAAAGAGGCCATAAATCTCACCTTAGGTGACTACCACATTGGGCATTTCAGGCAGCTTTTTCAACCTTGGAGGTTTGGGCAACCTGCCAGTAATGAAGATGTATTAATGCTTAATGCAGCTTAATGTAATAGGTGTCATGTTCATAATTTACAGAAGCTCTTTCTAAAGCATTAAATTCATTTATACTCCTTAAAAGCTACTCAATCCTCAAGGCTAAGTTAGTTTGGTTGGTGGGAGGTGGCTCTTTTTTAGGATGAAATGATATATAAATTGTTAACATATCCAAACTCATCCATTAGTGCATGTGAAAGCAATAAATGTGCCAAAGTAGCAATAACATGATCGAGGAAAGTCATTGTGGTCATTAGGGATGAAAGGGTTTCATTTATGGCACCAAGGAGAATGAAGGCTGTAAAATAAACCTCCAGAGTCCTGGTGACCAGAAGGCTTGTCTTATTTTGTTAGAATAGAAAACATTATCTTTTGTTTCATATGTGGTTACATATTACAGCAACAGCTTTCATCATTGCTTCTGCACCATCCTCTCCTCAGATTTGAAAATTCAACTGCAGGCAATGTAAGAGTCAGACACCCAAATGTGACACTGACCTGGAGTCCTCTGCCCAGAAACTCAGACATCCTGGAATGTTTGCAGCCATCTGGGAGGAGCATTGGCAGTTTGGGACTTGCTAAACTCTGGGATGTGCTCACTTGGCAGCAGAGCTCTTGCTGATGCAAGGGAAGGTTTGTGCTGCCTCCAGGCTGAGGCCAGAGTGACCATTCCCCAGTCAAGACCCTTTCTGACAGACTCCATACCTCAGTCTGCCTCCCCCAAGGCAATGCAATGCTGTAGAGCAGGCACAGAGCACTAAGAGCACAGAGAGGCATGGGACAAGGAGGACTTCTTTCCTTCTGGCTAACAGAAAGCAGGCCCTGACACTGGAAATATTTCTGTGATGCTAACAGTGAGCCAGACTCTATAGTTATCAAAACAGACCAAATCTTCCCTTGGTGACAGCTAAAGCTTAGCCCAATCTTGAGCAAGTGGCAAAACTCCTCTGGGAATCTAGGATTTGACATATTACATCACTAAAGAGCTGTAAAACCCATATTTGCAATACTGTAGTTACAGTCCCCCTAGTGTCAGAAATCTCAACCTACCACATCCTAAATTACAGCACTACCTTTGTCCTGAGGCAGCTCTGGGTCACGTTGCAGGAGTTCATCAGCACTGAAAATTAAAAGCTTCAAATGGCTTTTTTTTTTTTTTTTTCCTAAAACATTTTCAAACTCCAACACCCAAACTCTGTTCCTGCTAGGCTAGGGATGTCCAGCTGGGGTCGGAATAACTGGTCTGTACTCCTGCTGAGAGCTGAGTTTGACCAGAGGCACACACATTGAGAAAAGGACTTCATAGAGACTACTGCCCGTTCTTCATCCACTTTGTCCTCAAGGAAGAACAAGTACTCCCAAAAAAAGGGGGGGATGATCACCTGACAGCAAGGGTCTGGTCTAAGGTTGCACCAGATGTTCCCAGCAGCAGAACACTTCCCTTCCTCTGTTGTTGTTTGCCTGGTTTTTAATCTGCGTTTTTCCAGCACAACCAAGAGCTGCCTTCAGGAATCTGCACTGACACCAGGCTGAATTTCTCAGAGAATTGTGCCTCTGTGTGTGCTACAGGTACACAACAGAGCTGAAGCTGTGCCTCCACATGCTCCACTATGGGATCAGAGTGTGTCTAACAACCTGTAATTAAGTCATGTCATGTAGCCAGATTCGACTTGGAGAAAAATGCCTACAGTAATTGCATTTAGTTCATCTTGTAGCATGGTCCCCATCATAACTGCTAATTCAATTGTACGTTCATTCTGCCAGCTCATTGCCATTAAGCACACATTTAATTACTTCAATAAAGGATTAATATGCAGCACACAAAAGAAAGGACATCATGCCTTGCCAAAGCACACAGCTGCCCCGCCATTTAGCGAGGAGATAAAGAAAGAATATCATTGGGCAGTATAATCCTGTTACAAATACATCATTATTAGATGAACATTCGGGACTTTTATTTTTGTGCTTGTTATTCACCACTCAGCATACATATCTTTCCTTGGCACCAGAAAGAGCCATAATGTGCAAGTGACAGCTCTGCCATTGTTGTCCCAGCCATGGCACTGCTGGCCCCCTCCTCGCTCCCCCACAAGCTTGTAAGCTTGCTCTTATCTCGTCTCCAGGCGAGGGCTTACAGCAGCTACATTACAACATCCTGAGATAAGGGGCCCTGCTTGACATTATTTCTGTCTGTGCTGCAAACAACTGACAAGCATGGCAAGTATAAAAAAAGAGCCAGAGCAACAAAGGCGGCTGCCCCCTCCCCGGCTCCCCCCTCTTGCCTCACAAGACAGCTCATCAATTCTCCAGGATGTACACAATCATTATTGTAGGGGAAACAAAGACCAATGTCAATTGTGCAGTGTTATAAAGCAGTCCCTCAAATTAAAACCATGTACCTAACTGCATCTGATGGCAGAAGCTATTTAGCAGTGATATTTTACGGAAAGGCAATGAAAAGCAATAACTGCTTTATTTAATGTATCTGTTCAATCCAGCTGCCTTGGATGGGCCTTAATAGAAGTTGTCGATCAATGTCAGTGCCTTTGAAATAACTGCAGCAGACTGCAATAAACATGAAGGAAAGATAACTAAAGCTACTGATCAGCCTCTTGTTAACTTCCTGCACCCAGAGATTTGTCATTTGTTTGTACTGCTCATAATAGCTGGGGGTGGGTGATTATCATGGGTGCAGGAGGCTGTGTGAGGGGAGGAATGGAGCGAGCTGGGGGGAGGGACTCACCAAAAAAATTCACCTGGGATGCAGTGAATTCAGATGCTGCATCTCTTGACACACAGTTCTGTTCTCCTGCTGTTTCAGTTCAGGGCAACTACTCCCTCCCATTTCTCTGGTCCACAGAGAAACTTGAAAAACAGTGTCAGGGACAACCCATCTCTTGCTCATCCAAGACCACATCACATTAGCAATACCACAGCTCTTCAAATATTCTTACAGCAATTATTAGAAAAGCTGATTTACATATCCAAGAGGCAGGTGGAATGTAAGCAGCTGCCTTTTAGGAAGTGAACTTATTCAATTCAAGCCAAACAGGTGCTTGTGAAAGAGAAGCAGCAGAGCCTGATTTGTTCAGTTTGGGAAAGCAATTCATGATCTACCCCTCTGCTGAACCAGACATCACATCCTTGGCATTGTGCAGTAGCTGCTCCTGAGGGAAGATCAGACAGCCAAAATCCCCCAGCCTTTTGCAAAACAGCAGCTTTCAATGGCAACTGCAGAGGGCTGAGCATATCCCACTTGTCCAAAAGCAGATCAGCCTAAGCAGAGCAAAGGCACACAAGCGTCTCCCCAGCACTTCCAGGAGTCAAAGATTTAGAAAGGGGTCAATACATGAGCATAATTCAGCAGTGCAATGGAAACACAACTGTTGACTTTCAGCTGATCTGGTCAACCCATTCACCTTGTGTTTGAAAAACTCTTTTAACAAGATTTGATTATCTAGTTTCCTCAGCGATAGTTTAAAGCTGCATGTTGGCAGCCTTCACAGCAACAAAATTTGTTGTCATTTTACCTCTAGAGCCTCAGCAGGCCAATTGTTATTTGTTTTGCTTCAAGGAGGCCAGAGAGCTCAACAGGGACCTGTAAAAATTCAGGAAAATACAAAAATATTCTTCCCACTTTTTGCAGTCAATCGATTTTGTTCAAAGACTGTTAGACTCTCCCTCAATATACTGAAATCTTGGTCCCTGAAATTTTATCTGCTGGCCTCCAAGGAACAGCATGTAGGAATTTTGTATTACCAGAGTCTGTGACCAGCATCACAGTATTTCACATAAAACACTGCCAAGTTATAAGACTGTTAGCAAAACACAGGCTTCAATATTTGCACTACTGGAGTTTCTGCTTTTCTCTCTGGTATCCAAGTGCTATTAGGACAAGGTCTAAACTGAACTTTCATTAATTACAGATGAGTGATTATAAAGGTTTTCTTTGAGTTAGCATCCAAGACAAAAATTCCCCTCAGGAGTTTTTCTTGGCAGTTTTGTAACCTTTTAGGGAATGTATCCTCCTGTCATCACATGGTCCTCACCTATGCAAGCATTCTGAAAGCATAGGAAAATAGGATCAAATGCATGCTACCATTTCTGCTTTAAAGGCAGAATATGTAAATTAAGCACTAAATTGACTCCTCCAAGGGCATGCAAGAGCTGTAGCACCTGCAGACAACTCCTGAATGTCAGAACAGCTACAGCCAGCCCCAACCCTGCCCATGAGTTAAGGATGTGGCAGACCTGGCATCCACCTGCACACTCCAGAGCATTTGATTGCAACCATCACTTAGAGGGCAGCCTGTGATGCACAGCTCACCTCCCACTACTGGACATATCAAACTCTTTGGACAGAGAGCAGTATTTTCACAGGAGCCCACAGCAAAATGTGAGTTAAAGGAGAAGGCAGAGTTCTGCTGACAGCTTGAGAGAAGATATATTTTAATGTCTCAATTTGGTTATTGCTTCTGTGGTATGTCCTTGCTAGCTGCCTCTCAGCAGGGTGCCCTTGCCTTTCAGCTCAGTGATGTTAGAAAAAAAAAAAAATTAATTGGAAAGTAACTTATGCTTCATTCGTAATATGGCACTTCACAGCTTTTAAAAGAATATTTTTTCTTTCTCTTGGCTCTACATATGTGAAAATGAAATAAATGTGTAGGGAGAAGATAGATGTGGACTCATCTCTCTCTCACTTGTCTAGATGAAAGCCTGCTCTGAGTTTGAGCAGCAAACCATGCAATTAATAGCTCTGCCCATTCCCAGTGCAAATTCGGTTTTCCCTGAGAAAACCAAAGACCATTAGACTAGATACCATTACTACCCAACTCTGTGACTGTAATATACAAAATCCAGCCATTTCATATTCTCAACATTTACAATAATATTTGCAAAGTTACCAGTGTGATCCCAATCTTGTTTTAGCTGAATCTCCCCAGATCCCAAGGGACTTGATGCCTCCTGTGTTTCCAAAGTACAGCTCAAGCAAAGCTCTTGATATTCCTCCTAGACACAGGAGATGTCTAGGGACAAAACCAAAGAAAATTAAAAGTGCGAAGGGGGAGTACGTAAAGTGTCAGAGGCCTCTCCTTGGAATAGTTTCTCAGTTTCTAGTAGGACTTGGATTAGTTATTCCCTAGACCAGGTGTGGTTACTCTGCATTTAACAGGAAAGGCCACCACAGAATGAGGTTTAGACCCTTCAAATAAACATCTTACACAAAAGCATTTATTTACTGGATGTGGTTTGTCAGCCAACAATTTCATGAGCCTTGTGACTTAGAATTTTAAAAATTATATATAGGAGCTAAGTCTTGAGAAGTTGACTCTTTTCCCTGGGATGAAAAATCAGGGGGGATTTATTCCACTTTGTCTACAGGTTCAAAAACCCATAGACACACATCAGCAATAGTAATTTATAAAATTATATTACAACTTTCTGTTGAAGAGCCTTGCCAGTTTAGAGGTATGAGGCTTGTCATTGCCACTCATACCCTGTACTGGATTAAACTGAGAGAATCTCTACAAACACTCTTAAACCAATGCTTGGGGGCAATTTCCTTTTTCACTAAGGCCTGAGGTGAGGTGTCAGCTGCTTGAATACCTGCTAACATCAAAGCAGAAAGGGAACAGAGAATGGGAAAGAAAGTAATGGTTTTCCACATTTTGCCAGCATGGAGGGGCCTTGAGCCTCCAACAGCATGCCCACAAGCTGCCCAGGGCATATCCAGGTTCCAGGAACTCAGCTCCACCCATCCCACTCACCATCTGAAAGCAATGCAGCTCATCCTCCAAAATCTGCAATCTGCATACCTTCCTCATCAGGATGTACAAATACCCAACAAATAGTTCCTGATATACCCAGTAATGAGCAACTGAGCTAATAACCCCCAACACTGCCAAGGGACAAAGCAGGGTTGAGAAACACTGCCCTAAAACACAGCTGCTGCCAGCAAAAGGAGGCTCAGGCTCCCACTGTGGCAATACTCCCCACATCAGCTCCAGGTACTTAAAAATGTTTCACACAGGGAATCCAGTCTTTGCTCTACACTCAGAGGTAACCACTGTTATCAGCCTGAAGGAAAATGGAAGCTTCTCAGATTAAGGAAGGAAAAAAACCCACCTGTTGCAAATTAATAGTGAGCAAAACTCTGCAGGGAAACTACTTTCAGCCTCATTTTGACCTCCCACCTATGGGCCACACAACTGCTGGCAAATGGCAATTGTGCCTAAAGAGTCAGCCCATGGGGAGGGGGCAGCAAGGTTCCATCCTGGGCTGGCTGGGGGAGTTTAAAATCATGAGGCCATTAGCACAGGAGCAGGCACAGCCAACAAACACTGTCCAACCCCCTCCTGCTGCTAGGCTGCCCACTGAGCCCCCAGGCTGGAGAAATCAAAAGGGCAGGAACTGCACCACTTAACACAGCAGCAGATGCATTTTCAAGGCACCCTGAGTTTTCAGCCTGAGAGTACAACTTATTTCTAGCATTTGCAAAGTAGTTAAAGATGACAACACCAGGAAAAACACAAAAGCAGCAGGTGGGTTGTGAGGCAAGGTGTAAGAAGCAATTCCAGTAGCTAAATAGCTAAATTAAGGAATGGGTAAATTGAAAGCTTGGAAATGGAGCAGATTACAGACAGATAGTTAAACAGCTTCAGTTCTGCACACCACTGACATTATTTTCTTTCCTTTCCCTTTTATTTTTGGCTTTACACTTGTTCACTTTCAATCCAAGAGCAGAAGGCCCTGCAACACATAATTTTGTCTTAACCTTTTAAAAAGAATACACACCAGGAGACTGAGCAAACTACTAACTCATAAGCTTACTTTAGCTCCCTGCAAATTCCATCCTGTGAATTAGCAATTGGTAGAATCCAAAATTGAGTTTGTTTTCCATCCCAGGCCCTTCAGGATCAACAACCATCCCCTTTGAAGCCTGTCATATGAAGACTGTCACCTGTAGATCTTCTGGTAGATCCCTTTCCCATTTTTGCAGCATTTACTTTTCTACTGCCTTTCCTTACAATTCAAAGTTATTATTTGCTTTCTCATTTCCTACAGCTGCTTCTTTTTTTTTTGGCCATCCTACTCACTGAGAAGTATCAACCATTCAGATGACTTCCTGCATCTGCTTTGAAGATACTATTAGTGGTAGAAGTCATAATATTTGGAGAGCCAGAACTGCCTACCCCAGCACTGGCTTAAGCACTCAGCAGAGTCCATACACTAAAAGTCAGATTTCAGCCACAGCAATAATTTCCAGACCTCCTTTGTTCTGGACAGGTCTACAGTGGGTCTTGCTGCAGGGTCAAGCATTTGTTTCTGGGATTTTTTGACAGCAAAAAGACAATACCTGGGAATCATGTTGAAGCAGAACAAAGACTGTGGGGTTTTTTTATAGGTGAAACTGCTGAGGCAGATACAGTTCCTCCACACTCCCTGAAAAGACTGCTGGCCATTCCTACCATATCACACAAGGACTCCACATTTTAGGCAAATGCCCACTAGAGATTAGCATGAGACTGCTAGCCTCATTTCTACTTGTGACCCAAACCTGCATTGATCCTACTGTCTCAAGGGGTAAGAGGCTAACATTCTGCATTAACCCAAAGAAATTGAGATATTTTTCCTGTAGTCTTGTATCTCTTCTAGTTTCTCTGATTAACACACAGCCTCTGCTCCTCATGTTGGCCAAGGTCTCACGTAAATTGGATTTGCTTTCTTATTTTTCAGAGATTGGTAGTTAACACTTTTCTGTGTTCCCCTGCATTTCCCCCATCCCCCTGAGTGCTGCAGGCTCACAACTGACAGCCAAGATCTTCCTGCTCATTCTGTCCAAAACTGTGCAGCACTACCAATACACAACACCTTCTAATCCTACACAGACAGCCAAAAACACAGCAATGAAGTATTGTAGGAAGGACTCCTACACCACACAGCAGACCACATGTGGTTTTGGAGGAAGAGTGTTTTTCTGTGCCTGTACAAGTGCTGTTTCCATGTCATGCTGTGTGCATTCTCCTCCCTTTTAGAAGCACAACTGTAAAGCCACAACTGCTTTCCACTTTATCAGGTTCTGTCAAGCCAGTGCCTGATCCAGTTCTTAGGTAACAAGGTCCTATAAAGAAAAACACAACTAACATTATTACAGAGAGGACTGAAGCAAAACCCTTTCTTCATTAACTGGACAAGCAGGAGAAAAAGTGAACTCGTGACCACAAGAAGTTACATGCTATTCAAAATGGCCTCTAGTCTTTTTAAATCAGTGGAAAACATGACTTCTGTAGGTACCTACTACACAGACACCATCAACAGATAATATACAGCAGGCACTGACACTACTTTGTGGACCAAATCCAAGCACTTGGCTATTTGTGTCAAGTCAAGAACAAACTAGTGTTGGGTGTGTGCAGCACTCAGTCTCTAGATCTGCACAAGCAGCCCCTCAACTTGTTTTCATCATGTCACAGGGGATGAAGAAAACAACAACTTTTGGACAAAGTGGATGTGAGGGTTTGTATAAAAATGCAAATGAGTAAAGATGGACAGATTGCAAAGACATTTTCTTTCCTTTGTTTCTTT
Organism: Erithacus rubecula; assembly: GCF_903797595.1. Lineage (NCBI taxonomy): Eukaryota > Metazoa > Chordata > Aves > Passeriformes > Muscicapidae > Erithacus > Erithacus rubecula. Next base: position 57,950,465 of record NC_136687.1, read on the forward strand.
CTTCTTTTTGCCAGTAGTCTTTGCATGTAAAAGCAGCCAAAAGTAAACAGTTTAGAAGATTCACCCATATATGACAAAGCCATGGAAGAGTCACTAACCACAAGCATCTCAATCTCCCTGTTATACTTTAATAATAAATATTCTTTAAGTTAACAGTTTACAAAGTTATCTGCAGTAGGAACCCCACCAGAAAAATATCTAAATACATATATAACTCATGCTATAATCTATAAGACCATGTTGAGCAATCCAGGAGACCCACTGAGGTTTGTGGTAAAACCTCTGTCAGCCTAGGAGAAAGGACACAAAAATAACCACTCCCCAAACTCAAAACATGCTGGATTTACTATATAAAATCACTCTGTTTTCTACTCCTTCCAGAGCTTTCACATCCCTGAGCTTACTCTGTGCAAGAGTCTTTGCATTTAGACTTAACTATCCATGTGTTAAAGCAAATCCAACAAATCATGAATATTAGACAAGGAATGATAATATAAATTTACCAGTACCTCTGGAGATGTAAGTAGAGTAGTCCCAAGGGGTGAACTAAGAATAGCATCAAAGAGCTTGGCTAGGGTTATTGTCTCTAATGGACAAAATTGAATTGACCACACACTGTCTGCACTTAATGGCAAAAGTAAATTAATTTACAGCAAATGACACCATTTGGTCAAAAATTGGTGTGATTGGCTACTGACAAGTCAATGACAGGCTGACCACAGGACACCACTAATGCAAAGAGGCATTTAGAGAGTTCTGAAGCTACAGGACACCAACACCACAGCTAATTCCTCCTCAGGGATAATAGCAATATCCAAAGCTGCTTGCTAAGCAAGTTTTTTGAGACTGCCTTTCAAAAACACATTAATTAGAAATTCCAGTTTTATTTTTATTGTATTTTACTAATACAGACAGGCATTGAACAGGTGGGGGAATTGTTGAGGGAACAACAGATTAAAGTCTTGAGGAGTAAAATGAGGTTAGATTTAAGGTCTTGCATCACACAGAGGATCCTGCTGAATTACTGACAATGAAAGGCACTTTAATTGTACTGCTTAAAAGCTCTCAACTGGAAAAAAAAAAAAAAAAAGGCTGTGAAATGACCTCTCTTCCTTCACATTGCCTTGATTTGACTCACATGCTCTATAGACCTTTAGTAGTTATTCTTAATTGCCTTTTTCCAAAGTTTCAATTTCAGTTGCATCTTAGCTAGGACCTAATTTTTCCACTCTCTGACTGAAGAGCACCAGGTCCTGAAAAGGTGCAAGGTTGACACTGTGTTTCTACTTGTAAAATCTGATTATCTACAGAGCAGGAAGATTTGGCCTTAATCTTCATTCATATTTAACATTCCTACCTTTCCCTTTTCAGTGGACTTATACAGATACAAGGTGTAAGCTCCACACTTAAAATAGCCACCAGCTTTCATTCATCTCTAGATACATTGCCTGTATCTGCAGGCCATATTACATAAAACATGGGAGTTGATGAAGTCACTAGAATAATGTAAATCTTAAAGTCAGAGCAGCCTGATATCTACAGGCATTGCTGAGTCTTCACTTAGTGGATCACCTTGGGAAGCCACTTAAGGCATCCAGGGAAGCTGAAGTAGTGTTCTAGCTGTAATCTCTAATACCTTGTGCAGCCACCACAACCTCTGAGGAATGCAGCTAGTATCAAAGATTTAATGCTTTTTCACATTAGTGATGTCAGCACAAAATGGCCATCTTCTCTGAATAATTTATCTCCCCACTGCATAATTTTCTTATCTCTTTTTCCCTTTTGGCTTTTTACTGTAGATGGGAAGGCAAGTGGCTGTTAGTCCTCAAAAAAAAACCTATGGAGCATCCTTCCCATCAATCAATTAAAAAACACTTACCTTACACTCAACATGATTTATTTCTTGTTAATACAATTGTCTCACTATATCCTTCTATTATTATACCCTTAATTCCATTAGCCATTCACTTAATGCTCTCTTTAAAGCTGACCCCAGTCTGGGGAGAAGGGAAAGAAAAGTTCGTCTAATAGTGGCAATGCCAATAAAATTCTGAAGCTTTTCTCTTAAAATCCTGTAGGTCACAGGAAAGACAGGTCCTGAACACATCCTGCTTGCTCTCCAGGAGAATATTTTTTTTCATTCACCTTCAGCTAAATGGTTTGTTGGCTCTGTGTTATTTGTATTTTCATATTTCACTATCAGCTGCATTCCTCTGACACAGCAAATTTAGCAGAGAAGAGACATCTTTCCCATTCCTCTGCTAACAAAAACAACTCTAATTTTGAAAAAAAGCCTCTTCAAGTTTAGAAATTTTGGCTTATTCCTCAGGTGAGGTTAGAGCCTGACACCCTCTTGCCCACCAGGCCATGCATTTACAGCGGGGAGGACACTTTAAAACAACACCTAACTAGAGTCCTCACTGGGCAAGACCAAGGTTACCCAAGTATGTTGCTTACATGACTGACAATATCCTCTGTCAAAGTTCATATAACCAGCAGATCAATTCTTGAGCATGAGAGACTTTGCCAGTGCCTCTGCTTCAAAAGACAAATCCATTGGTAAGAGGTGGCTCATTTCCTTTCCTGGCAACACTGATGTCACCAGCCACAGCTTCTGCTTCCTGAGAAATAAATTCTCCAAGAGAAGGCAGGACCACCTCTCCACAGGTTGAATTGTCAGCTTAGAAGCTGTCTAGATGCAGAATTCCAAATCTCTCCTTCAGTGCAACAAATCACAGTTCATCTGGCAGCTCCAAGTACACAGAGACAGAACAAAAAACTCAAGTACAGCACACCATGTTCCACCTGCCAAGCAGCAACAGGCAAAATCAAAGGCAGAAGGACCTTTGGGAGAATCTAAAAACCAGTAATGCCTGTGGATTAATTGCATCAGGATCATTATGCTTTCTTAACAGCTTCCAGGCAATTAGTCTTTTCTCTGTGTCTGGACTCTTTCCCTCAGTTTTGTTTTTAATTAGAGTAATATTAGCAAGACTGAACTATTTCATAACTTTCTCAGTACACATTCATGCAGAGATGAATCTGTACCAAGGGATTTGAGTTTGGATGCCAGGCTGGTAACACTAAAGGTCAGAACCTTGGATTTTGGCTCAATCTCTTCAGGCAACAACCCAATGGTAGGTTTCAGCTGCTGAACCCTGCATCCTTCCACTGCAAAAAAAACCTCCATTCATGCTATTGCCACAAAACTCAAGCAGTTTGCAAGCTATGTCTAGTGCAGCTTTATTTTTGGTGTGCAACAAGGAATGTTAATTCTCATGCATTCACAAGCACAGCACTCATTCCATGAGCTCAGCTGAAGGCAAGTCCATAGGATGGGACAAGATCATGTTCCCATCTTCAATGTCAACCCTTGCCCACCACAGCAGCCTGGTTATAAAATGCAAAACTAAAAGAACAGAAAGATATAACTATCCTAAGCATAACAGTAGCAATCTCCAACAAAACTTAGATGTCGTCAGGGCCAAGCCATTCTCAAAGAAGCTTAATGGAATTACCAAGAGCTGCCTGTTAGAAAAATTTTGAAGATGAACCTCTTTCTTCCACCTGTATCACCAGAAATTTAGATGGTGTTTCTAGTAAAAACACAGTTTTCAGGTGTTGCTGTTTTGGTTTTTTTTGTTGCAGCATGCTTTTTATTTCTCTCTCACATCATCACTGACAAAAATTCAAGAGCAGAATGCTTTTCATGGTTTGGGGTAGTGCTCTACATGTTTATCAGCTTTCAGAAATAATAAGAAGCAAATGCTTTTCTCAGCACTTGCAAAAGCTTCAAGGCAGTTTACATAGAGCTGCTAAGCAGACCATGCAACACCTTATCGTAGAGCTTCCCTTATCACTGGCATCCATCAGCTGAACCCTACACATTTCACTGGTTGTTTTTTTTTTTTTTAAACCTTGAGGTGTTCCTCCTGATTGTCTGAAAATTCCTTACTACAACTCAGTTCATTTCACAAAAGCAATTGACACTGGTAAGTGTGCATATATATACATGCACATCTCTCCTCATATCAACTGTGCATGACTGTCCAGTAGGTGTGTTCTGCTACACCTTGTTAGGCAACAGCAAAGAAGTCACAAAAATAAATGTAATTCCAATTTGCTATTGATTTACCTTCAAACCTAATAAACAGGGCTGGTGTTGATATTGTCAAACCTCTGCCCAAATTAAACTATGACACTTCATAAATATCCAATAGAGATGGAGCTACATGTGTCCCATTTCCCCCAGTATTTATAAATATATCCCTTTAACACTGAATCTTCTGTTAGGAAATGCCATCTCAGTCATACCCAGATGTTCTGTTCTAAGCATGAATCTTTCCTCTTTGACTAACTCAAACAAACATCCCTCTTACTTTAGGCCCCATGCATAAACAATATTTTACCCCATGCATTCCTATTAGGGTGTTACAGAAGGGAAAGATGAAAAGAAAAACCAAACCCCAGGGTAATCCAATTTCTCTACTGGCCTCTAGCATGGACTAACCCTGTACCAGCCAGATTAGCAAATCTCCACAGTCAGGCAAGGGCTGCAGCAGAAAGGAGGCAGTTTCCCCTCCACAATTCATACAGGAATATTTTGTGCCACTCAGTTTCTCTTGTTCTATTTACACTGATCATTTCTCAAGAGTGCATAGAGCAGCTCTCTCCTGTCCTTGGTGTCCATAATATTCCCTGGGTACCAAAAGGTTTGACCACATCCCTCTGCATGCCCAGAGGACACGATGCCCCACAGCCTGAGCTTGGTTTGAGGCCCAGGTTGTGTGAAAAGCAGCACTTGTGACATCTGCTCCTTTCAGCTGATCCAAAAAGGACAAAGCATTGAGCCACACAGCTCGATCCCACCACTGGGATATTTGTCAGAGAAGGCAGACCCCTGAAGGTTGAAGGCTGCTCATACCCCCCCTTCTCTGCAAGGAAAGCCTGTCTTCTGGCCATTATTAAACCCCAGAACTCCCAGGCTAATAAACATGGGAACTGGCCTGATCTTTGTACAGTCAGCCTATGGCGCTTTATTGTTTAGACTGAGCTGCTTGAACAGTAGGGGGAAAAGCTTCAGATGTGTGGTGAAGAGGAAAAGGTAGAGAAAAAAAAAATGTAGTTTCTTTCCACACAACATGAGACTTTCCTGTAGTATCAGTGAAAAGAAAAGGCATTTCTTCTGCCCCAATCAGTCATAATATTTAAACCACAGACCTAGCCATGAAATCCTATGCATCATTTAGAACTTTGATGCTGAACTGACTTCATAGTAAAAATGTCTTGGCAGGGCTAAAGCACCTGCTGTCAAAGGGAAACACTGATTAAAGGGGGGGGTGTTTTTTTAAAGAGGTCTTGTTCACTTTCACAAAACTGCTTTAGGATAATCCCTGAGTTATACTTCTGATGAGTAATTACTCCTGCAGTGTGGCAGAGAATTGCTACTCAAAATCCTCATTAAAACCCTTATGTATTTCTTCTGCATTTTCCTCTCAGCTATTATCAATGACAACGATCCATGTATAAATATACACTTTCCTCCTTGATGATTATCCCTATTTCTTCTGCCTGATTCATTCAGCAAGGCCACAGTTCAATGCTTTTGAGGCCACAATGGCCTCTATGGGAATTAAGTCTGACGTCAGAAATACTGAATTGTGGCTTCAGTGAATGAATTAAATGGGGAGGATTACACTAAATATCACTGTGAGCACTCCTACTCCCATAGCCAATAGCAACCTATTTACTATGGAATCATTTAAGGACCTCACTTTTGGCAGAGCCCATGAAAATTAATTTTACCATTTGGGACAAGTTATTTTGCCATTGTTTTAAGAAGAAAAGATTATTTACACACAAAGTCCTACTTTCTGTATCCCAAAATGATGCAGCTGACCATTGCAAATAGAAGTATAGGCTCATTTCCAGTGATCTCAAATAAAAGGCTAAACTTGCTAGTGCTCATTTTGCTTTCTCACTTATGAGCTTCCTACAGACACAAGGCTGGTAGAACAACACCAGTGTTACCACCTACTCTGAAAAACTATACCAAGATTAATGGATCTTCAGAGGAAGAAATACTAGGAGTAAAGTTCACCCAGCTTCCCTCTGCCTGAGGCAGTAGCAATGGAAAAGCATACTGATGAAGCAAATGAGAGAAGAAGAAAGAGCCAGGATGGTGGGAGCTGGAAGAGAATACAGATGCACAAGACTCAAAAATGGCCAGAAATGTAAGCACAAAAAAAAAAAAAAAAAAAAAAAAAAAAAAAAAAAAAAAAAAAAAAATTAAAAAAATTTTGCAAGTGAAGAAAACACCAACCCTTAGAAATTAATCTGTAAATCAAAGCAACCTCTTATTCTGCTGGTTTTATTTAATTTTTGCAAAAGCTTCCTTAAAATGTCCTTGGCCTTCCCTGCTTCTCTTTGGAGCACAGGTAAGGGGTTATACTGGCTTCCACTACCTTCTAACTTCCCCTGTTCCTCAGGATGGAGAGACTTATTTTCACAACAGAGCTTCAGAGGGGCCAGCACCTGCCAAAGCAGCTATTTCTCCTTGCATTTCTGTTTAAGGGTAGCCCTTAAACAGTAAAAACAGCAACAAAATCGCAAGTTTTCAAGAGTCAAACATCTATCCCAAAAGAAGCATAAGGGTTTAAAACAGTAGAAGCAATTCTCCCTCCTATTTCTCAAGGCCTAAAGAAAAAAAACAAAACAAAACACAAAAAAACCCCACAAGCCATAACTAAACTTTGAGGCTTTTCCTTCAAAACCACACGGTCATCACTTCATGAAAAGTGAAATGTGAGTTAAATGTTGTTTTTCCAATTCAGTGTTTTACTCCAGCATTATGGGACACATCCAGCATTAGAAAATTTGGGACACCAATACTTAGCAACATCTAGACTTAAACAAAAAGTTCACTTTGTCAAAATCAGATCTGAAGTTGTAACTGAGGTGTGAAGGGACCCTACGTGACATCCTGCTAAGCTCATCCAAAATAACAAGCAGTACAGGCAACAAAATGATGGATACAATTTCTCTATGTAGCACACCTGCCCATGCAAGGCCCTACTATTCATATCTATGTGATGCTTCTACAGAGGAGAAAAAAAAAGTCACATTTTTAAGCTATAAAAAACCCCAACACATCCCCAAAATCCAAATTCACTTCCCCATTAAAAAAAAAAAAAAAAGGAAAAAAAGAAAATAAAACAAACCAACTCCCAGACATTTGTTGGGAGAATGTTTGTTTGGAGTGGGTAACTCCCCCTGCTCTTTTTTGTTACACCAAAATTGACTTCTCTTTTAGTAGCTCAGAGTCACAGCCTTAAGGACCAGGGGGCTGATACAGAGGCCTCTCTGCATACCTGTGCTTAGAGAGAAATGCCTCTTAGGACACTGACATGCACAAAATAGCAAGCAGCACCTACAAATCAATTAAATAGACCATGCTGTTGGAATTCATTCACAAGATAAACAGCCATGACCAGATCAAGCAGGTTAGATCATAGGAAACAATGAAATGTTTACTTTATGAAACAGGCAAGTAATCCACAAAGGATGCTCTATGAGAAATGCCTTTAAGGATGAGTATAATTTATTAGCATGCAGCCTTTCATCAGAGATTGTGCACACAAATGGGGGGAAGAAAGAAGGGAGGGACATTCAGAGTGATGTCATTTTTCTTCTAAGGAAACCATTAGGTGTGATGGCAACCGGCTTTCTTGGAGATGGCTGAGCATCTGCCTGCCATTGGAGTGTGATGAATGAATTCCTCATTTTGCTTGGCTTTCACAATGAATTTTTACTTTACCTATCAAATTATCTTTATCTCAACATACCAGTTTTCTCAGGTTTTTTACACTTTCAATGCTTTCATCCAGTCACTGGTGCCCCCTTGACTTAAGCACCACTGGAGACCCAAGACACCAGCTGTATTCACTTCTTGTCCCTACAAACTTACACATGCTCCTAGTTTCATTTGAAAATTCTGACAAAGAAATAATCTCAAGCTAATAAAGCCTTAACATATTCAGCACAAACTTGGACAAAGCAACAGGTGCAAGGAGAGTCACACAGCATGCTAGAAATTAAACAGGAAGGCTCCATTTCCACACATGACATGATAGTGCCACTTAGAAACCATTCAAAAACATTGGATGATCAAAAAAATTTTGCTTCAGGGATAAATAAATAGCATCTGTATCACCACCTGAAGACCTGCTGGTAGTTTCAGTAGGGAGCCTACAGCAACTTCACAACATGATGACTGTCCCAGCATTGCTCTTCATGACTGAAAAAGCTCACTGTAATTATATGTCAACCAACAGAAATACTTGAACTAAACCTGTGCTTGCACAGCCTTTAACAATTACTTAAACAAGTATAGAACATTATTTACATTTGTCTCCTTTGACAAGCCAAAATAATAATTACAGTATTTCAACAACACCAAACACTGTCTGTGACATTCAAAATACTTTTAACTCTTATTAACTCAGCAAAAAATTATCTTAGCAACACATATTTGGTAGTACCTGTTAGAGGAGCAGGAGCAAGGCTGCATACACACCAGGCAATCCAGGAGGAAGAGGTGACCACAGCACTCAGAAAGCAGAGTAGGCTGGTGGTGGCAAGTCAGTTCAGCACTAGTGGTCTTTAAAAGTCTTCACCAACAAAGTACTCCAGTAAGGAACACAAGACACACCAAAAAAGAGCCATCACTCTGGTTTTGAGCTCAAATAAGAGTTCCAAGCCCACAGGCAGAGGGTTTGAAGTCAGGGTGGTTGAGCTGGCTAGGGAAGTTCAGGTTCCAGGTGTTCAGGGGTCTGCTCAAACACAAATGAGCTGATTATTCTCAGCTGGCCTTTGAGAGAGTCTCTGCTACGGGATTGGCTGGGGGAGCTGAGTGGATAATTTAAGACACCTGAGACCAATCACTGTCTAGAAGAGTCCCTTTATTAACACTGAAAGGCACCTGGCCAGCCAGGAGATGCACAGGTGCCTAAATTTTGCAGAGATTAATCCCTCCTGATGCTATACAGAGGCCTAGGCCAGGCTCAGGAAGGCTCCCTATTTTGGGATAGAATAAAACCTGGGATTGTGTAAGAGATAGAAGAGCTGTAAATTTTGATCATGGAAATGGGATTATCATTTCATAAAATGCTTTTTATGTGAACCCTTATTCACAAGCTAGTCAAGTAAGTTGTTATAGCCACTGTATATTTTCAGCAATCATACCTCTAACTTAAAAATAATGGTGCTGTATTGACCACAAGATAGCCCTTCTTCATTATGAATAACATCTGATTATATATCTTTCACACGTTTTTGCTTTATTCAACAGTTTTTGGTGTGCCTGACCTTATTCTATTAATGTTAAGCAGAATTAATTAAAGCTATGGGCTTCTTCTTTTTTTTCTTAGTGCAACACATTTTGCTTAAAAAAAATAATGTATCACTCCCTGATTAATTTTTCATGACTTAAATTATTACCTTTTCCCCATGGTTGTCATTGTTCCATATTTTTTTTACGAGCCACTAATTTTTTCAAGTATAAATTTGAACCTGTTTTACTAATGTGAACAGCTGTTAGGCTGGTACAGCTAGGGCAGGGCTCCCAGCAGCCTTCTGCTGAAAGTTTGACATAGAGACCAAAAGTTGATGGCTGTAAAGCAAGATCATTCTAAAAATGATAAACAGGATAATTATATATGGTAGCTGGCCCTGACACTGGCTATCTGATTTTGAAAGTCCTTACCCAGCTGAAGTCACACTCTTCAGTTCCTTTTTGGCCCTGATTTTCCTACAATCATAAAAAAAATAAGGTTATCACCTCTGAATTGTATTTAAAATCATTCTCCCACAACCACTGAAGTGCTCAGCTGTCTTTACCCCATACATTTACATACTTGTCCCTTAACTATCTCATAGCCACATCAGTCACAAGCCCATATCCTCATGTGTTCTGACTAGTTCTTTCCATAAACCTAGATGATAACAGGTTTATAATGTTTATCAGTTTATTGTGTGCAACATCTATTGATTAATAATATTATTGCAACT